>NC_139547.1:37365032-37965772 GCF_965153285.1 Podarcis tiliguerta
GATTTAACCTGTGCCTCCATGGACAGCTGTGAGTCCAAAATGACTCCCAGGCTGCGCACCTGGTCCTTCAGGGGCACAGTTACCCCATTCAGGACCAGGAAATCCTCCACACCTGCCCGCCTCCTGTCCCCCAGAAACAGTACTTCTGTCTTGTCAGGATTCAATCTCAATCTGTTTGCCGCCATCCATCCTCCAACCGCCTCCAGACACTCACACAGGACCGTCACCGCCTTCACTGGTTCTGATTTGAAAGAGAGGTAGAGCTGGGTATCATCCGCATACTGATGAACACCCAGCCCAAACCTCCTGATGATCTCTCCCAGCGGCTGCATATAGATGTTAAAAAGCATGGGGGAGAGGACAGAACCCTGAGGCACCCCACAAGTGAGAGCCCAGGGGTCTGAACACTCATCCCCCACCACAACTTTCTGAACACGGCCCAGGAGGAAGGAGCGGAACCACTGTATGACAGTACCCCCAGCTCCCAGCCCCTCAAGACGGTCCAGAAGGATGTTATGGTCGATGGTATCAAACGCCGCTGAGAGATCCAGCAGAACTAGGAAACAGCTCTCACCTTTGTCCCTAGCCCGCCGGAGATCATCAACCAGTGCGACCAAGGCAGTTTCAGTCCCGTGATGAGGCCTGAATCCCGACTGGAAGGGATCCAAATGGTCCGCTTCTTCCAGGCGTGCCTGGAGTTGTTCAGCCACCACTCGCTCAATCACCTTGCCCAAGAATGGAAGATTTGAGACTGGGCGATAGTTGGCCATCGTGGCCGCATCTAAAGATGGTTTTTTAAGAAGCGGTTTAATAACCGCCTCTTTCAGCGGGTCTGGGAAGACTCCCTCACGGAGGGAAGCATTCACCACCCCACGAAGCCCATCGCCCAGCCCTTCCCAGCTAGCTTTTATAAGCCAGGATGGGCAAGGATCAAGGAGACAGGTGGTTGGTTTCACTCGTCCAAGCAGCCTGTCCACATCCTCGGAGGTAACAGATTGGAATTGATCCCACGCAATTTGACTAGACAGGACTCTAGCACTCTCCCGCCCCGGCCCTGTAGATAAATAGGTACCACTCCGGCGGGAAGGTAAATGGTGTTTCCGTGCACTGCTCTGGTTCGCCAGAAGCGGCTTAGTCTTGCTGGCCACATGACCCAGAAGCTGTACACCGGCTCCCTCGGCTAATAAAGCAAGATGATCACTGCAACCCCAGAGTCGTCCGCGAATGGTCAGGGGTCCCTTTACCTTTATGGCTCTTTGAATGTTTCTGGGCTACAGCTTTCACAGCCCCTGACCATTGACCATGCTGGCTGGAGCTGATGGGAGTTGGAGTCTGGGTTTCTTAGGGTAAACAGGGCACTGCCCCACCAAATTCAGTCTGCCCTCAGGCAGCCCCACCTGCTTGACTCCTTATTTACAACTATCCCAGGGACTGGGTCTGTCTGTCACTCTCCTCCTCCTTAGTCTCAGAGTTGGCCCTTGTAGAACTCTGCAAGGAGGTTAGCCTAATCCTATACCCCACACCACACAGTTCTGAGGCTGTCTAGGCTTTCCTGTGACTCTTGTTTGCACAAAGCAAAACATGAACATTAATTCCCTTCACACAAGCAACAAGCATCATCTCTTGTTTAGGCCTAAGAAGAAAACAAGCTCCCCGGTGTTCTGGCAGATGACTGCAAAAGCTAATGAGCCCTAATCCTTTATTGTAAAATTATATCAAATTAATTTTTATTTGATGAATACTGTGTGCAATTAAATAGCTATCAACATATCAGACTCCCTGTATTTATGCTCTGCCAGTTTTGTAACAATTCCTGGCCCCCTCAGGCTACCTCAACACAGCATTTCTGGCTCAGGGCCTCATGAAGGTTTGTTTTTTTTATTAGCAGAAGACAGAAAAGAGGGGGAGTCGCATATAATGCCAAGAACAAGATTCATATTCAGAAAGGCTGGTTTGAGCACTGGGCAAACTGCAATAAAAGGAGATTCAGTCAGTGTTGTTTGCTGGCATCCATCTGTCTCAAGAGACAATTGGGTGCACCTCTGGGGGTGAAGTTGAACCGCTGTGTTAGCAGCCCAAAGTGACTTTACCTGGCTGCAAGCCTGGGCCGTGTCTATGGAGGTCCTGGGCTGCCCAGACAACAAGACGCCCCTCTCAGTTTGGCTGATCTGGTCCAAAAGTGGGCAGGGTCACCACTTCTCTCTTTTTCCGCCACCCCCTTTATTTTTATTTCTCTCTCCCTCTAATCCCCTTTTCTTTCTTTCTTTCTTTCTTTCTTTCTTTCTTTCTTTCTTTCCCCTTCCCTCCCTCTCTCTCTGCCACCTCCCCTTTTTAATTTTCTCTCTTACTGCCCCCCCCCTTGGTGGATCTACACACAGGGGGGAAAACTATAAATAAGTCAGAAATTAAATCATTAGAACAAAAGAAAAAAAGCCATGTAAAATCACACAGAAATGTTTTCTGCTCTACAGCGCCATCTGATGTTGCATGTTTACAACGCATTCAAAATGCTGTTTTTGGACTAATGTAGCTGAGTCCTCTGTGTGTGTCTCTCTTTTTCTTTCCAGCACCCTTTTCCATTCCATTGCCCACCCTCCTCCCTGCCACCTGAATGAAATTAGGCTGTATGGAATGAGGTTGAAGGCCGCAGGATTCCCACCCCAGTTCTAGGTTTCTTTAGCTCCACTCTGGGGACAAAAATGACCTTGATGGTTATGTTCTCTGTTATGTACTGAAGTTCTCACCCTGGGCCAGCAGGGGGATACTGTAGATAGTTATGCAAATAAGGGATCGAAAGTGACGTTCAGTGATTGGATAGTTTTAGAAAATTGTTACAGTTACGTTGTACTGGAGCTCCATATAAGCAGGCTGACTGAACCCTTCAGTTCAGTTCTGTTCTGGCCTGTGAATAAACAAGAGCTGTTTGAAGAATTGCTGTGTCGCCTGATATGTTCACCCACAACTTAACATTCTCCCTCCACCCTCAGAGGCATTATGCCTCTGAATACCAGTTGCTGGGGGGTACAAGTGATCAGAGTGCACTAACGTCCTGCTTGCAGACAGCAGGGCTTTTCTTGTGTTCCTATGATCACAAGCTAATCGTGATTCAGGCTGCATCATCATCAGGAGCACCATGTGAATGTAACATGAGAGATAACAGAACTTCCTCCCCGCCCCCCACTGCTTAGCAGCAGGCCTTTGAAAAAATGGTTTCCTATAATTTGGGTCCTTCAAAAAAAGGATACCAAGGAGCTGGAAAGGATGCAAAGAAGATGAGAAAGGATGACAAAGTGTTTGGAATGCGTGACTTATGAGAAAAGTATGAAGAGTTTGGGCAGATTTTGCTTCAAGGAAAGACCATTGGAGGGGGGAGGTGAGTGAACAACAATAGCAATTTTCACATATTTTGGAGACCGCCAAGCAAAGTTGCAATTAACCCTTTGTTCTAAAGGAAAGGTTCGAAGATGAATCAGGAGCAAGAGGTTGTTCCACTGGCCCCTAAATCAAGGGAATGAGCATCAGATACAATGCATTCTGTTTTTATGATGATTGAGGCTCAAAAAGGCAGTTGTCAGAGAAGAATGTGGGGTTTTGTTGTGCAGGAGGGGAAACAGAGGCAAGGAAAACACCAGAATGAGGGAGCTAATTGCTTCCTTGACTCTGCACATTAACCACACTGTCATCCACCTGGGCCTAGAGACGCCTCTTCTAACCTGCAATATACATTATTGCAGAACTTCTATTACTGTGGTTTGCTGCTTTTGAAATAATTTTATTGGCTTCTTCCATAAGATATGCATATCATGTAAAGTCACAAAACAGAAATTAAATATAACAAGATATAAAAAGCAAACAATGAAAAACCCTCCTCCCTATGCTGGAAGCCAGGTAAGTAATGGTTATATATTCTTATGTATAGTCACTGTTGCCTGTTTAATTCATCTTCTGCATTGCTCTTGCAGGGCCCTTGCACTGTGTATTGCCAGGAACATGTGTCACTATTTTCATTGGCCAGAAGAGATCAAGATATCTGAGGACAAAGTTCAGAGCAGAAACATAATCATGACATCCAAATTTGAGCTGATGCTGATGATACGGTGTTTTGTAAACCTGATGTCTTGGCATCTGTAATAAACGGCCACCAAATAGCATATAATGTGTCTGGTTTCTTTTTCTTTTATGAGTGTGGTTTTAAACAAACCCCAAGCATTCTGGAGAGATTTGACCCTCTTGACTTTCCGTTTTAACTTTCCCCCCCCAGTCCCTCTCATTTTAGGGAAAATTCTGACTATGCTAAACTTCCTTCTCAATTGTACACTTAGCCTATATGTTGACTAGCAGTGGGTCCACTGTTCTCAATTGGTTCAGGAACCCTTACATCGCATACCAGGCTCTGGGAACCCCTTAAGATTAAGCGTGGGTATCGTCTGCTGTTCTACCACAGGCGAAAATGTCTTGCGCCAGCTTTAGAAGCTGGTCACAAAGCTCAGAGATCCCGGTTCCAGCCTTGGTAGAGCCTCACAGCTAATCGAACCCAGTTGGTTTCCCCTGATGGTTTTCTGCTTGCAGGCTTTTTCACTGGTGGCACCAGGGCTATGGGACGCCCTCCCTGCTGAAATACCGGAGGCCTCCTTGGTTATTGGCATTCTGCCAGCTCTTGAAGGCACACCTGTTTATTTCCCTGTTCCCCTAACTACAGTCTCCTGGTTTAATAGCTGTCTTAACCGTTTCGATGTGCTGTCTGGATAGGCTTGCATTATGATACATTTTAATTGTGGATGCTTTAAGGTTTGGGGGAAATTGTTTTGTTGTGCATTTTAATTACGTGTGTTTATATTTTTTGGCAATTGGTTTTCTCCATGAAAAAAAAATGTAATTGCCACCTTAGCAGTTTAGCGGTATATTTAAAAAAAAGTGGCTGCGAGTGACTTTTACTCAGAGTAGATGCATTTAAATTGACATATGCTACTCATTAATTTCAATGGGTCTACTCTGAGCAGGACTAACATGGGATTAATAATACATGTAATTCACTCAGTGCAGATGCACAGAATATCCTTCATGGAGCTCTGTGGCTTAATGGGGAGCTTCAGAATTTAAAGGAAGGTTGTTCGAAAAAGGGCGAGAGGCTGGCAGCTCTGCAGACAAGGGGTGGCATAACTGGGCTCCTTATTTTAAAAAATCATTTTTATTGATTTTCCAATAAAAAACATCCAATTAATATATCCAATCATAATACTCCAATTAAAATAAAAAAGACCAAATTACAGTGGTACCTCGGGTTACATACGCTTCAGGTTACATACGCTTCAGGTTACAGACTCCACTAACCCAGAAATAGTACCTCGGGTTAAGAACTTTGCTTCAGGATGAGAACAGAAATCGGGCTCCGGCGGCGCGGTGGCAGCGGGAGGCCCCATTAGCTAAAGTGGTGCTTCAGGTTAAGAACAGTTTCAGGTTAAGAACGGACTTCCGGAACGAATTAAGTACTTAACCCAAGGTACCACTGTATAGTCTAAATTATAATTGTTAATTTTTCGGAGCTCCCCATGGTCTGGATCTCTGAAGCATATCTCCACATTTCACTCCTGCCTCTCCTCATTGTTTCCATATTTTCCACATCTCAATGGCATAACTGGACTCCTGAGCCCCACAGGGGTGCCGCACAAAGAATGTAGTTGGTCAAGTGAGCCGTGGACTCAAAAAGGTTGAAAACCTCTGCTGTAATGGGCAATGTGCAGGGCCAGCTTCAAACGTGGGCAGAGCAAGGGGTGCAAGTGTTACTGCTGTACAGTGGACTAAGAACACAAGAAGAGCCTGCTGGGTCAGGTCAATGGCTTCCCATTCTCACGGTGGTCTACCCCGTCCAACATCCCATTCTCACGATGGTCAACCTGATGGCTGTCAGAAACCTACAAGCAGGACTTGAACACAGGTTCACTCTCCCCTCTTGCAGTTTCCAGCAACTAGCATTAAGGAACATTACTGCAAATGTAATGAGCATAGCCATAATGGCTGGTAGGCATTGACAGCCTTCTTTTCCATGAGTTTGGCTAATATCTCTACAAGGGAAGAACACTCCAGGAGGCTGCAAAGCAGGGTCAGTGAGAGGCGTGGCCTGCAGAGAGGGGGTGTGGCTGGGAAATATTTCCAAGGGCCTGGTAGAGAGGCTTGGAGGGCCACATTCTGACCCGAGACTAGAGCCTTGGCACCAACTCACTCGGCTTGTTCCCCAGCTGATGATTACCGGGATCTGCAAAAAAAAAATTAGGACGCAGTCCCTTGTTGAGCAGGCAGGCAGGCAGCAGCGGAGCTATCGGTTTTTTTCCATCTGTCGTAATCTTTCCTTTGCATCTTTATTGGTAGAATGGGTAAAAATGTAAAACATCCTCCTTGGAAATTAGAGCAGTCCTTCAAAGCTGAGCTGCATCTGGACAATGTAGGGTTCCGTCAAAAATGTTTACAGAACGCGGAAAGGGGGGTCGGGGGTGGAAATCAAAGCATTTGTGGAGAGAAAGAAGAAGATGGCAGCCCCAGACGTCGAGCAAAGCCCCACTGTCATATCCCCTTGGGAAACGGAAGACGGGAACATCAGGACTCGTTTATTTTAAGTAAACTATAAATATCAGACGACAAGGAATGCATGTAAGAAATGAAAATTTGGGCCGGATCCAGTGAGTTTCCGAAAGGTCTTGGACAAACATGTCTGATTGAATCTGGCAATTCAGCCCCCCACCCACCCCCACCCATTGGTTAAAGTTGATCAAGAGAGCAGAGAGTGAGATACAGTTTAATCCCTTCCAAATGAAAAGCAGATCGCATCAGAAAGAAATCAAGATAGAAGCTCTGCAGGAACTCAGCGGCAGGATCAGTCAAGACATGGAGCTGAGGGCACAGTGTGCCCTCCTATGCTTTGCAAAAGCAAAAACATGCAGCCGGTGGCTGCAAGGTGCTGTTGGGAATTCTCTGTGGGTGCCATTCAGAAGCCTAACAAACTTGCAGCGCGATCCAGTGGCGTAGCGTGGGTTGTCAGCACCCGGGGCAAGTCAAGTAATTTGCACCACCTAACCCGTGGATTTGCGCCCCCTAACCCTAACCCCCAGATGTTGCGCCCGGTGCGGCCGGCCCCCCCTGCACCCCCCACGCTACACCACTGGCGCGATCCAATCCTGCATAGCATAGGACCACTGCCTTCCTGTCTGAAAAACACTGCAGATGGTGCTGGTTTCTGTCTCTTGCCCTCTGAATCTTTTCCACTAGTCCTTAGTATGTGAAGGTCAGAGTTATTTCGGCAGCGGCAATGAAAAGCCACTCTGCACATCATAAAGGCACCCAGGTGTTTTTTTTTAATAACTTCAGAGCCCTTTCGGTGCACCATATGCAGATAATTACAAAGCAATCCATCTGCCTGTGCTCTAGGGAAGTGTAAGCAGGAATAAAAGTAGCCTTGGCCTATGGCTGCCTTTGTTTTCAAAAATCCTGCCATCAAGTCCTCTGAGCATATGCAGAGTGCCTTTTTCTCTTATCAGAAATGGCTCTTACCATGGGCAAAGGTTTTGCTATTTTTTTTATTAGTGTCTCTTTAATGTTACTGTTTGTTTTGTTCTTTTTATTGCTAAAGATGTTCTCTTTCGCTGTACAACATGTGACGTTGTAGGAACCTAAGAGCAAAAGCACAAGCCTTCAACTGAAAAACTATTGGATGATTTGCTGTGGACTCAACCCTGACCATTGGCTACCATATTGTTATGAACATCAGAATTGTCATATTGGATCAGAAGACCATCTAACCTAGTTTTCTGTCTCTGTCAGTGGCCAGCCAGATTGTAGTCCCCAGTTACCAGTAAATTCATATATGTATATAAAGATTTTGGGTAGAATTCAACTTCATACTCTTCCAATCATGCTGTCTGCACAAGCATTGCTGCTTGCCAGATAGATCAATGCCTCCCCCATTCCTTCTCCCCCCCCCCCCCCGCAGCATGCTGTTCTGGGGGTTTTCCTGACACACACCCTGAGCCAATTTGGAGGGGTGAAACCCCATTGCGCAAGCAGAAATATTTGTGCAGGGCTTCCACTGGCAAATGAACACCTCATCAGCTAACATTTACTCAAAGTAGACTCACTGAAATGTCTTGTCCATCACCTTCAATGGATCTACTCTGATCAGAACTAGCATTGGATGCAACCCATAGCCTCCGGTGTGTTAGAAAAACTCTGCTATAGACTGCTTGTTGCAGACCTGTACATTCCTTTTCTTTTCTTCCTCTTTAATAAACAGCACCCTCCCTGCCTCCCAGCCTGGGCACACTTTTTACTCACTGCCTCGAACCCAGAGTTCTGTCTTTCTGGTGCACAATTACTTGCTTTATCTTACCTCCCAAGGATCCCTGGGAACTGTTACGCTTGGTTGGAACGACTTGGAAAATCCCCTTTCTGCCAACTGTGTCCCAAGAAGAGGAGCAAGCAGGGGCAGGAGCCTGGGTGGGCATGCCCTGGCAGGGCCGTTAGAAAGAGGACAATACAACAATTCATCCCCCCACCACCCTCTCCTTCTAGCCATTCCCTTCCTAGGCACTGATCTGCTCAGAGCCCTCTTGGAGCTGCCATTCAAAAAAATCCAATGATAATTAAATTCTGTTTCGACCTGCCCTGGCCTCCAAAGACTGTGGCAGTTAGCCAGGGACAAGGTGTTGCTTTCTCTGTGCAATAAAGCCAGGCCCGGCTGCAGCCTTTTAAAAGGTCTGAGCAAAGGATCTGCTCATGGTCTTTATGACCTGCTTCTCTGGGTGAGGTCAGGTTGCCAGAGGGGAGCGAGAGCATAGCAAGAGTGGGCCAGACATGGGTTTAGTTCTCATTGAGGTAAAACCTTTGTCTGCGCTAGACCACTTCGGGTTGTAGGTATGCATGCCCATGAATGGTGATGCTTGTGTGTGTGTGTGTGTGTGTGTGTGTGTGTGTGTGTGTGCACATATCCTGCAACTGTCCTGGGAAAACGGGACATCCTATTTTTTCACACGAGAGAATGGCGGCACCCCAAAATGCATGTTTTGGGGCACAATGTTCTTATGCAAAAGCACAGCCCTGAAGAAACGCTGAGAAACCACCAGGGCGGGGAAAACACACTCAGTGGTTTGGGCAAATAATAATAACAATAAATTTTATTTATACCCTGCCCTCCCCAGCCAGAGCCGGGCTCAGGGCAGCTAACATCAATAAAATTTCAGTAAAAACATAAAAAAATTAAATACAGGTTAAAATGTAATTAAAAATGCAGCCTCATTTTAAAAGTCAAAACCATAAGGGGAGGGAAACATAAGGGTCAGACTGAGTCCAAGCCAAAGGCCAGGCGGAACAGCTCTTTCTTGCAGGCCCTGCAGAAAGATGTCAAGTCCCACAGGGTCCTAGTATCTTGTGACAGAGCGTTCCACCAAGTTGGGGCCAGTAGTGAAAAGGCCTTGCAAAGGGCCACTGGTCAGTGGTAGAGCATCTGAACTACTAATGCAGACGTCACCAACCTTTCAGGGCCCATTTGCACACAAGAGAAATTGTTGTGGGTGCAACACACAAACAGCAACTTATTCTACTGGTTACAGTGCAGTCCTTCTTCCAAGCCTAATTTCAGTTGGGGTGGGTGGATGGAAGGGACCTTGTTGACACCAGGGAAAGTCTCCGTGGGCACCGCATTGGTGACCCTGTCCCAATGCCTGCAGATTGAGCTGCTGTTAAAGCCACAAACAACAAGAACTGAAGCGAACCAATGGGTTCAAATTGCAGGAAAGGAGATTCCAACTAAACATTAGGAAGAACTTTCTGGTGGTAAGAGCTGTTTGACGGTGGGACAGACTAGCTTGGAAGATGATGGACTCTCCTTCACTGGAGGTTTTTAAACAGAGGTTAGACGGCCGCCTGTCAGGGATTCTTTAGCTAAGATTTCTGTGTTGCCAGGGATTGTACTCCATGAACTTTGGCCTCCCTTCCAATTCTATTATTCTATGACTCTTTCTAAAGTTTTATACCATTCTGAAAGACTTTTGGCCCAACAGCTTCTCAAGTTTTCCTCTATCCCATCCCACCCTAAGTAAAATAAATATAAAAAGTCAGCGAAGTGTTAGGATCTGATCTGCTGCTGGATCCCATGCAGCAAGGTGGGTCAGGACCACGGATAGCTCCAGGGGAGCAACTTGCTCCAACAAAAGTTCAGAGCAGACTGAGCCCTTTTAAGCTTCTGCCCTCCTTCTTCCGACTGCCTCTCCGAGGCTCCACCCCCTTGTGGATAACCTCCTTTTCATAAAGGGCCAGCCCTCTGGTCTGTTCCATAGCCTCTCATCTGGTGTGCTCCCTGAACCATTCGACCAGTGAGGCATTTGGTTCCTGAGATTCAGGGGGAGGCGCCATGAGGGTCAAGGCTCCGGCCCGCCAGGCCACAGTGGTACAGGACATTCTTCTCTGTGCTCCTGTCCATCAGCCTCAAGCTCGGTCTCTCAATTTTCAGGGCCTGGGGACTGGACTGGCTCCGTTGCCTCCACAGCCTCTGACCCCAAAGCCAGACTCTGGAGTCATGACACAAAGTTGAGTGAGGAACATCTTTTCATTCAGTTGCAGGGAGAAAAGATTGTTTCTTTTGTTGTGCAGATGGTAGTGGCACAAGAGCCCTGCTGGGATGGGTGGGGAGTGGAGTTGGCAACTCAAGGCATATATGAGCATGGTTTTTCCCCCTTTTTTACATCCTGCTGATCAGGGAAATAAGCATTAAGAAAGGTATGGAATGGCTTCATGTGATGAACCTGCTAGCCAAGAGCAAGAGGTCAAGCCAGGCATTTGACTCTGAGGACCTAAACAAGTGGTAACCTTTACCCCTGTGTTATGAAAAGCTTTGCCTGTTCCTTTCTGCACAGCAGGTGGCCTATAAGGACTCTGCCCCATTTTCATTTTGTTCCTTTGGCAACCCTAACTAGCTTCTGCAGTACCATAAGCTGCAATGGGGAAGCTTGCCCTCTCTTTAAGAGGGTGCATCTTAAAACTCAGGCTTTTATCCTTCTACGTTCTACTTTGACTAGACATGTTGGAATTAATAGGCCTAAATTAGTCATGTCCATTCATTTCAATGGTTTTCCTCATAGTCTGACTTAATGCAACACACACCAATTTACAGCTACTTCTGATATTCCTATACAGTATTAGGCTTTAGGAAGAGAAAGGGCGCTCTCTGCTGTTTACTGAGGAAAAAGAAGCTTTTGAACAGGACAGAGTCTCCAACCTGGAACAATGGAAAATGGTATCGAAATGTAATGTTTGAATCTGCCAAAAGCTAGGCCAGATACCATTTGGAAGTCCCACCTGGAAATTTTGAGACAACAGGAGTCAGCAATTGGATTCAGTCATCATATAGAAATTACAGGCAAGAAGCACATGAGCCAAAGATTCGATATCCACCCCAACTCCCCAAGGACAGAGACATTCACTGTAAGGGGACAAGTAAGGTAAAAGGTAAAGGTACCCCTGCCCGTACGGGCCAGTCTTGACAGACTCTAGGGTTGTGCGCCCATCTCACTCAAGAGGCCGGGGGCCAGTGCTGTCCAGAGACACTTCCGGGTCACGTGGCCAGCGTGACATCGCTGCTCTGGCGAGCCAGAGCCGCACACGGAACGCCGTTTACCTTCCCGCTAGTAAGCGGTCCCTATTTATCTACTTGCCCCCGGGGGTGCTTTCGAACTGCTAGGTTGGCAGGCGCTGGGACCGAGCAACGGGAGCGCACCCCGCTGCGGGGATTCGAACCGCCGACCTTTCGATCGGCAAGCCCTAGGCGCTGAGGCTTTTACCCACAGCGCCACCCGCGTCCCATAAGGGGACAAGTAGCTGATGATATTTCCAAATTGTTGAAGCAAGCAATTGGATGGTGCCCTGCTCCTTCAAGTCCTCCACTCTTAGCCCATTGCTTCCTTCCTCGGCCACTGCAGACAAGTAACGTAGAGTGTTATTGCACTCAGGTGATGCTTGTGGGCTTCCCATAGGCATCTGGTTGGCCACTGGAAAAGCAGGAGGCCGGACTAGATGGGCCTGCAGCCAGGCTGTTCTTATGGCTTCATGATCTACTAACTCAGTTCCTGGTGGGTATTACAACAAAGATTCAATAAATAGACAAAAATGTTGATTTCCCTGCCTCCCACTCTGGTGCTCGCAATGGGAACCGAGTATAGTAAATATTTTATATTGTGATTTCATGTTGTAACTGCCCTGAGACCTGCAGGTATAGGGTGGTATAATAATAATAATAATAATAATAATAATAATAATAATAATAATAATAAACAACCCAGCATCATGCAAAAACGTACAGTGGCTTAGCACTGCCAACTCTGTTGTTCACACCAATATGCATTTCTGCTTCTCAAATATTCAATGATGCAAGAGAGGAGGGGTATTTTTTAAAAAAAAAAAAAGAAGAAGCTAAAGTGAGAGAATCCAGAGATATATGAAGTCCTTCATGGTACAAGTGGTGTGCTCTATGGGTTTCCCTGAAATCCAGTCCCTCTGTTAAGGTCTATCCATTCAGAATAGGTTTACACAGATCCACCCACTGGTTTGCTAGCAGCCAGGAGTGCCCCTGTTCTCTGGCAAGCGGAACAATTGGTACCATGCGGATTACTAGCCCAGAAGTCTAATTTCTACTGCAGTTTCCAAGCAGGTCAGAAGCTGCAATACAGTAGTCCCTTCCAAGCAGCAGGAGAGACTCATGCTGTTCCTTTCTACACCCCTGTATAAATGAGATAAGATTCTGTCTGTCTCCCATGCCAGAGGATAAAGGGGAACAGTCTGGTGGCAAGCACAAATAATGACTGGCTGGTAAACCAGGCTAGTATCTGCCGACTCCTGATTAAGAAGTTAACCGACATATGCTCCATCGCTTATCCCACACTGAGGTGAGAGAAATTCAATGACATAAGAAAAGGATGGGAGAATCCTGGCTTGGCAGCAGTACATGCGAAAAAGATCTAGGTGTCTTTGGCCATATCCGTCCGATACATTTAAATTGTATATTGGTGAAAATGACCAAAAAAATGCTTCCTATCATAAGAAACTGCTTGCAGTTGAAGGGCAGTACACAAATTTAATAAAGAAACAAACAAATACATGTAAATATGGGCCCCTGGGAGTGTTTTCCTCTCCTTTTTCTCCTTCAGTACCCTTTGGAACTCCCTGCCCAATGAAACCAAGAGGCGCCTTCTTCATTGTTCTCTTTTCGGCACCTGATGAAAACATACTTGCTCAGAGTAGTCGACTCAGATGTTGAGGAAGTTGAGGTGGTTTTAATGTTTTTGCGTGTGTGTGTTTGTGCTTTAAAGCACTGTTGCGATTTTTCTCTTGGTTTATCTTTTTGTAAACCACTTTGAGGTGCTGCTTCCCCCCCCCCCAAAATGAACTGATGTATAAATTTTATGAAGTGAAATAAATAAACTAGCCAGAGTGTTTTCCCCTCAAAAAAGAAAAGAAAGAAAGAAACTGCTTGCAAAAATGTGTGTTATTTGACAAAATTTGTCCACAAGGGAAATGTGAAGACTAACACCCTCCCATTCAGAAAGTCTCGCCTTCATTGTCATCACCTGATGGGACGACCAGAAATACTTATCTTTCCCGCCACCCTGGAACAGGAGCGCTGACTTGGGCCCCAGATTAGGGGCACCCAATGGCAACCGTGATGTAACATGACGTCATGATGTTGTGCCAGGCCCCCCTGTAGTTGGTGCCGGTGCTGGAACAGGTTTCCTTCTCCCATCCTCTCAGTGCAGTAATATATTTCATAGCACCTGTGCTGGGGAAACCAAAGGACATTTCTGCACAATTAGAGTCAAGTATCAAAGAACTATAAAGATCCATTCATTGCTAGGGATGGACAAAACTGTTCATTTTTTTTGTTTCTCATTTTTCCCAATATCCACATGTTCCAGGTCAGTTTGCATATTTTTCAGCCCTCCTGAAAATTCATTTATTTTATTTTACTTTGGCTGGGAAGGGATAGATCATTTATCCGGTCAGTTTTCCAATTCCTGGCAGTTTCCCATTCGGACACTAATCAGCTTCAGCACCGGACAACCATTCGGTACCTCTGCCCCATTGTCTATGAACCAAGATGGAGTCAGAAGCAGCTGCAATATCTTATAAGAACTGCTTTCCTCCCTGAAACCTTTTCCTCCGTCTCCCTCCAAATACCCTGCAGGTATTTAAGTAGGTTATAAATGTGGGGGGTTTGCCATGGCACTTTCCCAAACATACCCCATAAATTGCAGTCCCATGCCGATCATAAGCCAGGTAATAAGGCCACTTTTTTTTTCGTCCCGCCAAAAGCACAGAGGTGGCAGGAGGGAGGGGGTGAAGGCTTATTAGCGTTAAGGTGAATTTTATGTGCAATGGAAAATGTTTACTCAGCTGAAAGCAAGAAGGGTTTTGAACCCGAGAATGCATGTTAATGAAAACAAGAGCATGCAGAGGAGAAGTGAGTTTTGGCACAAAGTGGCAATTCACTTGCGTGCACAGGTGTAATCACACGGGAGGAGCCCAAAGCCTCCAGGTCAGAGCGCTCACAGTGCCCTCATTTGCTTCACACTTTTGCAAAAACTAATTGCGGGTGCTGCTTCATATTGCAGCAGAATGCCATGGGTAGACATCATTCCTTCATTCTTTTCTGTAACCATAAAAGGTAAAGATAAAGGGACCCCTGACCATTAGGTCCAGTCGTAGCCGACTCTAGGGTTGCGGCGCTCATCTCGCTTTATTGGCCGAGGGAGCTGATGTACAGCTTCTGGATCATGTGGCCAGCATGACTGAGCCACTTCTGGCGAACCAGAGCAGCGCACAGAAACGCCGTTTACCTTCCCGCCGGAGCGGTACCTATTTATCTACTTGCACTTTAACGTGCTTTCGAACTGCTAGGTTGGCAGGAGCAGGGACCGAGCAACGGGAGCTCACCCCATTGTGGGGATTCAAACCACTGACCTTCTGATCTGTAACCATAGGCCATCATTAAATCTGGCAGCAATACAACAGTGGAGCCCAAAGCAACGTACTCAGTGACATAGCTGCTCTGAAGTGCTTGCATGGTCCTAAACAGCTTAGGACTTGGTTATGAAGAAGGATATTGATAAGCTGGAAGGTGTGCAAAGGAGGACAACCAAGATGATAAAGGGCCTGGAAATCAAGCCTTATGAGGAGCACTCAGTCTGGTTCAGAGGAGCAACTGTTGCCTACTCCATCACCTTGGTAATGGAGACGCCAAGGTGGGAGAACCCTGAACAAAAGTGTGCAGGAACCATTGAAGACTTTTGACGTTGCCCAACCCCCTTAGCCAAAGACCAACCCAAAATCATCATACATACATCATAGGAGGCAGTCTACAGCAGAAATCCTGTCTGGCAGGATACCTGATAATGGTCGCTGGTTGCATTACCTGGCCATTATTTTGTGATGGTTAATATTTTAGTTCCTGAATCCAGGTTGAAGGCTCACCCTATTCATACACAAATGCACCCTTAAGACGGGATTTGTAAGGGAAAAGACAATGGGAAGGCTTCCCGTTACTGCAGAGGAATATTTGAAGTCATTGGGAGAGTCCAAATGGCTTCAGGATTGCTCTCCTATACTGTTTCAGACACATGGTTTATATATTTAGATATGTGTGCATTTATGGATATTTATTCTACATCTGAGACCTTAAAATTCTTATAACAATCCCTCGTTTGGAGCTATAATTTTATCTAAAATTGTTGTGCCACCAAACAACCTGATGTCCACCCTTCCCAGATGTTGTAACTGGATGTGTTTATGTAACCCCAAAGAGACTTGCATGTCAGGCCTCTTAAGGCTATTCGCAAGTGTAGCAGTGCACATAGCCGGGCATAGGATTCTATATCATATAAAATAACACATCTTGTTTTGTTCTATAGTTAAGTTACTTGGGGCATTCTAACACTTTGGGAGAAGCCTTCTCTCCCGTTTCCCATTAAAAATGAGGGTCTATGCTTTACACTATGAGGGATGCAGGTGGCGCTGTGGGTAAAAGCCTCAGTGCCTAGGGCTTGCTGATTGAAAGGTCGGCGGTTCGAATCCCCGCGGCGGGGTGCGCTCCCATTGTTCGGTCCCAGAGCCTGCCAACCTAGCAGTTCGAAAGCACCTCCGGGTGCAAGTAGATAAATAGGGACCACTTACTAATGGGAAGGTAAACGGCGTTTCTGTGTGCTGCGCTGGCTCGCCAGAGCAGTGATGTCACGCTGGCCACGTGACCCAGAAGTGTCTCCGGACAGCGCTGGCCCCCAGCCTCTTGAGTGAGATGGGCACACAACCCTAGAGTCTGTCAAGACTGGCCCGTACGGGCAGGGGTACCTTTACCTTTACTTTATGCTTTACACTCAGCAGGAAGTTCCATTGAAAATGAAATATGTAGTTGTTTTGCTTCTGCTTTTTTTGTGTTCTCAGGTGTCAAAGTTAGCCTCCTGGCCCTGCTCCTCCAGTATACCACAGCAACATCCCCCAGTGGGATTCCCTGGTTGGGCTTTCATTGTCCATAAACAATATCCCATGTAGCTAGGTGGCAACACTCCCTGGAAAGAAATGGTCCATCTTGCCCATCTTTGGGGTTTTACTATGGCTTTGGTCTTGTGCTCAGGGGGTGAGTTGTTCTTCTTAGAGGTTCACCTATCCTGTTTGAAGGGAAAATTTGTTTCCTGTGAAAATCTCTGTAAGGGTCTGCTTCCTTAGGGCTTTGCAAGGGAATAGGAAAGCAGATCTCTGTAAACTTCCAACGAAGCAGCTTGGCTTGGCATACACGAGAAATGTCTGTGCATGGAAGGAAAATGTGTATATTGGCAAATGCATAGCCAAGGACTAGAAATTAGCAAAGATTAGCATTAAAAATGGCTTTCCCAAGGCTTGAAAACTCCTCCGTGGATAAAAAGGAATTTCCTGTTCACAGGCCAAGGGATTTGGGAAAACCTGGAATTTTATTTTTAAAAGGGGGAAATCAGCTACTCCTAGCTGTACCCATTTCATACCTATCTGAAAAATATCATTCCCCAATGGCTGAAATGTTCTGATAGCTCAAGCTCTGATTACATATTGCTTTGGTGGTGTCTTTGGCATGTAGTAGTAACCTGCTGACTGGGGAGTTCTGAAACATTATTATTTACGATTTAAAGTTGTATTTATTTATTTTAAGCTTTTTAAAAGAGGTGTGTTGCCTGATTAAGAAATCTTACACTGAAGCCTAATGCATATTTATCTGGGAGCAAAGCCCATTGAACTCAAGGGGGCTTTGTTATGCATGGACATTTATAGGAGGACACTATGCCTTTATTAATTGTATGAGTTTAGTCAAATTAAAACAGGACTGTAGCAAAATTAATACTAACTTTGGAGGGTGGGGCACAAGGTGTGCAAAATTCACCCATGCTTCTCCCAACTCCTTCATGCTGCCAACTGCCTTAGTATGTCCCAGAATAATGCTGCAGCACAACATAGATTCCCCCCCAAAAGGTGTTATGTACTGAGTTGAATAGGATCCAAAATGCAGCAGTCTGATTGGTCCTAGAACAATAGGATCCAAAATGCAGCAGTCTGATTGGTCCTAGAACAATAGGATCCAAAATGCAGCAGTCTGATTGGTCCTAGAACAATGCAGCAGTACGATTTGTCCGCAGGATCCACTCAATCCAGCTCCAGGTGAATCCGCAACCTGATTGGCCTACAGGAGAATCCCGGAATTAACCAATCACACGCGGCCCATTGTGTAAATAGTGTATATAAAGCAGATATTTTGGGGAAGCATTCATTCCTCCTCACCACTATGAGCTGAATAAAGAGCATGAAATCCACTCTTGACTCTGAGTATACATATAAGGGGAAAGGAGTACGGCAAGGCTGTATATTGTCTCCCAGCTTATTTAACTTATATGCAGAATTCATCATGCGAAAGGCTGGGCTGGATGAATCCCAAGCTGGAATTAAGATCGCCGGAAGAAATATTAACAACCTCAGATATGCAGATGACACAACCTTGATGGCGGAAAGTGAGGAGGAATTAAAGAACCTTTTAATGAGGGTGAAAGAGGAGAGCGCCAAATATCAAAAAAACGAAGATCATGGCCACTGGTCCCATCACCTCCTGGCAAATAGAAGGGGAAGAATTGGAGGCAGTGAAAGATTTTACTTTCTTGGGCTCCATGATCACTGCAGATGGTGACAGCAGTAATGAAATTAAAAGACGCCTGCTCCTTGGGAGGAAGGCGATGGCAAACCTAGACAGCATATTAAAAAGCAGAGACGTCACCTTGCCAACAAAGGTCCGTATAGTAAAAGCCGTGGTTTTCCCAGTAGTGATGTATGAAAGTGAGAGCTGGACCATAAAGAAGGCTGATCGCCGAAGAATTGATGCTTTTGAATTATGGTGCTGGAGGAGACTCTTGAGAGTCCCATGGACTGCAAGAAGATCAAACGCATCAATTCTTAAGGAAATTAGCCCTGGGTGCTCACTGGAAGGACAGATCGTGAAGCTGAGGCTCCAATACTTTGGCCACCTCATAAGAAGAGAAGACTCCCTGGAAAAGACCCTGATGTTGGGAAAGATTGAGGGCACAAGGAGAAGGGGATGACAGAGGATGAGATGGTTGGACAGTGTTCTTGAAGTGACAAACATGAGTCTGACCAAGCTGCGGGAGGCAGTGGAAGACAGGGGTGCCTGGCGTGCTCTGGTCCATGGGGTCACGAAGAGTCAGACACGACTAAACAACAACAACATAGAATATGTATAGGAGGAGAAATTCACTAAAAATTGCTGGCTAAAAATTTTCTTTAACATTTTCTTGGGAACTTAAAAAATATATACTGCAAAAGAATGGGGAAATGTGGAGAACTGAGGAGAACTGAAAAATGAGAAACTGAAATTGACAAATTTCGCCACCCCTCCTTAGTCACCTCTTGTCCTGCCTTTAACAACAGATTGTGAAAGAAATTGCTGATCAGGACACAGCCCCATGGCAGTTTGCAGGTGTGGACGTAACCTAAGCCTTTTCGTGTCTGAAGAGGAAGGATTGTGGTCTGTGGGCCAGAGAAATACAACCCACTTGAACACAGTTCAGTGCAGGCATTTACACCCACACAGAAACAGTTGGCAGGATAACAAATATTTGAGAAGTCCAGTCGAAATATCTCAGTTCATGGAAGTGTGTTGCACCACATTCTCTGCGCAAGGCAGGGACCTTCAGCCACCTGCCAACTGAGAAAAGTGGAACATTAAGCCCCTATGGTCAGGTGGGCAGAACTCAAATTCTGCCATGACCCCAATCCATTAAGAGCGCAGGTTTGCTTTCCAAATCTCAAGGGACTTCTTACTCGGAGCAAACTGTGGAATATGTGCATGGGGGGGAAAGAGCCTTGATTTAGGAGAGGTCGCTGTTCGTACACCTGATAAAAATCAAAACACAGGATTGACTTTCCTCTCGGCTCGCTTCGCTTTTTTGGCACACTTTGCCTTCAGCTGGCAGAGCGGGCGAAAATCCATTCTCCTTTGGGTCATTAAACAAGCCATTTCCCCTCGAAAGGGAAGGGGGGGCACTCTGTACGTATGCGGCCCTCCTGGCCCTACCAAGGCCTGCTCTCCCTCTCTCCTCCCCCCCCCCCCCATCTTGCCCATCTCCAAGGCTTTCTGGGACATCAGACACATGGATTGGAGGTCTGCATTAGTATGAAAGCAGCGCACACATCTGGAAGTCCCTTCGGTTAATTGGGCAATTATTCATACCACACTTTCTGGAAGGAGCCTTGTTAAAGGCTGGCCAAGAGCAACAATGGAGTGTGGGCTATGCCCCACCCCTCTCAGCAATTGTATAGAGAGGAGAGGAGAGGACGTTGGGCAGCGGCAAGGATGGAGGAGGAATGTATTACTGTATTCAATCCACAGGGCGCACCAGCATTTGGAAATCCTTTTTCATTCCAGCCTGTAACGAAAAATTCTAGATGATGGTGATGATGAGCTGTAGCTCAGTGGTCTGCTTTAGGCACAAAAGTTTTCAATTTCAGTCCCCAGCATCTCCAGGCCATGCTGCGAAAATCTGAAATGCTATAGAGCTGTTGTTTTGGTCTGCATAGTGAATGCTGAGCTTGATGGGCCAGTGTTCTAACTTGGTATAAGGCAGTTTCCTATAGTGATTGTGCCTGTAATGTATTGGTGTGGAAGCTGAGGGCCAGGGGCCAGATGTGACTGCCTAGGCCAACCGGTCCAGCCCTGCTCAGCTCTCCTTGGGTCAAACCCCTCACTGCCCCAAATGTTTTTGCCTGGCTGGAATGATGAAGATAATAATCTTCCACTTGATATTGTGAAGTGTACAGTGGTACCTTGGGTTAAGAACTTAATTCGTTCTGGAGGTCCGTTCTTCACCTGAAACTGTTCTTAACCTGAGGTACCACTTTAGCCACTGCCGTGCAATTTCTGTTCTCATCCTGAAGCAAAGTTCTTAACCCGAGGTACTATTTCTGGGTTAGTGGACTCTGCAACCTGAAGTGTCTGTGACCTGAAGCATCTGTAACCCGAGGTACCACTGTATTGTGAAGTGTGTCTTTGAGGGTGAAGCAGTGACTGTGGTGGCTGTACAGCTCAATATGGGAGAGACATGTTTTGTTGCAGCTCGGGCAGATGAAGGCATCTGGTTTTGCTGTTGCAGATGCACCATGGCGTTTCTTCCCTCTCTGTTCCTTCCAGCGATCATGCTGGTCCCTGCTATGGATATAAGACCTGACTGTCTGTCTCCAGCACTGCAGTTGTCTGGAAGGAGTTTCCACACAGCAGAGTTGACGTTGCCAGGCTTCATGTCACATTTGCATGAACACAGAGTTGGTCTGCCAATGGGCCTGGTGCCTGAAGCCAGCTCCCCATAGAGCATGTCCTTAAGGATCCTGCTATCTTCCATTCTGTGGGCATGATCAAGCCAGCGCAGACGTCACTGAGACAAGAGTGTGAACACGCTTTGTTTAAAATTCTGTCCTTCCCCTGTTCAGCGTGCACCAATCTCTGGTCTTTTCTGATGCATCACTGATGTTACCACTGCTGAACTTTTCAGGCTTTCCATAGCAAGAAGCAATAGCAATGAGCAGCTACCCTATTTCCACATACCCATGTCAACTTCCCAGAGAAGGCATATGCTTACAGGAAAATGTCAGAAAGGAGAAGGTGTGCTAGAATCCAAACAAGGTCCCTGCCTCTTTAAGATCTTATTTAAGAACTTCCATTCCTTAAAGAGACAGACTCTAGGAGGGGTAAATTGGCCCTGGGTGCTTAAAAACGTTCAAAGTCCACTTCGTTGCAGCAGGTTGTTAACTTGGATCTGTAATTAACTTTGAACATCCCTATCATTTTAATAACCACTTCATTGTGGCAGGTGGATCAGTTTTGTTTTCTCCTTATAGGCTAATGCTATTTTAAACACTATTAAGATATGTATGCCATCGTTCTCCAGGCACTAGTAGGTAGTTCCTTCTTATCTCCACAAGGGGTCTCACATTCTCAGTGTTTGTCTGACCTCCAATCACTGAGGCTACAATCCTCACCTGGAAATAAGTCCTGCTACCTGCACTACAAACTGCGGGAGGCAGTGGAAGACAGGAGTGCCTGCCGTTTAGTCGGACACGACTAAACAACAACAACAACCTGCACTACACATTTAAAGCAGTATCATATGACTTTAAACAGCCATGGTCTCCACTAAATAATCCTGGGAACTGTAGTTTGTTCAGAGTGCTGAGAGTTGTTGGGAAACCCCACCCAGAGATACGGTTTCAGGAGTCCCCCGCAAGCAGGACTGATTGTAAAACCACTCTGAAAATTCTAGTTCTGTAAGGGGAATGAGTGCCTCCTTACACCTCTCAGCACCCTGAACAAGCTACAGCTCCCAGGATTCTTTGGGGGAAGCCATGACTATTTAAAGTGGTATGGTGCTGCTTTAAATGGATTGTGTAGATAGGCTCCCAGCCCATTCTTAGGATTGCACTGTTAATGTTGTTATGTATACCACATTCAAATGAGAAGCCATTTTTGCAAGCTTTCTACTAGCTTAGTGTTTAAAATACTGTACAACTATCCATAGTCATTGGAAAGTACTCTGGAATGCAGCAGGAATGAAACATTCTCAGCACAGCATCAGTGGTGTAGCATGGGTTGCCAGTGCCCGGGGCAGGCAAACTGCCAACACTGTTGGAGCGCCCCGCCCCCCACTAGAGCCAAATGCAGCTGCACTGTGCTGTGCTGCCTGTCCGCCCATGCAGGGTGAAGGCCGGCTGACTGACGCAGTTCTTGGCAGGCAAATCCCCCCGACTGCCCACAGTCTAAGATGGGCAATGGGATAAACTACAGAGGGACGGGAGGGGAAAACCAGGGAATAGATTAATTTGTGTAATGGTCACAATTTGGGATTAAGGGTTGACATGCAGCCATTTCCACCTGGTTGTGTCTGAGGGGGAAGACATTCAGCAACAGACCAACTGCCATTTTGGTTCCTCTGCGGCCATTCCAGCTGGTTATGATACTGTCATATTTAAATTTAAGAACGAGGAATATGAGTGATTACTGTCACTAGAGCCTAAAATATTACTTTTAGGCTAAAACATAATTTTACATGATATAGAAGTAGTGGCAAATTTCACTGCTGGTATAATGGGTATGTGTGAGATATAAAACGCAATCTGTTTCAGATTGGATTGACAAAATTATGTTTACCTTTGCATATTATAGAAGGCCATATAATGAGCAACCAATTACATGTTTAGAAATATGGACTTCACTGTTATTTGTGTTTTGGAATCATAAATTTCAAGATATATGCTTTCACATATCTTTTTTTGCAATTATATATAGTTGTTTTCCACATGTCAACATGTATAATCAAGTGGTTTTTTTAAAAAAAATTAAGATACATCGCCTTTTAGGTATAGGCCCTATAAGGAGACATAAAAACTAAAGAAGATGCAACTAAGATACATCTGAGGAGAAAAAAATAACAGAGTAAACGCAGCTAACTGTGCAAGGATATTTTCAACGGCCTTCACCTCACAGCAACAGCTGTGAGCTACGGAGCTCCTTAAAAATGTATAAGCCACGCCCGCCCCCCTCCTGTCCGTCGCCGTGCACGAGGAAAGGGAAAAGACGGGGAAAAGGAAAACACGGACAGAATAACGCCACAGCCTGCGAGCGCGCGATGCAGGAGCGGAGCGTGCACGCACGCACGCCTCGGGAGCACGCGCCAAGGTTTCTCCTCCTGCGCCGAAAAGTCTCGTGCGCGGCCGTAAGCTCCGAGACGACCTTACTACGCATGCGCCTCGAGCCGCTATTTATAATCTGCTCCGTTCGTGGCCGCCGCAAGGGCTCCCGGAGGAGGTGTGTACATGGATGAACTGTGAGGTTGGTGAGTAAAGAAAACGCGGGGGGGGGGGGGGCGAGCGAGCGAGAGGAAGGAGAGGGAGATAGAATGGTATAAAAGTGCGCCTGCGCGGGCTGGGTCTTACGAGCTGGTACCTGAAGTGGGGCCAGAGGTAAGAGGGGCCGGACGCGGAGGGAGGGCGCGAGGGCGCACTCAGCCTGCGGGGGGCGCCTCCGACCCACACCTTTTGCCGGGAGAGGGGGCTGGGAGCAAAGGCAAGGTGGAGACGGCCGTTTTAGCGTTCGGGGGGGGCGAGGTATTTTTGTGGAGAGCAGCTACTGTGGGAGAAATACAGGAATACCCTGCAAGGGCGGGCCGAGCGGGGTGTCTCCTCACTTGCAGGGTTTCGTTTCAGCCGAAGCCCTCTTCTGTTTTTCATCCTCTTCCCAGTTTCGAGAGAGGATGGATTTGTGGAGTGTGTGGAATAGTTTACGCAAAAGGGGGCAGTGTCCTTGAGCATGAACAGAGTGCCACCGCCAAGGAGCCCGCTGTGCGTCTGCATTTGGGGTCTGTGTGTGTGTGGCGTGCAGTGAATACGGTGTCAAGGTAGAATTCGGGAGTTCCTGGTCTGATTGACCCCACTCAGCCCCATAGCATACTAGGTGACATTGGGGTCAGTGACAAATTCTCAGCCTTAACCTGCTGCACGGGGTGGTTGTTAAGATAAAAGGAGTGTGGGGAGATAACAGTGTGTGTTGCTTTGAACTCCGTGGAGGAATAAGGTGGGTTATTAAGGGCAAGTGATCTTTTTTTAAATATAGAAAAGCTCCCCAAATGATGTGAATACCAGCAGCTTTTCTTCTAGACATTGGGTTGCTTGTAATTGTGTGGAAGAAAGACCCTTAAAGCAGAAGTATTCATCCCTTTCACACTCCAGACCCACCATTTTATCCCCAACCTGCAGCGCTGGATAAGACTAGTATTGTTATCCTTGAGTTGGAAGTGACTCTGGGGATCATCTAGTCCACCCCTTGCAATGCCAGAATCTCAAGTACATGGCCATCCAAGCTCTGCTTAAAAACCTCCAAGGAAGGAGAGTCCATCACCTCTTACAGGAGTTTGTTTCGCTGTTTCACTCTTGAACAGCTCTTACTGTTAGAAAGCTCTTCCTGATGTAGTAATGTCCTGTTTTCTGTTGTTTTCATCTATACTGCCCTCATTTCTCCTTAACCTCCACATTTCCGCTGCACCCCTTTGCCTTCTCTTTTAAAAATGAAATGAAATCCAAAGATACAAGAAAAGTGGTTCAACTGGGGCACCTGCTTGAGGTTGGGCTACAACCCCGTGTTGCATCCTAGCCCATTACATGAAGGCCAGGGTATGAAGAAATCTGATAATGATGAGATAATTTTAAAAAGCCATTGAAACTAAGTTATGTACAAGTATTGTGTGATGTTCAACTAAGTGCCACTGAAATTAATAAACATTACTAAGTTAAGGCCTTGAATTTCAGTGGGTCTGTTCTGAGTAAAACTCAGCTGAATGCCACCCATAGGCGATTGAGGGCTGAATTAGAGGCCCAGCTTGCATTCCTTCAGATGGGAAAACAAAATCTTGATTCCTAAAGATTGACATGGGACATTTAAAACACTGAATTTCCAGGCGAATGCAAAAAAGAGGTTCTGCAGCATGAGGGGAAGGGTGTCCTCCTGGAAATAAGACCCACTGATACGGTGGGACTCCCCAAATACATAACTATATAGAGGATCTGTTTACACACATAATTGGCATCCTTGCTATATCCTCTACCTTCTCTTTTGACTAGCCGTGTGTTTTCCAGAGTGAGCACTGAAATTTCTACCCACCCTCTGCCCGTAAAATATGGTTGAGGACATTAGGGGTGTAATGGTGCTTATCTGATGTGGGGGGCGTTGCTAGTTTGGGAAATATGTAAGTGGAATCAGATGCTGAGGCTCTAAAGCAGGTATCCCCCAACTCGGCCCTCCAGATGTTTTTGGGACTACAGTTCCCATCATCCCTGACCACTGGTCTTGTTAGCTAGGGATGATGGGAGTTGTAGTCCCAAAACATCTGGAGGGGTGAGTTTGGGGGTGCCTGACCTAAAGTGAAGCAGTTGCTACCTCTAGAATGGATGTTGATACTGCAAGCAGCCTGAATTGTTCGTAGTTACAGAGTGGTTGTTGTATAAACACAATAAACTAGGTTTAAAGGCATGTTTAAGTGCCTGTTTATGTTTTTCTTAATCATGTGATGCATGAATCTCATGCACTAAACTGTTCAACTTGAAATTGCCAATATCCTGTAGGTTAAATAAACAAAAAACTTGCCCTTTTAATACTTTTTGCACTGTGGGTTATATTAAAAAAAAACCTGTATCTCTCAGGCCTAAGATTTTGAAATGACTTAAGATGTTTGCTGTATCACTTCAGAATGCATGTTCCCCTGAAAATGTTTTCCGAAACATTCATGAATTTGTAATTAATTAGACTGATTCCAACCATGAGTTACCAATTAGGCCATTTTTTTCTCATGACTCCTGAATCTGCCTATATCTGTAGGGTGGGGGAAAGAATTTTTTTCCAGCCCTGAATTTAATTGGTAATTGAGCAATCTTAGCCGCATTCGCACTTCCCTTTCTTCGAGCAGTTACTGCAGTAGTAGTAACTTTTATTTCCAAGTGCATGCTATAGTTTTATCTGGTTTTCTTTTCCCACACTGGGAACCTGTAGGGTGTTGTTTTTTTTACAGCAAATAGAGATGTATTGATGGTTTTTTTAAGATCTTACGTTATATTTCATAAGAATCCAAGTTTTGAATCCTGAAACACTTGGCAGCCTTATAGTTGGCGCTGCTGGGCTCTTGGAACTGATGCTGATAACTAAAGTGAGGGGAAAACCCACCTTCTAAACAACCCCAGAAAAAAACTGACTATGACTGTGATTGTGATTTTGAAAACCTGCACCACACAGTCATTTACATATCTAAGCAAACTGTATTTCATTTCAGTGAGAACATGCTTGAATTAGCTTCTGCCCATTTTGTAAAGGGTAGCCTTACATGGCAGCCTTACATGTATGTATAGTAAGCTCCAAATCATCACTTTTTAAAAAGGCTGTTTTTTGTGTGTGTTTTTTGGTATGGTAAAAATCAGTGTGTTTGTGCACAACCTAAATACAGTGGTGCCTCGCAAGACGAAATTAATTTGTTCTGCGAGTCTCTTCGTCTAGCGGTTTTTTCGTCTTGCGAAGCAACCCTATTAGCGGATTAGCACTATTAGCGGTTTAGCGGCTGTTAAAGGCTATTAAAGGCTTAAGGGATTAGCGGATTAGCTGCTAAAAGGCTATTAGCGGTTTAGCGGCTTAGAAAAAGGGGGTGGGGAGCGGAAAAAAACTCAAGACTCACAAGACATTTTCGTCTTGCGAAGCAAGCCCATAGGGAAATTCGTCCTGCGAAGCGCATTGAAAAACGGAAAAACCTTTCGTCTAGCGGGTTTTCCGTCTTGCGAGGCATTCGTCTTGCGGGGCACCACTGTAAACTGGACATTGTTTTTACTGCACACGCAGGACCTAATCACAGTATCTCTTTTTAAGAGTCACAGAGGCAAGAAGGAGGTTGCAGTGTTTACTAACCCCAAGTGACACCTGAACTTGTGGATGTGGGCTGGCCCAGTATGGTGGGTGACTGTTGACTTATCAGCAACTGACCACTTTTAACATTTACCGGTATATTTTTATAAGCTGGAGGTACAGCTAAGAAAACAGAATCATTTAAAAACATATTAGGCTGGAAGGGGGGTACACAGCTGGCAACTTAAGTGAGAGAAACAGGGAGGAGAGGAAATTGGTTTGGGACTCTTATGGGGAAATAGAGGATAAAATTAGAAGGGAATCTGGGAGGCAAAAAGGAACCTGTAAAAAATCATTTTCAGGACATGAGGGGCAAGGAGTGGTAATAGCTTTGGTTATGACAGAAGACAATAAATATGTCCTTGTTACTAAGCAGAGTTTCCTCATCCGTTTTCAAATTGCTTTGATCATATAATTTCATCAGATTGAGGAAAATATGCTTGATGCTAACTGCCAAGCATGTTTTCTTTTTTAAGGCTTAACAAAACTACATATTTTTGTAGGCACTGCTGTGAGCAGGCTTGCTATATATTATTCTGTAGCGTTATTTTGGGGACATTTCTGCATGCATTGTCTCTTACTGCTTAACAGCATTTGTGCAGAAGCCCACAAAAATAATAGTAATAGCATACTACCAACATCCAACTCCCAGTAGTCTTCCCCTTCATACAGCCCCTCTTATTTCTTTTCTTTTGGGGATTTTAAGAAATTCAGACAGATTGCACCTTTACATTTAGACTAATGTTTCTATGTTATCAGAGGCACTTACTTCTTGCATCCTTTTCCACATCTCTATATTTTCCTTTTTGCTGTTGTTGAATTCTTGGCTCTTGTCCTAGTCTTTCCACCTGTTTGTTCTTAATGGTACAGAAAAACAGTCTACCAAGCAGATTTTTTATGGGTGGTCGGTTGCAGTCTGTGAGAAACTCAGTTTACAAGCAGCAAATGAGGTTTTTCTTCAAATTAACTGTTTATGAAAGAAGCAGATCGATCTTTCATGCAACTCTACAACCTACTCCAGACACTGGTGAACCCAATGCCAGGTGTAAGGAAGCCAAGTATTTTTTCCATCTCAACTGTATATCTGATTGAAGTGACTTATTTGTCTAAGTGCCCATCATTGTAAGCAGTGCTGTGTGCATAGAGATAGACTTGCCTACTGCAGAGACTGGGGCGCACAGAGATTCTGCAATATTTTTCATGCAGAAAAATGTTGACTCCCCACATTCAGTCCCATTTGAAGGTGGCTGGACTTTCCCTCTGCAGCATTTCATTTGTGCCCACATCCCCACTTCATGAGTGAATGACAACTACTGTCTTGTATGGGAGGAAAGGTTGTACAAGGTCAGCACTGGAATGAAGAGTAAATCTGCTCCCTGCTCCTGGTGACCCCCAGTTACCTGGAGTGGCATTTTCATCTGTGTTCCTCCATCACACCTAGTTAACTTTTTACTTCTGAACTGAATAGAAACCACCCTGCATCCACACAAATAGATCTTCACCTAAGTAACTCTGGTTTACTCCTTTTTTTAAAAAAAACAACAGAATGTATTTCATTCACATTGTTTACAGGCTTGGAGCTTTCTATGCAGAATTAAGTCAGACAGGTTGTAGAGTTGCATCCATCTTGATGGTCCTCAATTGTGGCTTCTTAAATTCCTTTCACAAAGTCAAGGGTTTCTGTTGACTTCTGTAGGTTGGTGTTGGTTCACGAAATGCGGTGAGCTGAAATTCAAAGTCTTTGCCCACTTCAGATATAACCAAAATAGTGGTTTCTTACAAGTACAAGCCTTGGGCTCATATACTCTTCTCCCTTCTGTGTTTGCTTTACAAACTAGATTTCATTGCAGCGATTCACTTAATCTGTGGATGCTTTCACAGAGCTTGAGAACCAACCCAAGAAAACATAAATATTTTCACAAACTGGGAATAAGCAGTGGTAGTTTGCCTGCATTCAGTGAGTTCATGAATAGATTGAGATTTGAACAGGACTTCTAGTTTGTGCTCTTAGTCACTATACTACACAAGTGCTCGTTAGTGTGTGATTATTGCCTACGCATACTCTGCTTGGATTACTGTGAATATGCAGAGCACAAGCAAGGTCATAGTTGTAAGCTTCCACATTTCCAGTGCTTGGCCTTATCTTATGGCCCTGAGGGGCTGTTAAAATACAAGGCGTCGTAGGTTTTATCTCCTGAAGTCTATTCAGGGCACTATTGTCAATTTATAAATGAACTCATGGAAGAAAATGGAATACAACTGGACAGATCAATAGTCATACTGCACATTCTAACAAAGCCCTTAACTTACTAGGGAAATTGCTTTCAGACCTCTTGTACATAAAGCTAACTACTTCTGTGAACTAATCTGAAGAAGGGAATCTAATGAATAACCATTCACCTGGTCTTTTGGTCAAGTTCTCTTTCACACTGATTTTTGGACAGTGAGGGTGCAAAATTATCCAAGTGAGTTCTTCAAAAAAATTATGCAAGGTGGCAGCATGCATGTTTTAAATGAGATCTAAGCATAAATTTTACAGGTGAATATGCCTAGATGTTTATCCTTTTAAAATACAGAAGAGAACATTTTTCAGTAACTAACAAAACACATCTACTCTTCTCTCACTGCCTCCATTTCTTCCCCTTCTATTTGCCAGGAGGTGATGGGACCAGTGGCCATGATCTTAGGTTTTTTTTATGTTGAGCTTCAGAACATATTTTGTGCTCTCCTTTCACCCTCATTAATAGGTTCTTTAATTCCTCCTCACTTTCTGCCATCAAAGTTGTGTCATCTGCATATCTGAGGTTGTTGATATTCTTCCGGCAATCTTAATTCCGGATTGGAATTTATCCAGTCCAGCCTTTTGCATGATGAATTCTGCATATAAGTTAAATAAGCAGGGAGACAATATACAGCCTTGTCGTACTCCTTTCCCAATTTTGAACCAATCAGTTGTTCCATATCCAGTTCTAACTGTAGCTTCTTGTCCCACATAGAGATTTCTCAGGAGACAGATGAGGTGATAGTTTACAACTGTTAAAAGCTCTTTTCCTGTAGTATCTGTTATATGCAACTATGAAATATATATATGCTGGATGGACTGGTTGCTGACATATCAAAGATGGTCTTGTGTGATATATTTAATCAGGTAATTAAATAGGCTCAAGATAATAGTGAAGTACTGAGTGCTGTTCCAAGGCTATTGTGACTATTATGCCATTATTATTGCATTTGGATATGTAAGCTTTACACAGGGTTCATCAGGAAGCCAAAGAAACTGCTGATGTTTGAATCCTTCTGTTTCTTAACAGCACTTCTGCTTATGATTGGGTGGTATTTATATCACATCTGTGCTGCTCAAGCAATGCTGAGTGGTTTTTGGAAATGCCATTCCATCTTTCCCTTAGTCACAAAACCTTTTCTTTCTTCAATACCAATTATTTGTCTGGGTCTCTGGAGAACTATTTAGCTCCTGGTGGTTTTGCACAGCCAGCTGTAATTAAATGCATGTAGTAATCTCTAACATTCATTACAAAGAGTTGAAGAATCTTAATGCGGGTTTTTAACACCACTCTATTTGCTGCTCTTGAGTTAGCTGTGTGGTTACAAGACTTGATTCATGAACTCTTCGTAGAAGGCAGAGTGAGGGGTTAGGTGTGGCATGCCACATCTGCCAGTCACACAATTTTGCTTTTTATTTTACTACATTTAGTAGTAACATGGTTTTCAGATTGGATTGCTCCTAGGGTCTGATTTCCTGGGCAGCTGAGTTCTCTCAGAATGGAGGAAGACACTTGAGTTCTGATAGTCCACAATGGGCATGTGTGCTCCCTACCCTACCTCTAATTCTCATACCCACAACAGTGAAATGTAATTTCATCTGTCTTCAGAAATAATCCCTAAGTGGAGGAGGTAGCACAAGTAGCTACTGTGCTTGGATGACTGTTCCTCACTATGTTGTGATCTATGCTCTTGATTGTATTTGATCTAGAAATGTTGGTATTTGGGCTTTTTCAAAAAATGAAGTAATTGTTGGATTCATTTATATGGTATTGTTATCAAAGAAAGTGCTTCAGTTCCCTTTCTCCTTGCAATAACACTGGCCTGATTCACACAACACACTTGTTGGCTTAGCAAGACCGTGTGAACATGCTGGCTCCCAGAGAGGACCTCACACAAGCTTTGCTCTTCCTTGGTCTTTCTTGCTGCCCCGCCAAGCTAAGCCAAGGTTTGGCTTAGTATGTCATCCAAATAGTGTTAGAAACTGAGATATGGAAGCTAGGAGCTAAATGGCACCTTAAACCTAGGTTATGAGCACAACAATGGAATGTCTAGGCGCACTTTTTTATAACAAGAATACAAAACTGAAAATGAATGAACTGCAGCTAAAATATTATGCTCATTTTTCACATGGTCCAGCCCCTCCCCTGCCAACCCCCGTAATAGTCTTAAGAGGGTCTCTTCTCCAGAGGAAGAGGAAAAATGGATCAGGAAGCAGTTGTCACCTGAAACACTGGCTAGGTTAGCATGAGTTACTGTGATTTACATTCCTGTAGTCCCAGTTTAAGTGGTGAGAGAAGCTGATGCTGATGTACACAAAGCCTGAGGCAATTCACAAGGAGATAATCGAACTACATTTAACCTCATTAAGGCAATCCATTGAACTCAGTGCATCAGTGTTGGACAATTCCACTACAGAAACAGTATTTCATTAACTCTCATAGATGAACTGAGGTAGACATTTCCTGAGGTGAGAGAATTGTTTCTGTTGCCAATAATGCATGTCTTATTGCTCCGTAAATCTAATGTTTCCTGTTGCTGCACTTGTCTAGATTTCTGCATATGTCTGTTTAAAGAAAACTGAAGCTTTGCAAATCCCTTGGAGCTGTTCTTTACCCCCACCAAAAAAAAAAATCTTTATGACAATAATTTGGAGCTTGGTCATCCTGGCCCCACAGTAGCCTTTCCCTAGTAGAATGGTCCCTCTTCTAAATACAGTGGTACCTCGGGTTACATACGCTTCAGGTTACAGACTCCGCTAATCCAGAAATAGTACCTCGGGTTAAGAACTTTGCTTCAGGATGAGAACAGAAATCGTGCTCCGGCAGCGCAGCAGCAGCAGCAGGAGGCCCCATTAGCTAAAGTGGTGCTTCAGGTTAAGAACAGTTTGAGGTTAAGTACGGACCTCTGGACGTCACGCTGGCCACGTGACCCGGAAGTGTCTGCGGACAGCGCTGGCTCCCGGCCTGTAGAGTGAGATGAGCGCACAACCCTAGAGTCTGTCAAGACTGGCCCGTACGGGCAGGGGTACCTTTTACCTTTTACGGACCTCTGGAACGAATTAAGTCCTTAACCCGAGGTACCATTGTACCCATAAGGAATGGCATCAGTGTAAATACCATGAAATTGATATTTTAAAACCTTACCTTGTCCACTAGTAACATCCCTTGCTCAATTCAAGACTGACAAAAATAATTACTGAACAAGTGCTGACCATCCTAGTGTGTGTGTGTGTGTGTGTGTGTGTGTGTTTAGAAATCTGGAAGAGCTGATATAAACAAGAATGGGAGCCCTTGGAAATTGTATAAAGTGAGGTGCCATTACACTCATTCTGCTCATTGCATTACTTCAAAGATTTGGGCATCTGTGTGGTAATGTGGATCTGGTCCCATATTTGTGAATGTGTCCTTGTGTCCATATGTGTCCTTGTAGCATTAATGGTAAGAAATGTTAGAGTTAATACAGAAATTAAGGAAGAAGGGGTGTTAACCTTTTTCACTTCTACAGTATTTTTGTACTAATAAAAGATACCCGCATTCTCTAAGTTGCAAAGACTTTACTGTATAAAATGTCAACACGGTTCTGATTGAGTGCTCTGGGGGAATGCCAAATGGTCTACTCTTCTTAATCGAACCAAAGAAGGTATGTTGCCCTTCCAAATAAATCCACAGAAGTTATTAGCCATAGATACGCACCTACATTAGGTGTATATGACCCAAAATGAATTAAGGATCTGACTTTTTATAAAAACTTGATTGACAGAGATAATAAGTTAGCAGGCAAGTGACTAGGCTACAGGTAAGAGCACAAATCAAGGTTTCACCTGTTCCCTTCTTCTGTAGCTTGCTACTTTAAAAACCACGATTGGCCTCTATTTCCTGACTCAGTTGGAAACTATTAACCATAGTCCCTGGGTTGTACGCAGTAGGCAAGATTAACTGAGCCTTCTTGGTCTGTTTACATTAGCAGGCAAAGAGAAGAGTCAAGTGAGAGCAAAGGGTTTGTGTGCAGGTTGCTCAAAAGCTTGTGCATATCCTGGCTTTTTATCAGACCGTTCTGCCATGGTCGAATCTGGGTTTAAGTCTACAGCTACTCACTTTAATAGCTAAATGTTTAGATCTCTCTGGGAAGCTTACATTAGACTTCTACAGAAAACAGAATGCTGGCTAGCTGGACCTTGGTTTCGTCCAACAAAATAATCTCAACTACTTTCTCAGCAAATTTCTAGCCCTTAGTGTTGCAACGGTAGACCAGAAAGTGGTGCTGTGACTGATGCAGTCCCAAAAGCCAAGAGGAAGAGGATTTTCTGAGACTAATAAAAGAAGTGGCTCAGCTAAGCTGTATAGACAGGCCAGTTGAAGAGGATCAGATTCCCATCCATTCAGATCTGACGGCTGATAGAGACCAGAGCATCATAGTTCTTTGTGCCTCCCTGTGACTAACAAGATTAATTTACATGAAACAATCATCAGTGTTGTTGCATTATTTAATCGAGTCACAGCACCTGGATTTCTTCATAGAAAATGGTTTTTTGCTTTTCTTGGAAGAGGGGCTGTGGGGTTCACAGTTCTGCAAAAAGTGTTGTGGAGAGTTGCTACTTAAAGAGGCAGCAGCCTGCAGTTGGCAATCTGACCAAATCAGGGATGTGACTCAAGACAACCTTACCAGGAACACTTAATCCCTGTTGGGTAATCCATAACAGTGGACTAAAATACTAATTATTTCCCATTCTGCCTCCTAATCCCAGCCCCTTTTTAAAGACAACAGCGACACTTCTAGTCTCAGCAAACAGTGAACCTGTTGGGAACCAGCAGTGCTGGAAACTGGCTTCTGCCATTAAACCCAAACTGTCTCTTGTTTGCAGGGGTTTTACTTTTGTTTTTCTCAGTTCTGCTTTTTGGTCAAACTTTTATGCATATTTAAAAACGAATATATTTTGCAGAGCGCATACACTGAGATTTCAAAAGGTACAGAAGCTCATGCCATAAATAAATGAATTGTCTTTAAGGTGGCTGCTATTTTCAAGCCTGATAAAAATAACCAAATGTTCGAGGGCAACAGCTGTGATTCTCACCTATGTGCTCTGCTGTAAACCCTGTATACTTAACTGGAATGTATAAGCAGGTTGATCTGTTTGTGCTGAAGCAGGAGAAAAAGGAACTCTACCAAAGAGGAAATTTTGATTGCAACTGTATACTAATAGTAAACTCATCTTCTGTATGTGGATCCTTGCATAACCTAGATAGCACCAACTCTGGCAAGCGGGAGATATCGGCAGGCTTGGATTTGTAGAAGTATTTTTTTTAAAGCAAAAAATATTTAAGGGGTGAGGAGATATTTTTGAAAACTAAGGTAAAGGGACCCCTGACCATTAGGCCCAGTCATGGCCGACTCGGGTTGCAGCACTCATCTCACTTTATTGGCCGAGGGAGCCGGCATACAGCCTCCGGGTCATGTGGCCAGCATAACTAAGCCACTTCTGGCGAACCAGAGCAGTGCATGGAAACGTCTTCCCGCCAGAGCGGTACCTATTTATCTACTTGCACTTTGACGTGCTTTCGAACTGCTAGGTTGGCAGGAGCAGGGACCAAGCAACGGAGCTCACCCCGTCGCAGGGATTCGAACTGCCAACCTTCTGATCGGCAAGTCCTAGGCTCTGTGGTTTAACCCACAGCACCACCCGCGTCCCTTTTTGAAAAATACTGGTGGGCTATTTGGGGGTGGGTGGGAGGAATAGAAAGGAGTGTTCTGGAAAAGGGCATGGCTGGCAGGAATTCTAAACAGAAGAACTCTATGTTGCAACAGTTCCCACTTGTAACCCTTTAACCATGTATTATAAAGGTGGCTAACCTGTGGCCCTCTAGAAGTTGGAATTCAAATACCATCAGCCTTGGCCAGCATGGCCAGTAATAGGGGTGTTGTAGTCCAGCAAGGCAACAGATTAGCTATCCCTGATATAGAACCTACACATGATAGTCTATGTATACCCATAGAGTGTTGCATGTAATGTGTGATGCAGTTCCGATTCTGCATGTGCCTGATATAGTTTTGAACCATATCTGCATAGGGCTTCCTAAAGACATGGGTTGTATCAGAGTAGAATAATTGAAATGAATGTGCCTGAGTTAGGTTAGAAATTTTAATTGGTCTACTTGTGAGTAGGACTAACATTGGCTATATCATTTGATCTTACACCATACTAATTTTGAGACTAATGTGGAATCTCACATATCCAGATTAATATTCAACCAAGATCTTGATTTATCTGGACAAGGACTTGCCCTCATTGCCATGCCTATTTATATGCAGTATTTATAAGCATGTTTTCCTTAGAGTAGGCAAAGGTTCAGAATTTTAACAGAAGTGAGACAACACCCACTCTTGGCACATGAGCCAGTATTTCATGCATTAGTGTAACCTGTTATAGAAAACATATTGATAGACACTTAATTTCTTAAAGTTATCTGGTTTTTAAGTGATGGAGAACCACTTAACTTGTCTTTTATTAAGTCTGTCATAGCACTTAATGCAACAGCCAATACTGAATTTCCAAAGCTCTGCTTACAAAAGCAAATTTGCTTTCCTATTGGAAAGCTGCTGCTTAAACTTTGGGACTAAACAATTTATTGCCATTCTACAGACAGGTGAACGTACATCCCTGACTTTGTTGTTGGACTCCTGCTCTTCCAAGTGTTGTACAGGCCTATGTTAACCTGACTTGTTAGGCTGTATCTTCCAGAGGATTAGCCCTGTTCGTTACAGCAAAAAGAACTAGAGTCCTGTGGCACTTGAAAGACTAATTTATTATGGCATTAATTAATTAGGCTTTAAGGTACTACAGGATTCCTGTTTTTATTTGGCTACAGCTAGTAAAATCCTTTCCTGCCTATGACCTAGTATGCTCACGAAGCCATTACATTTCCCAAAAAGCTTGATAATGTAGTCTCCTGTGGCAAATCCTTCCTCAAAAGATAGGATTCTGATATGGCAGTAACATTTGCATCTTTATTTTCTGATGTCCTGTATAATTTTCCCCCACCTTCCTGCTTTCTGGTACCATATAAATAAGATGTGCTGGAAAGGAATGTTTGAGGCAAATTACAATGGTACCTCAGGTTACAAATGCTTCAGGTTACAGATGCTTCAGGTTATAGACTCCGCTAACCCGGAAGTAGTACCTCAGGTTAAGAACTTTGCTTCAGGATGAGAACAGAAATCACGTGGTGGCAGCAGGAGGCCCCATTAGCTAAAGTGGTACCTTAGATTAAGAAAAGTTTCAGGTTAAGAACGGACCTCCGGAATGAATTAAATTCTTCACCAGAGGTACCACTGTATTCTTCAGCTCAGTTTACTACAGTATTCAGCCACAGAACAGTGTATTGCACAGATAGAAAAGGTTAACCCACTGAGGAGGGAAATACCGGTACATCAGTTTAAAAGTAATAAGCCATTAATTACCTGAGTGAAGCCCCTTTGCAGACAGTCTGGAACTTGCACTCCACTGCCAATAGCAGGACAAGCTATGAACAATTTACGTGTTCTTGACACGAAAGTAGTCGTAACCTGTTGTGTGCTTTGTTCTTTTCCAGGAAAAAGTGAAAGTGCTCCAAGGGCCAGATACGATACTTGCTTTTATGTCATTCTGCGAAGACTATCTTAATAGCTATGGGTGAATATAGCCGCTTTATAGACTGGGATAAAATGGATTCTACAATCCAGGACCAGGATGCAAAAGAACTGACCAGCACAGAATTTCAGGACCTGAAGCAACTGGCTCGCCAGGGATATTGGGCCAAAAACCACTCTTTAAGAGCCAAAGTGTACCACAAACTGATTAATGATATCCCTTGCCGCACAGTGACTCCAGATGCCCACGTCTACCGGGACATTGTGGTGAAAATTGCTGGCAAACGTAACAGCGGCAGTCTTCCGCTTCCAGAATTTGTGGACAACAGCCTTGTTCCCACTTACTGCCTGAATGCAGAAGGCATTGGGGCAGTCAGGAAGATAATTTCATGTATTGCAAGCCAGTTCCCGGACATATCATTCTGCCCAGCTCTGCCTTCAGTGGTAGCACTTCTCCTCCATTACAGTAGGGATGAGGCAGAGTGCTTTGAGAAGGTCTGCCGCATCCTTGCCTGCAACGATCCCTCCAAGCACTTCATTGATCAGACGTTCTTGGCTTTTGAGTCGTCTTGCATGACTTTTGGCGATCTGGTTAACAAATACTGTCAGGCGGCCCACAAGCTGATGGTAGCAGTTTCCAAGGATGTGCTAGAAGTATATTCAGACTGGCAACGGTGGCTTTTTGGAGAACTGCCTCTGATTTATGTTGCACGGGTCTTTGATGTATTCTTGGTAGAGGGCTATAAGGTTCTATACCGTGTCGCACTAGCTCTTCTCAAATTCTTTCATAAAGTCAGGGTTGGGCAGACTATGGAGTCAGACAACGTTCAGCAGGACATCCGAGCTTTCGTTAGGGATATTGCAAAGTCAGTATCTCCTGAGAAACTGCTAGAGAAAGCTTTTGCGATTCGGCTCTTTTCACGGAAGGAGATCCAGCTTTTGCAGATGGCCAATGAGAAGGCTCTTCAGCAGAAAGGCATAACCGTCAAACAGAAGAGGTAAAAGGGATTCATACATACTCCAGAGAGGCTTTCCCTCTCCTCTAGTAATACTCTTGACTTACATGGGAAGTGGATATGGTTGCAAAAGCAGAATAATGTGGGTGCTCAGTGGAAAAGTATAGAGACTGTACCAACATAACCGAATAATTACATGCGTATGTTTGCTTTTTCAGCTTCTGATGATTGGGCTTTTAAAGAACTTTAATTTTTCACAAGGACCATAGTGGTGGAGCTCTTTCAATGCTTAATTCAAAGCACTAGTCATGTTTTTTAAAACTCTAAATATATTATGTCTTAAATCTAAGAGACTGTGACTTCCCATATGAACTTGCCCCCTGGGTCAAGAGGGTCTTCACTGCATTTGCAAAGCCTCAACTACTAATGGGAGAAGTAGGAGAAAGCCTTTTCCGATGCCCCACCTAGATTATAGAACTCCTGTCAGGGTATAATTGTGTGCTTGTTTTGTACTCCTCCCCCTGTGGCATTCCAGCATTTTGATAAAAGGCATTCTTCTTTCAATATATTTTTGACGTGCTCAGTTGCAAGTTACTTTTCCCCTCTTTAAATTTATTTTTATTGTTGATGAAATTGTGATGGCTTTCTTTTAAAATGTTGGAAGCTGCCTTAAGCATCTTAAAAATAATGGAAAGGTGAGATGCATTTTTATAATGAATAGAGGCTCAGAAGACAAGTAAAGGCAAAGGTACCCAGAGCTGTTAGGTTTTGTGAGAGATGCTTAACTTCTGTTTCAGAATCAGACCTACAGAAGGCATGCTGAATGCAGCAAAACACAATTGTTTCTGATTTTCAATAAAAAAGCCTTAGGAGGTTGGAATTTTGAGCGCAGGAAGTTGGAAGTTGCCTTATCATTCCTCTCCTGCCCCTCTTTTACTTGCTGTTTGCTCAAAATTGCCTTCTGCTTTCTTTCCCACATGGTTCCAGATGTTTATATAGTAGCTGAGATGGATGATTTTGAACATAAAACAGCTAGAGAGAAAAGGGTAACACACCCCGTTCCCTTCTGCCGGTCTTCAATAGCCTCCTAAGGCTACTTTTCATTAAAAGTTAAAATGATTTTACGACATATATTTGTGTTACAGGTAGGTAGCCGTGTTGGTCTGCTGAAGTCGAAACAAAATAAAAAGATTCCTTCCAGTAGCACCTTAGAGACCAACTAAGTTTGTTATTGGTATGAGCTTTTGTGTGCATGCACACTTCTTCAGATACTTCTTCAGATAGTATCACCACAAAGAAAGGCTATTTATCCCAGGGGTTTGGACTAGATGACCCTCAGGTCCCTTCCAACACTACAATTCTGTGGTTCTACAATTCTGTGACCTCAACTACATTGCTTGACTGTAGGTTGCTCTTACAGAAATTCAGTTGTCCAATATGCAAGAAAGAGAAACACAGTGGAAATGGAACTGGTATTAACTATGAACTAAGGCAGAGGTTTTTAAACTGATCTGTGAGTTGCATTTGGGTGGCCTGTGGAAAGGCTGCGTCATGGACCTGCGCCAGTAGCAAAAAGTGCCAGGCGCCCAGTTAATTTTGAACACTGGCTTACAATCTATAAAGACAAACTTAAGAGAAATGGGGGAAAGGGCTACAGCTAAAAGTACTAAAACTGGGCAGAGTTAAGTGCACGAGGCATCTTTGATGAAAGAGCCCTTTAAGATGTTCCTCTGGGGCTTATTCAGCTGACAAGTGTTTGTGAAAGCCTTAAAGTTTCTATATTCTTGTCAGAAGCGTTGACATTTCAGAGATTTGGGTCAGTGTTCTAAATATTCCATTTATCGTTAGTAGAAATAGCACAAGACCAGTGGCTGACAGGCATGAGAACGCTGTGCTTTTGTATAAGCTGAAGAACAGCATGTATTCTGTAATCACAGAAACTTGATGGGAGGAAATGTGTTCTGGTTGTGTGGCCCAAAATGTAAAGCTTCAAGGAGCTCGGTTAACAGCCTCACAAATAGTTTCTTAGCATTTCACACATGCAAATGGTTTGGTTTTTGAAATTATGTAATCTGCACCTGTCCAATTTTCCAAGGGGAGGGGATTCCATTTTTATGTTAACTCTGTATTTTTGTAATATTTTGTTTAAGTTGACTGTTGCTTCATTTTTTGTACACCACTTAGATATATTTTTAATACATTAAGCGGTATGGAAATTAAATAATCCAGATCAGATCAAATGAAGTCAAAGGGTAAGTACCACAGCACTGAAGACCCAATTTCTACATTGTGCGAAACAGGAAAACCTCAACAACAGAGCAGTTGCGTATAAGGAGTGAGAGTAGAAGGGAAGGTTGAAGGGCAAGTTCAGAAGTCATAAGCAGTTAGGTGAAGAGAAATTGTATAGAAAGATAAATGTGATAAGAGAATTGAGGAGGAAGAACTGTGATACAATGGTTGGGTGTCCATCTGTTCTTTAATCTCGTTCATTTGACTTCAAATCTTACTCTTGAGGTTTTCTCTAGGCTCTAATTTACTGAACTTTTCTTGATTTCTCTCTCTCTTTTGTCTCGTACTGTCATTTCCCTGTCTGCTGCACCCCTCCTCTTTGCAGCATTGCATCCCCAAAAAGGTAGGTTTCAAGATTTGAATACTCCACGCTTTGCTTTTCTCTTCTGCCTTGGCTTGACTTCCTAATGGCTGTTATCGCGGCTTATGCTTGGCTGGTTATGCCAGTACTTACTGCAGTATCAGATGGTGGGGAAGCAGGATGGGGGGGGGTTGCAATTCACAAATGTCTTTCCAGAGCTTTCAACAGTCCTGCTGTCAAGTATGCTGTACAAGGTTTGCATTCTAGTCTAGCCTTATTTCTCTGCACTTTCGTGAGGATTTCACTGGTGAAACACAAGCCTATTCTAACATACTGTAGGGGCTACTAGTCTTTTGTTGTTAAAAGAACTTCTGAGCCATATAGTGATAGGCAGAATGTTAAACATGAAGTTGCTTTGTGTGAATAGGTAAAGATTGTTAATAACTGTAGTACAGGCATCCCCAAACTCGGCCCTCCCCTCCAGATGTTTTTTGGGACTACAACTCCCATAATCCCTAACTAACAGGACCAGTGGTCAGGGATGATGGGAATTGTAGTCCCAAATCATCTGAAGGGCCAAGTTTGGGGATGCCTGCCCTAGTAGTACAGCCCAAGATAGTTTTGTGCCTAGGGAGGTGTTCAGATGATCTGGTATATAAATTCCACTTAAGGGTATATTGGCTGCAATTCTTCAGATAGCGTTATAGACATAAAGTACCTTACTCTTACTGACAGGGTTGTATGTTGCCACTTATATGTCTGAAGCTGGTTTGAGGACTAAGGCCGGGTTGCTATATGGGAGTCATCCTCCCTGCCATTCAGACAAGCACATGTGGTAGGTGTAAAGTCCCTCCATATAGTGCCTATACATTTACATGTTCCTTCTCCTTGCTTCTGACCACCTCTGCCCTGCTGGTTCATACATATGCTGGTCAGTCGGTCTCTCACATATGTGCATGCGTGTGCTCGCGCGCGCACACACACACACACATATATATAAGCACTTCTTTTGTCTGTTTGCTGCTTTTATTATTTCATGACACTATCCTTCATTTGCCTTCTCCTTTTTCCAGAGAGTCTTTCAAAATAAATGATGGAAAAGTTCCTAGGCCCATATTGCTCTGGGACATGTCAAGCCTCCTTCACAGCCAGATCTCCTCCCGGGCTTGCTCTCAGTGAGCCTTGACCCTTGAATCTCCCTAATTTTTTTTCTTCCCTGAACCTTAGTCAGATGGCTGCACATGCTGATTCCCTACCAGTGTCTTCTTTGTTGCTCAGAGTTCCCCTTAGTACAGGCAATGACTGCTTTGCACAAGTTATGTTCCTGACCCCCTTGCATGTTGGCGGAGTGCACATAAGCCAGTTACCCTCCCGCTTTATTTCAGCCCCTTCTGGGTTGTGGCAATGCACGTGTGCGCTGTCACCTGTCAATTAGTCATTGCCTGTATAACACCAGTTCCTTCCTTCCTTATTTTTTTCACCTTGGAAGCAACAGAAGCACATTGTACTGGAAACTTGGAAGAAAGCACCTAAGGTAGCCTGGTGACAATCAGGGGCATGGCTCAATGCATTAAGGCATTAACCAAAAAGAGCTTCCATGCACAAATACAGAAAATGAATGCAACACATGAAGGTGTGACTAAGTGTGGAACTATTGCCTGCAGCCCAAATTGGATGAATGGCATGTTCTTCCCCACCCTCAGTTAAGCTTGTTTCCAAGATCTTTTCAAAAGTATACAAGCCCATGTGGTATTCAAGCCCATAACTGAGAAGCCAGTAGTGAACTTTTAACAAATTTCTTGTTAGCAGCAGTGCTTTTTTCTGTGGGGACTCGGGGGTACACGTACCCCTAAACATTTTGTGAATCTTTGTACTTTGGTCCATTTAGTGTATTTATTTTTCCCGATTTGAACCATAAAATGGTGATTTTTTTGAGTCAAAATGAGAGTACCCCTAAAAAAAATTTTTTAGGAAAAAAAAGGACTGGTTAGCATCGTGTTTATTAATCACTCTGCCACAGGTAGGTACACAGTCCATGTGCTTTGGTAACAAGACATGAGATTCATGTTAGCTTGAGCTGCCTAAGCCTTGGTGGTTTTAAGGCTTAGAGATTAGTGATAAATTGTAGCATGCACACTGAACAGAGCAGCCTTCACAAGTTGTAGATCATGCTTGGAAGGAGACTAATCAACAACCTGATAATCCTCTGCTGATATCATGCAGGCTCCTATCTGCAGTGCTTCGGAAGTACATATAACTGGCTCTGTGGCTTATCTGTGCTGAAGGGAACACATCCTGCCCTTAGCATATACAGTCAACTGTGCATTTTGATTAATTTCTGGTTTAAGGACAAAACATGAGTTGCTTCAGAAACGGAGCCACACCATTTCTGAAACTGTCACTGTACTTCAGTTAAATTTTGAAACTACCCATGAATGAGAATCCCATTTCCCTCACTTAATTAGAGATGTGCAGGCGATTCCGACTAAACATTAGGACAAACTTTCTGGTGGCAGAAGATGTTTGACAATGGAACTGGCTACCATGGAGGGTGATGGAGGTGATGGGAGATTTTTAAAATGAGGTTAGATGGTCATCTGCCAGGGATTCATTAGCTGAAATTCCTGCATTGGAGGGGATTGGACTAAATGACTTTGGGTCCCTTCCAACTCCACAATTCTATTAGCCGCTAGTTTTCTGCAAGGTTTACAGTATGCAGATGTGTCCATAATAAAATGGACAGGTGGCTCCCCCCCCTTTTTTTGAAGAATGCCTTTGCGCTATAAGTGGCCTGCATTTCAACTCTTCTTCCTAGCATGTACTGTATAATAACTCCAAAGTTTGGCTTGCTTCATGGTACAGTTCTTGCATATCTCTGATATAAGCTGTGAAACCTGCATTTAACTCTTGCTTGGCTGTCAAAAAGAATTGGCTATATTTCCTTGTCATTGGCTTGTATGTCATCCTCCTGTTTTATGTATTGGCTTCCAGTGCTTTGGAGCAACTGAGCCTTCTGTGGATTCCTTAACTCCATGGATATAGCCACATTCAAGTCTCTTTTCATACTTGTGCAACAGTTGGAAAAGAATTTCCATGAGTGGCACATAGCTCTGAATATATTTATGGTTGTACAGTTTTCTCTGTAATGGTATCACCTGGGGCCCCTGCTGGTTTTGAACAGCAGTCATGGCTGGGGAAGGGTGTTTACATCAAAACCTTCCAAGTGATTTTCAATGGCTATAGCTTTGATTGGGAAATTGGGTTAGCTTGTAAATATGTCTACCAAATCAGTGGGGAAACCATGAAAGGGCAAAGCTGATCCTAGTTGCAAGGTAACAACTTATGGTATAGTAGGTGTCAGGGCTGGCTCCGGGTCCCAGCTCACCAAGGACCAACGCTAGCCGGTAGTAAATTATCAAAGTCTTTATTGAAGAATAGATTCCATTTCAAAGCCTCAGCGTCCCAGCCCTACATCTGGACTCTAGACCGGCGAAGCTCCGTCTGAGTCTCCGCCCCCTGCGCACCAGTTTAAGACTCTAATCTTACTCCACCTCTTCCTTCTCTCTCTCTTCCTCTGGGTCCTACTACCCCCAGGGGTCTCCTCCCTCCGGGACTCTTCTGAGGCAGACGTTGACCCCTCTGACTCCTCCCCCTCTCTTCGGCGGGCTTTAGGACCTGGCTCCCTACCCGGGCTGCCCACCTTGCCGCCCTCCTGTACATTTGAACTTGGCGCGCGCGCGCGTTTAACTTTCCTGATGACCGTTTCCTCGCTCCCTGACGAGGGTGTGGTCCCTCCTGCCTCACGTTCTCCCGTTGCCCGCGCGCCCCCTGATCCCGATGCCTGGGACTCCTCCCCCCTACTGCGCTCTGGGGGGGACGCTGGTCCGGATTTCCAGCTGCTACTCTCTGAGTCCCCTCTGGCCCCTTCTTCCCGAGGTGCTCCCCTGGGCACTCCCCTTGCCCTGACTATGGGGGCCCCTTTCTGTGAATCTTCCGAGTCACTGGAGAGACTCAGAGACCTCGGACTGCTGTCTTCGCTGACATTTCCTTCGGACTCCTCCCCCTCCTGTGACTCTGTTCCTGAACCCCTGACAGTAGGTTTTAAAATTTCCCAGAATTCCCACCATTTGAAAATCTGTATTCTTCCTTGGGGACACAAAAAAATGTACAGCTATTGATTATTCACATGAAAATCAAATACAGAAAGTACCGTATTTTTTGCTCTATAAGACTCACCTTTTCCCTTCTAAAAAGTAAGGGGAAATGTGTGTGCGTCTTATGGAGCGAATGCAGGCTGCGCAGCTATCACAGAAGCCAGAACAACAAGAGGGATCGCTGCTTTCGCTGCGCAGCGATCCCTCTTGCTGTTCTGGCTTCTGAGATTCAGAATATTTTTTTTCTTGTTTTCCTCCTCCAAAAACTAGGTGCGTCTTGTGGTCTGGTGCATCTTATAGAGCAAAAAAATACGGTAACTTCCTGTTATCCATGTAAGAATGCTGATTTGTATTTAAGAACATTATTTTGACAAAACTACTTAGGGCTGCTGAGATCTGCACCCTTATACAGAGCTAAACACCACAGCATTAATATGGATATCAAACCCTCCTAATTTCAAGCTGTGGGCGACTGGAAACCCCTTAGTTGTTTTGCCCTTTTATTGTTTTTCCTGTGGTGTGGTGTTGCCCTCTTTCTGCTCATAGAGTTACTAGCCCTTCTGCTAGTTTCTTTGTTAGTCATTTACAATGCATCTACAAAGGGAAAGGGAAAGAAATGTTTTAATTTGCAATGCTTCTTTGCCTTCTGGGTGTCAGGAAGGGACTCTTTCTTGCCATAGGCAACAAGTTGAGACCCGAATTGGGCAGTAGTTACTTTGAACAAATGCCCATGACTCCAGTCTTAACACCACTTTTCTGTTATTCCACAGACAGAATGTCCATTTGGCCGTTCATGCTGAGAACTTCAAGTCTGAAATAGTTGATGTAAAGAAGATGAGAGACATCTGGTCATGGATTCCTGAGCGCTTTGCACTTTGCCAGCCACTGCTGCTGTTCACCACCTCCGAACACGGCTGCAGCTTAAGCAGGTAAAATGTAGTCAGCACTATTTTAAAATGAATCTTTGGTACTGTATGCCACAAGATGATTTAGACAATCATAGGCCAGTTCTCTTGGCAAGGGTGCTTTGCTTCTGATGTATGATGAATGTTGTTAGAGTTGTCTTGCCTTGCCTCAACACAAGCAGAGTTTGTAGGCTGGCTTTACATTGAATGTATGTTGTTGTGCTATCAACTCATATAGATCTTTTTTCTAAGTCAAATCATGGCTTAGTGTGAAAGCATGCGGTCCCAGAAAGGCGATTGCAGCTGCTTTCCCCCTCCCTGGCCATCCTACTGTTGTGCCATGGTTTGTCTTAGCACGTCATCTGAACATGGGCTTATGGTTTGTCTCACTTCAGACAAACTGCAATCTGTAACCAAGATTCATTCTTGGTTTACAGTTTAAGGAGATGGACCACGATTTGGATGATGTGCTAAGCCAAACCAAACCATGACTTGGCTCATAGAATACAGCAACAGCAGGACCAGAAATCAAGCAGCCACAACCTTCTCTCTGGGAACCTTCACATTTGTGATGTACTGTGATTTTGCTTAGCGTTATGGACAAACTGAGCCATAGACTATGCTGTGCTATAGAACTGTGGATTTTTGCTCGCTCTTCCTTAGCTGAGAGGCCTAATTGTATGCTAAAGCAACAAAGAACGTTGTGGCATTAAAAAACCTAAGACGTTTATTATGGCTTAAGGTTTTGTGAACGAGAGTCTGGTCTTTTAGCACATCACCCAAACAGTTTTTATTGTTGATTAAAGAGGCAGACAGTGAACTGGGACTTGATTGGCAGTGTGGTGTGGATGCAAAAAGTGTGTGGAGAGTGTGCACAGTTGCCAAGACCAGCAGTGGCTTGTTTCACTAAGGGAGCATCGTTTTATATGTATCTTTATCAGGTTCTATTCGCATTGCGAGGGACATGAACCAACTCTCCTTCTGATTAAGACAACGGCCCAAGAGGTAAGTTAGCAGGACAAGTAGCAGCTTTATAAAAGACACTTTATAAATTTCATATGATTCACTAAACTGCTGTCCATCAATTATTGTAGTTGCCATAGACAAAAAATGAAATAACTCCTTAGAACTCTCCCTGGTGTGCCATTTGTGCGTTGCTTGCTTAATAAAGCACAATTTAGCTGCTTTCTTTGGAAATTTGAATTTGAAATTCAACCTGTTTTCCAGGTTGACTTGTTCTGCCACAGACTCCCTTCTCCTACCACTACAGAGGGGGGACTTCATCACAGTGCAGTATGTGCCTCCTGCACATCTCAGAGCTATTCAAAAAGACCCATATACATTCTCTCTTTTTCTCTCTCCAGGCCCCTGTTGGTACTGATAATGACCAGTCATAAAATGTGATCTTGGTTGACAGCCATAGACTAACTAAAGATATAACTTGCTACTCTCATACCAGGGCCACTTCAGAGGCAAACCTTGGTTTGCTAAATTCGACTGTGAGTTGCTGCTGTTGACAAATTTACATGTTTGATTTGCATTTCACACCTAAGGTGTGTGTTAGGTGTGCACCTGCAAATGTTGTAAGAAGTGCCCCTTTATCTACCAGCTTTGATACCTTTCAGTATTACAGCTTCAAGTGTTCGAACTTCTTCATTGTTTCTCTAAAATGGTGGCTATTACTCTCCTAGGTCTGTGGGGCTTTTTTATCAACCGACTGGAATGAACGCAAGCGAGGAGGAAACAAGCTGAGCTTCTTTGGAACAGGGGAATGTTTTGTGTTCAGGGTAAGAAGCAGTAATGTTCACTCCTTTTTAAAAAAAAAATCATTTTTATTTGATTTTACAAATATAAATTTATAACAATCCAAATGCATATCCATATATAGCTATAAGTCTGAATCTCACCACTTCCCCCCCATACCCTCCATAGGTCCTATTGTCAACATTTATAACTGCATATTATTCCATAATCTATATTTTGTTTCCATCTATATTATCCATAGTATTTGTTACATTACAAGTGAGATTAAAATCCTGCTAATGTTTTCATCTGCTTGCATAAATAAATAAATTATAAATAAATAAATTATAATTCCCCCCCCCCATTCTTTTTTAAAGTTTTTGTCCTCTTGGTTCCTGAGGTTTCCCAGTCAGCTTTGCCATTTCAGCATGGTCCATCAGCTTAGCTTGCCATTCCTCTCTGGTACCACAGAGTAATCATGTTTCCTTTTACCACAACCACCCCTTGCCTTTGGGGGACAACCTACTGATCAGTTTATAAGACTAAACCTTGCTGCTATTAGCAGCAGCAGCCGTTTAATCATCATCATCTATATGAATATGGAGCAAACCTTTCCCCAAGTTCATCAAAAGTCTTCATTAGGCTGAATGTTATGGTACTCTACCGCAATAAGTGTCTTGATTATTGTTGGGTGTCACACTTTCTCTACCATGGTGTATGATGCAATGTTGCCAAACTAGGAAGTGTAGATATTTTGAATTTCAAGCTTGGGGCAAGTGACCAAGGTAGTATGGATTGTTGATGAGCTACCAAAACAAATGTGTCACTCTGAAGTTGGAAGACAACTGGAGTCAGTCTGCATTTAAAGGTGAACCTACCAAATTTGCACTTTCAAGAAGCAAACCAAAACACAGCCATCCTTCAAAATTGACACTTCTCTGAATTCTGCCATGCAGTTCTTCAGCCAAGTAATGTATACAAGAATGTATAAGCTAGTGTGCATATAAATATATAACAGTGAAAATAATATACAAGAATGCATTATATCATGGGATATTGCATAGAAAAATGTGTATATTAGGAGGAATTCACACTGAAATGCTGATAAAGGCCTTTTTAAAAAAGTGATGTGGAAATGGGGAGAACAGAACTTAAGAGTGGGGGGAAACAAGAAACGAAAAGTGATATATTCCCCCATCCCTAGTTGTAAGTACCTTTTTCAGATTCACTTAACACACGAGTCTTTACAATTAAAGTGGCAATCAAGAGGGTTACCCTTTGCATTTGCATTTGAGTAGCTATCCTGATTTTGCAAGATTCCTAATGCAATGTCAGGGAGAGGTTGTGCAATATAACTGCCATAATGTCCTAACACTTCTCTCATGCATTGAAGTCCTGCCTAGAAAGGTAGGCCAGAAGTGCTCTATATATTGGCTGCTGAGCAATCTGAAAGTCCCCCCGTGCTCTACAAATATCAAACTTGATTAACGCCTAGCAAGGAGACCACTGAAAGTTGCTCTGAGCTTTACTAAAGGAACAGCAGGTTATCAATATAATAACTTCCCTTTTTCGTGCCTGCCACAACATTCATAGTGCAAATTCATTCTGAAAATCTTTCTTGGGATGTGAGTCAAGTTCTGGCCATCGGGGGGGGCGGGGGGGGGGAGAGACGCCAAGTGCAGTGCATTTTCTCTGAAGAATTCCTTCATAACTCCCTCTCTCCTCTCCTCTCATCTCTCTAGCTGGTGCCTGAAGTGGAACGCTATGAATGGGTAATAATCAGGCACCCAGAGCTAGCCATGACAGGACCTGAACAAGGGAACAATTCCTCCCATGTTTCTGACCCTCCATCTGCAACCAGCCTCCCCTCGGACCCCTCAGACCGCCTTTCCCCCTTCCTTTCTGCCCGGCACTTCAACCTGCCTTCCAAAGCTGCATCCATGTTTATGGCTGGTGGAATGGAATGCATCATTATAGGTAAGCCTGTGCTCTTCTGTTGCTGCCTCTTGGCAACAGCGCCTTGTAGTTCTGTGTAGGGGCACAAAGGGGTTTGCACTTTTTAAGACTTTTATTCCTAAATCATGTTTGAATCTGGGTTAAAATGAAAGATGGAGTAGAAGAATGATTTTCATCTGATATCGAGCTGCAGTTAGGCCTGCAATGTTGACAGTTGGCGGGGGGGGGGGACTATAATGAAAAATAATAATTTATTATATACACCCCACCCATCTGTCTGGGTTTCCTCAGCCACACTGGGCGGATTCCAACAGAGTGATGATGATGATGATGATGATGATGTGGTAAAACATCAAACATTAAAAACTTCCCTAAACAGGGCTGCCTTCAGATGTCTTCTAAAAGTTAGATAGTTGTTTATTTCCTTGACATCTGATGGGAGGGCGTTCCACAGGGCAGGCACCACTACTGAGAAGGCCTTCTGCCTGGTTCCCTGTAACCTTACTTCTCACAGTGAGGGAACCGCCAGAAGGCCTTCAAAGCTAGACCTCAGTGTCCGGGCTGAATGATGGGGTTGGAGACACTCCTTCAGGTATACTGGGCTGAGGCCGTTTAGGGCTTTAAAGGTCAGCACCAACACCGAATTGTGCTCGGAAATGTACTGGGAGCCAATAGAGGTCTTGGCAAATAGATCCAGTGTGCAATATTTTATCTGTTCTGCATCAGACTCTTGACCATAAGCTCTTCTGAAAGCTAAAATATCCATAATTGAATGCCCAAAACATCCGGAAAGGTGTCAGGTTGGCAAAGACTGGTATACACCTTGGATTCTGAGAGATCCATGAACTCTTAACTGTAGAGCAGTTTGATGGGGTGATAATGTCTTCTCATAATATATATTCACATGTTGGGGCAGCTGAAAAGCTGTCATTCTGTGCCTCCAGAAGTAGTGGAACTGAACATGTGATTGGAGCCACTGCTTTGCATCTTGATGCAGGGACAGTGTAACTGTGGTCTTTCCCCCCACAGGCGGAGGCGACGGTCAAGCTCTCTACATTGACGCAGACCTGAACCATGGAAGAACTGGCCACTGCAACACTTTCAACAACCAACCATTGTGCTCTGAAAGTTTCCAGATAGCTATCATAGAGGTTTGGGGTTTCAAGGACACTATGAGCAACTGAGGAGATAGAGCCTACTTTCAAAAACAGCTAGCTCGTGGAGCATATTATGATTCTGACCACAACTCCAGTTGCAAGAATCGAGCTTATTTCTGAATCCACAAAATCAGTAGGCTCCTTTTTTGTAATTTAGAAAGCTAATTTGCAGGGCTCACTTAGATTCAGGGGCCTCATTGTTCAGCCATTGTATTCTTCAAATGCAATTTGTATTTGGCTAAGCGATTTATCCTTGACCTCCTGTTCTTACCTCTGGAAACCTTTATGCATATCCTGATATTTTTGGTAGCAAGAAGGTGGCCTCACTGAAGTATCCAAGTTGACTTTTATCCGTGTCAGAGCCTTCATGAGGCCAAATAACATTTCTTATGTCAGCAGGTGCTTGTTGGTGACTGGATTTATCCAGCAGTGTAATTTTTCTTCTTTTGCAGAAGCTTCTAACCCCTGCTAACGTTAGCTTGGATACAGAGTGACTCCCATGCAATCCAAACTGATTGTGTTGCCGATTTTTCTCTCCTCCCAACTGCAGTCTTGCTTACTGCGTGCCACGCCAACCTAGAGGCTTCCCCAGGGGGCTGCAGTGGGAAAGGGAAGGATGAGAGAGACCCATTGCACATGTGCAGAACACACTGCAAATGGATTGTTTGATCCAAGCCATTATTTTCTATAACCTATTAGATTAGAGAAATCTGTTAAAAGCACCATTTTGTGTGTGTGCGCGCACACACACTCATTTACACACCTTACAGCTGGCTGTTGCCCTTCGTTTGACATTCCGCTGTGTGTGAAGTGAAGCTGACTGAGTAATTTGGGAGTACTTTTCCCCCCTTTGGTCTTCAGTGCCACTGCTGTGTCGAAGGCATCCTGTCTGACATGCTGCCATCCTGCTTTTCTGTTTACATTCCTGATACTGCATATCAGTGATACCATGACTTTTTTTTAGGGGGTACATTCAGGCAGCTAACAACCCTTATGGGATACACAACACACTGAACTACTTCTTCCTGAGTTGTTGCTATTTGTGTGGAAAAGAAGCTGGAAAGAGCTTGAAGCAGTATTAGCTAATTGACCTCAAACTTTGGCACAGTCTTTTAAAGCTATTGCAACAAGTTAGGGAAATGGCCGATAGTTGTTTTGACTATTAAAGGACTGTTTCTTCTAGGGACTCTAGGGGGTGCTGCATCCTCATTAACCTGACAGATACCTGGTCACTGGAAGCTTTCTTGCATGCAGCTGTTTGGTTAGTAGTGACATCTCTTCAGTTCAGGTTTCCACGTGGTAAGCAAAGTCTGCCCCTAGACTAACACAGAAGCATTAAGCACATCTTGTTGGTTTTCCGCTTCCCTTTTTTTGTCTCTGAATCCCTGTGAGATCTGCTCGCTCCTAGCTTAGCAAATGAAGAAGGGAGCTTTGCCATATCTGATAGCCGCACAACTGCAGTAAAGTGGCCAGCTTAGAAGATTTTCCTTCAGAACTGGTTATTGAGTGTTTTCATTTGATTATGCCCTGTCTTAGAGATGACACAGCCTGTGGCAAAAAATGGGGGGAAAGCCAGCTTGTTACAGAACTTGCTCAGTTGAGGCGATGCAAAACTCAGCATGCTTTAGCCTTTGGGGGAGGTTACATGTATTTGAAGCTAGGAGGCACTTAAGATAATAGCTCAATAACATATCATATAACCTGGCTTATTTTAAGCTTGTTTTGGCCCTTTCTCTTACAATTTCTAGTAATGTGGACAAAATTCTACCTGCCTGATTTGATGGACGTTGTTAGGTAGTGGAGTAATACAGACACAAAACGAAGGCATTGCATGGTGTCCTACAGCTGAAGCTGTTTGCTTGTGCTGTCTGGGGAGCTTTATCTGCAATGGGACTACCCTCCTCTGAATGAAAACTGGTGGCACTTCTGGCCATCTTTCCACAGGCCAGCCCAGTCCACTCCCCGTCACTTCTCTGTTGGAGTAGAATGCAGCACTTCTGAACAACACCAAAACATCCAGCTAAGGTGAATTGTTTAGGATGTGGAAGTCTCAGCAAACCAATTTGAGCATGTTTCCATATCTATCCAGAAGGTGGCACACATTTCTCAGTGGATGTTGACATGGTGGAAAATAAATAGGTGTTAACAGTCATCTAAGCTTTTGTGAAGCAGAACTGTGAAAGTGGGGGCTGGGATGTTACTTGCAGTCTTGAGAAGGGTGCAGCTCAGAGTTTGCTGCAGCAGTTTTGGCAAAAAAAAAAAAAATACTTACATCTCCCTGTTATGTTTCCCAATCTGTTTTAAGTGGGGGGTTTTTTAGCATAAGCAGTTTTGGATGATATGTCTTGAAGTCGATACCTTATTCGTGATTTCATTAAGTTTTATCAGGTTTGTGTCTTCAATTTTTGAGATCTTTATGATGACTGAAAAGGAGCCATTCTAAAAGTGGTTTCCTGGGAGATAAGTCCCTTCCTTGTAATAATAGGTGGGACAGCAACACTTGCTGGGTTGAGGAAGGGAGAGAAGTCTTGGCGGTAGCAAGAAGTGACATGAATGTAACTAGAAATAGCTTCCAACCTAATTCTTTGGGGTGCAGGCAAACTTCTACCCACCTACAGTAGACTGCTGCAGTGCTAGAATTTTCTTGGGAATGTTTCAGTAATTCACTGAGAACCATGTACTTGTTGACAACCAAAACTCCTTATTTCTCATTGAGATTACATTTCGCTTTTCTTGCATATGAAGACGGAACAGAAGAGAAAGTCAATATTACCATTAAAGAGTTAAAAACACCTCATACTAGAAATACTTTCAGTTTTAGCAAACCATAAAAACTGCTTCATTCATTAAATCAGTTGTTAATCCCAGAATTGATGTTAAGTGTTCTAGTTTTCCTCCAAAATCTGAATATGTATATTTTTGCCTCGCCATCGTAATGTGTTAATATCACAAGCAAGCAAGGCCTTTGCCCTCATCTACACACAGTTGGGGCAGAGGAACTCTGGTGTTGCAGATACATATCTAGAAGGTGGACCAGCGGCCAGATCTCAGCTGCTGTCTCCTCCCTCTCTCCCTCCAGGTTGCTGTGTGTCCCTTTGGTGTGTTTTGAGATGAGCATTGTACCTGGTTGTAACGATACATGTGAATGTGCCTACTGCTCCTGACAATGTGGTGATGTTTATTTCCCTGGAGGCAATTGTAGCGTTTGTGCAATGTGACTTTCTTCCCTTAACGTATAGTTTATGTCTCCCTTCCACAACTGATGTCACTGATGGCAGTTGTCGCTCTGTGTGTGTGTGTGTGTGTGTGTGTGTGTGAGAATGTGAATCTGTGGCCACACAGAAATCAAATTGAATTTTAACAGAAAAATAAACTCTGGATATGACTTGACTCTTCAATACAGCCACATGGCTATTGGTGCTTCCTATCTTAACTTTTCTGTAAGTAGTTGGTCCTGCAGCCAGTTGGTTCTGTAAGTAGTTGGTCCTGTTTAGTTGGCCATGTGCTGGGATATTGAGATCTTGGGTGTGACCACCTGCCACCAAAAACACTAGCACTCTACTTAGGTAGCATGATTCATAATGCCCCCTCCATCATTGCTCTTCTCCTAAGCACCAAAGCAGTCCCTCTCTCTAACAAGCAGGGAGACCAGCTTCTTGGATGCATCTTCCAAGGCAATTAGCATCATCCTTAGAAATCAACCAGGAAAACAATTCTGGCAGGGGCTCAGATAGTACCTGAGTTTTATTGCACAGGACCCCTGAAAACTTGAATGGGTTGCATGCTGTTGATTCCGAGAAACAAAACCTCTTGGACTATCACAATTCCACGTAAACTGGATATAAATCTGGACAGCATGAGAAAGCTAATTACCAACTGATTTGAATATGATAAGCTATGTAAACACAAGGCAGTTCATCCCTTTGGACAAGTGGGATCTTGTGGCAGTTGCTCATACTGTATTAACTAATATGCAGCATGTAGACCATTAGAGCTTGGCCTGTTTCATGGATCACAAGGTGTAAAAATAAATTGCCAAGATTTAAGAGTCCTGAAGACTGGGATTCCCCAGGATTTTTTGGGGGGGTCGTGTGCTTTAAATGTAAGGTGTGTCCATTGCCTAAGGCAAAGTTAGACTTTGATGTAGCTATGGCCACTCTTGACTTTGGCACCACCCACCACAGGTATGTGGCCCCTGCAAGGCTGCCTGTGGAGTAATGTGGCCCTCAGGCTGAATTCCTCATCCTTGCTATATAAGCATTGTACATGACTATATCCTGCCAACCTAACAGTTCGAAAGCACGTCAAAGTGCAAGTAGATAAATAGGTACCGCTCCGGCGGGAAGGTAAACGGCATTTCCGGGCACTGCTCTGGTTCGCCAGAAGCAGCTTGGTCATGCTGGCCACATGACCCGGAAGCTGTACACTGGCTCCCTCGGCCAATAAAGCGAGATGAGCGCCGCAACCCCAGAGTCGGTCACGACTGGACCTAATGGTCAGGGGTCCCTTTACCTTTACATTACTATATAATATAGCAGTACTTCATTCTGGCCTCTAGAGGTCCCTGTTTGGCTGATTTCAAAAGCAGTAGCAACTACTAGACCTTCTGTTTGCAGAAGGCCTTACTGTGGATTCAAAGCTGGTCTTTGCACGGGAAGAAATACTCAGTTTATCTGAGGCACGGGGCGGGAGTCTCTTTCATGAGCTGCAATACCACGGCAGTGGCGCCTAACCTGACCTGTCGCTACACACTGGTACATAGTAACACAGGTCTAGATTTTACTATCGCAGCCTTGCAGTGCATGCAGTCAGGCATGGGCATTTTGCTCACTGCCATTTTGCCCATTAAACCTCTGGTCAGCTGGGAGCTGTGGCACATTCTTGGCTTGACAGCGTAAGTCTGGCAGGGCCCTACAGCCATCTTAACCCTCCAAGGCATGTATCAAGTGTACCTGGTTGCCCTTGCCCCCACCCTAGTGTTTACTACCCTACACTGGCCTGCAAACAGCTTCAGAGGAGCAGTTTTCGTCAGGAGCACGAGCGGCTTCCACATGCATTTTCTAAAGCACTTTAAATATAAAGACCAATCCCTCTTTGGTAATACCACTGGAGTGAACAAGCAGCAGCACGTCAGATCTTGAGACCGATCTGTGCAAGCACACACTACTTCCTTGCAGTTGGAGGTGCAGTTGCACCAGGCGCATGGAGCAATGCTGAAGTATCAAGGCTGGTGCTGCACACAATGAAATATTCGAGTGATTGCTGGAATTCTTTGGGGAGGCAGCGGCCCTTCACTCTGGATAAGCTGGTGCCCACCATGCACAGCTCCGGGGACTGTTCCTTGAGTTTCTCCGCTGGGCATTTCAAAACCGTGGTGCCTAAGTTTCATTACTGATGCTGCATTATGAGTCACTATGGAGGCAGCACCAGGCATCCTGGAATCTCCTTTCCTGACCAGCAGCTTGAAGAAGCCTGTAGATTATCCTTGCAGCAAGTGCTGTGCTGCTATTTCCATCCAAAGGAGAGAGTACGTCTGGTTACAAATTGTCAGTAAAATGGAGCCATCTCACGCTGGCTTTCCACATCTCTGAGCCCCCTTGGGCCAGGATCACAGAAGAAATGCTGTGGCTGATGGGAAAACAACTGCAGGGTGTGCAGCAAGGCAAGTGTAGCTTAAAATGTGGGGTTCTACTTTGCCTGCACATGATGATTTTTCATCTTCAGCCTTATGGTGCTTTAGTAATATAGGAACACAGGAAGCCTTATATTGAGTCAGACCCATTGGTCCATTTAGTTCAGTATTGTCTGTGCTGACTGACAAGTGGCTCTCCAGAGTTTCAGAGAGGAGACACTCCCAGTCTTACGCAGCGGTACCTTGAACTGAACAAGGGTTCTTCCACTGCACTGTGACTCTTGCCCTTAAAAAAATGAATTAAATTTTTAGTGTCCATGATCTAGTCGTCATCATAAACTTTTACTGCACTAGCCAAAGGCCATGACATCTTCCCAAAACAGATCTACAGTGGTACCTCGGGTTAAGAATTTAATTCGTTCTGGAGGTCCGTTCTTAACCTGAAACTGTTCTTAACCTGAGGTACCACTTTAGCTAATGGGACCTCCCACTGCTGCCACGCAATTTCGGTTCTCATCCTGAAGCAAAGTTCTTAACCCTAGGTACTATTTCTGGGTTAGCGGAGGCTGTAACCTGAAGCGTCTGTAACCTGAGGTACCACTGTATTTGGAGGGACTTGGATTGTTACAGAAGAGTATTCAGCCATGCAAAATAGAAAGCAGTCTTACACACACACACACACACACACACACACAGAGAGAGAGAGAGAGAGAGAGTGTCAGACCATTGATCTACTTATCTGAGTATTGTCTACACCGACCAGCAGCAGCTCTTTGAGGTTTCAGACATGGATCCTTCGCCAGCCCTGCCTGAAAATGGCAGAGATTGAACCCGGGACCTCTACTGAGTGACAGCACTTCCCCATCACTTGCTTCAGGTAAGCTTGAACTCATAAACTCAGTACTGCTGTGCCACCAAACACTGCATCCTAAGTGCTGTGCACTAACTGATTGCATCGCTAGAGCTGCAAAATGCTTGCCTTTTGGAGTGGAACACAAATTTTTGTATTTATATCCTGATTTTGGAAGAAAGTGCAAGGTGGTTAAATGATTTTTTTTTAAAGGGTAATACTTTCCCATGAGTTCTTCCCAGTTATCCTTTGCTGGTGATGTCATTCATCTGTCTGCAGCTCATTCCTTCCATCAGTTTCAAACACTAAACAAGCAATAATTCTATTCTAGAGACATCAGGAGGTTGAGATGGGTTTCCACATATTTTTAAAAAGTTGTAAATAATTATTTAAAAGGTTCAGGCCAATACTGTATTTGTCTTCATTTCTAAATAAGCCACAACCTGTGATAACCACAAAACAAACCAAGTATAATCTATTTATGCTCCACCAACTTCAAATAACATGAAGTTACAGAATATAAAATGCATAAGATTGTTAAAAGGGGGGAAGGGGGATTCAAAAAGTCATCTTAGATTGTCTAATGTCCTCCGATGTAGGACAGAGGCAGAAGGCAGAGTGGAATCCAGTATCTGTTGAGGAATGATGTTCCTGAAACTACTGAAATTGTTTCAGGATATTTAGCCGAGATTTTTAAAGTCAACTTTAAAATTACTAGTTTTACTTAATGGTGGCTATTGAGTCTTTTTTATGTTTTGTGTTTTAATATGTAGGGATTACCTATATTTTACGGATGGCTTTTATACGTTCTGTTGTCCAATTATGCCAATAAAGGCTGAATGAATAACAAGATTCATGAAGAGTAAGGCTATCTTGGGCTTCTAGCCATGAGGGCTATGCTGTGCTGAAAACCAGTTGCTGGAAACCAGCAGCAATGCTGAAAACCAGTTGCTAGAAACCACAGGCGGGGATAGTGCTGTTGTGTTCAGGTTCCGCTTGCGGACTTCCCTTAGCTAACTGGTTGACCACTGTGAGAACAGGATGCTGGACTAGTTGGGCCCACTGGGCTAATCCAGCAGGCCCCTGTTATGTTCTTGTATTCCTAACAGCAGCTGAAGAATGAAGAAAACTTCCAACAGCAAAGTCAGGCCTTTCACTTTCAAGTTCCATTTTCTGTAAATGCTGAAGCTGACATCTTTTCATTTCTTACGAAACAGACTTCCCTGTATACAGTGGTACCTCTGGTTACGAACTTAATTCGTTCCGGAGGTCCGTTCTTAACCTGAAACTCTTCTTAACCTGAGGTACCACTTTAGTTAATGGAGCCTCCCACTGCTGCCGTGCCACCAGCACGTGATTTCTGTTCTCATCCTGAGGTAAAGATCTTAACCCAAGGTACTACTTCCAGGTTAGCGGAGTCTGTAACTCGAAGTGTCTGTAACCCGAGGTGTTTGCAACCGGTTTGTTTGTATACAAAGGCAAACTGAATAGGAGGGCATCATGGCCTGAAAAACTAGAGTTGAAGGAGAAGAAAATGAGCCCTCTGACAGATGGGTGATATTACGCATTTTGTTTTCACTGATTTTTGTGTGTGTGTGTTTCATCCAAGGAGCTCCTGGCAAAATGCAGGTGCCATTATCCCCTTTTTATCTTCACATACCCATTTTGCTCAGTGTTGTCTACACTGACTGGCAGTGCTCTCTGATGTTTCAGACGGGGGTCTCTCCCACCTAGGGAAGTGGGCAAATCTGTTGATTTAGGTTTTGCTCAGTTTCTCACTTCTCCAGTCTTAAATTTCAGTTCTCCACATTTCCCAATGAGTTTGCAATTTTTTTTAAAAAAAAAGTCTTTGTGAAAATTCATAATTTTACTGCAAGTTTCTCCCGATATACATACTTGAATGCAATTTTGAGTACTATCATGCATCAGTGTGTGTTTATTTTCGGTAATGCGTGCATTTTGGGCAATAGACAAATTTAATAAATTAATAAATAAAAATTGCATGCATTGTGGAGAACTGCACTACAAAATTTGGAGAGGTGTGAATTTCAAAAGATGGCTGGGTTTTATGCATTGGTTTGGAAAGTGTAAATCAGGTAGGTTTGCCTTTAAATGCTAATCAAATTTATTCCCTATCTTCCCAAACCTCATTGGGGATGCTGGAGATTAAATCCTGAGTCCTTCTGCGTGGAAAGGGCCTTTTCTGTCCCTCTCTCATTCTCACTGCCCAGGAAAGTTCCAGCAGGGAGGGAGATCCCCTTTTTTGCCAGACAGCTGAACTGATTGCTTATAGAGGACGTTCTTCCCTCCTACGTCTGTCACTGAATTCATGTTGACTCCCTTCGCCCATCTCCGACTGGGTTCCCCACCGCCATCAAATTAGGCTGAGGGTTTCAGGTCTCCCTAACAGCTGGTTTCATCTAATTTCAGCAACGGCGTAATCAACAGGCTGGTGTTAGAGGTGATCCCTATGTGACAGCTGGAGCGTCATAGGAAGCTGCCTTCTCCTGAGTTGGAGCATTTGTCCATGTAGCTCAGTTCTGTCTACATAAGGAGTAACCAATGTGGTGCCCTCCAGATGTTAAGACTACAACTTCCATCCTCCCTGACCTTTGGCTGTGCTGCCGTAACGGAGATCCTTATTATATTCCTCCATAAATAAATCCTCCATTGCTGCAGCTGGAGGGTTGAACCCCCAATTCTGGCTTCCCTTCCCAGGAAGAGCTGAGCCACTGACTCAGTTCATGTCGGCTCTTTGGCATGCAGGAGGAGGGGAGAGAGAAAGAGCTGACTCCATTCTTTCATTTCCCATTCTTCCATCGCAGGTGCTCCAGGACTGTGTGCACTGTAAACAAAGCCGAACCTGAGCCCAGCAGCATCCATGCTCCTCCAGGCTGGCTCGTGCTAGCGGTGTTTTGTTTGGCGTAGCAGCAGGAGCTGGCTGGAGGCAGCGCATCCCTGCTTCCCGCAGTCATGGTACGGTGTGATACTTGCCTGCGTCAGCAGCCTCCCCTCTCTTAATGCCCTTGCTGGCAAAAGAGCTATTTTGGTCTCCTTACCTGTTAACCCCATGTGTGCCGCAGCCTGCAAGGATGCATCAGGCGCTGTTGAGTCTTCTAAGCAGGGAGCTGCCCATTCAACAAGATATTCAAGGATCCCTTTTCACTCATTGAATGCATTTGCATACTGCCTTTAGGGGAGGTAGGTGCTCAAAGCCGAGACAAAAGGGGGCTTGATCCTGCCCAGCTCCCAGGTGTGGCATGGCAGCCTGGACCATGTATATGGCACACATAATACATTTTACATCTTCCTTTTGATAATTTCTACTCTGCCTTTTAATCAAATGCTTCGAACAGAGACAAATTATGTTTTTTAAAAAGCAAAAGCAGCCCTTATTCCTCTGGCTGGAGGCAAAAAGCCTAAAGCAGCCTACTTCTATCTTGCTGTTGCTCAGGGATGATGGGAGTTGTAGTCCCAACATCATCTGTGGCGGCCAAGGTTGAAGGCCTAGACTGGGTCCTTCTCTCACATTTTCAGGCCCACATATACACACCATACATGCTGGTATGGCACACAAAGTCACCTTTCTTTCTTTCTTTCTTTCTTTCTTTCCCTTTCTCTTGCTCTCTCTCTCTCTCTCTCTCACACACACACACACACACACACACACGCCACATCACACTCATTTCTAACACAGCACTGGGCTTAAGAGGAAGCCTCTCTTCTCAGTCCAGCGCTGCAGTGGAAGAAACAATCACTATTTGAAAAAGCACCTAACCAAAGACTCTTGACTAAACTTTCCTATTTCACAGAAATATGAAATTGCTGATCATGTAATCAAAATATGTAGCTTCTCCTTCAGATAAGTTTCCATGCCTGCACACTGAAATTTGTAACTTCTAGGACCGGGTTGGATCCTAGAAGTTACAAGTTAACTTAATGCCTTTCCCAGGGAAACTGGTGTAAAGTATTATTAAAGACAGAATTACCCAGCAAGATACAAGAGCAAGAAGCCTTGCTGGAGCAGAGGAATCTCTTATCCCAGCCCAGTACTGAAAAGGAGAAGACTGGGACTGGCCATTTCAAAAGGTTTCCAGGGCCTGATCTGACCTATGGTTTATCCACCCTTATTATATGAGCTTAATTTCCAGCTCTCCTTTAAGGAACACCGCTCTCCCTCCAACCCCAGTTGAGCAAAACAAGACAAGCCATTTGGAGATATTGCGACAGGAAATTCTTCCTCTTTCCCACTGGTAAGTATTTGATCAGTAATGCAGCAAGCAAGCATAAGAGGGAGCTCTCTTGCAACCACAGCCACTTCTCTACTGAGCTGTTGATAAAGGGCCCAAAAAGGTTGAGTGAGCCCCTCTCCAGCTATGTCCAGCCCCTAATATGATTACTCTGCTTTGCCTCCTTGGTTGGACGCAGCATGGCTCTGGGTGTCAGTTGCTGGAAATGAAAGGAGGGGGAAATGCCGTTGTGCTCAGGTTTCCCACATTCATCTGGTTGGCCACTGTGAGAACAGGATGCTGCACTAGAACTTCTATTGGCTGATCCAGTAGGGCTGCTCTTAAGTTCACGTTCAAGTAGATGACCGGGCCTGCAGGCCAGATCCAGTTCCCAGTCCCAACCCATGCAGGATGCCCACTTGTCAATTCATCTGACATTGCAGTGGCATCACGTGACCCATTTTCCAAATTAAGCTTTGTGGGCAAAGGCATACGGTGCCAACTATCAGCTGATCCCAGGATCTTGTGAAGCGCTAGGTATAGTGCTCCACAGGGTCCAATGAACATTGGAAGTATCTAATGCCTGACTCTGACAGCCCAGGGTGCAGTGCAGCAGAGGGCTTTGCAGGTGCCCTTTCAGATGACCCAGGTCATTACATCTGATGTCACACATGATCTAAAGGGTGTGTGGCTTGACCAGAATGGTCTCAAGGGCCAAATGGGGAAGGTTAGGCACACAGGCTGGAGGTGCCCCACCACTACACTAGGGTGTCAGGCCAGACACACAGAAAGCTACCAGGGCATGTATGTAATTCTTAGTGATCCACTCCAGTTTCAACTTCCGTTTTCTCCATAAACTTTCCCACCCCCATGGTTAATAAAAATGAAACGAAATGAAACTCGCCAGTAGCCTTTGGTTGTCTAGCTATGCCCAGCCGAACTGCAAACCTTGACTTACAGCTATTTGAAGCCTCAGTTTCAAAATGCAATTGCATTCAGAAAATTGCATTATGCAGTTGCAAAATGTGTGGGACACTTATTGCATATTTGCAAGGAACATGACTGCTGAGACATTCTCCTGTGTTCTTGTAGCAGACCTTCTTGCAGAGAAAGGAGGTGCAAGTAAACACTTTGCACAACACTGAAGCCCTAGCTCCTCTCAGCTGATGGTCAAGAGGGGCCCTCAGGGGCTGGATGAAATCTGGCAGCCACATCCGGTCTGTAGGTTGACAGATTTATTTATTATTGAATTTATATACCACCCTATACCCAGAGGTCTCAGGGTGATTCACAAAATAAAATCAAAATATAAAACCACAAAAAACATAAGCAGAATAAAAACAACAACCCAATAACCCCCCCCCCAAAAAAAACCCACATTTTAAAAGGGCATAGGATCAAATCAACCAAAGGCCCAGTTTAAAAGGAACATTTCTGTCCGGCACCTAAAGGTGTATAATGAAGGCACCAGGTGAACTTCCCTGGGGAGAGCATTCCACAGACGAGGAGTCATTGCAGAGAAAGCCCTTCTTGTGTTGCCTCTCGAGGAGGCACACAAAGGTAGGTTCATATGGAAAGAGGCGGTCCTTAAGGTATTGTGGTCCTGAGCCATTTAAGGCTTTATAGGTCAAAACCAGCACTCTGAATTGGGCCCAGAAACTAATTGGTAGCCAGTGCAGTCGGACCAGAATCGGTATAATATGCTCAAACCGTTTTGCTCCACTGAGCAACCTGGCTGCTGAATTCTGCACCAGCTGAAGTTTCCGAACCATCTTCAGAGGCAGCCCTACACATAAAACATTGCAGTAATCTAACCCTGAGGTTACCACAGCATTGGCAAGAGTAGTTAAGCTATCCCTGTCCAGATAGGGGCATAGCTGGGCCACCAGCCGAAGCTGATGGAAGGCACTCTGAGCCACTGAGGCCACCTGAGTCTCGAGCAACAGCAAAGGATCCAGGAGTACCGCCAAGCTACAAACCTGCTCCTTCAGAGGGAGTGAAACCCCATCAAGAGCTGGCAATCTCCCTCTCACCTGGTTTAGGGCGCAAGGGTTGACAAAGCCTCTCTCCTATGGTTTTATGACAGGGTCCTGGAACACTGCTTGAGTCACCAGTGTTAGCAAAGCCATTTAAATAACAAAAATGGAGTCTGGTGATAAAAGTCCTGATAACACTTTGCAGGGCAAACTGGACAAAACTAGTGTATAATTTGAGGAGAAAGGTTGCAAACATGATCTGTGCAGGAGGCACGATCGCAACCCGCAGTGCCACATCTGCGCACGCGCGGGTCACAATTTGGCGTTTCTGCGCATGCGCCGAAACCCGGAAGTAACCCGTTCTGGTACTTCCAGGTTCAGCGCGGTGCGCAACCTGAAGCATCTGTAACCCAAGGTATGACTGTACTTTGTCTTGCTTAGTTTAGGCCTTGTACATAGCAGGAGACGTACAGAGGAAAATGCCCTTAGAACTACATGGCCAATCAGAGTACATGCTACCTCAGTGAAGATCATGCCACTCTGCCTAGTTGCTAAGCAACACCTTCACCTTGGCTAGTTGACTTTAACACTAACAGAACTAACCCTTAAGTTACAAACTGAACAATCTCTGCTGCTGCACTTCCAACAATCAGAAGTGTTTTCCCCCTTAGCGTGCTTTACTCCTACGCTTACACTGCAGTTGTTGCAACAGCCCCTTCTTGGAAAATATCTTGACATGTACAAATTCTGAAGACAAAAAATAAAATGCAGAAGTGAAACCCACAAGAGGAAAGATTCATTGGAGAAATAGTGAATGCATGCTGTGAGTCATGGAAATGGGAAGGTGCTAGCTGCTTTTTAAGGGAGGACTCAAGAGTGACTAGCCTTGTCCTCTGACACATATGAAAGGGATGCTACCAAATGAGAGAAGGAATCTTTTATGGTCTGGACCTACTTCAGTTGATTCTTTTATCCTACTCCAGTTGATTTATAAATATATATTGTTTTAGCCATTAAGCAATACAATTTAACAAATGCAGTGACTTTTGCCCACTTCCATTGTGCTATAGAACAAGAGTGCCCCTCCATACGGTAATAATGCAGCAGCTCTGAGTAAGCATTGCAGAACAGCTAATCAAGCAGAATGGTGTGTGGATTGTCCAGTATAAACCCACCACTTAATGTGCTATTATAACAATGGCATGTTGCAGAGTTACAGCTGCGTAAAAACTCCAGTCTTGGAAGATCTGTAGTTAATCGGTTTTGAGGCTGCAATCATGTGTACAACCTCCTTTTCCTTAGAGTAAGACCTTGAATACAATGGGATTGACTTAAATGTAAACATGGATTAGTTGCACTTTAGGTCCTTGGTGGCTTCAGGAGGAGCCACGCCTTGAAAATTGCAGAGTTGGGAAAATGAATACTAAAACTGAATAGATAACAAGCACATGCTTAACTTTCTCCCTTTCAAGGGCTTAGCTTTGGTTGGAATGTGCCCCCTTTGTTGGCATACCCACAGCAATATTATGTCTCGCTGCAATGGCACAAAATCTGTGTTGTTTTAGGGAAATTAATGTGTGGGCTTGCAGACCCAAGAGGAAAAAGTGCAGATATGCACCAGTTCAGGGAGTGGGCGAGAATTGCAGAAAAACGCAGAAGAGGACAAGAGACAAACCCAAATGCAACGCCACAGAGGAGCAATCCTGCTAATCTATAGTTGGCCATTTTCCATACTCTCTCCACACAATTTCCACTCCTCCATCTAGATTGGCCTGCCCAGTTCTTTGCAGTAGCTTCCTTTTTAGCCGCTCTTGTGTCTGCGGGAGCCCAGGGTTAAAGCCAAATTAATACCAGCAGAATAGTCTGAATACTCAGAACAAGTGGTGGGAAAGGGGGGGTAGGTGATGTGCCAGCTCTGATCTGAAAGCCCCACACAGTAACCAGGACTAGCCTGTAACAACCGGGCCTGTGCTTTCTATGTCCACAAAGCAAGACGAACCAAAAACAACCAGCTCCCATTCTGACATGTTGCTCTGTCATTGGGCAACCGGTCAGGAACTTAAAGACTCTAGGTTTCATTGGTGTCCCTGCCCCCAGAAGAATACAAGCTGCTTATGAAAGGAAATCAATGAAACATTAAATTGCCTCCAAGTACACTACCAGAGGAGGCTGGCTTTACAGAGGCACCATAAACAAGCTTGTGTGTTTCTCTGACCTAAAAGGGCCAAGGGAGGCATAGGAGATTTTGAGGTGGTAGTATAAGAGCCCGCAGGAGAGGAGGAACCCAGAAAAATGGCGTGCAAGGAATTATAAATATATTATAAATTATATATACTTTTGAAATTGCCACCCTGTAGATCAAGACCACCCCCAGAAACATCATACATACATCACAGAAGGGGTGTAACCTAAGACCACCCCCCAGATACATCATACCTACATCACAGGAAAGGCGGTCTAAACAGAAATTTGAATGTTGTTTTTCTCCTGTCGTTTATCTCCTGTCTGGCAGGTTACTTGATTGGATTGCCTGGGGAGCCTGGCCATTCTTTTGTAGTGATAAATACTTAGTTCCTGGGCCATGTCACAGGCTCACACCCTATTCATATCTTAAATGTGCCCTTAAGACAGGATTTGTGAGGAAAGATACAATGGGAGGTTTCCCACTTTGACCTTGCAGAGAAAACATTGGCTCAGTTTAGGAATCAAAATGGTTCCAGGTTGGTCTTCCTGTGCTGATCTATGTACGTGCTTGGTTGGTACACTTATGAACATTACCATATATCTAAGACCATAAAATTCCTATCACAATACTTAATGGGGGGCAGCTGCCCCCCTGCCATGCCCATGCTTCCAGCAAACCCATAAAGAGGGCAACTCAGGTACTCAGGAGCATGCTCACCAGGACTGCTTTAGAATCACCTTGTTCATTTCAATAGTGGTTGTGCAAGAGAACCTTAACCTGGTTGGTGTCTCATGCTAGGCTCTTGCTCAGTTCCAGCCCTATGCCAAAGGAGCTGCATGAGAACTTCCAGGTAGATTGCCCCTCATATTCATTAGTGCAAAAGGGGGGAAATTCAGAATTCTGCTCTATACCCAATAATGTCTTGGCTGGCCCTATGGATGTTCTGCGCTTCTGAGAAGGAATCTAGGAGGCTGCCTTATACCAAATCAAGCCAGTGGCACACCTAGCCCAGTACTGTAGACACTAAGTGGCAGCAGCTACTGCCCAGCCCTGTTTTGAATGGAAGGGAAGGCACTGCCTTGTCCTTTGTATCCTGGCAGCATAGGAACGCAGGAAGTTGCCTTATACAGAATCAAAGCATTGGCCAATCCAGCTCAGTATTGTCTATGGTGACTGGCAGAACTCTCCAGGGTTTCGGACAGGAGTTTCTCCCAGCCCTACTCAAGGATTGAACCTGGGACCGTCTGCATGCAAAGCAGATGTTCTACTCCTGAGCCACTGCTCTTGTGTAGCAAAAGCTAAGTGGCAGAGATCCTGGAACAAGTGGTGTTGTGGTCTGGAGTTCCATTACTGTTTTTGCAGCAAGGTCCCTGCAGAGGCACTGTCTCCCAGCACCCTAGAGCCTCCCAATTAGGATAAAAGGAGAGTGTTTTAGGCAGCGTACGCTCCAAAGCTAAGTATTTAGGCGCACGAGGTGCTTCAGTTTTCAGGGGAATGGTGTGCAAGTTCAGTTATGTGTAATGGAACTTCGTGGAAAATACACCCAAACTCTTAACGGAAGGCAATGGCACTAATTGGGCCCCCGCAAGAGAAGGGAGTTGGTCCCTCATCCCCATGCCATCCCAACCCAGCCATAGGACCTCTGTCTTTGAAGGATTTAGTTTCAATCGGCTCCCACGAAACCATCCAGCCACAGCTTCCAAGCATCTGGTCAGTGTGTTCGGGGCCGAGTCAGTGTGGCCATCCATCAGCAGATAGAGCTGAGTGTCATCAGCATACTGGTGACAGCCCAGCCCAAAGCTCCGGATAATCTGGGCAAGGGGGCGCATAAAGATGTTAAAAAGCATCGGGGAGAGAATTGCGCCCTGCGGCACTCCACACACCAAGGAGTGGCGCGACGACATTTCCCTCCCTAGTGCCACCCTCTGTCCCCGACCAGAGAAAAAAGAGCACAGCCAGTTATGGGCTATGCCCTGTATCCCCACGTCTGCGAGGCGGTGGTCCAGAAGATCATGATCGACCATGTCAAAGGCCGCTGACAAATCTAAAAGGATAAGCAGCATGGCTGTAGCTATCACGAAGGGACCTTGCACTTCAGAATTCGCCACTAGGCTACTAGTATGGAGCAGAGGAATCATTACCTTCCAAATCCCTCTTGAGTTACTGTTAACTGAAGATGAGCCATTTCCTGCTGCTCTGGGTCTCTCCATGTGATACTGACTTAGTCAGGGTAAGGAGGATGGAAGAAGTGTAAATCTGTCTGCCCTCATCACAGTCCTCTTATATAGCCCCATCTTCTAGGTTCAGTTCCCCAGAACTGAAGGGAGCAGCAAATTAGGATACAATCTTGCAAAAGTTAGTCATCAGAGCTGTTGTATCATTAAAAGGGGGGAAAAGGGAAAAAATAAATAAGAGGAAATCTGCAGTTAAAGCTGCCTCCCAATACAAAGAAAACTGGCATTGGGGTAATTTTAGAGCGGCTATTCATATTCATTACTAATTGCCCCACTAGGGTCAACAGGAAGAAATAAAATCCACTAAAACTTTGAACAGGAATTTCAGTTAGCATTAAAAAAGGATCTCTGCTGAATGGAACTTACTTGTGAGGAGACAACTGGAATGTCTGTGTTATAAAAAGCCAGTGTGTTTTTTTTCTTTGAAAATGTTTAGGGGTACTCTCATTTTCATACTCATATTCCATATTTCATACCCCTCAATGAGGCCAAATTTAGATTGACAAAATGTTCAGGGGTATGTGTACCCCTGCGTCCCCCCAGAAAAAAAGGACTGTAAAAAGCTATAAAAAGTTACGGGATTTCAGAAGGAAGTTACAGGATATGCACTGATTGGATATGATGTGGTGTGTCTGCCCCAAAACTTTTGCATGGGCAAATAGTATTGAAAACAGGTTTAAGTACGGCTGATATGGTAGCGTCACAAGTATGAATAATCATGAATGTGCAATAAAAAGGATGCCTGAAGCAGCCCTATTTCTGGAAAGTTATGCTTCATTCAAGGGCTCCAATGCGGATGTACCCTTTATGGAAGATGTATGGTTACCCCCGACTATGGGCTTGTTCACACATCACATAGTAAATCACAGCTAGTGATGCCAATAAACCATGGTTTGCTGTGAATGTGGTTGAGCCAGGAGACAGAAATCCCAAGACTTGGTTGAGCATGATGTGCCAACCAGCACTCATGGTTTGTATCTCACAAACCATGCGTAGTAATCCACAAACAAATCAGGGCATCCATCTGTCCCTGATTTAGAACTTTAAAGGCCAGACCCAAAACCTTAGAATTGAGCCCAGAAACAAGTAGGCAGATGATGTAACTGGCAAAGAATACATGTGATGTGATCTAGCTGCAGCCTTCTGTACCAGTTGCAGTTTCCAAACCATCTTCAAGGGCAGCCCCACATAAGAGTGCATTACAATCATCTATGAGAAAGGGTCATCATAGCATTTTCAAAGCCCTAAGGACAAAGTCAAGTAAGGGAATCTTCAGCCCTCTTTAACTGTGCAGCTTGCCACATCTGAGCACATGGCTCCCAGTCTAGACTGGCCCACTCTGAGTGCTAAGCAGGAATGTTGAGTGGGTGGGTAGGGATAAAACATGCCTTTAAATTCTGGATCTAAAATCCTGAGCCTCCTCACTAAGACATTGCCCTGAAATGTGGTTTCTGTGATTTGAATATGCGTACCAGAGAACCTTAATTGAGATCACGTCCTCTGAATTGAGGAAGGGCAAGCGAGGTCAAAGAATGTGACTAGGAGCAGAAGAGCTGGCAGCAAGCTTTGCACATCCTCTGTGTTTAACAGACAAGGATTTGGCTGAAGCTGTATCAGGCCTGGAGCTCAGTTTGCTTCCTTTAGACCAGGGGCTGTACCCATGAAGGTTGCGCGAACCATCATTTTCCACGTTTCTGTTTTTTGCATGAATCTGCACGGAACTTCTCGTTGACGGTTCCTTTTCCAGACTTGCATGGTAAACATGCAGAGGAGGTCTGTTGCAAGAATGAAACTTCTTGGGTTCGTAGGCCAGATTTCCGTACCCACCCCAATCCTGCTTGCTTATTGTTGACATCTGAAATTGACATTTTTAAGACTCGCTTTCTATGGTTGTGATTTATTTTAAACAGCTTTGAATATTTTGTTTAACTGCCATGGCCTGCCCTGGAACCTTTGAGTGAAGACCACTCTCCATCATCATCCTGGGTAACCAATGTGGTACCCGCCAGAGGTTATTGGACTACAAGTCCCATCATCCCTGCCCGTTGGCTATGCTGGCTGGGGCTGATGGGAGTGGGAGTCCTGAAATAACTGGAGGCTACTGAATTTGTTGCCCTTGTTGTATATAAAAGCACTTGCCACCTGCTACTCTGCCACTGTCATGCGCCCCGAAAGACCACCCATGTAAGGACTTTCCCTCTGTGAAACTTTGTTGGTGATGCAGCCACCAGCCGACTAGCTTGCAGTCCTACCCTCTATGTTCTTTCTGCAGCTCTAATAAGATCAGCCAAGACCATGCATAAAACCCCAGAAATCAACAGTTCCATTCAGTGTCGTACCTTTCTAGCTGTTTGGTTTGTCAACAGGTGTTATTCTGGGTGAACTGAATCTGAAACAGGGCCCCGCCAGACTTATCTTAGCAAGTAACCATGGCAACAAAGGACAGCTTGTGGAACAGGGTGCCATTCTGAAGCCATCTGCAGAGAATCCCTGTAAAACATTCGCAAAACCCATTCCAGCCAGATCTTTCCATGCTTACTGCAAAGGTCATTTCATGATGCTCGGCTGATGACTGAGCTCCATTTCCTAATCTGCAACACAGGTGAGAGAGAGCCACTGGGTCTGGCTCCCCTCCAGTCCCATGAAGGATTTTAAGGGGGTGGGTAGTAATGACATGGCCTGCTCTTGTGCCTCTTTGATTGACAGAAATCATGGAAGGCCATAGCTCAGTTAAAGATCTGGATATTCAGCCAGGCTTCTTAACACCTGATCGGATTGTTGTGCATTATTTTAAAGTGGCAATTTAATCCATGTTATATGTTCTGAGCAGCTAAAGCATTGCTGAAGCAAATAATAAAAAAGCAATGCCCGATACCATTCTCTGTGCCCACATCTAATTTCTATCCCAGCCTAAGACCAGAATAACTCAAGAACCACCAACTCCTATATGACCCTGCCCAAGCTTTAATATCATTTTCCAAGCATCTGATTTTTACTGTGTCTTCATGCAATACAAGATGGGCAGGTGCAAGAGTCAAGGCCTTTCTGGTGGTGGCACCGATACTGTATAAATAATATCCTCCCTGCAGAAATTACCTGGGCTAAACTGGTCTATTTCCGTTTTAATAAGTTTATTTCCTCAAAGATGGCTTTTGAAGCTTATAAACTACCTTCTGCTTCAAGGCCTGCCTTGTTTCAATACTGCCATTTAACGGTCTATATTGTGGTTTTGTATTGTTCCAATACAGAAAATGTTTTATTAATTGCTGGGTTTTATGTATGTAAGCATGAATGAGATTTTACAGAAATAACAACACCCCCAACCATTTCTGCACCAGATTGTGGCTTCAGAACCCTCTTCAAAGGCAGCCCCACGTACAGCATATTACAGTAGTCCAGGCTGGACGTGACCAAGGCAGTGGTTGCTGCTGCTTCTAACCATTCGCTTTAATGAGTGGGCACAGCCGGTATTTATCCTGTCAACTCTCCTTCATTCCTTAGAAAGGGTTTGCTATAATCAGTGTCTTACGCTGGTGACCTTACCAGCAATTGCAGAATGCTTTGGTCCCACCCAGATCCCTTCTAGTGGAATGTGCCGGCCTGTGTTTCTACTGCAAACCTCCATGCTTTCGGTGTCACGCTGGCTCACCCACAAAAAAGCTTCCACAAACACCCAGACCAAGGCTTGGTGTTTTCCCAGCAGAAAACAGATCTTGACCAGCAACAAAAGAAACGTAAACAATGGTTGAAAAGGAGGCGAGAGAGGAAAGAAAGATATGAAATTGTTCTTCCTGTTTGATGAGTTCCGAAGGGAACAAAGGGAACATTTTAAAAATAAAATAAAACACACAGAATGTCCTGATTATATAGAGGCTAACCAAGAAAGTCAACGGTGACTTATTTGGAAAGGCAAGTAGCTCAGCTGACCCCACAAAACTACAAACACCATTAATCTTGTTAAGGCAATCAAGGCCAACTTTTCTCTATATGTTTGCTTTGCTATTAACCTCATTCGGAGCTGATGGCAGTAAGATGGGAAAACATAGGAAACTGCCTTATACCAAGGCAAACCATTGGTCTACCTAGGTCAGTACAGTGGTACCTCAGGTTACATACGCTTCAGGTTACAGACTCCGCTAACCCAGAAATAGTGCTTCAGATTAAGAACTTTGCTTCAGGATGAGAACAGAAATCGTGCTCCGGCAGCGAGGCAGCAGCAGGAGGCCCCATTAGCTAAAGTGGTGCTTCAGGTTAAGAACAGTTTCAGGTTAAGTACAGACCTCCAGAACGAATTACCGTATTTTTCACTCTATAAGACGCACCAGACCACAAGATGCACCTAGTTTTTGGAGGAGGAAAACAAGAAAAAAAATATTCTGAATCTCAGAAGCCAGAACAGCAAGAGGGATCGCTGCACAGTGAAAGCAGCAATCCCTCTGGCTGTTCTGGCTTCTGGAATAGCTGCGCAGCCTGCATTCGCTCCATAAGACGCACAGACATTTCCCCTTACTTTTTAGGAGGGAAAAAGTGAGTCATATAGAGCAAAAAATACGGTAAGTACTTAACCCAAGGTACCACTGTACTGTCGACACTGACTGGCAGCAGCTCTCCAGGGTTTCAGACAGGATTTTATCCCAGCTATTGAACCTGGGACCTTCTGCATACAAGCAGATACTCTGCCACTGAGCTATGGCCCTTCTAGTAAGATGGTTGTTTAAATGAGCCTCAGTGGCTTTTGATGGTTGGTGGCTAGCAACTGCTGTATATACCTCAGATTGTTTGGGTGGAACGCTAGTAGTTCTTGACCTGCAATGGTTGACTCCCTCTAACTTTAACTAAACCAATAAAAGCAGAACAGGGCAATCCCTGCCCAAAGGTCGACATGACACAAAAGGAAAAGAGAATAAGGAGGGAGGAGGAAAGCAAGCACGTTTAGCTACCAATTCTTAAAGTTATATCATTGTTCCTATAATGAGAGCAGTGATGAATGAGCAGGCAGTTCTGGGAGAGGAGGAACCAAAATTTGACCCAGCTGGCCAAATCAATTGAGTGTTGCTCTCTATTTTCTCCCTCTGAAGAAGCTAATGTTAAAACGGTTCTTGAAAAGAAAGCAAACAGCAGCTCAAGCCAGGTCAAAGGAGTAGCCTCTGGGTCTCACTCAAATATGCATCTTAGAAACCCAGTTGCTATCTATCTATCTATCTATCTATCTATCTATCTATCTATCTATCATCTATCATCTATCTATCTATCTATCTATCTATCTATCTACCGGTATCTATGGTGTACTTATTTTCTTTATAATCTGTGCTTGCTAGCAAAGTGACTTATAATTAACCACTTGCAATAGTCGTGGGTATTATTTCACTTACTTCAGAAACTGTTAAGGCAGTTGTCCTGCATTTGAGGGCCCTAATGTTCATTAATTAATTAACAAAAGTACGGTAATATACAGCTTGATTGTAACAAAACCTTTAAGAAGTTTTCACAAAATACTGAAATAATCAATAAAAAAGTTTAAAATGGGTATTTAAAAGCATTCAAAGGCTGCTTAAAATTAACAGTAGCTAATAAAAAGTGACATGTAACTCACATGTAACTTCTACCTATTTGGATAGCCTTGCATATACAAAAATGTTTTAAGCAGATGCTGAAAATAATAGAGTGAAGGTGACTTTGTGACATCAATAGACAGGGAGTTCCAAAGTGTAGGTGCTGCCACACAAAAAGAATATCTGTCAAGTGTGGAATGAATAATGTGCGACGCCTGTTAACAGCACCGGTTCTGCAGACTGAAGCAGTCAAGTGGGTACATACAGGGAAATCCCACAAGTAAACTGATCCCAATCCGTTAAGGGCTTGATATACTAATAGTAACACTTTCCACTTGGCCAGGTAACCAAATTGCAAGCACTGCAGGTCACTGAACAGAGGTGTCATCACTGCTGTCAGCAACTGTGCTGCAGTATTCTGCACTAGCTACCGCAGGGCTTGGCAAAAAATTTTAGCTGCAGGCCGGCCCACTGTCCCTCAGACCTTGTGGCAGGCTGGAGAAGTGGCACCGGGGGGCGGGGAGCGGGAAGAAAAGACGAGAGGGGCAAGTAGTCCTCCTCCCCACCCCCCAGATCCAGCCCTAACCCCTGCGTTTACCCTCCCTGGGGCTGCCGCCACCGCCGCTTCTCGTGGGTAGGCAGAGCGAGCTCGGCCCACAGGAGCACCAGGGCAGCAGTAGTGATGGCGGAGGGAAGATGAGCAGAGCAAAAGGGCTGGCTCCAGAGAGGGGTTGCTTAAAATGGCGCTCAGCCAGCTCCCTTCCTCCTCTAGGCAGGGCGGGGAGAAGCCAGGAGGGAGGAGGGAGGAGGCGCAGCCACGGCGGTGTGTGGAGGAGGGGAATGGAATGGCGCAGGAAGAAAAAAAATGGTGCAGCCCAAACTAGAAGAATCCCCACGCTGATCCACAGACAGTCCGTAGGCCGGATCCTGAAGGCAATTGGGCCTGATCCAGCCCGCAGCTCTTAGTTTGTCGACCCCTGAGCTACCGTTTTGTTTTGTTTTTCAGATCAGGCCCAAGGGAAGCTCCAGATACAGTGCTTTGCAGTAATCCATTCTTGAAGTCACTGCCTGTGACTTCTGATTTCCCAACCCTCAAGGCAAAAGGGACAAAAGGAAGAGAGTTTATCTGCTCAGCTACTTCCTCATTCTTGGCTGCAAGGATCTGGTCTTTCTTGAATCATATGATACAGCCTCACAAGCTGCAGATAGGCTGGGAAGTTTCCACACCGCCCCCCCCCCCTTGAGTGCCTATAGAGACAAGCTTGTCATTCTTTCTTTTCTGATGTCTCCAAGTTTTCATTAACAAGAAACCTGTGTCTTAAAGCTGAAAGGGGGGAGGGAGGACTCTCTTTAGTGTTTTTCAAACTTTTTAGACTCCCCAACTCTAAACTTACCTTCTATGCTTGCTGATGGGGACCGTGATAGTTTACAAAAGGCAAAACAGTAAAATCAAGGGGGAAAACTGCAACTCTACTTTAAAACATACAAAAGTTAAAATACTAAAGCAGATTAAAATTACTTCAAGTTTCTAAGCATTACTGCTTAATTTAAAAATAAAAATGGATAAAAAATAAAAAGGCAGCATAAAAACACTGTAGAAAAGCAGAAAGACAGTATTAGGAGCTTGCAATTAGGAAAAGGAGCCTGTCTTATTTTGAGTCAGACCATTGGTTTATCAAGCTCAGTATTGTCTACACTGACTGGCAGAGGCTCCCCAGAGCTCATACCTGGGGATGCTGAGAACTGAAGCTGGGACCATCTGCATGCAAGGCTCATGCTATACCACTGAGCCATGCCACAATGAGGTCACGACCAGTTTTAAAGTCCCCTCGCACTCACTTTGGCCATGGGTCTACATGGTCCTTGGGCTGAAAACCATTTGCGACTCCTGTTCAAGGTCATTAACTACCACATGTGTGGGGAACCTTTGGCCCTCCAGATGTTGCTGAACTCCAACTCCCATCAGCCCCAGCAAGCATGGCCAGGGATTATGGAAGTTGTAGTTCACCTACATCTGGAGGGCCAAAGGTTCCCCACAACTAACTCACTAAAGTGTGCAGTCAGTCTTAACTATTTTGATAACCACATCAGGGAGTGAGTACATGAGGCCTACGCATTCTTATATACTAACTAGTAGGATATACACCACTTGGGCATTTTGAGGAATGTGGAGCAGAGAGGCGTCTCCATATCAACAGGAGTTCCTTAAAGCCACTCTGTAAACCCAACCTCAGTTGCTTGGAGGACTGACTTCATTTCTTAAAGTCATATTCTGGCACTGAAATTCATTACGCAAATTCCACACAGGAAAGAATTCCAAGGAAATGTCATTATGATTCCTGTTGGCAAGGTTCATTATGGCTGTGATTTCAAACTGGGGGGGCGGGGGGGGGAGAGTACATCAAAGAGAACCTGCAGGAAGAATACCGTGTTATGCTAGAGCTGAGCCAGACTGGCAGCTGTCCACAACAACCCACTTCCTCTGAATTCTGGACTGGCTTTGTCACTTTCTTGTTTAATATATCTGATTCCAAACCCTGCATCAGAGGTGGGGGACCTCAGGCTTGGGCCCAAAATGCGGCCCTCTCTTGCAGCCCTCAAACTCTCTCCCCCTCATTGGTCCTACTACACACCCCATGCTTTTGCCTAGCTAAAATATGCCATTGAACTCTGCTAATGTCTCTTGCTTGTCTGGATGAAGGATAGAGGGGTGTACGGTGGTACCTCGGGTTACATATGCTTCAGGTTACAGACTCTGCTAACCTCGGGTACCTCGGGTTAAGAACTTTGCTTCAGGATGAGAACAGAAATCGTGCAGCGACGGCGCAGCAGGAGGAGGAAGCCCTTTTAGCTAAAGTGGTGCTTCAGGTTAAGAACAGTTTCAGGTTAAGAACGGACCTCCGGAACGAATTAAGTTCTTAACCCAAGGTACCACTGTATGTGGCTGCGCATAGTAGAAACTAGTCTAGTATACAAAGTTAAATTTTGCATTCATTGCTCAATCTACTTTTGCTCAGAATGTTGTCCAGAATCAAATTTATCCTGTACTCCCAAAAACTGGGCTTACCTCCTCTTCATTAAGAGGACTGTGTCAATTTCATAAAAAAAAATCAACATGCCTGCTGAAAAGTAGCAGGGGGTGTTCTGAAATCTCATGTGTTTGCAGTAAATCCTCTCTTTCTGCCAAACTGTTTGCGTCTCCTGCTGTCGGATAGCAATTGATAACCTTTAAATGCCCTCTGATCGCTTTCTGCTACAAAAGCAGCCCGGCTAGAGGCAGAAATCACATACAAACGCTCTCAAGATCTTCACGCAGGCAGAATGCTGCTTTCCCCCGGTTTCTCCTCCATAAATCCGCAAGCTGTAGTCGACTGGGCTGTAAGAGGGATGTTAAGATTTTTCTTTCTTTCTTTTTTGTATTACAGGCCTGTGTCAGCAGCTCTGTCATTTAACTCGGAACCAATGCAATAATCTGCACTACACAGTCCAGCTGCTTTTCTAATGGTGCTCTTGGCAACCAATCCCTAAATGGGGGCAAGTTCTGCGGACTGACCTCACAGTTCACAAAATCCAGAACTGCAAGTAGCTCCCTCCGCCTTCATGTCCCCATCCCTGCTCATTGCCATTCCCTTCCTGTTTTGCACCTGGCAGAGGACACAGATATCCACTCGCTGGCCTGAGCTGCAGCTACGTAGATTCAAACCGCTATTAATCCTTCACCACCACGAGCAGCAGACAGCTTTCAACATTTATTGAGAGCTATTAAGATACTGTAAGCTGAGGATCATTCAGCTGGGCGCTTGAGAGATGCACAATGGTGGGGGTGTCAGGTTAAAAAAAAATATTACAGTGTAAGATTATAAATCCAAAGCAAGGCACTGTTGAGCAACATGCAAACTATAATGCATACCCTTCCAAAGGAAGGGCTATAGTTTTGCATACAGAAAATCCCTGGCATATCCAGAATGGGGTGGGGGAGACTCTCGTCTGAAATTCTGGAGAGCCACTGCCAATCAACGTAGACAATACTATGCTGGATCAACCAGCTTTCCCTAATACATAAAAACATCAAAGGGTTGGGGATTAGCATGTCTACTCAGAAGGAAATCCAGTTGAATTCAATGGGATTTATTCCCAGGTAAATGCATGTAAAGCTGCAACATTAGGATTACAGTACAATGTGCTCTTATTGGGAGTGAACCCTGTGCAATACAGTGTGATACTCTGGAGTAAACATGCCTAGGAATGTGCTGCTTTGACTAACACAGTGTGCAAGAATAAACTCCAACATGCTGGTTCTGATTACTTCTTCACTCCCACAAAGAACCAAAGTAGAACGGAAGAATTCTGCCATCTCCAGTGCACTGAGCCTGGTGATACTCAAATCCTATTTACAGGAGCTGTAGTTGTGGCTGAGTTCTGATGCTATTTTATTTTGTTTTGATTTACTGATATATTGTATTATATATTTTATTTGCATTAATATATATTGTTGTTCACAGCTATGGGAGCCTTAAGCTAAAAAGCAGTATATAAATAAACCATACCACACTCCTTCCCTGCAAAGAATCCTAGGAACTGTAGCTTATTAAGGGTGCTGGGAATTGTTGTTCTGTGAGAGGTGAAGCACAGCTAGCAAAGGCATTTAGGTTAGTGCTACCATTTCCACCGCACTGGGCGCTGAGCCTAGGGGGTTCTGCAGGACGTTGTAACTATGACATAGTAAATTGAGCAGAACCAAAGGCAAGAGGCGGGGGGGGGGGGGAGGCATTGAATTTTGGCCTCGCGCAGGGAGCTACTGAAAACTGAAAGACCAAAGTCTGCTCTTGCAGCTAGGACTGGTCTGGAAGAACAGTAGCTAAACGAAGTTCTTATAGTGAACTAATGTCTAGCTTTTTTCAGAATGATCACCTGGGAATGGTTTCCTATTTTAGAACAATTTGTATTGATAGAATTTTTCCACTTTTGTGTAGAAGCATTTTAAGTACTTCGATTGCATAAAGAGTGAACAGTTGAACAAATGTAAATGGAAACTTAATAAAACTATTTGTTGGGAGGAATTTCCACTTTGCTCGACTGTTTTATTGACTTTGAGTTTTACTGTATATTGTTATATTTTGGTTTTAAATTGTAATGTTAAGTGTTCCTCACGATTTATTTACTTACTTGGTATTTTTAAAAAAAGAAGGGCAGTATGCAAAAATTCTTAACTAAATTATAGTTACATCTCACATGACTCCCTTAAGAGCCAGATCAAGATATTTTGCTGCCTGAGGCAAAAAGCCAAGATGGTGTCCACCTCTCCACGCCACATATAGAAGCCATTGGGATTGGCAGTTGAAACTTATTTGAGCACTGGCAATGGGACAGGAAGCTTGCTGAGGGGACATGGAGCAGGCCACAAAGAGCTCTATTTTTCAGTGCCTGACCTCCAACAGTGGCTAGTTCCCACTGGAACTGGCCAGTTAAGGCCACATCTATACTGTGCATTTAAGAAACATTGATACTGCTTTAAAAGTCATGGTTTCCTGCAAAGAATCTTGGGAACCACAGTTTGTTAAGAGTGCTGAGAATTGATAGGCGATTCCTACTCCCCTCACAAAGCTATAATCCTCAGTGTCTTTTAACAACCAATCCTTCTTCAAAGAGAACTCTGAAATTTGTGGTTCTGTGAGAGTAACAGGGGTCTCCTAATAACTCTCAGCGCCCTTAATAAAATGCAGCTCCTAGAATTCTTTGAGGGAAGGTGTATCATAACAGAGGAGGCTAGCCTGGAATGCTGGAACTTCAGCAGCTGTCCGAGGAGGCTGGCCTCCGGTGCCAGATGTGGACTGAAATATTCTGCTCCAGTGCAAAGGACGATCCCTGGCTCTATTGGCAGGATTGTCCTGCCTCTGCAAAATGGCTCAATGCCAGCAATACGATCAAGCAATACGATAATAATAAAGTACCACAGCCCCCAGTTTGCAGGCTGCTTCCGTCTTGCAGCCAGAAGGACTCTGTGCACCAGGGTATAAGGCCTCCCCATGTGAGCAAACAGAAGTCGCAGCATGAACTGGGGGTCATTGCGAAAGATATTTAGCAACAATGTCCATTAGCATTCACTTTGCAACCATGCTGTTTTTGCACTCCCCACTTCTGCAGCTGATAGAAAGTGCCAGGAGGGGCTTTCCTTGTAAGGAAAGAACACTGCAGAGGACGGATGTTGGGCTTTTTGCTTTAAAAAACAAAACCCTGTTTGCTGGGTGACCTTGGGCCAGTCACACTTCTTTGAAGTCTCTCAGCCCCACTCACCTCACAGAGTGTTTGTTGTGGGGGAGGAAGGGAAAGGAGAATGTTAGCCGCTTTGAGACTCCTGAAGGGGAGTGAAAGGCGGGATATCAAATCCAAACTCTTCTTCTTCTTCTATAAATACATTGAAGTGCCTAGGCCAGGGGTCTGCAACCTTTAAGACAAAAAGAGCCACTTGGACCCGTTTCTGAGGGGGGGGGGAAACTGGGAGCCACAAAACTTGGAAGGTGATGTCGGGACGGTGCATGACTAACGCACGCACCGCCCCCATGCGACGTCTCAGCCAGTACAGCGCCCGCCACAGTGGGGAGTGTCGGGGCGCACAATGCGCCTCCTCCCCTCGCTAGTATCTGCCCCGGAGCCGCGGCAAAGGTGTAAAAGAGCCACATGCGGCTCCGGAGCCGCGGGTTGCAGACCCCTGGCCTAAGCAATATGAAGCGGTACAGCCCAGCCACAGGTTTAGCACCTTAGTGAGAACTAGAATCTTGTTTAGGCTTATTGTGCTCTCTGCCTGCTTGTATCTTGCCAAGGAGGGAGCATAACTGACCCTCTGCCAGTGTAGTGGGGCTTCTGCTAGAAGTTTGCTATTAATATATAGGAAATACAAATGCACACACACAAATACATGTGTGTGTTTTCTTGTCACACAACATTCACTCCAAAAACCTGTTTTCAGTTCCTAGAGTGACTGATGTATCTAGAACAGGGATGAGGAACCTGTGACCATCCAGATGCTGTTGAATTCCAGGTCCCATCAGCTGCTGAGAAAAATGGCCAATAGTCAGGGATGTTGGGAGTTGTAGTCCAGCAAGATCTGGAGGGCCATAAAATCTCCACCCTTGATGCAGACAGACTGATTCATTAATCTCAGCTCTGAAAATATGGATGCTTTTGTACTGATTGAATTAAAAAAAACACACCCTTCTATCCTGTGGGCTTAGAGCAAGTTTTTAGATAATATAACATGGTCAATAACTATTGCAATCTATATGGGACTCATACTTGAAGGAGTAATTTAGCGTGCACTTTCAGAATAATGACATCCTGCAGCTCCCTAGAAAAACAGTACATAAAGCATATGAGGTACTTCAGTCTACACTAGCAACAGGTACACATTGTAAGGGGAAAGGTGCAGCACTATTTAACCAGGTACAGCTGGGACACGAAAGAGGCTCACCTGCTGCAGATATCAACAAGGTGAAACTAGAACGCACATATAAATAAGTACTGTTAGAGGTTATGCGGACACGGCTGTGCATTATGGACTTCACACATTATAAGGTGTCCTACACAGAAGTCAAGCACGTCACAAGAACTTAACACGCAAACCCTTTGTAAATCATTCCTGAGTTTCGCTCAGTGTTATTATTTATATTAAACATTTATATTCCACCTTTTAGAACCACGTCCTCACAGAATGGATTCCGGCAACAGAAAAAAAGACTATCAAAACAGAATATACAAATTAAAACTTAACACCAGATAAACACCAGAACAGCAGGAGAGATCAAACCAGGGAGGCTTAAATATTTTTTTAAAAAATCTAGAGAGGCCAAAACCTTAACAACAACAACAACAATAACCACCACCAAGAAAGGCTAAGCAGAAGAGGCAGAACCTTAGATCATGTCAAAAAGCATCCACAGATGGAACTTGACAAATATCTCCAGTGAGGATGATCAGAGGTGAAGAATCCAGTGCTTTTTTTCTAGAAAAAGAGGTGCAGGAACTCCCCCCCTTTTTTTACAGACAACCCTAAGTTGTTGAGCTGCTGTTATGCTACAAAGAGGTGCTTTGAACTCAGTGGAACTGAGTTCCAGCTGAAAAAAGCCCTGGAAGAGCCACCACTGAAAAGGCTCTGTCTCTGCACAGGTCATTCGCAGGATGACCAAGGCAGTTTCAGCCTCATAACCAGGTCAGAAACTGGACAGAAATGGAACCAAGTAAAGAAGTATCATCCATGACTGTCTGGAGTTGAGATGCCACCACCTTTTCCAGTGTCACTAAGTTTGATGAATCCAGTTCCCTAGTAAGCATGTTTATGACTGCAGCGTAAAGTGGTCCATTAGGGTTTCCAACTCATCACCAAAAGAGACAATGCAGCACCAAAAAAAGGGGCACATTTACTTAACATTTGCATATTATAATTTATATGTACGGAAGCAGATTTTAAAATCACTGCAACTTAAATAGGTATACTTCTCACTAACCATTCTGAAGAAGACAGTGCCTAAGTGATCTGTGTGCCCGCAGTGTCTGCCACCCACCCAGATGCTCCCAGCTGAAGGACAACTTTAAGGCTCCCTCTCTCCCTTCCTATGGCCATTTTATCTTTATACCAGACATGGACCGGACAGCCCTCTAAATAGAGGATTGTCCTCTGTAAAGCAAGACACAGATACCTTAAGTGCAATCCAATGCATGTCTATTCAAAGGTAAGTCCCACTGATTTTATGAGGACTTTCTCCTCCATAAAGAATTGCAGCATTACAGAACATATTCTTTACAGAGTAATACTTGCAGAGTATTGGAAGAGCGGAGGATGGGGGGGAGGGAATGTTTGCGGTGTATTATACCACAATATTTTATTTGAAATTATTGCTTATTTTGAAGAGCTTCTCTGTTCATTTTATGTATCTGATGAAGCAGATGTAAAGGCTGTAGCTTAGTGGTACAGCATTTGCTTTGCCTGCAGAAGACCCCAGGTTAAAAACCAGAATATTCCATATAAAATGGGCAAACCCCTCTGCTCTGTCTGAAACCCTGGAGAGCTGTTGGCAGTGAATAGAGATACATGGACCAATAGCCTGATTGGAACGAGGCAGCTAAGGCCCTATCATCTCAGGCCCAGGGGCCAAATGTGGCCCTTAAGTCTTCCCTCTCTGGCCCCCTGAACTCTCCCCCAGGCCACCCCCCTCACCAGCCTTGATTTATACATTGAATGGGTTTTGCCTGGCTGGAATGAGTCCTTGAATTCTTATGCATCCCGAGTACAGAGAGGTGCAGAAAGTTCTGTAAAACGGCAAAATTTGCACCCATTGTAAGACTGTGGTTTCATTTCTGGTGAGGAAAACCCACAACCAGGTTATTATTATTTGAGGATCGAGGACGCTACCTCTATCAGGCAGGTAGGCCCATCAACAGCCTGGCGAGAAAAGGGGGCTGGGCTTGTCGCGCTGCCCCCGCCCTTTATGTTAATCAGCGCTGAATCACGCTCACCTGACGGGAGGGGGAACAAATAAACCCCGCCCCTCCACTGACAGAGAGAGCCGAGAAATCCTGAGGGGGCTGAACCACCCGAGCCATTTGCTTCGACGGGAGGGGGGGTCGGCGGAAAGAGACACCCCAAGACCCTGTCTGACATTCCTCTTTCACGAACCCTAAAAAGCAAAATGAAAACCGTCCTCATGATCACAGATCAGCGAAATGACCGCGGAGGAGGAGCAGGAGGTGGTTCCCTATTAAGAGCCCTCCCTTTTTTCCCCTCCCTCTCTCCCTTGGCACATTCCAAGAGAAGGGAGGAGGAGGAGGAGGAGGAGGTGCCCGTCTCGGGCCCACGTGACCCCCGGGCAGCCGCCATTTTGTCCTGCGGTGGCTGGGTATTTAGAGCGAACCGCGAGCGCAGTGGCGGAGCAGCAGCTGCAGGACGAGGAGGAGCGACGGAGCCGGAGAGCGCCGCTGCCAACGCTAACCAACGAGGCCCGCCGTCTTTGCAGCAGCCTCCGCCGCCTGTCAGGACGTTTGAATACCGCTTGGCGGTAGAGGACTAAGCAGCGGCGCTAGAGGACTTAAGGAGCCCCGTCACCCGCCGCCGCCGCCTCTTGTAGCTCACAGCCGCCAGCCCTTCGCCCGGCTCAGCTTGGCGCCGACGTAGCCGTCCTCCTCCACCCCCCTTTCGCTGCTTATTCTTATTTTTTAAAACTCTCCCTCCCCCCGCCGGCTCGGTGCATCTCAGCAGCCATGTCGTCCGCAGCCACCACCGCTCCTCCCGAATATTCCTGCTTCTTCGCCGTCATGGGTGCCTCGGCTGCCATGATCTTCAGCGGTGAGGCTGTGGGGTATTTCCGACGAGGACACACGGGTGGGGCTTGGCGGTGGGTGTTTGGTTGAGGAAGGACGTCATGTGAGGAGGCTGCTGCTGCTGCTGTTGTGTGGCCTTGCGTAACTGGGCTGGGTGTCATCCTGATCGCGGCGGGGGGGGGGGAGGCGCTCGGCTCAGCCAGGGTGGCTCTGCAGCAGTTGGGTGACTTGGTTCCAACCCACCCACTCGCCTCTTTTGCACATCCTGGGAGGAGATCCTGCCGCAAGCGGGGAGGGGGACAAGTGGGGTCGTTATACAGTATTGGGGGGGGGGGTTAGCTTTGCCTTGGCCAAACCCTGAGGCTCTTTCGTGTCTCCATGAGGACATCTCCTGGCTGCCTGTTTTATATATGTGTGTGTGTGTGTGTGTGTGTGTGTGTGTGTGTCTCATTTCTTCCCCACCCCCTCCTATGCCTTAGGGGGAATGGGGGCTTCCATCCCATTTCTCCCAGCACCTTCCTGCTCCTCTTGTGCAATTCTCCACGAAACCGTCTTCCTTGTCCTGCCTTTGGACTTGGGAGAGGCAAGAAAGGCGTGGGCACAGGGAGGTGGCAAGTCTGGCATTACCTCTTTCCTTTTGCCAAGGTGTTTCCCCTCTTCCCTGCCCTACTTGGAGAGGGAATGATCTAGTGTCTCCCCTCCCTCTGCTTTCCAAGGTTGGCACCCCCCCCCTGCAGAAAGCTTGTGGGGTGGTTGGGGAAAGGAAGGAATTATTGGGAGGGGGCAATGAGGGATGTGGTTCCTTGACTCCTTTTTCTTCTCGGGTATGGAGAGTGCCTGCAGGCATGCTGCTGATTATTGGATTTTTCTTTCTTTTTAAGAAAGCTTTCATTTAAAATTAACTGGGGTTCCCTTTGCTTACAACCTGGGAGGGGCAACATGTATTTAGATATTTAATCTGCCAGCTCTATATTGTATCCTGGTCTTCAATGCAAGAGACAGCAGGTGTCCTTCCTTGCTCCAGCCTGCCCCAGTTCCAGGGCTTGGCTTAAGCGGCCTGTCTCTCCTTGTCTTGCTATTCTGTGGCCGCAGGAATGTCCCTGCCCAAGTGATAGGGGAGAGAGGGCAATGCGGGGGCGAAATCCCAGCCCAGCTGGACGTGCTCTGCCTGTCACTTCCGTTGCTTCAGTGTCTACCTTTTTCTTCTTAATTCTCTCCCTTTTTGAAGGTTTTCAGTTCTGCCTTCTGTCGCCCTACTCCTACCAGCTGGCTCATCCGGGGTATTGGCAGGAGAGGGGAGCAGAGGCAAAGAGAAAGAGAAAAAGGAGACTACTGCTGTTTCGGAAAGCAGAGATGCAAAGGGGCAATGAGGGTGACGTCATAGGGGAAGAGTGTCAGCTGCTAGAGGAGCCCCTGGCTGGCCATGTGACTGCAGGGAGGGAGGGGGTTGCATCCTCTGCTTCTTCACTATATGCCATCCAGAGTGCTAAATTAACCTAAACCTAGGTGATTCCATGCAGTCAGTTCATCCAGGCCAGTGAGGCTGGAACATCTTCCATCTTGTACCAAGCAAGCACTCCCACAAGGCAGTCAGATGGATGTGCAGCGCTTGGATTAACTTGCTGTCTGCCGGTTGCAAAATCTGGCTTATCCTTTCTGAGATGTAGTATGCAGCTTGCCCTCCAAAGTCCTATTGGGGTTGCTCTGGAACTGAATTGTTGTTAGAAAAAGACCTGGGTGAAGCTATCTCTACACAAGACTTTCCTGGAGGTGTCATTTTTGAATCTGTATGTTGGCTTATCAACTGAATGCCAGCATATTAAACTGACACACCATTCTGTTTAAGCGGAGAGGACTTGTGAAATGCAAATAACACTCTGCAAGGGCTACCTAAATTTTTAGCATGGTCATACTGAAAGATTCTGTATGGGATGGGAATTGGTGGTTAAAAAATCAGAGTCCTGAATAAATAGCTCTTGATGAATAAGAGTGCTAGCCAGCTGTGACGACAAAACTGTTCTAGTCTCTCAGTTGCAGCTCCTTCCCTTTCACTTCTTTCTCTCAAAACTTGTCCATAGCACTTGTCCAGAAGTCTTTAATTGCTTGATTGACCACTAAACAAAACGAGCTATGTCAGATTGCCTTTAATTCCACTTTATAAAGCACCTACAAATGTAATGTAAATGTTTTTGGAAGAGGAATTTCAAAGTATTGTTACTAATTGAAAAATGCAGACACACTAAACTTTACTGCTTTCCTTAAATGTGTAAGGATAATCTAGCAAGCACTGCTGCTGTTATCTGTAGCCATGTAAAATATGCTTCTCGCTAAACTATTGCTGCTGCTTTTAAGCTTAGTGGGGAGGGGGTCTTGAAGCCCATGTACACATTGCATCAAACTACCAGCATGACTCTAACTAGCCAACTATAAAATTCCTTGTGCTGTAGCAATTGGAAGTAAGTTCCATTAGAGTTGAGCATAACTTGAAAATAATCATCCATATAAGTGAATCTCCTTCCATATAAAGCTCCCCTGAGCTATTGCACACCGGAATAGTTCTAGAGCAGGCTTCCTCAAACTCAGCCCTCCAGCTGTTTTGAGACTACAATTCCCATCATCCCTGACCACTGGTCCTGCTAGCTAGGGATCATGGGAGTTGTAGGCCAAAAACATCTGAAGGGCCGAGGTTGAGGAAGCCTGTTCTAGAGTACCCACTGCATTATTACTATTTAAAAAAATAAAAATGCATAGCTCTTCCTCAAAGGAACTCTAGGCTGTTCTTTATTCTCTCCCATTTTAACAACCCGGAGAAGTAGGTTACACTGACATAGTGACTAGCCCAAGGTTGAAGCTTTATGGTTGAGTGGAGACTTGAACCAGAATCTCCCCAGTACTAGTTAGTCATTCTAACCACTACAATATTCTGGCTCTCATTAAGACAATTGCCTTACCTAGCACACCAGTACTTTCTGACCAAGTTTAGCCACTGATATTGTCTTCAGGAATTATTTTTCTGAAATCAAATGAAATTAGCATATGGGCAAAAGGAAACTTAGCAGTTAATAAATTCCCACTGTACACGAGAAGATTGCTGAACTTAATATGGCTTCCTTAGCAACTTTGTGCAATAGGCTAATTTCTACACACTCCCCCCCCCCAGGGGTGCCAACTTGAATAAAATATTGGGGGGGGGGGAGGTAAGCCCAGCCCCGCATAATCTATCACAGTGGCAGTGTCCATCAACTGGGGGTGGGGTGGGGGGCTTCCTCAAATATTTTATGGTGAGGGATCTTGGCCCCTAGGAATTGGCTCCTCTGCTTCTCCCTGTCATTTATCCAGACATCCAGTTCAAGGGCACATTCTAGCCAAGCAACATTTCCCTGCAGAATAGCTACATACAACTGCCTCTTATCTATTCTGGCAGAGCGTGGGGAACTGGATGGGTTCTGTTCCAGTGGAAACTGGTTGTAGTGGGGTTTCCAAATTGTGTTGCCAGGATCGGTGACTCTGAGAAGGCCAATAACAACCAAAGTTGTCTTGGGAAGATGGCTTGTATACTGTGTTCCTCTCAGCAGTGTGCTGTTCCTGTATAAAGCTGTCTTTTGAATGGGCCCAACAGACCAAGCTGCCCCAGAATCCTTTGAGGTAGATTCCTGACCTGAAATGCAGATGTTCCTAGTGATAACTAAATGTAAGAAGCATTTATATAGGGAAAGGGGTTCGCAGATGGCTAGTCTAGTAGTCTGAATGCATGATATTTCAAAATAGTGTCCCAATTGTAGTCTTTTAAAGCAGCAAATGGAAAACTTGCATTGCAAGCTCATGTTGTCAGTAGCATCCCAAGTTGAGTTGGCTATTGAGTATTGTTCCCTGCATGGGACTAGACCTCTCAACAAAGTAGCAATAAGGTGTGAACAGTTGCTTTGACAGACCTGTTCTAGATCAGATCTGGTCGTTGGCTAAACACCTAGACGTTTTTGTCCTGCTGTGAAAAGCACTGTTGAGAAAGCCTCTGCCAGATAGATGGGTGTGTTCATATGTTGAAAAGTGGTTTGATAGAACTTGCAGATTGAATCAATTTGTGGAAAGGTATTCATGATTAAAACTGTGTTGGACAACCATACATAGTTCTTGGTGGATGTTCTGTTAAATACCCAGACACCTTAACTAGCAGTCTATTAGTGAACTGCAAATGGCACTGAATTCTAATCTTCAGAGAAGCAAGAAGCTAACTTTTCAAAGCCTTCCATTCCAGAGACTTGGATATGCAATGTCTTAAGATGAATGACTTAGTACCTGTTGGTTTGTCATTGAACACTGCCCTGGCACACCTTAAATAAGACACTATGTCTTAGTTCCTCATGAGCTGTGCAAGACCAGTCTAGTACTACTAAGTTCAGGCCTTGTTTTGTGCAAGCCAGCTTGAGACAGAAACCATGTTGTATAAACACCCATATCTTGGTCCTGTACACACTAATTTCTGATGATAGTAAACAGCTTATAAAACTCATTCTGGTCATTGCTGGCTAACCTTGTGATGGTGCTACCTTTCTCCTGCAAGTGCCATCATGACCTTCAAGCATACAACCATATTTTGTGATACTGTACTTATTTGGTGACTGATCTCTAATCACAAGGCTTGTGGGTTTTCCCTGCTTCATTGGATTATCAGATGCTTCTGAGTGTTGTGATTATCTAATATTTCCATGTAACATAGTTAGACTCTATGGCAGAAGGAAATGGGTGACAATAATTTCCAGTGGTTACAAGTACTATATACTGATCCATGTTAACTTCCTACTTGATATAATCTTCCTTGTAATGTGCATCTATCTTTAGAAAGGTGAAACTTGGAATTGCCTGGCTGAGGAGCACATTTCTGCTCCCAATATGGCTAGCTGCACAGCTTTTTTAAAAAAAAAAAATCTCTAAATTGCTCTTTAGCTGGGTGGATCGTGGAGAAGGATAATGAAAGCAAAACTTAATGTATTACAAGAGCTTTCTGGACTGCTTTAAAGAGGCAGAAGCTGTTAAAATGGCTTCTTCTCTTGTAATTTCCTGACCAACAAGATTGTTTGACTAAACTTCACAGTGCTGTTACCAAAAGCGGATTGTTATAAAGCTTAAAAATAGCATTACAGTTAGCATGGACTAGCTTACTAAAGTTGGGTATTGCCAGATGTTCGGATTGGCCATAGACTTGTTAACATCTCATACAGTATTCTAGTACACCAGAAACAAACACATGAGATTGCACGCCACATCTAAATTATTTTATTATTACTTATTAGATTTATATACTGCCCTTCATCACAGGATCTCAGGGCAGTTCACAGAGTAAACATACAAGGTAAAAACACAAGTAGTTAAAACGAACAACAAAATAACACCCCCCCCCCCAAAAAAAACCACCATGTAGAATATTAAGCAACCAAAGGCCTGGTTGAAGATGACATAGGAGTGATCCGCTAGGAACTTCATATAAGCAACCATTAACACTATATGTTATAATCTGGCCATGTCAGGCTGCACTTTAAGAAACTTCTAGAGTTCTGCAGTAGATGAGCATGTCAGTAAAATGTAGTTGCATTTTTTCCAAAACTGAGACAGACAAATGAACATGGATTGCTGTGATCATTGTCCTAATGTGACTGTCACTTTGTCAAGTGTTTCATTCTGCGGTTCTTCAGTTAAACCATCATCCAATATTATGTTGGTCTACAAGTCTCCTTTCCACAGAAATGAGTAAAAGTTTTGTTTTCAGCCCTGGCTGACACAGTTGCATAATAGCTAGTTCCTATTGATGATGAGGTGGTGGTCTTGTGATCCCCAAAATTTGAAGTACTGTAAACTGCAGAATATTTGCAGATCCTGATTGTAACTTGTAAAATGGGTGGAAGGTGTGAAGGCGAATGGATGTCTGACTTTAGCCTCTGGAAGCCCTACAGAATGCTGGCCTTAGCTTTCCCTTGGCTTCCGCGCTACTAAGAGGCCTACTCATAACGTTTTATTTTAAAAAACATCAATGAGGGTTTGTTGGTGTGAATACCAAGTAAGGTGTGCTGAACCAGTCCAAAACACATTTGCTTTTCTGATCTTGACATTAAATGTTCAGATAAGCTTGTAAGCGATAGCCTGCCCTGCCTCCCATTGAGGATCTTTGTGCCAGAGTTAAGATGGTGGAGAATCTTTTTGAAACACAGTGCAATCTTCTCCCAAACTTTGCAAATATCTGCCAATACTAACTTGGATCTTCATGATCCACAGACAGGGAACTGTCTGTTACCACCACTTCAAGTGAGAAGCTAGAGGTGTATTGACTGTTGACAGCAGATCTGCAACACCAGAAAGCCAGCCGGTTAAGTACCTGTGATATTTCAGCTTCTAGCTTTAAAGCACTGCACATGCTTGAATCCCTCTCCCCCACTCTCCAAAAAGAACACCATATGCTCTTTCAGGCATAGGTCCATCATTCACAGTACTTTAAGTGGCTAATTGAAGGCCTCCTCTCCTCTTCTCTCCTCTCTCTGTCTGTTAGTGATCTCCAGACTTGCCTAGCAAAAATGGGATCTCTTGGCTTACTGTTGCTCACAATTTGAATGAAGGTTTGAGTAAAATAAACCTTTGAGTAAAATAAAGGTTTGCCTAAATAAGAACTGATAGAGCCAAGATCTTTTTAAGCTTTTATCTGAATTCCCAAGAAATGAACTGTTTAACACCCAGCTGGGGGTTGGAGGCAGGGAGAGAAAACAGGAAGAGTCCAAAGATGGGCAAACTCATTCTTTGAATGTTTGTGAATGGCAAGTTGCTGTACGTAACCACTGAGAAGTCAAAGGCCGGAATTAAATCTTATTTCTCGGAATGCTTTACCGCTTTTCCTTTGGAGTTTGTGGCATCGCTTTGCAGGTCTAGAATGTATCCTTGTGTTTGCGTCTTCAATCCTGCCTCCTTACCAAACCTCGATGGGTTTGGCACACACACAGGAGAGTCACCCTGAACGCAGCCAGATCCCCCTGTCCTGAGGATTTACCTCCTCGGGTTTTGAGGTTCCCAGAGCCCTAGCGTGACCTCATTATGCCTCACAAAGTTCAGGATCTCCCCGGAGACTTGATCCTGCACTCCTTCAAATGGCAAGAGGAAGTTGCAGAGTGCTTTTCATTTTGGGTGGGGCACAAGTCATGGTGTGCTAGTACGCCACATTCTGGCAGAATTAAGAAAAAATTACCTTAAATCTGTAAGTAAGTAAATTTGTGGCCATGAGGACACATCTTAGTCAAGTCTCTAGAAACAGGTTCTCAGTCCTATGGGTAGAATAGCAGTTGACTATGGTGGGGCAAGTGGGAGGGGGAAGGAGGTTGACTGCTATGTTAGCAGATCTTTATGCTACAAAATCCTGCTCAGGTTTTTCCAACAGCAATTAAGTGTACATAGCAGGCAAATAAAACTTCAACTTTGTAATGCTAGGAAATGCCAGCTGCAAAACCCACAACAGAAGCTTTTAAGTTGATGGATGAGCGTATATGTTATGAAGTGTATGATATGCCTACATCCTTTTTGTGTTGCTATGTCTTCATTTGTATGGAAGTGTTCTCTTTAATTTGCAGAAATGACTCTAGACTTGCTTGCTACCTTGATGGATTTCTCCCAGTATGTAGAATTCATGCTAGAAAACAGGGTTTCTTCCTGTAATTACAAGCTTTTTTCTAACTAGACTAGAGCAATGAAAAAAATATTAGGTTTGCTAGAAAGCTACTATATTGCAAATCCATTTCCAAATAGCAAGAGGCTTGGCTTCTAATTTAGAAACCTGTACTAGGGCTGAACTGATAAAATGTAACTGGATTATGTACTCCAATAAAAATTAAGGAAGACTTGTATTTGTATGTTACCAACCTTCCTTAGACCTGAGCAGGCCACTTAAATATTTTCACATGGCTTGTTCATACGTCCCAGTTAAAGCCATTTCTGTCCAGTTCCTCATCTTAGAGCTCTGCAAGATTTCTGACAGTTTTTCAATCTAAGGTACCTAGCTGACCTCCATGTTAACTCTTGGTGCAAGAAGGTTTTCCCTCATTCAGATTTGTATTAGTGTAGTCCTCCTAACTATTGTGGCAAGGATATGCTCTGCTTGAACATGAAGAAGATTATCTCCTACATCTGTTGTTATATGGACTCTTGACCAAAGGCTGACTGTCGAATCAAGGAGAATGAAGTGACTAAATCATTTGCCTTTATCTTGTCAGCACTTTCTAGATTATGCTAATAATTCTTGATTAAAATGAAGATTCTGTTGCAGTGGGACTTTGACTTTTAAAGAACCTCTAACTTGAGACTGCTACTGAAAACACTTAACTAAAGTATCTTCCTTCTCAAGCAAGTTAGAGGTTCTGAAAGTAGCAGCTGGTTTTGTGACAAAACTAACAAGGCTGTGTCTTAATTCTTTAATCCTTCTATAGATCACAAACTTCCTGGCATTCATGCAATATTCCACCAAAATCAATATTCCTGCATGAAAGCTGTACATGGCTTTACACCATGTGCCATTAAATATATTATCAGAGCAGTGGCTACTAGAACAACTAAGCAGTTGTTTGGAAGCCTCCATTATAAAACCACAACTTCACATACTTCATCAACAAAGCTTTAGCAACTCTGTGCAGCAAAGACTGGGCAAGCATTCAAAACTATTCTCATGGTCATGGTATGCACTGTATAATTAAAATGCAAGCCTCTGAGAGGAAAAGGTGGATTCTACAACCTGTGTAAGATTCACTGTGTCCACTTGCACAATTTTTTTTTTCCAGTTTCAGATAAGCAAAGAGTTATTTAGGACAGAGTTGTTCAGCTGTTACTGTGCCTAGCTAAATTCTGCCAGTTGCACTTCTCTTGTGACTATCATCATTTGCGTGCTTAGTAATAAAATTTCTACAGCCAATTTTTATAGCAGTGCATCTTCCAACAGGATTATCCGATGTCTGAAAAGCGGAAGTTGCTTGGCCTTAGCCACCCTTTTCAAGGTTCCTTTCCTGAACAAGTTAACTTGGATCCTAAATGGCTCCTTTGTGTAAAGGATGGAGCAATTTTTGCCAACCTCAACTGCAGCCCCCCCCCCCCCCCCAGCCCAAAAAATTTTCAAACCATTCCCTGGGAGCAGAGTCTTGGGGTGATATAAAGGCAAGGGGGGAACGGGAAATGCTTTTTGGTGAACATAAACCCTATTCCATTCATAGTGTTTTTAATACAGCACTGTTAAGGTACATAGACTTTAGCAGAATACCTTGAATAAGAGTCCCTAATCCAAGCAAGTTATAACCTAGTGTGACCTTGCAGCCTCCATTCACAACATATCTGTGTTACTATGCATTTGTCTGCTAAACAGTCTGTATGGTGTCACCTTCTCACCATCAAAAACCAATAAACCTGGGTCCATAGAGCTATTAATCAAGACTTCTAGCTTCTCCAGCACACCTGTTCAGCAAGTATAGATTTAGAAGATGGTAACAAGTCCATAAGACTAGTCATATATTTTTGCAAAACTCTTGGCTGACATTTACCTGGACGTATGGAGGATTAATTACTTCCGTTCAGGGTTCAAAATTAGCAGGGCACCAGGCGCATATCTCCATTTGTGAGCGCCTCAAACACTGCTTTCATTGCTACTGTGAGTGGCAGAATCTGGATTTATTAGAGTAATGGCTAATTTGGTGCATGCTGTGGGCAGCCTTTCTGTACTTTTGATTGGGACACTAGCCCAGTTAACATCACAATAAATGATGGGTTGGGGCAATTGAGGGGGGAAACCACAAGCTTGTGTTCAGATGAAACAACAAGGCTGACTTGCTTCATCCACCATACAACAGAAGTAGGGAGGACCATAGCAGAACTTTTGAACAACATGCACAATAGGGTTTTTAAAAATATCTTCTGAACCTGATGTTAATAGTCTAATATGATTGTAATAGTATGATCCTAACTATGTCAGTAGTGAGGGGAGAGAGATTGTGTTGGCCAGCAGGTAATGGTTTTTTCTACCCTCCAGCCAGCAGGTAATGGTTTTTTCTACCCTCCAGCCCTAGGAGTCTTAATAAGAGCTGTATCCAGAGGGAGGAGAGAGGAGAACTTTTTGCCATTGGGGTGGTTGGTTTCACCTGTGCTGCTACACCTCCAGCCTGAGGAACCTTCAGAAAGGAGATGCTGCCATGGGCATTATATGTATACATATCTTAATGAGCAGAATAGAGTGAAAGTTTGAGTCACGGGGTGTGGGGAGTGTGTATGGGAACCTTGCAGTGCTTAGTTTATTTTTTGGCTGCTATTTGTTGTTAATATTGTTTTATAGATTATAAATGCTGAATTGATTTGTTAGTCATAGAATAGGACCTTTGCTTTAATTGTGACGATCTTTTCTTGTTGTGGCTTTGTTAACGGTTGTTGTTTCACTGATGATTTGTTAATTATTCCACATGATTTGTACTGTATTTCTGATGTACTGTTGTGTTTTATCATGTTATTTGTAAGCCGCCATGGGATTCATTTGAATGAAAAGTGGCATAGAAATATAATTAATCAAATCAGTCAAAATCAAATATGTCAAATGCTTACATAGTAATGAATGCAAGAGAGTCATTCTAATCCAACAAGCTGTTGCTGTAGCTCATTATCATAGGGTAGATCAACTTAAAGCAAGCTTACAGCTTCAAATTAAAAGAATGCACACTGATTGCTTGATGACACTGGTAAGAATGGTTTCAGTATTTTTTTATTCCTGTCAAATGAGTCTTGCTAGATCAAATCAAGGGTCTGTGTAGCCCAGCATCTCTCTGACAGTAGCTAATCAAATACCTCTGGGAAATAAGCAGATAACAGAACCAACACTCCCCTGTTGTGTGTCCCCAACATCTCGTATTGAGGGTTAATGCTACCTGTTTAAATGTTTGTTTGCATACCAGGATGCAAATAGCTATCACTATTAAGGGATTTATTTCCCAAGCAGCAATCTCCAGTACCAACTGACTGTAAAGCAGAGGTTTGAAAAGTCAGTTTGATAATGGAAAAAGTATTCTGTTCAAAGGGTGGGGGGGGGATATTATCAAACATACGTAAGTGTCTAAAGTAGCCCCCTGGATCCTTCCCAAAATTTGTTAAAAATTTAAAACAATATTACTATTTTGAAAGATGCACGATGTATTGCTTATGTAACAGGAAACCTGCATTTTTTTCAAGCAGTATGTGTGCAAAAATACACCTGTTGTGGGGAGGGAATTGCTTCATTGCACTAGTAAAGATCTTCATGTCATTTCACTTCTATTGATGCTCAATTACAGATAACTTATTTACCCACCAACAATCTGGTACTTCAACTAGTTGCTCTAATTTAATGTCCAGAAGCAAGTTTGTCCAGTGAGATGGGAAGTGTTCTTGGTGATTAGGTGGTCACAATATTCACAATTTGAGAAGCGAACAAAGGTGGTGGTTAGATGACACTTGGATAAAATTTTAAATCATCCAGTGGGTTCAGACTTCTGCCAAAGCTACCACCTTGTAGAGTGGGTTTTCTGGATCCCTGTGTGTATGCCTAAAACGGGATTCTTTCCCCCCCACCCCAGCAAAGGTGTCTCTGAGATATATCAGGGAACAGGCAGACACAGACCAGCAAAGGGTGGGGGGGAAAGAATCCCGTTTTAGGCATACACACAGGGATCCAGAAAACCCACTCTACACCACCTGAATCCCAATAATAAATTGTAGATTCCTAAGAAATAGAGGAAAACAATAGAATGGGAAAAACCAGAGATTTGTTCAAGAAATTTGGAGATCTGAAAGGAACATTTCATACAAAGATTACCATAATAAAGGACAAAAGTGTTAAGGACCTAACGGAAGCAGAAGACATCAAGAAGAGGTGGCAAGAATACTCAGAGGAAATCTACCAGAAAGATATGTACCGTATTTTTCACTCTATAAGACGCACCAGACCACAAGACGCACCTAGTTTTTGGAGGAGGAAAACAAGAAAAAAAAAAATTCTGAATCTCAGAAGCCAGAACAGCAAGAGGGATTGCTGCACAGTGAAAGCAGCAATCCCTCTTGCTGTTCTGGCTTCTGGGATAGCTGTGCAGCCTGCATTCGCTCCATAAGACGCACACACATTCCCCCTTACTTTTTAGGAGGGAAAAAGTGATTCTTATAGAGCAAAAAATATGGTATGTCTCGTACACTGCAGGTAGTGTGGTTGCTGACCTTGAGCCAGCCATCCTGGAGAGTGAAGTCAAATGGGCCTTAGAAAGCACTGCTAATAACAAGGCCAGTGGAAGTGATGATATTCCAGCTGAACTATTTAAAATTTTAAAAGATGATGCTGTTAAGGTGCTAGACTCAATATGCCAGCAAGTTTGGAAAACTCAGCAGTGGCCAGAAGATTGGAGAAGATCAAACTACATCCCAATCCCAAAGAAAGCTCCAACTACCACAATATTGCACTCATTTCACACTCTAGCAAGGTTATGCTTAAAATTTTACAAGGCAGGCTTAAGCAGTATGTGGACCGAGAACTCCCGGAAGTGCAAGCTGGATTTCGAAGGGGAAGAGGAACCAGAGACCAAATTGCAAACATGCGCTGGATTATGGAGAAAGCTAGAGAGTTCCAGAAAAACATCTGCTTCTGCCTCATTGACTATGCAAAAGCATATGACTGTGTCAACGACAGCAAACTATGGCAAGTTCTTAAAGAAATGGGAGTGCTTGATCACTTCATCTGTCTTCTGAGAAATTAAGAAATTAAGATTGCTGGAAGAAATATCAACAACCTCAGATATGCATATGACACAACCTTGATGGCAGAAAGTGAGAAGGAATTAAATAACCTGTTAATGAGGGTGAAAGAGAAGAGCGCAAAATATGGTCTGAAGCTCAACAGAAAAAAACCTAAGATCATGGCCATTGGTCCCATCACTTCCTGGCAAATAGAAGGGGAAGAAATGGAGGCAGCGAGAGATTTTACTTTCTTGGGCTCCATGATCACTGCAGATGGTGACAGCAGTTACAAAATTAAAATACGCCTGCTTCTTGGGAGGAAAGCAATGACAAACCTAGACAACATCTTAAAAAGCAGAGACATCACCTTGCCAACAAAAGTCCGTATAGTTGAAGCTATGGTTTTCCCAGTAGTGATGTATGGAAGTGAGAGCTAGACCATAAAGAAGGCTGATCGCCAAAGAATTGATTCTTTTGAATTATGATGTTGGAGGAGACTCTTGAGAGTCCCATGGACTGCAAGATGATCAAACCTATCCATTCTTAAGGAAATCAGCCTGGAGTGCTCACTGGAAGGACAGATCCTGAAGCTGAGGCTCCAATACTTTGGTCACCTCATGATAAGAGAAGACTCCTTGGAAAAGACCCTGATGTTGGGAAAGATTGAGGGCACAAGGAGAAGGGGACGACAGAGGATGAGATGGTTGGACAGTGTTCTTGAATCTACCAGCATGAGTTTGACCAAACTGTGAGAGACAGTGGAAGACAGGAGTGCCTGGTGTGCTCTGGTCCATGGGGTCACAAAGAGTCGGACACAACTAAACGGCTAAACAACAACTAGACAACCATCAAATTGGTTGTTTCACATATAGCATTGCAAACGTATCTAGTAGATATTTGACTAGGTTTTGAGAGATTTAGTTATGGGGCTAACATGCTTTTGCTTATACAGTGGTACCTCAGGTTACATACGCTTCAGATTACAGACTCTGTTAACCCAGAAATAGTACCTAAGGTTAAGAACTTTGCTTCAGGATGAGAACAGAAATCGTGCTCTGGCGGCACGGCGGCAGCGGGAGGCCCCACTAGCTAAAGTGGTGCTTTAGGCTAAGAACAGACCTCTGGAACAAATTAAGTACTTAACCCGAGGTACCACTGTATTTATTACAAACCTAGTTCTACAACTCATATTTAAAATTATATTTAAAAAGAAATCAATTTGCTTCCATTAAAAAAAAATAATCCAGCCTGCTTGCTGCTTTTGCTTGCCATAGCCTATCCACACTACCATGGGATAATGCTCAGGCTGGTGGTGGCGAAGACAACAGCCAACCTCTCAGCCTTGTCTCTGGCCAGTTGTAATAAGTCCAGTGGACAAGGCTTGAATAGATGCCTGTGGTATTGGCTCATGAATGTGACGTAGAAGGATGAGGCTGTCCAGTGGTGGTTGTCCATTTCTCTTGGCTACACACACAGGCAAGGAATGCTAGCTAGCCTTGCCATTCAGAAAGCTGAGTGCCAAGCAGCAAAACAGGGCAGTAGTCCTGTGGCATGAGTTTTCTGCAAGCGTGGTGCCACCATGCCTTTTTTTAGTGAGTAAAGAGAACTGAAACATTCCCTAGCTGATTTTCTATGCTTGTGAAAGTGTCTGAACAGACGCTTCCTAACATAAGGCGGCCACAAACACCACTGACACTTAACTGTTGCCAACACCACCTTTCCAAAGGAGAGTTTTATGGTAGGGAAGAGCCAAGTGCTGCACTATCCCAGGAAAGTGTCATGTAAACATGCTGATGGCTTAATTAAGGCTTAACTTACAGCCAATAAACAAACTGATACCTAGCAACCTTACTACAGGTTTGAGGTTTGAGAACTTTGCTCCATTATATAGTTATTTATGCAGGTGAAAACTACTTAAAAGCAAAGCATTGCAATTAAGACTGGACTTTAAAATTTCTGCATTCCTGGGATGAGCCTCGAGAAGAATAGCCTTACTGCAATCTGGCAGTGCAAAAACTACAACTGCCATAACATGTTGCTATCTTTATTTTAGTTCCTCCTTTCTGATTTTCCTTTGACGTAGATAGTTTCGGTACATCAGAGAAGCACAGATGAGCTACATTAGATCAGCTTAAGGTGATGTACTAGATTTAGTTGCATTTGTGGTACATGGCTCAGAGGCTCCATTGGTGATGCAGGATTAAATCAGCCAGCTCTAGTGATGAAGCCATTTTGGCACAGAGTAATGTAGGTGGGACGCAGGTGGTGCTGTGGTCTCAACCACTGAGCCTAGGGCTTGCCGATCAGAAGGTCGGCAGTTCAAATCCCTGCGACGGGGTGAGCTCCCGTTGTTTGGTCCCAGCTCCTGCCAACCTATCAGTTCGAAAGCACACACAGTGCAAGTGTGCAAGTAGATAAATAGGTACTGCTCCGGCGGGAAGGTAAACGGCATTTCTATGCACTGCTCTGGTTTCGTCAGAAGCAGCTTAGTCATGCTGGCCACATGACCCAGAAAAACTGTCTGCAGACAAACGTCGGCTCCCTCTGCCAGTAAAGCGAGTTGAGCGCCACAACCCCAGAGTCGTTTGCAACTGAACTTAACTGTCAGGGGTCCTTTACCTTTACCTTTAATGTAATTGCAGCACCCTGAATCCATGGGCTCAGGAACAGGGGCAAAACACTACTGTAAAGTGACAATCTATCTAAAAAGTCCTGAAGCCATTTAATGCTTTAGCACCAGCAAGTGTCTCAAGTGAAACTTGTCATCCTTTTATCTAGGAGGATACTGTGTAACTTTCTACCTTAAAATAGGTTCTTAGGACTGAATGTGGGGGGCTTTGTATTTTCTGGGGAAGGGGGTGTCAAGTGGCTACAGACGTTCACCTAAAAATAACAGGTTGCATTGACCTAAGTTGGTGGGGGACACGGAAACTGAGACCATGTTGTAAAACACTTAGATGCTGCTATTCAGTGCTTCCAGTGCTGCATCAAGAATGTTGGTTGTCCTCATGCCTTGAGTGAAGGCATGTGTCCATCTGGGGATCATAGTTAAACCCTAGATCAGGCATAGGCAAACTCACCCCTCCAAATGTTTTGGGACTACAACTCCCATCATCCCTAGCTAACAGGACCAGTGGTCAGGGATGATGGGAATTGTAGTCCCAAAACATCTGGAGGGCCAAGTTTGCCTATGCCTGCCCTAGATTGTAATCAGCCAACCTGGGCAGTGGCTAAAACATATAGTCTTGTTGCTGTTTGCACAATAACTCTTGACACTATGCTTTGTCTACCGTTTCTACTTCTAATCTACTGCGGGTGGCCCCTAAATTAGAAACAAATATCTTAGTCACAGTGTGTGGATAATATAGTATTGTGGTCTCTCTGAAACCTTGCTTGGCACGTTGTACAGCAAGCCTGACTTGAAACTTGTGAAGCTACATTGCTGCTCAAGGCACACAACAGGTCCTGTTAAAAAGCTGCTGATGGACTACATGGTCAGAAGTTTAGAATTTTTTAAGATACTATTTGTAAAATAGTACTGTGCTCTCTGTATTGCTTGCATGGGTATTCTTTGTTACTTGAAATTAGAAATCAGTTTAAAAATTGTATTGTATGACATTCATACCCTCAGTGTGATTTTGTATTTTATTCAAATTATATTTTTGCATGTTAACCAAAGTCCAAGATAATTTTACATTGTGCTGATTTCTGTGCCAATATTTTCCTTCGTTCTTTTGTATTAAAAGGGTACAGTAAGCTTGGCAAGACTCACCTCTGGCTTTTCTCTTCTTCCTTCCAGCATTGGGAGCTGCCTATGGCACAGCAAAGAGCGGCACAGGCATTGCAGCCATGTCTGTTATGCGGCCAGAGCTGATCATGAAGTCAATCATTCCTGTTGTCATGGCGGGTATTATAGCAATCTACGGCTTGGTAGTGGCAGTCCTTATTGCCAATTCCATCACAGTTGGAATTACACTGTACAAGTAAGTTTTCTTTTTGAGTCCTCTGCATTGCGAGCTGTGCTGAAATTTAAAAGAAACACTGAAATGGCCAGTTGACATGTCAGCTGCAGGTTTTTCAGTGGCTCTGTAGTACAGGGGTCAGCAAGGCTCAAGCAGCCTGGGCTGCTTCACTCCCCTGGAGATCTCTCCGCAGGCCAGATCGCGCGTGTGTGCGATCCGGCGCGGAGGAGGCGTGTGCATGCACATGTGCAAACACTATTTCAGGAGCTTCCTGCAGCCAATAGAAAGCCCCGCCAGCACCGCAGAAGTGAGTCCCTGTGCCGCGCTGTGCCGGTTTAGTGCAGCACGCAGGGACTTGCCAAGTGAGCGGCAGGGTTCGGGGCCGGCTCGGGGGCCGGTTAAACTACCCCCATGGGCCGTATCTGGCTCCCAGAACTTAGGTTGCCAACCTCTGCAGTGTAGCATGTGGGAGTACATCTGTAGTAGAATCCTCTTCTCAGTTCCTTTAAGGTGCAAAAGAGCAAGACAGTTCTTTATGCAAATGATAACCCTTATTGGTTATGTTGCCATGCTTGGCTAATGATAGCGCCATTTCGAAAACGGTTGCCATGTAATGTTTGGCAGCACTTGCTATGTGCTACTCATAGCTGTTCAAAACCTGTGGGATCCCATTTGCTAAAGGCCCCAGCTATTTCCAGGTATGTCCTTGTAGGGCAGTGGTGTCCAAATGGGGACAGCACAACAGGCTAGGTTATTTATTTTTTTAGGATTGAAGTTGTTGAGTTTTTTTAAGGGTTAAAGTTGTTGAGGTTTTTTTTAGGATTTTACCCCAGGAAATTAACTGCCACAGGGGCCGGATTAAACCGACCAGCGGGCCGGATTAGGCCCCCGAAACGACTTTGGACATGCATGTTGTAGGGTATACTCAACACACAGAAGCATTGCTTCAAAATCAACCCATCTTGTTCATATTGAGCCTGGATCAAGTTTGTATAAGTACAGTCAAAACTGCAAGCTCAAGGAAACACTGGGCTTTATGTGCTTAAAATGGTCTATCATTACTTAATATAGAGTCCCTCTGCTTTGAGACTTAAGCTCTAGCATTGTGATAGAAAGGTGTTCAGCCAGCTGCATTCAATTGTCAAATGCCTTCTGGTAATGACTAGGATAAAAGGTATTATTTCCAGCATGCTGGGGCGGTGGGGAGATTTTTTCTGAACATCAAGCCCTCGTGTAATAATACTGCAAACTGTTTCAATTTTAGCTTTTCATACAGCATGTTAAGGCTATTGTTGAAACAATAGTATGAGGCCCCCTCTCTTGATCTGCAGAACTGATTGCTCATTTGAGCCAACTGGGCTGAAGTGGGTTTTGAAAGCTTGAGGGGCTTTTCTAACGAACTCCCCCCCCCCCCCGCAAAGTCTTCAAACCAGATAAGGCAAAATACTTTAATATGTAATAACTCTGACATGTGGTGCAGTAGTGAAGCACTGAATTATTCAGTGATGCTTAATTTGAAGCATGTCTGTAAACCAATCTCTTGCTGCTATGCTAGACTTAAACAGGCACGGATCCTTGCATTATGTACCTAGAATAAGCTGAAACCCAATCTTTGTTAAACTTTCATGAGAAGTTGTAGCAAGCCTGTGACTCCTACAGGGCATACCTGCCCTGTAAGGAAATAATCAGCCATGAGTGCATTGTCTACTATAGTTTGTTTTAACTGTGGCTCATTACTAGAACAATAGAACTAAGATTAATAGGAACTGATGAGATCATGTAAGAACCTGCATGTAGTAGCTGATGGCTATCTGGATGTCTAGTTAATAATCCATCCTAAGAAAGTTATTAATAACTTGCCGATAACAATTATGAATGAAGAACTTTATTGCTAACAAAGCAAAATGAAACAAACAAAAATATTTGCACCAATTTTGTTACTTATTCCGTATCCATCCATTTTGGGCTCTTGACTTTTCCTTCAGGGTTTTCCCTCTTGGGCTTTGGGTTGTCACTGTTGAAGATCTGCAGACTCAGATGCAGGCTATTCCAAGGGACTTGGTTCTCTAGCATAAGATCCAGACTTTAAAGCAAAGCTTGCTTTTGTTAGGAACTCCTGAAAGTAGTGAAAAAGTAGCCGCAGAGCAGTCTCCAGAGTCTATACAGTGGTACCTCGGTTTATGAACTTAATCCATTCCAGAAGTCCATTCCTAAAGCGAGGCGCGCTTTCCCTAATGAGGCCTCCTGCTGCCAGTGCCCTTCTACCATTCAGATTCTGTTCTTAGACCGAGGTAAAGTTCGCAAGCCGGGACACTATTTCCGGTTTGTGGAGTTCGTAAACCGAATCATTTGTAAAACAGGACTGTTCTTAAACTGAGGTACCACTGTATAAGCTAATTGTGGGCTACCTTGCCCTTTGCTTTTCAAAGGGGCAGAAAATCGGAACCTCCTGCAACTAAAATGGGTCCGCGTGGCAACAACTGTGAATGGCTCAAAATACCCCTTTTACATTATTTATTAAATTTATATCCTGCCGCTCCTCCCAAAGGAATCCAGGACCACAAACAACAGAGCAGCAAAACAATGCAATTAAAAAACAAAGGATTGTGTCTAGTTAAGTTCAACTCAAGAGTTGTTGCAGCGGAATTAATGGGCCTAATTTAATCATGCCCATTTTCGTTAGGTTTACTCTGAGGAGAAATTAGTTTGATAGGACAGGGTGCCAATTAAAACCATTTAAAATCTCATATCCCCACAGTTTAATAGTTAACTAATAATTAGCATGAAGGTGGTCTTTGCAGTCCTGTTAGACATGGTTACTTGAAACTGTTTAGCTGACTTCTTAACAATGCTCTTAACTGAGCTGATTTAGAATAGGAGGAAAAACTGCTTATCACTGCACAGCAGCCATAACTTGGGCAGAATCTTATTAAGGCAGAATGCTTGCATAGTCTTAGGAATGCTGATTTGGCCGAAAAGGCTTTCCAGGAAATTTCTGAATGGGTTTGACTTGCCATTCCTAGAAGAACAGTACTAAGCTGTCTCAATGTGATTGGAGGTGTGTGTTTTTTTGCTGCTAAACTTTTGTCCCCCTTGTCCTTCCCCTGCAGGAGCTTCCTTCAGCTGGGCGCTGGTCTGAGCGTAGGCCTCAGCGGGCTGGCTGCCGGCTTCGCCATCGGCATTGTGGGTGACGCAGGCGTACGGGGGACGGCACAACAGCCTAGGTTATTTGTGGGCATGATCCTGATCTTGATCTTTGCTGAAGTCTTGGGTCTCTATGGCCTCATTGTTGCCCTTATCCTTTCCACAAAGTAAAATTGAAAAATCAGAGTATGATGTGTTTAAAAAAAAAAGTTGAAAAAACAAACAAAACTAATCTCCAGAATGAAAATGGTCTCTCCACAATGTGTACAGTTGTCATCAGTTTGGTAGTTGATCTCTTGTAAATGCGCAATGTATGTTAGTGACTCGTCTGTCTTGTGTGTACTTCAATATTAAACAGAATGAGCTGCCTCAAGCCCTCTAGGCAAGGCTTGGGGAAGCTCATGTGCAGTTTTCCATCCATTCTGCCATTAGAGTACTTTATGTATAAATATGAACTAGAAATGGTAACTTTTTTCTCTTCACTGGATGTTTTATTTATAAGACTTGACATGTTCATACATATGGAGCAAGAGTTTTCAATTTCCCATGCTTATATATATTAATCTCATATATAGGTAGATTAATACACTGTGGGGTTAATTGTAAGTGCAGAGAAATCCTTGGATGTAATTTGAATCTCAAAAGATTGCTGTCGTGTCCTGGTATTGGAGTGTGAGACTGTTTGTGTTTATACAAATAACAGCAAAATGTCAGACACTCCTGTGTTCCCAGTAGTAAAAATAAAAATAAAAAATCTGTATGCTCCGGCATCAAAGTTGTGCACCCAGTGTTGGGTTTCGCAGTTATACGTTTCCAGATAATAAAATTTCCTCCACTACATCATTGTAAAGAGGTGTGTCTTTGTGTGGTTTGTCTGAAATGCAGGCTTTTGAAACACTGACTCCACCTAACCCTCTGTTTGTAAATGCAAGGACACCTTAAAAACCGCCTGGAGGTCAATAAACTAGTCTTGATTTCCTATTGGCACCCTAGTTCCTTATGCATATTTTTGGGGAGTATGGCTGTACTTGTTCCTGTTTGCTTTTTTGGTGCTAGGCATAATCCACTTTGTACTATGGGTCTCTTCTCTGCACAGCAGTTGGCACATGGGCAGCAGCTTGTTCAAAGGCATGTCTGTGGCAAGCATAAGCAGGACTCCACCCAATTGGACTGTGGAAAAACAGGCTTCCTGATCAGATGAAGCCCTGCCCTCTATTCCTCACTGTCATATATGAGTTTCAGGACTGTCTTGACTACAAAATATCAAAAAACTTCGGACTTTGATCCAGTGGTTGAAATTTCCCAGGCGCCATGCACATTTTACTACTGGTGTGCATCTGGTTGCAACCACATGGAGATTTCTGGGCAACCGCAGTTTAAAAACCTCTGCCTTAACCCATAGTTATTTCCATTTCCCCTGTGTGTGTTGTAAGAGCGATTACAGTCAAGCAATGTAGTTCAGATTGTAGCATTGGAAAGGGACCCTGAGGATCATCTACTCCAACCCCCTGGCAAATAGACACGTTTCGGTTATAACCTGTACATGGAAGATTTCATCACCATAATTATTACGAAACAAGTATGGTAGCCAACAATCTAGTTTTCATGTTTGAAGTAGATTGAAAGATGTGACTATATATCTTTTGGAAATGAAGACTTAATGGCAGCCCGTTGCTTAGAAAGATGTCCAGGGCTGGCTTTCAAAGTATATAGCTACTCAATTGCTTCTTAAAATCTCTCTCTGCCTAAACTACATCACAGGGTTGTGATGATGGTAATATGGAGAGGGGGAGAGCCATGCGCACCACCTTGAGTTCCTTGGAGGAGGACTGGCAGGGTAAAAATAGAGATATAACCTCAGGTCACCCAGTGAGTGGCATGGCTGAGTGAAGATTTGAACATGGGTCTCCTTGTGCCTTTGCTGATAGTTTAGACCAGTGGTCCCTAATTAGCAAAGTACTGAGGAACCAGTTTTTAAAAAGCAAAGCCATGGACCCCGTCCCCCCCCTTTGAAAAAAAAAGATATCTGGGTGTGTGTGTGTGTTATGTGAATGGTGCCACAGACCCCCTGGGTGGGTTACATAGGACCAATTGAGAACCTTTGCTCTAGACTGCTATATACCGTATCTTGTTGACTGTCAAAGCAGATAGCTTCAAGAGACAAGAGATTGCAATCCTGTGCATGCAAATTTAGGAGCTGGCTCAGCTGAATTGAATGCTTCAGAGTAAACATGTGGCAGCTTTTCCTTCCCAAATGTGACCGTTGTTGCTGTTGAGCATCCATTCACCAGCAGGCCCCAAGGTGCTTTACAACAATTTAAAATTCAGAACTGAAAACAGGTGGGCTCTGAAAAACACACATCTTGGATGTCAAAGGTGAGAGTAAAAAGGTGCATCTCCAGCATTCCCCAAAAGCTGTATAGTGAAAAAGCCGGGCACACCTCCATGGGTAGGAATTCCACCATTTAGGGGCTGCCCCAGAAAATTCTCTCTCCTGGGCCGCCGCCACCCAAACATCTGAGTGTTGTGTGGAACTACAACGAGGGTCTGCTCTACTGATCTTAACACTCAGGAAGGTCTATAGGGAAGCAGAAACTTTCAGGTATTTGGGGCCTAAGTTGTAGGTGGGTGGAGATACCAAAGTGACGGGAGCATGATGTGCATAGTCCTTTACTACTGTCTTTTTAAATAAGCAGCATAATTTAAAAAGACAACCTGCAAAGAAATGTACAAAGCACGCACCCTTTTCTCACAAATATGTGCATGGCAACTGGCGGGGTGGGGGGTCCTGTGTATTTTTAAAAGAAAAAGTGGTGAACGAGCCATCTGTGCACCATTACCCAAGTCTAAATGTTTTGAGATTCTGATGTATTTGAGTGCAGAGGAGGCAAAACCACATAAGGGACCATGTGCAGAAATACAGAGTAGTGAAACACAGGAGCCCAGAATAAGCCTGGATTTTTTTTTTCCTGAGAGCCGTGTTGGTGCATCCTAGTAAGGATGAAGTAGGTTGAGGCATCCCTGCAATTACATCAGCAGACAGTCTCTAGTGATTCGGGCCATTGAGAACTTCTTCGTGACTCATTCAGCCCTCCTCAGACCCTTTACGAGCTTCACAGATTGGATTGGAGAGCATCTCCCCCCACTTTGCCAAGGCAATACTTGTGTGGGTCTCCTTGCAGTGGTGGTGGGTGTCGGGGGGACGTGAAATGCCAGCGTTTGCAGCATCTAATTAAGGAAGAAATGGTTTGGGTCTGCAGATAAGCTCTTGTGAAATGGAACGGATCGCCTTGTTCTGATTTTGCATTGAAGCTCTGCGCTGCAGAGTGAGTCAGCCCTGCAGAGGAACAGAGAGGGGGAGGGAGAAACTGACAAAAGGGAGAGGGAGAAGCAGCAGCAGTAGTGATGGATAATATCCATTAATAGGCCACCTCGGTCCCTGGAAGAGGCCTTAAGTCAAGTGCTGATTGCGTAGGTAAATTCTCCTTCCGTTGACTGTGCTTCATCTTTTAGCTCCCCCCGCCCCCACCCCAAAAAAAGCCCTGGGGAGGAAAAAGCAAGCCTGTACTGACATAGGTTCCTAGCGAAGATTTAATTAGAAGTGTAGATAATTACAGGTCCTGTCAATTCCTTTTTCTGAAAGAAGGATCACGTAGTACAGATAGCTGGGAAGGGGGGCTTAAGATGTTGCTGGACTCATCATTCCCAGCCAGCATTGTCCATGGTCATGTTCACACCATAAATTTAAAACACTATCGCCATGGTTTCCCACAAAAAGATCTATGAGCAGTAGGAATTTAAAGGAACTTAAAGATGCCAAGCTGTCTATTCCCTCCACAGAACTACAGTTCCCAGTGTGGTTTAATAATCCCACTTCGAAAGGAACTCTGGCAATTGTATCTCTGCGGGGAACAGGGGTCTCCTAACAACTCTCTGCACCCTTAGCAAACTACAGCTCCCATGATTCTTTGAGGGGAAGCCATGACCGTTTAACACAGTATGATACCTGCTTTAAATGTATGGCGTGCCAATTATAAAGATCTTGGGAGTCATAGTACAGTAACACCTTGAGAGCCAGCGGTTCCCCAAACAACTCTCTCTGAATGGAACACTAAAGTGTATTTTCTGTGGAATGGCTGTAGCTGTTGTGACCTACATGTGTAGCAACCTGGTTGTAAGCTTTGTTTATTGAGCCTGCCAAAAGAAATCTTCTGAAAATACTGGATTCCTTTTCAAAGTAAGGTTGGATTTATTGAGGGGAGAGAGAGAGCAGTAACACATGACAGTAGAGTGCATTGCTCTCTACATGCAGATGATCCTAGATTCAGTTTCTTGACATCTTCAGGTAGTGGGAGAGACCTCAATCTGAACCCCTGTGGAGCAGCTGCCCATCAGTGTAGACAAGGGATCACCAAGCTTTTGGAACATTGTCATTGTTCCCTTCTCTCTCTGATCCTCCAGGTCACACTCCCCACCCCATCTGTTTCTGGAGAAACAGATCCTTCTGGATCCTCATAATCTTAGCATCAAAACCACCAGCACCTGGCTGTGTCCACAGATGGGATCCATGATTTGTTGCTGGTCTTGTTGTTGTGTAAAAACCATGAGGATCCATGGCTTGGGTCAAGGTTTTTGTGTGGATGATAAGCTCCAGACCTGTGATTTTTTACTGTACAGTCTACAGCGTACACTTTATTTTTAGTTGCTGGGTTTTTTGAGACCTTGTGTAAAAAATCACTCAAATTCAGTACTCTTAATTCCTTTGAACCTCCTGATCAATGGTTACCAAACTTTTTTCCTTGTGGATCATTTGAAAGTTGCTGGCAGACTCCTTTTTCTGTCTTTTGTAGCAATTGCAGTGTGCTGTGTTAGATGCTGTGTGGTTTTTAATTGTATTTTTATTGCTGCTTTTATTTCTTACATTCTCTCTTATTATATTACAATTTGCATTCCATGGAACTCAGTGAAATACAAAATAGGGAATAAAATAAACACCAAAATCACAACTAAAAACTTAATGACATGCCATGGACCACCTGAATGAAATTCAAGGACCATCACAGTTTGGGAACCCTTGCCCAAGAAACGTTGTTTATTTCTATTTTATTTATTGCATTTAGATCTCACTTTTTCCTCCAAGGAACTCAAGGTGGCTTGTGTGGCCCTCCCTCTCCTCATTTAAGCCCTGCAACAACCCTGCAAGGTAGATTATGTTGAGAGGCAGCGACTGGCCTAAGGTCACCCAGTGAACTTCATGGCAAAGTGAAGATTAGCTCTTCCAGGACCTAGTCCAACACTCAGACCACTCCACCACAATGCTACCAGACCAAGCACTAGCAAAATCCATCCATTTTCTGAACAGACACCACACACAGTCTCTTCTGCTCTCTGTCCTGTCCTGTGTTTTGTTGTCTGCATCTGATCTGGTTTCCCGTGGATCAAAAGAGTAGCTTAACTCAGGCTCCTAAATTTTCCTCCTGGAAGCTGATGCTCCAAGAGCAATCTAATCTACAGAGAGGCCTGAGAAAAGGACAGAGGCGCAAAACACACACCAACTAAACCCTACGTCTAGATCATGTGCCTGTTGCCAAGTGATACAACTGGTGCTTTGCAGCTTGAATTCAGCTCAAGGGATTGTTTTACGTGGCCTCCTGGTCAGCCCTTTGCCCTCTGCTCTCCTAGCTGGGCCAGGACCGAGGAAGGCAGTGGATTGCCATGGGAGATCAGATCAAAGTCTTATCTCATGGGTGGGGAAACTCAAACTTTGGGGTGTCAAATGTGGCCCTCGGGGCCTCTGTATCTGGCCCTTGGAACTCTCCTCTTGCAACAATCACTCCTCCCACACCACACCTCTCATTGACTTTGATTTGCACCCTGAGTGTTTTTGCCTGGCTGGAATGTGTCCTTGGGCGCTGATAATATCTCCTGCTTGTCTGAATGGAGAAGGGTTTGCAAGCGTTCAACCTACTGTACAAAGGGGAAATCTGCATCCTTTGCTCTGCTCCCCACTTCCCAAGGGTGGCCCTCCCCACTTCCGTCTCTGGCCTTAACAGCACCCTTAAGGAACTACAGTTCCCAGGATTCTTTATAAAGTGAAAAGAGAAGTGTTAAAGTAGATTTCAAGAGCACTTTGTGCAAATATGAACAAGCTCTATTCTACCAAGTCTTTGCATTGCAGGGGTTGGGCTACATGAGCCTTGGGGGTCCCTTTCAACTCTACAGGTCTGTGAGGCAAAACCAGGCACTGGGTCATAAAGCAGAATCTGGCCGAAGAGCCTTTAGGTGCGTAATCATTATTCAGCGTCTGCATCTTAGCAGGAACAGTGGTGGCAAGGAGGAAGAGTCTACTTGTTTTGCGGTGCCTTCCAGCATGAGTGACTCAGCCCTTAGCTCATGTCCTCCCTGCCTTGCCACTAAGATGTCAGAAGCCTTTATTAATATGCCAGACCTGTTGTCAGGAAACCTTTCAGCAGGGGATAAGAAACACCTCTCAGCTACCAACAACACAGACGGATGACTGGTTTTCACAGCCACCTCAGATTTCCGTCACATTGATACAGTTCTGCAACTAGGTCTTTCTGCATGCATCATTATATCCTACATTCGTGTTGAATATATATATCCCCCCCGCGTGCGCACACACGCACACACACACACACACACAATGCCCTGAAATCTGCAACAGATGAGCATTGAATTTGATGGTATCAGCCAGAAGATCCTTGACACTGAAAAAGTCGTCTTCAGCTTGAAGGCCACATTCCTTTCTAGGCAGCCTCCTGAGGACCACATGCCAGTAGTGGGTGGGACCATGAGCAAAAGTAGGTGGAGCAACAAATGTTAATTTATGCACCCACATCCTCTCTTGCCTCCTTCCAAGCAATCAAGAGGCATTAGCAGAATTCCAGCTACATCCCAGCCAGGCAAAAACACTCAAGGCAAAGCAAGGGCAGGGGGATGGGGTATTGACCTGGTGAGAGAGGTGTGTGACTGAGGAATCAGAATTGTAGCGTCGGAAAGGACCACAAGGATCATCCAGTCCATCTTTCACCCAACATGGGGCTCGAGCCCACAAGCCTGAAATCAAGTGTCTCATGCTCTACCGACTGGTAGTATAGCTTCACCCTTATCCTAAAAGTTGTGGTATGAAAATAATAATAATAATAATAATAATACTAATAATATATGTGAAGTACTTTGAGCACTTGAAAGATAAATGCTGCTTCAATTATTATTACCTTACCTCTGCCTCATTTCCATCTCTCTCACACACATATTCATGGATCTTGTGTACTAACATGCAGTATCTCTACAAGAGCAATGATGGTGAGGGGGCAGGGCAGAGAAGAACTGGTGGGTTTTCCCCCTACAGACGTTCTTGTCCAATAAGCAAGCAGACATGTGGCTGGATCCTGGTCACTGGTTGCACTTTACTTCAGCACCATTGTCACTCTTCAGAAAAAAAGGAAACTGCCTGCAGTATGCAAATATTGTCTGTCATACCCATTTCTTAGCCGCCCTTTGGCATGTTCTTGCTGCCTCAGGGTTCCCAGAACAAGAAAGAATAGGCGGCTAGAAAGCAAAACAAACAGTTACAGCAAAATGTACAAAGGTCCTGGAGGCTGGCACATTAGGGCAAATGGGGCACTGCCCCACCGACCTCAGTCTGCCCAGCAGGCATCTTAACTGCAGTCAGATTTTATAGTTTAACCGATTTTTACATATATATATATATTTAATGTATTTCTCGTACACCCCTTGGAGTAGATTGTAGTTAAGCGGTACAGAATGAGTGAAAACAAATACAGAAACAACAACAAATTGTTCAAATAAATAAAAGTAAGATAAAATGTTTAAATAAATAAAAGTAAATAAAACAATAAATTGCTTAAGTAAAACATCTAAATCAGGTACACAAACAAACAAATACATATGTATATCTACCACCTAAATCCCCGTCTCCATAGAATTGCATACTCAGCCATTCCTAGTCAGCTGTTACTCTGACCATCTCAAGATGGAGGTAAGGGTTGCTGCCGGCACTGACCCCTTCTCTTCTCTTCCCTTCCTTTCCTTTCCTTTCCCTTCCCATCATGGCGTCTCGTCAGTGCCGCTCACGTGCCTGTAGGGAGCCCATCCCCCCCAGTCTTTCCTATCAGCTGACGAGGAAAGACTTGTCACGTGAGCGAGATCCGCTGCTGGAGAAGAGCGTTAAGGCAGAAGTTGGGCGACCCGAGAGACGGCTTATGTGTTGGGAGCCGGTAAGGCCAATGCTCTGCGCTTCTTTCCGAGGGAAACCACGGGGGTTCAGCAGCTACTCGGAACACCTCTTCTTTCCCTGGAGCAGAAATGCTAGCCAATGAGAAGGTGCTTGTGTAAAGCACATGCTAATTTATGCAGATATAGGCGGGACTGCTCTTTCTTTGGGCAACTTGCTCCCCCGCATTGAGTGACAGATGACATCACGCTCCTCGGTTTCCGAACTGATACACTGGGCTGAACCTCTCCATCGCCCCTCCATTGACATGATGGGGGCCGATTTGCTACCAGTCTTGAAAATAGAAGCGAAGGCGGAGGAGGCTGACACGGTAGATTTCATTGCCCTGCGTGGTAGTGATTTAGATATGATTTACAACCCTCCTTTAAACGTTAGAATATTCCACAAGGTGGTATAAAGTCCACAGTGCAATAAACGGAGCACAACTAGAATTGTTATTTTTTATATGTTTTAGAACAATAACTTTCAGGAGAATATACATCTATATAATTTATATACATTATTGAATATAATTATATCACATACTGTATTCCTATATACCTTGTGTTTTTACAAACTTGGAAAGAGGCTTGAGATTTTAAGAAATAATATAAAATAGTGAAGCTGAACTAATTTGTTTACTACTTTTTCCTTTCCTTTTTTAGTTAGCTTTATAAAATAAAATTTGGTGCAACCAAAGATTTAAACTGGCACTTTGAATTGCACCTAGAAACAGACTGGCAGACGCTTGGTGATTAAAATATTTTTAGCACCAGTTGCTGGAAAATGCAGGAGGAGATATTTCTGTTGTGCTCAGGTCCTGTTTGTGAGCTTCTTATGGGCATCTGGTTGGCTACTGTGAGAACAGGTAAAAGGTAAAGGTACCCTTGACCATTAGGTCCTGTCGTGACCAACTCTGGGGTTGTGTGCTCATCTCACTCTATAGGCCGAGGGAGCCGGCGTTTGTCCGCAGACAGCTTCAGGGTCATGTGGCCAGCATGACAAAGCCGCTTCTGGTGAACCAGAGCAGCGCACGGAAACGCCGTTTACCTTCCCGCCGGAGCGGTACCTATTTATCTACTTGCACTTTGATGTGCTTTCGAACTGCTAGGTTGGCAAGAGCTGGGACCGAGCAACAGGAACTCACCCCATCGTGGGGATTCGAACCGCCGACCTTCTGATCGGCAATTCCTAGGCTCTGTGGTTTAACCCACAGCGCCACCCGCGTCCCGTGAGAACAGGATCCCGGACTAAATGGGCCACTGGCCTGATTCAGCAGGACTCCTCTTATGAGCAGAGGCAGCAGTGAGGGTGGTTCTTACCTTATTATTCTTACTGCAGGGAAAACAGTTACAGTTTATTTGCAAACGTATGTAGGCGTTCAGCATCACATTGGCCAACCCTGCCAGGACTAATGTATGGTGGGGGATTCTAGTTGCCCATTAATGAAGGAAATGCACTCTGCACATGCACAGTTGTGTTTTTAAAGAGGGTTGCTTCTGACCTCTGTGATGTGCCTTACGCATTCTGTTCTTTTTTAAATAATAGAATGCAAAATGTTGCAGCAAGAAAAGCAGAACTCTTGTCAATCACATAAATAAAAATGTTGGAGTTTTTGTATGGTTTTGTTTCTGCCACAGAGAGATACAAGGGAGTATGCCATCTAATTGCTGAGTTTACCAGGCATTGCACCTACACTTTCAAGAACATTTTTTTTAATGTAAGCCCCTTTTTTTGGCCCCACTTCCAGATCAATAAAATAGGAACAACAACAACCAAACCAATACAGGCCCTGCCCTCAAGTCTAAAAGATAATGACAAAACACGGGGGAAAAGGAGATGGAGGAAGGAGGGGGGGAGAAGCAAACCCAGTCATTGGTTTTTAAGGTTTCTTATGGTGACAGGCAGGGAAGGAAACAATTCAGGTAACCAGATGGAATGGCTGCTTCTAGGTGTGAGCCAAGAAGCAGAACTGTTTTGTTATTTTCCCACCTATTCTCTCTGTGTTTTGCTTCCTTTCTCGTTACCAGGTGCATTCCCTTAGTGCCTGAATGATGCCACCTGACAAAGCCACCTCAGATGCTCCAGTCTTCCAGTTTACTAACTGCTGGATTTTGAAGAATCATGAGCTGCAAAGGTGAGTGTGAGGGGGAGATGCTTTGCTTCTTGTTGTCTGCGACGGCCTTAAGGTGTGTAGCCATAGTTGAGAGTAATCACAGTATGTCCTGGATCCAGTGACCTGGCAAACTGAGGCTAATAAAAAATGGAATTAAAATCTTCTGAACTCTTCCTTGTGCCCATGCCAAAGTGGGAGGATGTGCATGTGAGCCTCTGTGGAGGCTAGGCTTGTTTTTTGTAACACTAAACTATGGTTTATACTTACATCTGAACCAGCCTTGTATGTTTACATGTACCAGTGTTTGTTCCTGATCAAATATCTTTGTAAAGACAATGTAATTTCTTCAACTTGCTAGCATTTGTTGATAAAGTTCCAGTGAAATCTGCTGCTTTTTATTAAATGTACTTGCAGACACATGGCTTTCTCCCAGGTCTGGCTGCGTTCTAGGTTACTGGTTGCTTCTGTTTTCAGAGAGGACTTGTGGGTGAGAGAAGGAAAGATCCTAAACCCAGAGAAGCTGTTCTTTGATGAAAAGAAACCTGCAGACGTCCAGCTGGACTGCAAGGGAAGCATCCTGGCACCTGGCTTCATTGATGTGCAGATCAATGGTAAGGTGTCGGAATAATTCTAGTACAAGAGAACACCGAGGATTAGGATGGTTTAAGCAGTGCAGAAATTGCTGCCTTGTAGATTCGGCTTGTGTAGTCCATGCTTGAATCTTTTAAAAGCTTTGCCGCAAAAATGTGACTTGCAGAAAAAGCATAGAAGAGTTAGATAAGAGAGGCAAGTTGGAAGAAAACAAAATTATTCATAATTTTGTGGGTTCTAAGCTTTTACATATATATGAGCAACAAGTATCCCTTAGGAAGCCCACAGTCATCATAGAATGAAAGAATTGTAGAGTTGGAAGGGACCACAACAGTCGTCTAGTCCAGCCCCCTGTAGTGCAGGAATCTTTTGCCCCATGTGGGGCTCGAACCCATGACCTTGAGATTAGGAGTCTCATGCCCTACCAACTGAGCAATTTTATACTATATTTAGATCAGGAGTGGGTAGCTGTTTTCAGCCGTCAGGATCCACATGACATTGGTAGGTGAGACAACAGATCTGAATCTTAACATTTGTACAGTTGGCTGCAGTTCAGCCACACAAAAGCCAGAGATTTCTAGGCCTATATTTGCCCATCTGGGCAAGCAAGAGGCATTTGTACAGCTCAAGGGAGCTGGAAAGTAGGATCCCTCCACTCAACCAGTGTTATGTTACTCCTGTACATCAGCCATCTCCAACCTGGTGCCCTCCAGATGTTAAGGGCTACAGCTCCATCTTTCCTGACCATTGGCCAAACTAGCTAGGTTAGGGAGATGGGAGTCTGTATCAACTGCTTTATTTATTTGTTTATGCATGCCCCGCCCAGCTAGAGGGCACATGGTTAGGGATGGCTAACCTAGTTTTCATAGCATAGCCAGTGGCAACTTATCTGTTCTTTCATTCACACAGGAGGCTTTGGAGTGGATTTCTCTCTGGCCACAGATGATGTGGGAGCAGGAATCTCACTGGTCGCCCAGAAAATATTGTCTCACGGAGTGACCTCTTTTTGCCCGACCCTGGTGTCCTCACCATCATCTGTATATCATAAGGTAAGGAAGAATAGGGCCCTATGAATACCCTTCCTTACTCATGAGATCTAACGTTGCTCTAAGCAGCTTTTACACACCTTGAACAACCTGTGAGTCGAACACAGCCAACCATGTGTGGCAGCCTACAGAAGTGTGATAAATCTCCCATCTTTGCTGTTTGCCTAGGATTCCAAAAACAGAGCAGCAGAGCGAGGCCCACAAGAGTCTGACATACCACAATACAAAGCTGTGTTGTTCATGTTGTTTCACAAATTGTGAAGGCCTGGATGAGCCTCTGATAGTTGAGATGCCTTGTGTTCCTATTTCCATCTAGAGGCTCACACCCCAAACTCTTGTCCATTTCTGTTCTTTCTCCTTAAAGCAGGCTCAGGTTTGTCAAATTAATCCCAGTAGCATTAGAGTTCTCTGGGATCATGCCTGTCGCCTGGTACCCGAGGTGGCTGGTTCTCAATGAGACTGATAGGGCAGAAGACAGGGAGCCCAACAGTAGGTGGCGCCAGAGCCAATGACAGGCAGAGCCAACTTCTTCCAGTTTTGTCCCCATCCTCTTCCCTACTGAATTCTACAAGCACAACACTGACAGAAAGGAGAAGGCACGGAGGAAGCTGCCTTTTCCTGAGTCATGCCATTGATTTGTCAAGCTCATTGCTGTCTACATTAACTGGCAGCAAGTCTCCAGAGCTTTAGCAGGGGACATTCCCAGACCTACCTGAGGGGGCAGGGGACAGAACCTAGGACCTCCTGCATGCCTCTGAGACAGACAGTTCCACCCCCTGAAATGGCAGCAACTGTTTAAAGTGGTATTGTAGTGCTTTAAATGTACAGTGTGAATGTGGTCTTTTTGTTCAGTCACTGAACAACAGCTCCTCCTGGCTAAGGTGGAGTACCTCTTCAGCTCATGTGTCCTTGTCTGTCTGTAGCCTTCCCAAATGAGGAAGTAAATGGTTGGACTCTAAACTGAGATTGCTAGTTGTCAAACTTTAGACTGTTGATAAGGTGCTGTTTTCATGGACCTATGTATATATATATATGCTTCCCGTCAAATAACAACGCATACCCACATTGGGAATACGGAACTTAATAGTTGTGGGGAAAAGAAAGAAAAACAGGGGAGATGGTTGTAGTTTTAGATGTTGCAAGAATGGCAGTCAAATGAAAGTGTCTCTCCACAAGCGTCCATATGTCAATGGAGGGTGAAAGACATATTTGATTGTCTTAACCACGTCAATAAAAGGATATCCGATCAGGAGCTTATGTAACGAAACAGGGCTGAGGCCCATTTTTCTAAGACTGTGATATCTCTCTGTCTCGTGGGGCTGAGGCCTTGTTAGTTTCATGGGTCCATTAGCGACCAGGAAACTGGGCCCAGAAGGAAGTTTGTCCTGAAGTGCCTCTCTGACTAGGGCCCCATCTACACCATACAATTAAAGTACTCTAATACCACTCTAAAGAGCCATGTCTTCCCCCAAAGCATCCTGGGAACTGTAGTTTGTTAAGGGTGCTGAGTCGTTAGGAGGCTGCTATCAGCCTCACCGAGGTACAATTCCCAGAGTTCCTGGGAAGTGGGCCTTGCTGTTAAACCTCTCCAGAAATTCTTAGTCCCTCTTTCCAGGGAACTCCAACTACCATCAGCCTCAGCCAGCAGGCCAGTGGTTATGGATGATGGGAGTTGGAGTCCAGCAACATCTGGAGGACCACAGGTTCCCTACCTCTGCTGTAAATGTTACACATGCCTTTTAACTTCTTCACAAAAGCGAGTAACAGTTTTTAGACTTCCCTGCAATATTCCTTGTCTTAAGCCTGGTACCCTTTGGATGTTTGGGACTCTAAATCCCGTCTGCCCCAGTGAGCAAGGATGATGGGAGTTGTAGAGGTCACCAGGTTGAGGGAGGCTGCTCTATGCTAATAGCAAGCTCATTCCCCAAGCACGGCTCTTTATTTAGCCAAAATTGCACCCCACCCACATATGCAAGACCAGAAAGCCAGAAAGGGTGGGCTGGAAGGTATGGAGTATCCTGGAAGAGGACATGATATGACTCCACACTTCAACTCCAGAAGAGGGATGGGGAACCTGCAGCCCTCCAGTTGCTCACCAAATCACAGAACTTTAGAGTGGGAAGGAAACCCAATGGTCATCTAGTCCAACCCCCCTGCAATGCAGGAATCACAATGAAAGAATCCTTGGCAGATAGCCATCCAACCTCTGCTTCCAAACCTCTATTGAAAGAGTCCAGCACCTTCCAAGGTAGTCCATTTCACTGGCCCTGTTGACTGGAGGTGATGTGAGTTAGAGTCCAGCAACATCTGGAGGGCCACTGATGCCCCATCGCTGAGGAAGGATCGCTGGTCTGAGCCCCCACTCCAAACAGCCAAAGGTTACTCTTAAGGCAAGATAGTTGGGATGCTCTTTTATTATTTGTACTCATGTGGGTTCAGGGCAAGTGAATGATTACAGCTATGGTGCCACACACTTTAGCTGACTAAGCACTGAATGTAGTAACATCAGATGACTTTAGTCCTGAGTTCAGATGTCACCTTAGCCACATACTCAATGAGATGGCTTGACTGTATCCCATCTGCAAAGTGGGAATCTTGCTGGCCGGCCTTGCAGCATGGTTTCAACAAGTTAAATGTGCAAAGTGAAGTCAGCAGGCAAAGGCTTTCTGTTCATACATTTACACCAGTGATTAACTGTGATGTTTCTGACGACTCCAGGTGTTGCCTCAGATCTGCGTCAGAAATGGAGGGCTTCATGGAGCTGGTGTCCTAGGTGAGTGTTACACCTACTCCCCCATAGGACAACATCTGCCATATTCATTACCTTTATATCTCACATTTCTTCCAAGGAGCTCAAGGCTGGATACATGGTTCCTTCCCCTGTCACTTTACCCTCACAGCAAACTTGTAAGGTATGTTTGGCTGAGAGACAGTGAGTGGCCAAAAGAGACCCTGTGAGATTTATGGCTGAGTACAGATTTAAACTCAGGTCTCCCCACTCCTAGTCCACCATTCCAGGGGGGGCGGGATTTCAGTCCCAGGAGCCAAATGTGACTTATAGGCCTCTTTATCTGGGCCTTGGGACACCCTTCCCAGGCCACAGCCTCTGCCCCCAGGCCTCACCCCTCACTGGCCTCTTCTCCAGTGCTTTTTCTTGGATGGAATGTGTCCTGGAACTGTGTTGGTGCTTCTTGTTTGCCTGGATGGAACTTCGAGAGAGGAGAATGAAGAGGAAGGCGATGAAGACTCACAGAGTTGATTGGCTCTGTAGGTCTGCCTTGGTGCCGGTTGGGACTTGCAGAAGAGGACATCAGTGTCCTCACCCAAGAACAGGGATGGCCCTCTAGATGTTGGGCTCCAACTCTCATCAGCCTCAGCCTACTTGGCCAATGGTCAGAGCAGATGAGAGTTGTTGCCCAGCAACATCTCCAGGGCTTCAGGTTCCCCACTCTGCTCTAGAACTCACCCATCTCTTCTGCAATGGGACAGGGGTTCATCTGGAGGGTCCATTCATCAGCAAGGAAAAAAGAGGGGCACACCCAGAACACTGCCTTCGCACCTTCGAGACGGGAGCCTTCCAGGAATTGCTAGACACCTATGGGAGCCTGGACAGCGTCCGTATTGTCACCCTAGCCCCTGAGATGAAAAGGAGCAGTGAAGTGATCAGGGAGCTCACCAAGTGTGGCATCTGTGTGTCACTAGGTAAATATTGCCTCCTCTGCACGAGACCTTAAAGTTTGAGGTTTGGGATCTGGCAGGCAGGGAACAAGCCTAGGTCCACACCTGTTTTGGAACAGCGGAAATAATATTGTGCATTCTATTATTGATCAAAGGATGCATTTGGTGTGAGGGTTCCTGGAAGCGGATCCAGAGTTTTCATATTTTAGAAATGGGGAAATGTATTATATTTCCAACAGCTGGGATGCCCACCAAATATTAGTATAGGAAGTTGCCTTTTGTTGAGTCAGACGTTGGTCCCTCTAACTGAATACGCTTGACAGGCACTGACTCTTCAGGGTCTCGGATAGGAGATATTCCCAGTCCTACCTGGCGATGCCATGAATTGAACATGGGACCTTCTGTTATGCAAAGCAAGTGACTCTTATCACTGACCTACAAGGTCTCCCTTAAGGATTATATACCCAATGCACATACTGGGAATGTGGGCTGAAATGTGGGTTGGATGTTTGTTGAATTTGTGCCTTGGGGTGGCAGTCCCCAGTCTAATATTGCCCCAAAGAGTCCCTCTAACTACAGGTGAACTCACAGGCCCAAGGAAGCTTGCTGGTTAGGAGCATTTTACACCTGGTTCTCCTTGATTCTAGGTCACTCCATGGCTAACCTGTCTCATGCCGAGGAGGCTGTTCAGCACGGGGCCACCTTCATCACTCACCTTTTCAATGCCATGTTACCTGTGAGTAGCATCAATTACCTCCAGCCCACCAGGCCCCTTGATCCAGGCCCTGATATTCTCCCTCTCAGTCTGGCAGGTATCTTAAGAATCTCCACATATTTTTTACCTTACTGGAAAGCAAGTTTTTGGCCTTTCTGGTTGTGAAGCTACATCTAAGAAAATGGGAATGATGCCTTCTGAATGCGGGGTGGGGTGGAGGTCAACAAATTTTAACTGTGCCATGACTGAGAAGACCCTGTATCTGGTCCACCCCTACCCCTGCACTTGCATCAGGAGTGGAGGAGGACCTGGAGGAGAGCCTTGAATGAAGGATTCCCACAGGCTCATGTTGTAATATTGGTGCGACCCCTCAGATTTCCTCTGCCTGCCAATCTCCTTTCTTTAACACTCCATGGGGCACCATTCTGATGCTCATCCTGGTTTTGTCTACCTGCAGTTCCACCATCGAGATCCTGGGATTGTGGGACTCCTCACAAGCGACCAGATCCCCCCAGGTCAGAAAGTGTTCTATGGCATGATATCAGACGGCATCCACACGAATCCTGCTGCCCTGAGGATCGCTCACCGGGCTGACCCTAAAGGTTTGTCCCATTGGGCAGGAAATCCCCTGAGTAGTGAATATGGAGTTAGTCTTGCTAGATCGGTTCCCAGCTGCTGCCTGTAGGTACTGAGGAAACAGTGTGATTTATTCATTTATGTATGTATTTTATTAGATTGATATATTACTCTTCATAAAAAGATCTCAGGGCTGTTCAAAAGATAAAAGCACAAGAGAAAAGCACAAATAGAAAAACAAAACAATAGGACCCCCCCCCAAAAAAACCACATATAAAAGGCTGTAGAATATTGATTAGCCAAAGGCCTGGCTGAAGAGGAACATTTTTGCTGGGTGCCTAAAGATATATAATCCAGGGGAGGTAGAGAGAGGTCAGCTAGAACAGGCATAGGCAAACTCGGCCCTCCAGATGTTTTGGGACTACAACTCCCATCATCCCTGACCACTGGTCCTGTTAGCTAGGGATGATGGGAGTTGTAGTCCTAAAACATCTGGAGGGCTGAGTTTGCCTATGCCTGAGCTAGAACATGTTCATTAGTGAGAGTCAGGTCACACCTGCACTATATATTTAAAATGGTAGTGAGGCAGTGTGGCACAGTGGCTAGAGTGTTGGGCCTAAGGCCTGGAAGACCAGGGTTCTAACCCCCACTCAGCTGTGAATCTCACTTGGTGGCTTGGGACCAATCACTATCTCTCAGCACAACCACAGGGTTATTGTACCTCACACGACCTTAAGGTCCTTGGAGGAAAGGTGGGATATAAATGTAACAAATAAACAAATGCCACTTTAAAGCCATCATGGCTTCCCCCAAATAATCCTGGGAACTGTGGTTTGTTAAGGGTGCAGAGAGTAGTTAAGGGATCCCTATTCTCTTCACAGAGCTACAGTTCCCAGATGATTGCTTTAAAGTGCTATAAGTCTGCTTTAAACAATGTAGATGGGGCCTGAAAGAGTGGGGAGTCCAGCAACATCTGGAGGGCCAGAGATCCCCTATTGTTGAACTAAAAGAACCAATGGCTTGGCAGTTCCTGTGTTCTTTGCTGACCTTTATGACGAGACTGGAGTTAACGTGAGCCAATTATGTCCCTTTAGGTCTGGTCCTGGTGACAGATGCCATCCCAGGTATGGGGCTTGCCCCAGGCAGGCACACCTTGGGCCAACAGGTGGTGGAGATGGATGGGCTGAACTCCTACATTGCAGGTGAGTGCCCCAGAATCCAGGTATGGAGGACAGGACCCTGGACGACTTTCTCATTCAGGGTTGGAGTGCGTGGCCTGACTTTTGAACCATTAAGCTCTTGAAGGCCCAAACCTTGCAGACACCAGGAGCAACCTCATTCCAGCATGGCATCACCATGATGTTGGCTGCGCAAACCATTGCTTAGTGGCAGAGCATCTCCCTTGCATGCAGAAGGTTCCAGGTTTAATCTCTGGCATCTCCAGGCTGGGAAAGATCTCTGTCCAAAACCCAAAAGCCTGTCGGTGAAGACAATGCTGAGTTAGATGGACCAATGGTCTGGCTCACAATAAAGGCAGCTTCCTGTCTTGCTACATTGTGTGCAGCCCATACTGGGCTCCATGCTTGATCCTGACTGCTACGGTCACAATCCATGGACCAGTGCAAAGTGAATCTCCCAGCATATGTGTGTGATACCAGGATAAGACATTGCATGCTTAGTCCTTTCCCACAACCTAGTGATGGTGCATTCTTAATTATACTGGCTAAACTTGAAGCATTTTCCAGAGCTGTTGCTCAGGTTAATGACCACAAGGGAAAAAGAAAAATGCACCTCATAGAGAAGAAAGGAATGAAGTTTTGTTGAAGTGCTGCAGACTCAATCCTAACAGCTAGTCTACTCAGGAGTCAGGAAACTGGACCTGCATATTGGTTTGTGTGAACAGCTTTCCATTTAACTTTGTTCTTTCGTTCTCTCACCCCTTCCCTCTTCACAGGGACCAAAACGCTGAGTGGCAGCATTGCAACCATGGACACATGTGTTCGACATTTCAAGGATGCCACTGGTAAGGCTGTTCTGTGTAGGATGAGAAGGGGCTGTCCATACGTTCTTGGACGAAATGGTCCTCCTGTGAATCAGGAATTGATTAAGTAGCAGGAAGTAAAGAGCAGGAAGGAATGGACAGTTCTTTGAATGGAGAAATGGAGAAAGTGGAGTTCCCCAAGGATCGGTGTTGGGGCCTATGCTTTTAAACTTGTTCTGGCCACAGTGATCCATGCACTGGTAACCTCAAGACTCAATCATTGCAATGGGCTCTATGTGGGGGTTACTGTTCAGTTTGGTCTGGAGTCTCCAGCTGAAGGAAAATGCTGTAGCTAGATTGTTGATGGGGACAGACTATCGCTGGTGCTAAAATGTTTGCCTTGGCTGCCCGTAGGCCTCCAGGTCAGGCTCAAGGTCCTGTTAATAATTTACAAGGCTACAGGATGCCTCAGGCATCCCCACCAGATCACTGAGGTCTTCAGGGGAGTTACTGCTAGTGGTCCTTCGTGGCTTGGCTGCACAACTTGTGTCCACCAATAGCCATGCATTTAGTATTGCATGCCCAATTTTATGGAACTCCCTTCCACTTGCGGTCAAACAGGCTCCTTCCCTGTCGAGCTTCTAGCACCTAGTGAAGGCTTCTTTATTCCTGCACGTATTTTCATTGAAGTCCGATTTCACCGTTTTAATTGATTTTTTGTTGTTGTTGTTGTATTGTGTCTTTGTAAACTAGCTTAAAGACTATTGTAGTTAAGCAATATGTAAATTGCTTAAGCAAATAAATAAAATCGTAGTGATGGTTCTTCTCTCTTTTTCAGGTTGCTCTGTAGAGACGGCACTGGAAGCTGCTTCTCTACACCCTGCTCAGCTCTTGAAAATCGAGGACAGAAAGGGCACCTTGGATTATGACACCGATGCAGGTATCAGCCGTCATTGGGAGAGCGAGTTCCAAACCTCCCACCCCTAAGCCCCTCCTGTGTATGTCTTCTACTGGAAAATCCTCAAACTGAGGAGAGGGTCTCTTTTTTTCCCCCATCAGGGAGAGCGCAACAACTGGAGTAGGGTGTGAAGTTCTAGGGAGGGAGAGAGTAGGACAGTTTCACGGGAATCCTAGTGGACAGTTGAAGCTGTGCTTGGTGCAGCTATGACTTTGCGAGGGGGAGGAAGCTCTGCAATAGAACCCATTCTTCATGAAGCACCCAGATTCATTCCCTAGCAATCTCTAGTTTGAGGACAGAGAAGGTAGCATGTAATGGGGAAGACATTCCCCTGCAATCCTGGAGAATTACTGCCAGTAGGCAATAATATGGCCTGATATAAGGCACCTTTGCCTGTTTTCTACTCCTTTAGGGATTATTGTGTATCAGGGATGGAGAACCTGTGACCCATTAGATGTTGCTGGACTCTCACCTCCCATAACCTTTGGCCACCAGCATTGGAAGGGCAACAGTTTCCCCATCCCTGCCCTCACATCAGTCTCGACCGGATATTTCTATTCCATGCGCCTGTTTCAGCAGGCATTGTGCCAGATATGCAAAAAGGAAATGGCTCTGAGCATTGTTGGGCATTGATGGCTGGACCATTAGAGCAAATGGGGCACTGCCTCACCAACTTTCAGACTGTCACCCAACTGCCTGCCTTCTAACTTACATCCACTCCAGGTGGATGGCACTGCCTGTCACTTTCCCCCTCCTTAGTCTCAGGGTTGCCTTTCTAGAACTCCGCAGGGAGGAGGAAAGGTTATAACACTAGAGGGAGTTGGCTCCACCTGTCATTGGCTCTGACTCAGCCTATCGTTGGCTCTGGTTCCACCTACTGTCGGGCTCCCCGCCTTCGACCCCATCAATCCCAGCAGGTGCCAGCTGCCAATGGCCCACTGTATCCCACTTCCTCTGTTGAGTGACATAAATTTATATTCCATACAGATTTCCTGTTGCTGGATGACAACCTCCATGTTCGGGCAACCTACATTGCAGGCCAGCAGGTCTGGAGGCAGGACAGCTTTGCCATCTAAATCTAGAGCTGAGACTATGACAGCAGCACTTCAGATCAGTGGCGCAGAGTGGATTCTAGCCAGAATGGAGCATTTTTTTCTCCAAATGCCCCTGTCTCTCTTGTTCCTGTGCAGTGGAGGCTGGTTCACTAGGGCAAATGGGGCACTGCCCCACCATCCTCAGTTGGCCCTCAGTCAGCCAGCCCTCACCTACTTGTCTTCTTACTTAAAACCAACCCAGGCGTGGCCCTGGCTCGCAGCTTCTTCCTCTTTGGTCTCAAGTTTTGCCCTTGTGCAACTCAGCAGGCGGATGGGGGACAAATCTCAAATAAGTTGGCTCCACCTCCCATTGGCTGTGGCTCCCTTCATCACTGGCTCTGCCTCCATCTTCTGACCATCCCACCAGTCCTAGTGAACACCAGCCATCTCTGCTTCCTCTGACTCTGGAAAAAAGAAGTCTTATTCAAACTAGTTCCAGCTGTGGCAGTCCTTTCTCCTGTTCACAAATTGCATCCCGCATGACAAGTCACGTGTCTCCAAGGAGCTGTGGATGGAGCTGTTTATTTCCTCACCTGGCCCCAGAAACCAGGAGGTGGTTGTCTTGTCTGGCTGCCTTCAGATGCTTGCTTCTCCCATTCTCGTGTGTGAATGCAAAGGCCTGGAGGACAGTATTGCACACGGCTGAACCGAACCCGCAAATCAACTTATGAGGCTGTTATTATCTAAAGAACTTCTCAAGCACATCTGAAACAACAGGAATTAGACACTTGCCCCATAGATTTTAAAAACGCTGAATTCTGCACTAGGTGCCACAGGGGAGCTCTGGCCATTTTCCTCCCACAGTGCCTCCGTTGTGGCCTTCAGCCATAAACCCACCCCTACCCCTTGTCATGCTGAAATGGTGCCTTTTCTTTTACTGTCATCTTCCTTGCCACAGATTAAAGCCAGCTGAGACATCTCATGCATGTTATTCCAATTCTAGGAGGGTGAGACGCTACCATGAGCTTTTGCCCATGTCTGAGGTGTTCCTTAGGTTGCTGTTATTTGCCATCTCACTGTGTCTAGCTCCCCAGCCATCATCAAGTCATCCTAACGAAAGAACCCACCTCATCCCTTGTCCTTTCTAGTTGCCTCTGCACTGCTCTTATATGGACCTGTAATATTCCAATAAGGAAAGAACCCTGCAAGTCAGATTCCACATAAAAACCATCCAGCTCAATTCTGAAGCCTGACTTAATCTTGCACATATGTATACCAGTTTGCTGTGCATAATACATTCTGTTTCCTGGAATAATGAGGGAAGAAAGGAAGCTATGTGGAAACTTTGTGCTTGGCCTTGTATTCTGCTTCCTGCTTCTGAGACTTTCCTGAACACCTGTCCAAATCACAGGGATCAGGCCTGTGCAGAGCTTGGCTGAGGCCCTTGTTAGAATAAAGTTATAAACTCAAAAAGCAGCCAGTCCCTGGCAGGGCCCCCTGCTGGCTTAGCCCTCCCCTCCAAGGCCTGGGGCAAGTGTACCCAGCTATCTCCTGCAGGGGTCTGACAGGGACTAGAAGCCGGGTTGTCTGTGTGGGGGTGTGATTTTTTTTTAGAGGTTAGAAGGCTGATACAGTGGTACCTTGGGTTACATATGCTTCAGGTTACATACGCTTCAGGTTACAGACTCCACTAACCCAGAAATAGTACCTCGGGTTAAGAACTTTGCTTCAGGATGAAAACAGAAATCGTGCTCCAGCAGCTGGAGGCCCCATTAACTAAAGTGGTGCTTCGGGTTAAGAACAGTTTCAGGTTAAGAACGGACCTTCAGAACGAATTAAGTACTTAACCCAAGGTACCACTGTATTCTCAATAACCTGAATTCTGAACTAGGTGCCACATTCCAGATTTGTTCTGCTCAGTTGCTGATGCATGGATTCACAAGAGCCCTGGTGCCACAGCTACATGTTGCTGATTTGTTGTTTGCTTGACCTCTTGTCTTTGAAATGTCGGAAGTTGGTGTAACGAATCAAAGTCCTAGCCCCTGCTGGAGACTTGGCACTGTAAGCAGCCGAAGCACATAAGAAATGGCCACGGTGGGTTATGCAGGCGTATACATATTTTCTAAATAGTTTTCCAAATCTTTAAATTCTAAATAAATAAACAAACGGTTGCCCACTTCTAAACACAAATGATGATGCGGGTTTCCCATGTTTTTGCCATCTCCCTGGGGTCTCTGGAAGTTACCAGTGCAATCCTATGTGTGTCTGCTCAGAAGTAAGTTCTCCCTGTGTCCAGCAGGGCTTACTGCCAGGTTGGTGCGTATAGAATTGCAGTCTAAGTCTCTATAGTCTGGGGCGAGTGCATTTTAAAAGCACTTAAAAATTAAGTATTACAAAAAAGAAGAAGGAAGGCATAGAGGAAATAAGAATCATGAAATATTTCTTAGGCAGCAAAAACAGTAAATGGTGAGATCTTAATAGCACACTTGGATATATGGAGTAATCCTCAGTTGGCAGGTAGCTCTGCTAGGGTGCCTGCACACACACACTCAACCTCGCTATCTTGGTAAGCAGCAGTAACACTGTGTTTGAGAGACTGGCCACACCATGCCAGGATAGCTACTTCTGGTATATATGCGTACACAAGTGTAAAGGGGAAAATATACAGATGTCAACACTAAATGCCAATGAAATGCAAAAAGTTAAGTTTTTGGCAATTCAGTTAGAGCTTAAACTCTGAAATAGTAACTAAGGTGCAAGAGCCTGGAGCAATGTAAAACTATTCAGTAGACTTAGAAAAATTTCAACCCAGCTTCTACAGGGGTTACAAATTATAATATGCTGATGATACTCAAGAGTGTCCATGTATATGCAATTAAAGGGTCCAGTGGACCCACCAACTTCACAAATCATTAGTATAATGAAGTTAAACTTGTACTGATGAGTAGCAGCTTCCTAGACTGGGACTCTGGGTGAATCTGGACAATTATACTGTATCTTGGTTTATTAAGCTGTGGTACGTATGAGCCTTTTCTTCCTATGCCTTGTGCACATAGCTCTTTTGCTCATCTATTAGCTGTGATTCAACCAGGATGTCTGTAATCATTACAGTTCAAAAGGGTTCTGTGCACACTCATTTACACTTATTCTAATCATCTGAACTGGACTTTTACCTGCCAAAGGAAAATGTTTCGCTTTTATTTTTAAAGAGTGGTTTCTCTGTATATTGATCTCTCACATCTGGTAGTTCAGTTTAGGTTTTAATATCCTGTCTAACACTTTGGATCACTGCTTCCAATATGTCATCCCACTTGTTTTCATTTGCTCTCTTCTGCCACTTTTGTTCTAAAAAAGAACACACACACGCCACATCCAATTATAATAAAATCCATTTTAATGGGGATGCATCTTGAGTCTGACACAATTTGCCACGTCCCAAGATAGAGCTAGTTTGGTGTTTTTTGTGTGAGAGTTTTTAAATAAACCCTGTAGAACTCTCTCTGCAAAACAAAAAAGGCTAATTGCTTGCCAATTTTCTGCCCCTAACTGAACTGTGGTTACACTGATTCTTAGTTATTACAGAAAGTGTGAAAGTACTTTTTTATATATATAAAAAAGGAAAAACAGAAAAGCCTCTAGTGGTGTGTGTAATGAGGGGAGGTTCAGCTTGTGATCCTTGGTGTGAGAACAGGAGTGTTAGAAATGTGTAAGAGTGTTCCTGTTTTCATTTTCTGTAAAATGCTAATGGATATGTTGCAACCACCATGCAGTCCCTTGATCAGTACTGTATTTTAAAAACGCAACGAGTGGATTTATTTTCTCTCTCTCTCTCTCTGGAATTTTACAAGTCAATATTAGAAGTCAAAGACACAAAACTGCAAAAGAAAAACAAAACAGTGGATTCAATGAATATAGGAAAATGTTGCATCATAAACAAGCATCTTTAGATAAGGCATAGAGGGCAAAATAATTATTATAACGAGAAAGGTCCAGCTGTTAGTCATGGCCGTAACCGACTGTTTTCAGAACGAGAGAGGCCTTTTTATTAACACCATTTAACAGTTCTGCGTTGAATAAAAGGATATCAATCGTTAAGATGATCGAAATACAGTAATTCGTTCAGTGACTGCGCTTTTCTGTTTTCCCCGGCAGAGGGCACTTGCGGTTAATAAATGTCCCCGTGGAGATTATTATCATCGCCTCTTCCACAACATTTTTTTTTTTTTTAAAAGAGAGGTTAGGATTGCAATCCTATACCACTTCAACCCTGGGAAGAAACCCCATTGGACTCAATCGGAATTACTCTTGAGTAGAAATGATTGAGTAGATGAAGCTGTTAGCATTGAGTAAATAATAATAATAATAATGAACCCAAATGTGGGGGTTAAAAACACGTCCTTAAAGTGTGGTATACTTTGTGGACGATTCCTGAGCAAGAGATTTGCAGCAATCGAAAGCTACTGCTTCAGTTTCAAGGCGAGTTGCATAGCCGGAACGACTTAACGGCGGAACTGAACGCAGAGAATGTTAGGTGACGGGGAAGAGGTTCGGCCTCGGACATGGTCCGCCTCGCTTATTTGCATGGCAGAGCTTGAGCAGCCAATTAAGGAGAGAAGAGCTGCAGGAATATCCACATAACAACTTGAAAGAGAGTCCAGTTTGCTCAGGTTTGTGAAGCTGGCACAGGAAGGGGGGCATTTGGTGAGCGAGAAAGATCTTAAAATAGATGATCTTAAAATAGATGGGAGACCTACTGGTAGAACTCTAGGTTCCTTGCCATAGAATGACCAGGAATGTGCTAACCATTTAAGTTTTCTGGCGGTGGGGGGGGTGTGTGTCGTCCTAATTAAGCTGCCGAAACGACAAAAGAGAGGGTGTGTTTGTGCGTGAAAGGGCTGTGAGCTCAGTGCTTGTGGGGAAAACAATTTATTGGGCTGAGCATGTGCCCAGAGCATGTGCACCTTCTTCCTTTATTCTAAGTGTATGTCAGTGCACACGCACCCCTCCAAAGGAGCAACATTTAGCATTCATGTAGGGTTCTCGGTGCTTCACTAAGAACCCTGAAACTGGTTTTATGGTTCCCATTTTGCAGATTGAAGACTGAGGCTGAGAGATAGGGACTTGCCTAAGGCCACCTGCCTAGGAAGGACTCTCACTTAGGCCCAGCCAGAATGTTTGTGAATTAGCCCAGCATAGTCACTACCCTGACTTATAGCTGCTCTCTAGGGTCTCTAATCAGAGAGGGTCTTTCCAGCAGCCTGCTACCTGGGCTAGGTGGACAAATAGGAAGCTACTTATCAGGTCATTGTAGGTAACCTCAGGCAAGCCACTTTTTCCTCAGCCTTGGCTCCTTATTTGCAGCTGGAGATACTGTGGATTAAACCTGGAGTCATCTGCACGGAAAGCATGTTTACTCACATGTAAGTCCCATTGTATTCAGTGGTCATAGGAGCACAGGAATCTGCTTTCTACTGAATCAGACTATCATTCCATCTAGGTCAATATTGCCTGCACTGCTTGGCAGCGGCTCTCCAGGATTTCAGATTAGAGTCTTTCTCAGCCCTACTTGGAGATGCTTGGTATTGAACCTAGGACATTCTGTATGCAAAGCAGATGCCCTGCCACTGAGCTACAGCCCCCTCCCCAGCCTAGGGCTGCAACCATACTCACATAATTTTCTAGGAATAAGCCCCCTTGAACTCGATGGGGCTTACCCTTGAGTAAATATGTATAGGATTGCACTGTAAATTTCTAATGTTCTAATGTTGATCTGTAATTCATGCTTCTAGGTGAATGATGATGTAAGGACTTGTACACAAGCCTGGATTGCCAACTATCCTAATGGAAGAGGTAAGGAGTGTGTGGACCTTTCTCTGTTTGCTGGGTCTTTTGCTCCTGTACACCTATAAAAGCTACAAATGGAGGAATTTTAGCAAGTACAGCAAGTCATGTCCCAGTGCTGCAGGGTGTTTTATAACTGCATCTTCACATCCAAAACAATTAAAATACAGAGACCAGCCCTCCAGTTTCAGATGACATTTTTTCTTACATTTCTGGACTTCGAACATGTCTCTGTCTAGAGAGAGATCTGGTTTGCAAGTCACACTAAATTGCAATTTAAAACGAATGGGTTTAATACAGTGGTTGTGTATGTGTGAATAAGTACGCATAAGAAAGAAATTCCACATTCCCCCAAATCCCTTGGAATTGTGCTTTACTGTGGTGGAAGAGAGGAGGCACAGTCACCAAATATTATGGAGTTTCCCACTGAAAAACTGCCTGGGTTCCATCCAATTCTGGTACTAACAGAGGAATAGCATTAGGAACATCTGGGTTTCTCAGTATGTAGAAAGAGAGGGAGGGGGACACACACACCCCTTTTAAGTAGCAGTCCTTATGCCAATGGAGCAATGGATCCAAACTACAAGAAAGAAGATTCCACCTAAACATTAGGAAGAACTTCCTGACAGTAAGAGCTGTTCGACAGTGGAATTTGCTGCCAAGGAGTGTGGTGGAGTCTCCTTCTTTGGAGGTCTTTAAGCAGAGGCTTGACAACCATATGTCAGGAGTGCTCTGATGGTGTTTCCTGCTTGGCAGGGGGTTGGACTCAATGGCCCTTGTGGTCTCTTCCAACTCTATGATTCTATGATCTCTGTTATCTTTCCATTGATCCAGGCTCCCAAACCAACATACCAGGAGGAACTGGAATGGTGCATCTCTCAACTGGAGAATGGCCTCCTGCATCTCAACCCAACTCCAAAGCAAGGTGTGTTGCCTCAACGTCACTGGCTTCACCCTAAACCAGTAGGATCAGCCACAAAACATTGTGGTGCGGAGTGCTGCTGTTAGGCTGCTAGCCTACTCTATTTGAGCTCAGCTTTTGTTGTTGGAAAAACAGAATACAAATATTAAATCAAATTACTATGTCACGGTCTCCCACCAGCCACTCCATTGCGCTGCCAGCCACCATTCCATGCCCACAGAGCTTGCTTAGGTCTCATTGGCTTGTTCCCTGCCCCTACCCTTAGGATTTTTTTCTGTATTTTTTTTGTTTTGTTTTTATGTACTGTACTGAAAACCTTAGAGTTTCCCCAAGCCTGCTTATACCATCCTTCTTGAGCCATTCAGACTTCAGACACCTTGTGCCATTTTGATGACATTGGCAACAGCACACATGACTTGAACTTCGAAGATATATTGATAATCAGCCAGCATCTTTGTGGTGCAATGTTTCTTCTCTTTTCCTTTCCCTTTTTTTAAAAAAATGAAATGAGTGCATGTTAAACAGCATGTGTAGACAGGGGAGAAGTACTACAGAGTTACCTTGCTGCGTGCATGTAGGGCCTACTGAGATTACCCGTGGATTGTCAAATACTTTTGTAAGAGCATCAAGTTAAAAGCAGAGCTTTCATTGTGAGTTGTTTGTATTTTCTTCCACTTCTTGTGAGCAGTAGAGGAGACACGGCGTATCCTTGGGGTGCTGCGCTCGAGCAAGTCTCCTCTTGTGAAAAAGCGGCAGGTGATGCATCATGTCTTTGGGGACTACCGGCTCAAGATGGCAGAGGAGAGGCAGAGGGCAGCAAAAGCAGGTGAGGTGGAAAGCTGTGCTGTCAAGCATCACTCAGCAATGCTACTTCCTCCAAGTTCAGGACCTTTATCAGTCCAAGGGCCACAATTTTAAATATAAAACTATAAATTGTGTGTCTTTGCTTCTCAATTTGTATTGTGTTACTTTATGCACTGTGACTTGCTGCTATTTTTATTGATTACAGTTTAGAAAGTATTTGTTGTAATTATTAAGGGTGAATGTTTGTTTAATTATTATTTGCTGATATTAAATTTTATTGTGTACTATATTCTAATGGATTATTGAATATTTCTTTATTTTATATAAGTTGTTTATTTTAAAGTTATATTTGTATTGGATCATATTGTTATAAGGTGTGTGATCTTATTTATTTTATTATTACATTATTATTTATTAAATTTATATACCGCCCTATACCCAGAGGTTCTTCAGTTTGTAAACTGCCTTGTGTGTAGTAATATAGAAAGGTGATATACAAATTAAAAATGAAATGAAATTCCTTCTGGGCAACCTTTTGGGGGCCCATGCCAGTGCTGGCTGGGTGGGGTCAGAGAAAAAGTAGGTGGGGCAACAAATATAAATTACTTTTAAGTAGTAACTAATGTCACACTCAGAAATCCCTCTCTATCGTATGCCCGAGCAAGCAAGAGGCTTATCAGAGTTCAAGGACACAGCCCAGCCAGGCAAAAACACTGGAGGGTATGAAGCAAGGCCAATGAGAGCTGTGGCCTGGAGTAGTTTTGGCAAGATTTCAGACATCGTTAATCTCACACCCTTGCCTGTAAGGCTGGAACTGCTTGTTCCTGCTGTTGCCAAAAGCCTCAGGCTGCATGTTGCTGCCATCAGCAAATACAGACCAGCATCTAGTTGTGTCTCATCTTCTCGTCAGATGGGGCCAGAAGTGCAGGCAAATGACCAATTCCCTAGAAAAGCCATAGTGACATAGTGAAAACACCAACCCTTCTGTTCCTTCTCCTGTAGCTGTGAAGCCCAAGAACACTGTGCAGATACAGCCGGGAGATACCCTCAGTTCAAGCAGCGTGGCGTACAGGAAGCAAGCTAACCACCCTTCTGCAACACCAGCATCATGGTTTGCACCGACAGACAACAGCTTTCAGTTTGACTTTGTTATTTCCAAGGGAACCTCAGAAGAAATTGGTGGAACTGCGAGAGAAGCACATGAGGTGGATGACTCCGGAGAGCAGTCCACTGGTAGCAGTCTCTCTGGGACACTGGACATTGGAACAGGGAAGCCCGAGTTTGCTTTCAACTTTGTCATACCAGACGTTCCCCCTCTTCCATCTGCTGCTGCAGATCCAGGCTCTGAAGCTGTGGTAGAAGAAGCCACAGAGGTAGACTCCACATCCCAAAATGCCACAGAGACCATGCCAGAGAGTGCAACTTTTTCAAAACCCAATAAATCAGCTGCGAAGGGCAATGGAGGTAGAAGAGATGAAGGCACCGTGCAAGAGGTTTCTAAATCAGAGACTGCCCAAGCAGGTATGGAGACTAACTGCAAGTTTTAATTAAGTTTCTGAAATAGATGTATGCCTGCTCGCCTACAGTGAGTATAGAATTGGTCCCAGGTGATGCTCCTTTTAACAAATGTTCTTTCATTTATAAGACCTCCTATTTCCATTGCTCAGGGTAATATGGAACTTATTGCATTGTTGCAGTCAGAATCTCATGCAATAAAGGGCCCTTTTTTCTCTGCCTGTGGGAACCTTTCCTATAAGACATATGTATACAGTTACATGGATTTGATTGATTTAAAAGACAGGTGAATAAATAATAATTATTCATTTTTTCCCTAGGAACAAAGCTGAGTGGATCTTCCAATAGGAAAAAGAAAAAGAAACAACCACCTTTAAAAGGAGTACATGATGGCAATGTAAATGGAGATCATAGACCTTGTGGAGGAGGTAGACTTGACCAAACTGACATGTGTCAGGTATGTGAACACCTTGTGGTCAGAAGGAATGTGGCTAAATCTTTGTGTAAATATTTCCAAAATTCTGCCACCTGTAGCTCCAGTTGACAGCATGGTAGTCATGTATTTTATTTAAGTATTGTTACTTAAGGGGTAGCCCAGTCAGATGGGCAGGGTACAAATAATAAAATTACTGTATTTTTCGCCCCATAGGACGCACCTAGTTTGGGGGGGGGGGGAATAAAGAAAACAAATTTTATTTCCCTCCCAGGCGCGGGGCGGGGGAAGCCCGAGCTTCCCCAGCCCCCAGAACAGGCTGCTCTCCGCAAGCCGTGGGAGGGCTCCCGCGGCTTGCGCAGAGCTACCCGAAGTCCGGGCGCGACTGCTCAGCGCGCCCAGGCTTCAGGGTGCAGGCAGCTCTCCGCAAGCTATGGGAGCCCGGCGGGAACTCCCGCGGGCTCCCAAGGCTTGCAGATAGCTTCCTGAAGCCTGGAGAGCGAGAGGGGTCGGTGCGCACTGACCCCTCTCACTCTCCAGGCTTCAGCGAAAGCCTGCATTTGCCCCATAGGACGCACACACATTTCCCCTTCATTTTTGGAGGGGGGAAAGTGCGTCCTATAGGGCGAAAAATACAGTACTTATTCCTCTACTCTTCAACTGAAAAAGAACCCTAGAGTGACTTTTAATAGCAATAATAAGATAGTCCCCGTCCTCAACTACATAATATGAAAGACATAAAACAAAAGGAAAAGGGAGGGTGGAGGAAAAACACAAACTCAGAAAGTTCTTATAAATGTTTGTCCTATCAGGGAGAGGGGAAAGCGAGCACTTATGTGTAGGTTTATTTTTCATGCTTTATCCTGGTGGCAGCACAATTTTAAGGGCAGAATGTCACCCTGTTTAGAATTGACATCTCAGAAGGGTAAGCCTTTGTTAAGTCCCTGATTAAAAACATATTTATCAGCACACCAGTTTGAATGGGGAGAGAGGGTCAAGTTGCCACCATTGTTGAGAGAAAAAATGGGAGAAACCTCCTGTGGTTAAGAGCCATTTGACAGTGGAACAGGCTGCCTCGAGAGGTGGTAGGCCCTCCTTAGCTGGGTGTATTTAAGCAGAGACTGGGCAGCCACCTTTCAGAGTTGCTGTAGTTGCATCCCACACTGCAGTTCCTGCTTTGAGCAAAGGGTTGGACTGATGATCTCTAAGGTCATTTTAATTTCTAAAAATAATAATAATAATCTTGTGGTTGCCTTTTAAAATGTCCTGCCTAGGAAACAAACGTCTCTCCGCTCCTCCCTTTTTGTACTCCTTGAAAGAGGAATCCATTGCCTCTCCAATAGAAACCTAGAGGGAAGCCAGTTGCAAGGGAGGTACTTGCCCAGCTAGTCTTAATTGACTCTCCCTTTTATCCTGTGTCCCACCCCCAATTTTACTGCAACAGTCAGATGAACAGATGAAGAGGGAGGTGGACTGGTGCATTGAGCAGCTGGAGCTTGGCCTGAAGACTCGGAAATCAACTCCCAAGCAGGGTGAGTCCACTTGCAGGGGAAGACTGAGTTGGGGGGACTAAATAGAGTCTCTCTCCCATGTGGACCCCCCCCCCCAGGGAGGAAGTCATTGTTCTACTACGTTCATTTATTTTGGTCTGCAAATGTGTGTGTGTTGTTGTTTTTAATGCTTTAATTCTGTTTTATGATTTGTTGGCTGCTCTGAGAGCTTTTAAAAGGGACGCAGGTGGTGCTGTGGTCTAAACCACAGAGCCTAGGGCTTTCCAATCGGAAGGTTGGCAGTTCAAATCCCTGCGACGGGGTGAGCTCCCGTTGTTCAGTCCCAGTTCCTGCCCACCTAGCAGTTCGAAAGCACGTCAAGTGCAAGTAGATAAATAGGTACCGCTCTGGCAGGAAGGTAAAACAGCATTTTCACGCGCTGCTCTGGTTTGCCAGAAGCGGCTTAGTCATGCTGGCCACATGACCCGGATGCTGTACACCAGCTTCCTCAGCCAATAAAGCGAGATGAGCGCCTCAACCCCAGAGTCGGCCACGACTGGACCTAATAGTCAGGGGTCCCTTTACCGTTACCTGAGAGCTTTTGCTGATGAGTGTTGTGCACATTTCATAATCCTATATACTAATTGCCTGAGTATGCCCATGGGAAGCTCTGGTTTGAGGCTTCCCATGGGCATCTGGTGGGTCACTGTGAGCAGAGGATACTGGACTACATTGGCCACTGCCCTGATCCTGCAGGGCTCTTTTTATGTTCTTAAGTGTGTGTGGATTCTTATGTGTAAAATATGACGTCATCCATGTACATGAGGGAGGTGCCAACAGTCTTGGGGAATAAAAAATAAAAAAATCTTCAGCAGAGAAAAAGAGCCCAACAAAGACTGAGCATGCTCAGAATACCAATTGATTGACGGGTATGTGTGTGTATGAGGTGAAAAACCAGGGGCAGGGGGGGGGAGAGAGAGAGAGAGAGATGGAACGGAGTACAGTTGTACCTCGGTTTATGAACTTAATCCGTTCCGGAAGTCCGTTCTTAAACTGAGGCGCGCTTTCCCTAATGAGGCCTCCTGCCGCCGATGCCCTTCCACCATTCGGCTTCCGTTCTTAGACTGAGGTAAAGTTTGCAAACCGGGACACTACTTCGGGTTTTGTGGCGTTTGTAAACCAAATAGTTCATAAACAGGGCTGTTCTTAAACCGAGGTACAGTGATACCTCGGGTTACAAACTCTTCAGGTTATAGAGTGACACTTCAGGTTACAGACTCCGCTAACCCAGAAATAGTACCTCGGGTTAAGAACTTTGCTTCAGGATGAGAACAGAAATCTTGTGGCGGCAGCGGGAGGCCCCATTAGCTAAAGTGGTACCTCAGGTTAAGAACAGTTTCAGGTTAAGAACAGAACTCCAGAACGAATTAAATTCTTAACCCGAGGTACCACTGTACCACTGTAGCTTAGAAGAGGGTGTGGCTGGCTCACCAGCACCCTGAGCTAGAACAGTCCATCATCATAGAATCATAGAACTGAAAGAGACCACAAGGAACATGTAGTCCAACTCCCTGCACTGTAGGAATCTCACCCATGAACCTGAGATTAAAGGTTTCATGCTCTACCAATTGTGCCCTCCCCACAGTCCACACTGTAACATTTTGTGGCAGGCCCCCCTCTTGTGACGACAATGAAAACCACAAGGAATAATAGAAGTAGTAAGTAATCATAAAAATGTCATTTGCTTTGGTTCAGTGGATGAGGCACTCCGGGCCATCAAGACTCTGCGCAGTGAGAAGGCAGTGCTGGCAAAGAAGCGCCAGTTGATGCGTGCCCTATTTGGCGATTACAGGGAAAAAATTGCAGAGGAAAAACAGAAGCAGCTGAAGCTCATGCAATCAGGTAAGGAAGTGGAGCATGGCTGAGAATTTGGGGACAGAGTTTTGAGCCACAGCGATAGCATATTAGGGGCTTTTTCTGACTGGGGCTAATATTGAGGATGGTAGGCAGAATACAACTGCCCAGAGCAGTCTCCAGCTTTCAGTCTTTGCCTGTCTGCTTGGAATTCAGTGGGACTTAAGCCCAGGTAAGTGAGTAAAGGATTAACAAGAGATTGCAGATAACTGCTGAACCCTTGCCTAGATGCCGATGCTGTAAATTCTGTCCCACCCAAAGGAGTTGTGTGCCTAAGTTTCAGTTGTTCTTACTGCAACCAAGTTGTAGCTGGTGCTTGGGAACATAGGAAGCCGCTTTAAGCTGGTCGGTCTTTCTCAGTATTGTCTACACCAGAAATAGCCAATGTGGTGCTCTCCAGGTGCTGTTGGACTGCAACTCCCACCAGCCACAGCCAATGTGGTCAATTGTCTGCCTGAAACAGAAGAAAGCAGTGTTATTTCTGTTCCCTTTTTCTAGGGAGAAGGAGCATTTGGAGGGCTGTGTCCCAGATGTAAAAGGTAGCAGGTTCCCCAAACGCGATCAGTTACTTTCAGCTCGATCTCACCTTTTAAAAGATGCCTGTGCAAGCAAAAATGTTCAGGATGAGAAAGTAGACTTACTGAGATGTGTGATGCAATTAAGAGATTTTAACAGTGGTTTTTTTATCTCCAAGCGTCGAAAGCAGCTCGTATTGCAGAAGTGACTGAAGATGCTTGCAGGAAGAGCAGCCGGGTTTTCAGGAAGTCCGCAGTCATGGCCAGGAGAGACCAGAGATCTGCAGGATCCTTTATTCCGTCTTCTACGCAGACAGCTTCTACTGGGGCAGCTGAGACGTGCTCTTTTGCACTCACATCTTCCCAAGAGGAATTCTGCTTCAATTTTTTCTAAGGAAGCTTGTTGAATACTTTTAACAGGTTTCTTTCACCTGGGTGTTGGAAACTTGGGCAAAGTTTCGTTTTGAAAAACCAAAGAAACAAGCAAGCCAAAAAACTTACTTGCAGAAAGGTTGCAAAAAATGGAATCAGGTATGTTGTTGAGTAGCCTGAAAAGCCTAATGGAAGTGCCTTAGGGGGAAAAGAAAGAGGGGTCTGGTGTAGTCTGTGCAGACCCCCATGAAATAAGTGATAGCTTAAGAAAACATTGCAGGCACATGGCTTGCCCCCGAGGATTCTGGGAGTTGTACAATTCCCAGCATTCTGAACACACTACATCTCCCAGGATTCTTTGGGGGAAGCCATGTGCTTACAATCTACTTTAAACGTATGGCATGCATGCAGCCAGAGTGGGTGTCTTTTTCTTTTTAAATCTTGGTGGAAATCTAGTAAAATAGCAGGTATAATTTAGAGGTGGCAGGAAAGAGAGGTAATCAGCAAGGGAGCAAAAGAATTCCTAGCCAAAGATGGACTGTAAAAATACAGCAGGTGCATCTATGCCATCAGAATTACTTTACACCTTGTAATTAAACCACTTTGAGGTTTTTGGGTTATTTTTTCAATCGAGTGGTATATAAATTTTATGAAATAAAATAATTGAATCCTCCATTATTTACATTTAGAGTTTGTGTGTGAGAGAGGTCACATGCACACCATTCATTCAAACCACATTTAAAGCATATTGCTCCCCCCCCAAAGAATCCTGGGAACTGTAGTTTACCCCTCACAAAGCCACATTTTCCAGCATTCTTCATAAACTACAGTTACCAGGATTCTTTGAGGGAAGACGTGTGTGCTAAATGTATGCTGTTGGTGTGACCTCCCTGTTCCAAGCTCTGTACAGCACAGATAAGTTTCCACTGGATCCTGGTACGATGCAGTTAATCGCTAAACTCATATATTTTACAGTGACTAACAATACATTCATTTTTATAGCAGATCATTTGGGAGATAGAAGCATTTTGCTATAAAATTAATATCTGTTTCCTTAGTTACTGTAGTGAATGCGATTGCCAGCTGACCACAGACAATAGCCTGCCTTGTTCTTTTGGCTTCAAGAGCAGCTGAATCTTCAGAAATCAGCACAACAAAGTAGATTTTCATTACCATTATTACCTGCTGATTCCTGCATATCCATCTGATATGAAAAGGCATCACAGCTGGCAATTGTTAATTCTCACACATACGCAAATGCATACCTGCAAAGCCCTGAACCTGTGCAGATTGGTCACTTGGCACTGAATAGCTGATATCGAAACAATTGCCTGATGAAATTTGCCAAGCATTGTGGGTACAGTCAAGCCTAGATGGCTGCCTTGTTGGGAGATCAGGCATTTCCCATGGTTACATCAGCTGTTGACCGTAACATGAGATATCATGAGAGGCTTCCTCACACATATGCAACGCAAATTGCCTACTTGTGTGAATATGTCAAGTAAAAAAGAAAGAAAGCCAATCTCTTTTGCACCTAGGCAAGAACAGGAGCAAATGATCTAGTGAACAGATGGATGCCTTAAATCAGAGACAAAATAAATGGATTTCCAGATCTTGCCCGTCTCTTTTCTCTTTCGTTTTTTCTTCATTATTCTTGCGAAATGTGTTTTCATTTGAGGCATTCAAATTTTATTTATTTAAAACGGGTTGTATCCAATAGGCTCAGAGTAGGTCTATTGAAATTAATGGATCTAAGTCATGCCTGTTATTTTCCGTGGGTCTACACTGGGTAGAACTAGCATCTTGTGGAAGCAGATTCCATAGTTTCAACTTTAAGCTATGCACTATGTGGGAAAAGTAATTTCTTTTGTCTATCCTAGTCTTCCAACATTCAGCTTCATTTGATGTCCCTGAGTTCTACTGTTATGAGAGATTCGATCCGTATTATGATCAAATGCTGGAGATTTCCATTTAGATGCAGACATTCAGATATGAAATGGGCTATGTCTGCTTCTGCCAACAATGTCTACTACCACCACCCGGGACAGGCAAGGCCACCACTTGCCTCTCCATTCATAAGGAGACACTGTCTTAAGAACAAGCCATTTTAAAAATGCTGAAATGCTGAGGGGTGTAAGAGGTGCCTAGGTAGCCCAATTTTTCCATTCCTCCTAACATTGGCATTTTCATCTGTAACAAAATAACTCCTGGCAGGGATGATGCCACACAATTTCAGCTTCGCTCAGACCTTGCCTGGAAGATATATGAAGAAACCAGGAGCATCAGCCAACCCTTCTCCGTTCACATTTTGGCTCACCGGTTCCACTATTGGCCCTTTGGCCCAACTTCCCTGTAAGGAAATGGAATTATATTCACAATCCCTATTCTGAGATTGGTTAAAGGTGGGGGCGGGCCTGGTGACCGTTGATTGGTCCCTTGTCTATGATAGCTAGGTGGTGGATCTGAAAGGAAGGCAAGGATGTAACGAGAGTTTAGAAAGGGCAATCTTGTCTTCAGTAGCCATGCAGAGCAAAGCTTCAGAAGAGGACTAACTCCTAACTCCCAGAACCATCAAATATTATTCCAGACTGCCTACTCTAGAGAGAGAGAAATTCACCCCTTTACGTTCCGTAACTATCGGTGCTATTTACAAACTGAGGGAAGGGGAATCTACAAATAATTCTTACTTTAACATTTAGATTATTATTATTATTTTTTTTAAAAAGACATTTTGGAGCAAGCACATTGAGTGGTTGTTTTTGCCTCTTGATTTAAAAGTAGTCTAAAAAGAACAAAGGCATTTTGGATGTGATCCTTTAATTACCAGGAGATAACCTGAGTTGAGTGAAAAGTATTTATTTACTTTAATTTTAGCTCTTTAGGTGGCAAAAAACCCTAACACATAACATGAGCTCATATTAAAATTGTTGCATTACAAAACTCTCAATGACAAGGAAACGTTCAGTAAATTTCAAGGACAGTATTCAAAATCACTAACGTTTTTTTGCAGCAAAAGTGACTGAGTTTTGAAAGAAGATATAGAGAAATGGCTTTGGCAAATTAACGAACTGTGAGAAAACTGGTTTTATGATATGAAGCATCTTTAATTCTGAAACTAAGCCTCTGTTCAGAAACGAAGTAATTGTTATATTTCACCTGTGCTCAAAATAATAGCTTTGCTTCTGCTATCAACTGCTCCTGAATGACATTTAGCATGAAGGAAATGTTTTTTTAAGAGTTCTAAATTAAATATGCCAGAATACTAATTTCCGGGCTGGGTTTTAGTGCTTCTCACTGAAATAAGTGCTTTGGTTTGTCTGGACCCTGAAAACGGTACCATTTGAAGTACGTAAAACATCTGCCATACCCAGCACTAGCTTAGGTCTGCCGTGGCAATACCTAAAGTATTTACTGCTCCTGGTACCCAATAACTGAGATGGATGAAGTCTGGGTTGTCTATTTGTGTATGGTTCCGTTTGCCATCGTCGTTATTTTGATGAAGCAGAAGCCAGATGATGAAATCAGGAAAGAGACAGAGACGCCAAGCGCCTCTGCTTCAACCTCATCCTACTCTAGCAGTTCTGGAAGTCGTATGGAATGCACTGAGGAGGAGATGGAAGCGTCCCTGAAGCAACTAACCAGCATCTTGTTCCATGCTGATGCACAGAGGAGGGAACCCCATCACGAGTACAACACCTCTGCCCATCAGAAAGACCCAGCAGGAAAGGAGCTAGGAGAATCCCAGCCTCAGCTGAGTCAGAGGAGAATTCAGGTACCGTACAAAGGCCCAGAAATTATGTTGAGATGTGCCCCAACAATATGAAGCCTTTGAGATGCAATGGCTGTGCCCTGGATACATAGGGTACAGTGGTACCCTAATTCATTCTGGAGGTCTGTTCTTAACCTGAAACTGTTCTTAACCTGAAGCACCACTTTAGCTAATGGCTGCCCCGCCGTTGCACGATTTCTGTTCTCATCCTGAAGCAAAGTTCTTAACCCGAGGTACTATTTTTGGGTTAGCGGAGTCTGTAACCTGAAGCATATGTAACCTGAAGCCTATGTAACACTGTACATACAGAGGTACCACTGTATAGTGTTGGGCTGTATGGAATCAACACCCCTAGTATAGGTTTCAGCAGACCAAGGAATTCGACCAGTAGGCCCTTAGGGTGTGGGGGGTGATCACAGGATCACTTGATACAGATCAGTTACCTCTTAAACCTGGTTTAACTACACCAGAAATGTTGTTAGCCTGACTAACACATGTATACTTTTTATCCTCACAACAGCCCTGTGGGGTAGGTTGGGCTGAGAGACAATGATTGGCCTCAAGTCACCCAGTAGGCTTCATGGCTGAGCAAACCCTGGCTTCCAAGCTTCCAGTCTAACACACTAAACTCTCTGCCATTGACATTTACACTTACTCTTAGGCTGCATTTAGTTTACATTTGAAATAAAGCATATTGTGACTTGGTGGGCTAGATTGATTTAAATCATGGCTTACACTATCAAGGGGGGGAGGGAAGGCCAATTTAAATAATTGATTTATACTGATTGGTTGGTTTTCAGATTGATAATGTTCTTCATATATTTCCTAAACAAAAGTGCAGTTCCAAAACCAATAAATAAAGTCGAATGTAGCTATTCTTATTGGAGGGATGATCAAATTGTGTTCTTGTTTTTTTCAATTAACACAGACAGAAAAGCCTCCTTTAACTGAAATATCTGGTAGAGGCCACTGACTGATTTGGTTTAGAGAGTAACTGTAACACTGAGCTGTTTACAATAAAGCTGTTTAATATTAACCAAGTTACTATTTAATATAAATTCCCTGTTCAAAAAAAACACCTCCAATTGAAATCTCATTAAAAAATACAAAAATAATAATAATAGATTTTCATCCACCCCATGACTTGGCAGCATTAGAAACATAAGTTTGCATTTCTGCGTCTACTTAATTTGCTGAGTGAGCTTTTCAAGTCCAGTTTTAGCTCCAGTAAATGGTTTCAGGTGTCACTTCTCTCTCTAAAAGCCAAACTATGTCCCAGAACAAAAATATGATATAGCCCACATGATATAGCCCTCGTCTTCCTCAGCATGATGCCCTCTAAATCCTTTGAACTACAATTCCCATCAACCTCAGCCAGCACAGCTGTGCTCCCCACCACTTCCAGTAGCTTGATCAACACAAGAGTTTCTTCAGGATGGGGACAGTTTTTCTCAACCCCCAATAACAAGCGCCTGATGAAATGTTCCTCTGTGTGTCTGCTAACTGCCCTGTGATCTTCAGATGAAAGGCAGGATGTACTTTTAACAACTAATAATAATAACTAAATGCATCCTGTTTTTCCTTTCGCTCTGGTCACTTCAGGAGTGTATTTCAAGCTGACATTTAAGACCTTTAGATGGCAAAAACTTTCAACAAATTCAGTGCCGATAAATCTGATCAAATAAATGTCAGGTTCATTTAAGTATACTGAACATATATGAATAAAAGTACATAGAAAGCTGTCTATGTACTGAATTAGACCACTGGTCCATCTAGTTCATTATTGCTGACACTGAGTGACAGCAGCTCTTTCGGGCAAATGACTTTCCCAGCTGGAGATGCTGAAACATAGCCGTCCTTTGAAATTCACACTTATCGCACTCATTTCCATGTTATTTGCAAACGGATTTTATTTGGATGCAAGTATGTAACGCGAAATAAGCACTAAACTTGCACTATGTTCTGCTGTATTTCTGGAAGGGCATTTGCATCATGTGAAAGCTCAAATTATAATAGGAAAATTAACAGGAAAATGTCGTGAAAAAAGAATAAACTGCTGTGTGAATGCAGCCTTAGACTACAACCTCTTTCCTCCAACTTTTCCTCTCCCACTCTGCAATATGGTGCTAATAATTCTGGTCATCCTTTCTGGGTTGTTTCCATAATTCCTAAGCCCCTAAGAATTCACTTTGGACACAGTAGTGCCCAATATAAATCTATGTTTAATTTAGAGTTTCTAAGAGTGTTCTTTTTAGGGTTTCTTCTCTCTCTTATTTGAAGGAAAGGCACAGCAAGGAATCAGAATGCTGAAACTCATTTATTTTAGCAAAATGCCTTATTTCTTGTTGAGTATGCCCCAGCAGATATCTGTGCTCTTTCTGCTTAATTTGGGTGGAGTCCCCTGGACTTTTTCCATGCTTCTATTTGTGCATCTTGTTTTGCAAGCTTGTGTCTATTTTCTTTCCCGTAAAGTCTTACAGTGTTTTCCACGGCTAATGATTACCTCATCTGTCAGATGATACATCCTTGCCGGGGGAGGGGGGGGAGTTTGCAGAGATGGGATCCTTCGCCCAAGAATTACAGGAACGAGAAGTCAATGTTTCCCCTCAATTTCTAGGCTTCAGCTGTGAGGGGCCGTTGCTTACATAGCCCATTGCACAAGAGAAACATTTGCAGAAGTAAAAACAAAAAAATTATGGGGTGAATCACTGTGATCACTGACTCAATATTCATTGAGTGCGCAGATATTCGGCGGGGGGGGGGGGAGAACCCTGCAAATTGGGGTGGGGTTGGAGGAATGGATTGGAATGTGCTGGAAAAGGGCAAAACTAGCTGACTGGGATTTATATGTTTGTTTTATTCAGCATTTTACACACACAATGTCTCAAAGTGAGTTGCAACACTATATAAAATGCAGGATGCCTAGACTCAGTTAAATCCAAGTGAATAAGAAGCCAATATACGGTATGTTTTCCCTGGTCTGCAAAGAAAACCTATTGAGTTCTCAATTTTCCCAGGGTCTTTGAAAGGTGCAGTTCACGCCCTGCAGCATTGAATTACAGTTAACCTTTCGCAGGAACGCTGCACTACCCTGTTGCGATCAGATATGATATTTGGCATGGCGCTTCATAAATACTTTTTGGGCCTTGAATCAAAATAGGTCAAGCTAATGCCGTTGCTATGCATTTGGCACTTGAGAAACATTTTGAAAATGTGGCTTGCCACCTGCCTGTGTTCTCCCTGTCTTTTTAGTATCTCGCATGGTTTTGACATCACCCACTGCATGGTGAACTTAACTACAATGAGGCAGTGGCTAAGTACATCCAGCCTCTGCCTGAAGCAAGATGAGCGCCGGCACCCCATAGTCACGTCTGACTGGACTTCACCATCCAGGGGTCCTTTACCTTTACCATACATTCATGCACATACAGCCCACTACCCTAGGGTAGTGCAAAATAACCTGTTTTTGTTTTCCTTTGCATGTCTGAAATCACTGATGAATTTTAGACAGCAGCATATGGTGAGCATGTTCTGATTTTCATTTGGGGCTGCTGGGCTCCTTCAACTGACCTGTTTGTTGAGCATCCAACCTGATTTGCTTGTGGGGCATCTTTCCATTTAATCATTTATTGCATTTTTCAGCGCATTTCCCCATCACTTTCCTAGCAGCGAAAAATATTTCCCTCTCCTCAAGGTGCGTTTGCACTAGGGTGCGTTTGCGCTAGGGTGCCAAAGCACTTTAATTGCGCAAACCTTAATTTCTGGTATACATTTGACTTCTTCTTGTGAAATAGTGGAGTCTAGAGGCGCCAACTCTTGTGTGTGCAAAATATGTATTTTGGAACCTGTTGGAAGCATCTTTGCTATTGGCTTTCACTTCTTTGTTCCCTTCTAACAGACATTGAGGGAGGTGCCAACACAACAGCCATCAAGGATTTGGACATCTTACTGTGAAAAGCAAGTAGGGGGGGAAACACCACATCATAAAATATGAACTCCTTAAGTCAGTGACACACACATACACACATCTTTTATAAGTCCTCCTCTGCTCAACTTGCTGTGTTGCTTACACTGCAATCAACTGAATGCAACCAACAAAGTTCAGGAGCCGCCTCCCCCCCCCCCCGATATCTCGCATTATCAATAAAAATAAACAAATGCATAAGCAAAGGACCTACCCATGTGATGCAGACACAAACCCCTACACTAACAGTAGGCAACAGAATGAAATAACAATACCCCCATCTCTCTCCCCCCCAACCCCAACTGCAAGAAGCCTATGACAAAAGTATCATAGAATCATAGAATAGAATCATAGAGTTGGAAGAGACCACAAGGGCCATCGAGTCCAACCCCCTGCCAAGCAGGAAACACCATCAGAGCACTCCTGACATATGGTTGTCAAGCCTCTGCTTAAAGACCTCCAAAGAAGGAGACTCCACCACACTCCTTGGCAGCAAATTCCACTGTCGAACAGCTCTTACTGTCAGGAAGTTCTTCCTAATGTTTAGGTGGAATCTTCTTTCTTGTAGTTTGGATCCATTGCTCCGTGTCCGCTTCTCTGGAGCAGCAGAAAACAACCTTTCTCCCTCCTCCATGTGACATCCTTTTATATATTTGAACATGGCTATCATATCACCCCTTAACCTCCTCTTCTCCAGGCTAAACATGCCCAGCTCCCTTAGCCGTTCCTCATAAGGCATCGTTTCCAGGCCTCTGGAAAAAAGTGTCTCTCACTAAATGTAAACAAACTGAAAAAGACCAAGAATTGAAAGTCGAGACAATAGATGTACCGTTCCCTGTTTATCTGTTTGTTTTGTTGCACAAAAACAGCCTTTAATAAAAAAATATTTTTTATAAATACTTGGTATGTGGATCTTATGGATACAGCTTTACACTCAACCATAAACTGAGTTGGTTCTAAGGATGAAAGGATCACTAACTTTTGGTTCTCTCAGTTTCTAATTTTGTCAGACTTGAATTTGTTGGTTCAAGGAAAAAATAGGGATATAGAAGGGAGACTTCCTAGATGCAAAGATCCAGGTTTGGGACAAGTACTCTTTGGTGAGAGAACTCCAGCAGAGATTTAAAATCACAAAATACGCAGCAAACGTGGAAATATAGGCTATTAGACCTTTAAAATATGCCCTTCTGAATTCCAAAACTCTCTTCTTCTCCTAGCATAGAAAAAGACCACATGTTTGGTATGTTATAAATGGTTTACTTAAAACTCTCCAAAGGTCAGATTCATGTGCTTTTCCATACATCAGTCAGAAAAGTTGCACAAGCAGTAAAACCTGGCTTAGTTGCAAAATGGTGAAAGTTTCTAAATTAGTGGTATAGGAACTCAGGAGGGGCAGCTTAAAAGCCTCTTCACATGCTGAGTTCATAGAAGAGACTGGGAGAGGAACAAAGGCTTTATTATCTAGTCCAGGCATAGGCAAACTCAGGTCCTCCAGATGTTTTGAGACTACAATTCCCATTATCCTTGACCACTGGTCCTGTTAGCTAGGGATGATGGGAATTGTAGTTTTTTCTAAAACATCTGGAGGGCCAGAGTTTTCCTATGCCTGATCTAGTTCCTTCCAAGGTGAGCTAAGCCTGGCAGGACACCTTACTCTATGGTCTTAACCCCTTCACGTATTAAGTATAAATTTGTATGTTGGCTATTTTAGGCTGGTTATCCCATAGAATTCAGTTCTCCACATTTTGCAGTAATTTGTGTTTAAAATTTTTTTAATCCTCATGAAAATTCACCAGCATTTTAGTGTGAAATTATCTTAATAAACACATTTTATATGCAGTTTTGACAATGCATCTGATTCCTCCCCTTCCCCTTATCATTATGCCAGGCTGCATAGACCAACTTTTTAGAAACATGATTACATATTGGCTGATAGTTTTCAGGCCACTGATGTGTCTCAGATTTGGACACAACTTGGGAGACCCAGCTCCCCGCCTAGAAAGATACTTTGCCTCTTCTACCCCCCCCCATCTTTTTTTCTTTCCTGATGCAGCCCTAGGAAATGGTCTTCCAATAGAGATTCAGCAGGTGTCTTCCATATTGACCTTTAAACATTTGCTGAAAGGTTTTATTTGACACCAGGCTTATGCAGACAATTAAGCTAAACACCTTCTGCAATTTTTAATTGGTTATCTGTTTTTTCTGTTTTATTGGTTTTTATTGTTTATGAAAGATTGCTGTAAATTGCTTTTTAAAAAATATGAAATTGTAGTATACAAATATATTTATGAATGAATAAGCTGAAACAAGCCCAAATCAAGTCCATGGGGTACGTGCGTCCCATCTCTGCTTCTGTCTTTTGGGGGAAGCTTAGAAGGTTTCACTTCTGTTTTTGTTAAGCACAGATTGCCCCATGGGGAATTGTGGTGAGTTAAAAAAGCTAACTTTAGAAAACATTGATTAAAGTTGGTTTAATGTGCAACCACAGTTTGTAGGTCCAGACAACATGGGAAAAGCTTCCCAAATCCTTCTCTGGTGCGGCACAGGAAGAAGAAGAAGAAGAAGAAGAGTTTGGATTTGATATCCCGCCTTTCACTCCCTTTAAGGAGTCTCAAAGCGGCTAACATTCTCCTTTCCCTTCCTCCCCCACAACAAACACTCTGTGAGGTGAGTGGGGCTGAGAGACTTCAAAGAAGTGTGACTGGCCCAAGGTCACCCAGCAGCTGCATGTGGAGGAGCGGGGACGCGAACCCGGTTCCCCAGATTATGAGACTACCACTCTTAACCACTACACCACACTGGAAGAAGGAAGGGGGGAATACAGGAGACTAGGTCTACCTAGTTGTCATTCCAGCTTGCGCACATCACACTAAACTATGGTTTGTGTGCAACTACAGCCATTGTGGGAGGCAAGGGAGATGATATAGAGTGGTAAAGAACATGGCTGGCATGTAGGTCTTAGGGGCAGTCACCTACTAAAGGATCTATCATGGTAGAGAAAAGACCCCTGCTGAAGACCCTAGACACCCCAAGCCAGAATATATTTGGAGCTAATCGAGACCCAACTAGGGAAGCAAGTACATTCTAAGTATGCCCAATTCTGGTTTATAGGAGGAGAGCATGGAGCCTTTTCGAGTTGTTGTTATCACAGAAGCAAAAAGCCTTAATTACAAAGCATTTGCTGGGACATCACTCTATTAAATGCCTGCTTAAAAGCAGGTCATGAGGGAATCAGACCCAGCTAGTGGAGACTGGTTTATTAAGATGAACAGAGCACTGCCTCACTGAGCTCAGTCTGCCTCAGATGGCTCTGGGAAAGGCTGCCTAGAGGTGACACTAGCTGTCACTGTCTTAACTGGACTGCCACCAACAACTGGCTAATCAGGGCCTTGCTTTTCAGGTGATCCAAGTGATCCTTCTAAGGAAATAGGTGTTTGTGTTGTTTATAAAAGTGTTTCTATATTTCCATATCGTATCACACCAAGGCAGTGTACCATGTTACCACATAAAACACAATTTATTGTTATTTATTTTTAATGCAGGATTGTTAAGGTGACCGGCTAATCAATAATAAAATTTAAACAGCTGCAAAGGTCTGACAGCATATAAAAGTCCTCAGGAGACTCCTGGGAGTCAAAAGCGAGGGTGCCCGATGAGTCTCTGTTGGAAGAGTGTTACACAGCTCAGGTCCTGCTTGTGGGCTACTGTGAGAACAGGATGCTGGACTCCTGTTGGGCCACTGGCCTGATTCAGTAGGATCTGCTTATCATCTTATAGGACCACTGTTACTAAATGTCTGGCTCCTGGTTGAGGCCAGTTAGCCCCTGGAACACAGGGGATAATACTTCCCTGGATAATCTCAGCAACTTTAAGGTATCCTGGGCACAAGTTGTTCAGGGCTTTGTATATCAACAGAAGAACCTTGAACGGGTCCCAGTAGCATATGGGCAGCCGGTCCACATAACATCACCGACACTTCATTTGATCAAACTTATCCTCGTTGATATCTAACCCTTGAGGGCAACATCGCCGACACTTCGTTTGATCAAACTTACCTTTGTTGATATCTACAGGAGCCTGACTAAAGGAACTTTAAAGACTGAATCTTCCTTTTGGACACAATTTGAATGAGTTTTCTGTTTGTGGATTCTGTAGTAGATCTTGTACATAGCTCTCTCAATTTTTGGATTATTAATATAAGATTTAGAATGTAGAATGGTTTGGTAGCGTTTTGTGTGCCGCTTATGTGCTGCTTACTTTATACTGGTATACTACAAGAATTGGCAACATAGGTTCATTTCTTCGGTACACGTATTTCAGCAGCGGTGCTGTGTGCTGCTGTCCATCTGTCCCCATCAGCAATTTAGCTGCTATGGTCTGCTCCAGCTGCAGCTTTGTGTCCTCCATTCCTCTCACTCCTTACTGAATGTTCTCCTTGTTTCTCCTACAGGTTCATTTCCCACTGTGCGCTGGTAGACGCTTGAAGCAAATCTCACACACCTTCTCCAGAAGGAAGAGGCTTTCAAAGAAAGGAAAACAACAGGATGTTTCTTTGCTCTTCCCACTTCCTCTAACAGAAACTGTGATTTTGACCTAACAGTTAGGTTATTCACTAAAGGCAAATATGCTGTTCCGAAGAATTGATGCTTTTGAATTATGGTGCTGGAGGAGACTCTTGAGAGTCCCATGGACTGCAAGAAGATCAAACACATCCATTCTTAAGGAAATTAGCCCTGAGTGCTCACTGGAAGGACAGATCGTGAAGCTGAGGCTCCAATACTTTGGCCACCTCATGAGAAGAGAAGACTCCCTAGAAAAGACCCTGATGTTGGGAAAGATGGAGGGCACAAGGAGAAGGGGATGACAGAGGACGAGATTGTTGGACAGTGTTCTCGAAGCTACAAACATGAGCCTGACCAAACTGCGGTTGACAGTGGAAGACAGAAGTGCCTGGCGTGCTCTGGTCCATGGGGTCACGAAGAGTCGGACATGACTAAGCGACTAAACAACAACAACTGTTCTGAGGCTTTTAAGTGCCCTCGCTGTTCCCTGACCTTGCTGAACAAATTCCTCTTTCCCGCCTAGGTGGTTTTTATAGCTACAGGCTTAAACTCTGTCCCACCTGTGCTCACAACAATATGGTTCCCTGGACATAGAGGTTCCTACTATGTCCCTGTGACTCTCAAACTGCTACTGGAAAGTGTGTGCGAGAGAAAGAAAGAGATAGAAAAAAATAATCTTCAGAATGGGGGTGAATTTCAGGCCTGGGGATTTGAGGCAAATGCAACCCTCCTGTCCGTTGGGATTCTCCAAACACTTTCTCTTCTCTTGCCCCTGTGATAGGAATTTTATGGTCTTAGATATATGGTAATGTTCATAAGTGTACCAACCAAGCACATACATAGATCAGCACAGGAAGACCAACCTGGAACCATTTTGATTTCTAAACTGAGCAAATGTTTTCTCTGCAAAGTCAAAGTGGAAAAGCCTCCCCATTGTCTTTTCCTTCACAAATTCTGTCTTAAGGGTATGTCTGTGTTTGAATAGGGTGTGAGCCTGTGACATGGCCCAGGAACTAAGTATTTATCACTACAAAAGACTGGCCAGGCTCCGCAGGCAATCCAATCAAGTAACATGCCAGACAGGAGATAAACAAGGACAGGAGAAAAACAATATTAAAATTTCTGTTTTAGACTGCCTTTTCTGTGATGTAGATGTGATGTATCTGAGGGGTGGTTTTAGGTTACACCCCTTCTGTGACGTATGTATGATGTTTCTGGGGGTGGGCTTGATCTACAGGGTGGCAATTTCAAAAGTCTTTATAAGGCCTTGCGGGCCATTTTTCTGGGTCCCTCCTCCGCTCCTGCAGGTGAGGGGAGCACCCTATTGCAACAGATCAATAAAGTTCAAGTTTACTAGCTGCTTTGCTTCTCAATATTCTCTGGTTGGCCTCTGCTATTCTCTCCTACCAATAGGGAACCTATGTAAGGACTCTATATCGGCTCTTGGATACGCCATAAGGGAAAAGGGCAATCTTTGTTTACAACACCCCTCACCTGGTTGTTTTCACCTGGCTGGAAATGTACCCTTGAACTCTGATGATGGCTAGAAGCAGGGTGTGGAAGCATGTGTAAAAGTTTACATCTGTTGCTCCACCCATTTTTGCTTCTGGCCACGCCTTCCAGTAGCACTCCCTGCCCCCGCCTCCCTTGCTCAGAAGGGAATACGACCCTCCGGCTGAAAAGTTTACATGTCCCTGGCTTGGAAGATGCTACCAAATAATGAATATGCTCTGTGTGGATAGCTGGGTGTTTTCATTTTTCAATCCTTGTGTGGCATGACAAGCCCTACAATTCAGCAGTTTTGTACGAGGCCAGTCAGGTTCTCTGCTGTCCCCTGTGCAACCCTTTGAAACGCCCCCCAGTAGCAATTCCTTCCTGAACCATATAAAGCTGCAGTAAGTTGTGTTTGACTCCAATTTTTTGTACAAGCTGCTTTGAGGCCAGTTATGTTCCTATTTATCTGAGCTAGCCTAGTATAAATTACACAAAGCCTGAGCTGGAGGTATTTGTACAAGCTGATCCAGATCATACTATCTATCAGTGTGTCTTCCTCATCCATTTAGCTCCCAGAGTTTTCTTTCTTTGTCTTGGAGTTGCTATGTTTGCTAAAATAACTCTGGTCCAGATTGTTCATCATGAGCTAACTTCCTGCTCTTACAACATGTCCGCAAGTAGCCTTTCCTCATAAGATGCTGAGATTGTTTCATACAGCTAACAGGAAGTCTCTCTTCCTCCTTGGCCGCTAGATGTTAGCGCCTTGCTATGTGTGTAGTAACAAGCGTAATCACTGAAGATGGGTTGGTTAAACCTGCTAGCAAGCAGCACATGGCACCTGAGGTAGGGGTAGGTAGAAAGAATCAGTCCCCAAATCATCATAACGCTTGTCAAATGGCAGAAGCACCACAGCTCGGTGGTAGAGAACATGTCTTCTATGCAGAAGGTTCCAGGTTCAGTCCCAGACATTCTCAGATGGCTCTGGAAAAGGCTGCCAGAAGCAGTGGAAGGTCTCTGCACTAGGTATGGAGAACCTTTGGCCCTCCAGATGTTGCTGAACCACAAATCCCATCATCCATCACTGTTGGACATGCTGGCAGGGGCTGATGGGAGATGTAGTTAAGCAATGTCTTGAGGGTCAAAGGTTCCCTACACCTGCACTACATGGCCATCATGCAGGTGTTATTGGACTTTAACTTATACATTTATAAAACCTTAATTTCTGTGTCAACAGTGTTCTTGACAGGCTTGAAAGCCCAGTGGGAAAGGGATTTGGGTGTAAGGTAAAGGTAAAGGTAATGATCTCTGGACTATGGGGTACAGCGCTCATCTCGCTTCAGGCCGAGGGAAATGGCATTTGTCCAAAGACCGCTTTCTGGGTTATGTGGCCAACTAAACGGCTTCTGGTACAACAGAACACCGTGACAGAAGCCAGAGTGCATGGAAATGCTGTTTAGCTTCCTGCCGCAGCAGTACCTATTTATCTACTTGCACTGGTATGCTTTCAAATGTCTAGGTTGGCAGAAGCTGGGACAGAGCAATGGGAGCTCACCCCGCCACACAAATTCGAACCTTCCAATCAGCAAGCCCAAAAGGCTCAGTGGTTTAGACAACCGCGCCACCTGTGTCCCTTGCAGATTTGGGTGTACACAAAGAGGACATTGCATGATCTGGGACAAAGCACCATTTAGGTATACCTCTGTAATCAATTGCTATTAAGGCTCTCTACCAGTGGTATATGCACCTGCTCCTTTTGAGCAAGATAAACAGCAATAATGCAGCATTATGTTGGAGGAATTGTGGGGACACTTATTCTCTTGTGGTGGGAGTGTCCTTGAGTGCATTGTTTTTGGACCAAGGTGTTTTGTGAGGCGGGTCTGATTAACAACAAACCATTCCTTTGGACCCTAAACCTGCCCTTTTGTCACTTTTTAACTCTGATGCTTTGGACCTTTTTCAGAAATACCTTGATGGTACCTCAGCTCACCACTGCATCTCATGATGGTGGCACAGCTCACCATTGCAAACTATTTGCAGCCTCTAGAAAGCGACCTTTATGAAATTCAATGGACCAAATTTTGGGACCTGATACTGATGGATAAATTGAACAGCAGAACAAACTATAAACATCCATAATTACAATATGCAATGACAGAAAGTACTTCTTCATATAAGTTCATAGTTAGACTATGGCACTCGTTCCCAGAAGATGCAGTGATGGCCACTAACTTGGGCGGCTTTAAAAGAGGATTGGACAAATTCTTGGAGGATAAGATTGTCAGTTGGCTCCCTGCCATGATGGCTACGCTCCGTCTCCACAATCGAGGCAGCTGTGTTTCTGAATATCAGGTTTTATACCTCTGCCTGCTTCCCTCTCTGAAACTTTTAGTTTAAAAGCTGAGCTTTTTCGTGGCTTTTTATTTGACTGGAGGGGTTGCCTTGGCGATGGGAAGGGCGTGTTTGTTTTTTGCCTGTGTACACACACTATGCATTTAAGTTACATCGTGACTTCCCCATAGAAATCTGGGAACCGTGGTTTGTTAAGGTGCCGAGAATTGTAGCTCGGTGAGGGGGGAAACTACAGCTCCCAGAATTCTTTGTGGGGGGATGTCATGTGTGTTGGATGCGCTTTAGGGACAAAAACTTCCAAATTCCAGTCCGTTGCTATATAAATCAATCCATTTTTGCGTGTCCTCAAAACGGATCACTATCCCTTAAAATCCACAAACCTTTCCACCCGGAGTGAATTAGACCCCCTGATCAACTTACAGAAGGAAAGGGGAGGAGACTGGAGAAGCCACTGTTAGGCACCCGACCCGCTCCCCAATCCTGTCCCCTTTTCTTAGTTCATTTGGATGAGAAAATTCCTCTTTGCAAGGGGAGAGGAGGCTGGGGCTGAGTGGCTGGCGAATGAGTAAGCGCGAGAAGAGAACCGCGTGTTTATAAAGTCAGAGGAGGATCCAGCGAGAACCGCAACATATTGGTTCACGTCCCCTCCCCACCCCAAAAAGTATATACAGTAGAGTTTTCTTTCGTTTCGCCCCATTTTTCGTAAAGAGAGAGAGAGAGAGAGAGAGAGAGAGACGCTTTTTTGCAAGCGTCGTGTTTCCTCTTGCAAAGCGCGCAGGGTGGGGGATAGATGCGATTTTTGAAAAGAAAGAAAGAAAAAAGTGTTGCTTGAAATCTGGTTGCGCTTTTGCAAGCCTTGAATGAATCGGGTCGGGTTGCGGAGAGGATTGGGTCCCCCTCCTCGAGGAGGTAAGTGAGCAGAGGGAGTCGTGAAATTTGTCCAGATTTGGGGTGGGGAGCTACTCGTGTGTTGCCTGGCGTTGCAAAACCACACAACCCAGTTTCTCAACTCAGGCCAAGTGAAAAACAAAACCGCTTTACTTGGATGTGTAAAAACCTCTCTCTGCTGGAAAAAACAGGAGGAGCGGATCAGAGCCACTTGGAAGTTCGCTGAACTTCTGAAAATCCGTGCGGCTTGCCTGAAGTAGATAGCTGACTTTTTTTCGCGTTGATTTTAATGGGAACTATGTCCAGCTGACTGAATATTTTAAAACTGCATTAACAGGGTGTGTGCTCACGTTAGGGCCTTAGAGCGCAGTGAAGTTGTTCCTCACCTTCATACCTTGCCGGTTCTTTCCCACCTCCCAACCTCCCACCAGTTGTTCACATCGGCACGGCTTCATTAGAGGAAGATTCATACCCTGTTTGACACATCTTAGCTGAGAGATGTGACTGGCCCAAGGCTGAACCAATGATTTCCATGGCTGGGGGAGAATTGGAACCCAGGTCTTCCCAGTCCTAGTTTGACACTCTTAGCTGCTCAACCATCCTGGCTTAGTGCTAACTGAAATTGTCCCACTGCCAATGATTTTTATACTATTTTTCTTTCCTGCCGGTCAGAGAAGCAGAATAATATCTTCACTGGTTACAGTTTTGCATTTTGATACTCTAGACAGCATCTTTTGAGCATGGGCAGCATTTTATAAAATAGCTTAGATTATCTAGGGTATTTCTACTTGGGGCCCCACCCCCGGCAATACCTTCCCCTCTCTCATATGTGAAGCAGCAGCCATCAATTATTTCAGATGTCTTTGGGAAATGTATCTTTCTGCCCAGGCTTTCCCAAACCCACAAGACTGGACCGTGTTTTATGCATTTGAATTCTCGTGTGTGTGTGTGTGTTTTATATGTTTTATATGTGTTCTATATGCTGTTATAAGGGATGCAGGTGGCACTGTGGTCTAAACCACTGAGCTTCTTGGACTTACTGATCGGAAGGTCAATGGTTCAAATCTGTGCGACAGGGTGAGCTCCTGTTGCAACTTCTGCCAACCTAGCAGTTCGAAAGCATACCAGTGCAAGTAGATAAATTGGTACCATTATGGCAGGAAGGTAAACGGCATTTCCATGCCCTCTGGTTTACGTCACGGTGTTCCGTTGTGCCAGAAGTGGTTTAGTCATGTTGGCCACATGACCTGGAAAGCTGTCTGTGGACAAACGCCGACTCCCTCGGCCTGAGGCAAGATGAGCGCCACACCCCATAGTCACCTTTGACTGGACTTAACCGTCCAGGGGTCCTTTACCTCTTTTTTTGCCTATACAGTATGCTGTTATACTGATTTTTAGGTTTTCTTTTTGCTTTTGTTTTAATGACATATTGTTTGTTTTTTACACTGTACACCGCTTAGAGATTTTGGAAATACTAAGTGGTATGTAAATGCTTTTAAATAAAGAATACGATTTTGTAACCCTTACAACAACCTTGTAAGGTAGGTCAATATAATTATCCCAATTTTGGAGGGAGCGGTAGGCTGAGAGATAGAGAAGAGCTTGCCTAAGTCAGGAGTAAAATCAAAGTTGTGTATTTCCTTATTAGTAGCTCATGCAAGGCAGCTTTCTAGCCTTGTTATATAACATTACAGAACCTCTAGGCTTACATGTGCAATAACCTGGGCATGCAGGAAAATCTGAAGTATTTTTAATTCTGGTTTTATAGGTGCTAGGGAATATGTACCCTTTGTGATTACAAGTTTCCAAAATATTCAGTGAGTTGTGTTACCCACAATGGACAAAGTGAGAAGAGTGATTTGAAGCACAGCACATAAACATGTTCCTTTCTTTCCCAAACGCTTTCTCTCTTAAAAAAAGGAAAAGGTTTAATTAGATTAAGATCAGCTCTTGATAAAAAGGTCAACAGCTGCCAGAGCCAAGCTGTCATGCCTCTTCAGTTGTTTGTGGTTCAGTGTTGCTGAACCAATGTAAAACACACTGTCATAGCGAACCTTTGACTTGAAGGCTTCACTAAGCTCCCTTTACAGGGCTCACTTTTTATGTTCCATTTGGTGGAGATATTTTCCATATATGTTGCATTTTCCAACGTAGCACCTTTCACAACTGCTGCATCAGATCATTTTTGTTTGTGGTGTTAGGCAATGATGCCTAACGTGAAATAGCAGTGGTTGTTGTGTGTGTGTGTGTGTGTGTGTGTGTGTGGATTCGATTCAATTTGGCATTTGAAAGCAAGCTTACAATATTTGCACTTTCTGACACAGGCAAAGCAAAAACAACTATCCTTCAAAATTTGCGCTCTCCCAAATTTTTCAATGTGGTTCTCCAGCCACAAGTAATGTACAAAGTTCCACATACTAGGGAAATGTTCTCCAACCCTGGGTCTCCAGTTGTTGTCAAACATATTCTATTAGAGGTAATTGGTTTGCAGAAGTGTGGATGTTAGAGAAAATAGCACACAAAAATCTGCACATTACAGGAAATCCGTACTGAAATCCATAGCTGTCAACTTTTCCCTTTTCTTGCGAGGAATCCTATTCGGAATAAGGGAATTTCCCTTTAAAAAAAAGGGAAACATTGACAGCTATGACTGAAATCATGATAAATTTTCATGAGAACCTTTAGAAAAATAATGATGCACAAACTGATGTGGAAATCTGGAGAACAGGGGACTGAGAAAATGAGAAAAGTGAGAGAAACAGAAAGTGATTTAATTTTCCATGACTACTTGACAAGTAGTGGGACGTGGGTGGCGCTGTGGGTTAAACCACAGAGCCTAGGACTTGCCGATCAGAAGGTCAGTGGTTCGAATCCCTGCGACGAGGTGAGCTCCCGTTGCTCGGTCCCTGCTCTTGCCAACCTAGCAGTTCAAAAGCACGTCAAAGTGCAAGTAGATAAATAGGTACCGCTCTGGTGGGAAGGTAAACGGCGTTTCCGTGCGCTGCTCTGGTTCGCCAGAAGCGGCTTAGTCATGCTGCCCACGTGACCCGGAAGCTGTACGCCGGCTCCCTCGGCCAATAAAGCGAGATGAGCGCCGCAAGTCAAGAGTCGGTCACAACTGGACCTAATGGTCAGGGGTCCCTTTACCTTTACCTTAATTGACAAGTAACACCTAACTTGGCAGTGGCATACAACCTTTTTCTTTTGCAAAATGTAAAACTAAAGAGAAGCATTGCGTTCCTCACCACCATCTTTGTGTTTTCCACTTTCTCTCCCCTTTAGATTCAGGATGATGACATCTTCAGCTAGTCACGACTGAGAGGCTCTGCTGTCAAACTGAGTCAAACTTCTTCTTGCCATTTTCTCCTCCATCCTGCTCAGCTCTCTTGGAAAGTGGGCCACACCCTTCTCCTCCCTGGAAAGCTGGTAGCCTCTGTAGTCATGGGGTCTGGCTCATTACTGGCATCTCTGTTCTGTGTGTGCTTCTTGCTGCATGAGGTGGATTCTCTGAGCCTCACTGAGAACCCTAAGAAACAGAAGGCAGAGCACATGCTCCGCATTAATGAGGTCAATGCAGATAACCCAGGGATCGACACCTTGGAGTATGTGGAGTTGTATCACACAAGTGGCCAGCAGACCCCTCTAGATGGCTACTCCTTGGTCTTTTACAATGGCAAGGGCAATATGGCCTACAAAGTCCAGGATCTCGGGGGCTTTTCCACCAATAACCAAGGCTTCTTCCTCTTGGGGTCCTCTACGGTCATTCCGAAGCCATCGGTGATCCTGCCTAACAACACAATCCAGAATGGGCCAGATGCTATTGCACTCTATTTTGGGACAAAGAAGCTGCATGAGGGAATGGCCGTCACCAACGAAGGGCTGGTGGATGCGTTGGTCCATAAGTCTAAAATGAGTGACAGAGCGGATGAGCTGGTCCGTGTTCTGACCCCGGGTGTGGAGCCTTTCCTGGAGGACCCTTTCTTCAGGACCACAGACGAGGCACTGGAGAGATGCCGAGGGACAGATTCTCATTGGTTCTTCCAAGTGGGTGCACCTACCCCAGCCATGGATAACCACTGCATCCCTTTTTCTCAGTTGAATGAATCGGCCATGTTGATCAACGAGGTTAACATCGTGTCGTCCCCTGGAGAGTTTGAGTTTGTCGAGCTGCAAGGCCGTCCTTCAACTCAAGTAGATGGCTTGGTACTGGTGTTGATTGAGGGGAGTACCCAAGAAATTTACTTTGTGATGGAGGTGCATGGCAAGACATCCCCTGATGGGCTGCTTCTCCTTGGCCCAGGCCAGTTCAACTCCTCAGGTAGGGCTGGGCTGCTGCTCATGGTGTTGGCATCCTCTCACATACCAAGGGTGGAATGTGTAGCAAGATGTCTTATACCAAGTCAAGCTGTTGGGCCATCTAGTTTAGTATTGTCCAGACCAGGGTTTCCCTAACATGGGTCTCCAGCTGTTTTTGGACTACAATTCCCATCATCCCATGACCACCGGTCTTGCTAGCTAGGGATGATGGGAGTTGTAGTCCGTTGGAAAGCAAATGGAATGCAAGATAAATCTGAGCACCGTCTCTAGCAATATGGCATTGTGTGTCCGTGTGGGTGTGTCCTTGGGCTGATTAACAGGTTGTTTTAATAGGAATAAACCCTCGTTTTTCTTCTCTTGCTTTGACCTCCAGTTGACCTGCCATTCCCCCAGAACTCCAGAAGACCCCTCCTCAGGGCAGGTGCCAATGCTGTTGCCCTGTACAGAGGGACCCCTGCCAGCTTTGCGGTGGGGGCTGCTGGGTCAGCAACAGACCTCCTGGATGCTTTGGTGTACTCTACAACTGAAAGTGTCGATTTGAAGCTGCAGGATGTCTTGACTCCTGGGAAGCCCCTCTTCCATGCAAGAGAGAGGTGAGAAAAGGAAGGGCAGGGAATTTCTGTGGCCTTCCTTTCCAATAAGGGAGCCCACCACACCGCAGGGCCAGATTTCATGTTCTGCAGCTATTTTAGTTATTGAATTTATATTATTTATTTCATAAATTTATGCACCACTGGATTGTAAGAAAACCCCCTCAAAGACAAAACAATAAAATCAAGAAAAGTTCAGAAATATATCCTCATTATCATTATTTTATTTGTATGCTGCCTTTCCATAGTTGAAACTATGCTCAAGGCAGCTTACAACATGACAAGATTTACATAATTACAACATAACAGAAGTCATAAACAATAAATAAAACACATCAAAAAGTACATAACCAAATGGAAACAATTTCCACGTAAATCATCAGATCTAAAACTAAAGATACATCAGTAATATCAATGATAGCAACAAGCTCTCTCAACCTCCCGTGAACAATACTCCAGTCCAAGAATCTGTTCAACGGCCTCAGCTTTTGTAGGTGGAGTCAGTCCCAAAGGAGCCCAAGGGTGGCAAGGCAGCCCAGCTAGAAACATACAAGCGAGGGACATCTTGCATGAAGTGATCTATTTACTTTGGGTTGTATCTAATGCTTGACCTCCTCAGAGTAGACACATTGAAATCTGTGGATGCAACTAACTTAAGCTGCTTAAATTCAGTAGAAATAACTGTACAGGGCTTAGTTTGAGACAACTATCTATTGGTTACCAGTTCATTTCCAGGCCCAATTTAAGGTGCTTACACTAGTGTTTAAAGCATTAAATGATTTAGGCCCCAGTCTATAGCATAAGATTAGTCAGTCAGCTTCTTATCCTGTTAATCTCCATCACAGGTCCCAGCAAAATGATACATCTGTGAACCGCTGTGTCTGTTGCTCCGTCGCCCGGGATCCCTCCATTTATGCTCTCGGCAAGCCCACGCCTGGGCAATTCAATGACTGTCCCAAGAGACGCTTTGGGCAAACCATTTCCTTCTGCCTTCAAGTTGCAGGTGGGTGCTGCAGCCTCCAGGTCAATCAAAGCAGTGTGGGTCAGTCACTTTGGGATCTCAGCATAATGGCTGTATGGCAGGGGTTGGGAATTGCTAGCCTGCAGGCTGAAGCAGGCAGGTGTCCTTATTTGGCCCACAAAACTCCCCCCCACAAACCACAATCTCCTGACTGTGTTGTCTTCCATATGAAAATCCAAATTCAATGTAGTAATTCCCAACAGATATATTATTAAGAGGCAAGTACGTATACATGTACAACATTTATCAGTTTTTTTGTTGTCTTCTGTATGAAGTCCCAAATTCATTGTAGTAATTTAGAACAAGTATTTTATTAATAAGCATGCACACATATATGTACAACTTCAATCAATTGAACATAATCTTCAGTAACTCCTGAAGTTAGATAGCCTCCAGGTTGACAGTGTTGGTGGTGTTGTTTTAAAGCTGCAAGAATCTTGCTGCAGATGTTAGCATTGATTAAAAAGAAAAAGGTAAAGGGACCCCTGACCATTAGGTCCAGTCATGGCCGACTCTGGGGTGCGGCACTCATCTCGCTTTATTGGCCGAGGGAGCCGGTGTACAGCTTCCAGGTCATGTGGCCAGCATGTCTAAGCCGCTTCTGGCGAACCAGAGCAGCACACGGAAATGCCATTTACCTTCCCACAGGAGTGGTATCTATTTATCTACTTGCACTTTGACCTGCTTTCAAACTGCTAGGTTGGCAGGAGCTGGGACCGAGCAACGGGAGCTCACCCCATCGCATGGATTCGAACCGCCGACCTTCTGATCAGCAAGCCCTAGGCTCTGTGGTTTAAGAACCCATATTTCTGTGCCAGAAAGGCAGAAGGGTGCAGTGGTTAGAGTCTCAGACTATGGACTGGGGAGATTCACATTCAAATCCCTACTTAGGTGATGAACTCCCTCATCGACCTTGAGCTGGCCACCATCTCAGCCTAAGCTACACAAAAGGCCTCTCTTCAAGGTTGTTGTAAAGTAAAATGGGTGGTTGTAAGGGGGGGCTGTGTATGCTTTGATCTCAGCAGCTTCCATCTGTGGAACTGGCACACACCCTCCATCCAATATTTTTATGGAATTTTATCCATATAACCCAAATAACAAAGTAGAACTTCATGAGACAAACTCATGAAAACTAAACCAAACCAAGGGTGCCATATTCAAGAAGAAATGAATAAAGCTGGTTGTCTGGATATTTGCAAATGGAAGTCGGGGAGCCCAAAAGTAGGTGGCGGGCGCCAGAGCCAATGAAAGAGCCAACCAATTCTAGTTCTGCAGCCATCTTTATTCCCACTGAGTTCTGTAAGAGGCAGCAGTAAGAGTAAGGAGCAGGAGGCTGGCAGGCTGGTTGCAAGAACAAGGCAGGCAGGGAGAGGCAGACTGTGGGTGGTAGGGCAGTGTCTCATTTGCCTCCACTGGATACAACCCTTTAAACATACAGTATATGTAGAAAAAGGAAAAGCTAATCATAGAGTCATAGAATTGTTGAGTTGGAAGGAACTCCCCAGGGTCATCTAGTCCAACTCCCTGCAATACAGGAATCTCAAGATGTGGTCCCCCATCCAGTTTGAAACAGTACTGGACCCTGCTTAGCTTTGCAACCGTGCTAGCAGTTTTTATCGCTGCATCTTACACATATGTGCATCTGTCCCATGCTGCAACGTTGTCTTGTGTTTCCTAAGATTGTCAGGAAGAGTCCCTGGAGAAAAACAAGGTACAGATGTTTTTGTCCCAAGCCCTGGATAAACGATGCAACTGTGGAGTATCTCCTGCTTATTTCAAAGGTAAAGTGCCTGTAATATATGTCTGGGCTTTGGCCTATATGAGCTAAATTATTTTATTTTATTTTATTTTATTTATTTTATTTTATTTTATTTATTTTATTTTATGTTATGTTGTTATGTTATGTTATGTTATTTTATTTTATTTTATTTATTAAATAAATAAAACATTTTAAAGGGCAAACAGGGGAGTGGCAGGACAAAGGGTCAAACAAGAGCCGTCTCCAGGGGGTAGTAGGTTTGGGCATCTGTCAGGGCCCCCAAACCAGGAGGCCCCTAACAATGGGGCCTTCGTGCAGTATATTCAGTTAGGGCCACATTCACACCATTCGTTTATGATACCACTTTAAACAGTCATGGCTGCCCTGAAAGAATTGTGGGAACTGTGGCTTCTTAAGGGTGCTGAGAGTTGCTAGGAGAGCCCCTTTCCCCTCACAGAGCCACACTATTCAGAGTGGTTTTACAAGAAATCCCTCTTCACAGGGAACTATCTTAAGTTCACTCTCCACATTTACTCATCATTTTGCAATTTATTTATTTTTTAGAAGTGCTTTAAGAAATTCAGCAGCATTTTCGTGTGTGTACTATGCACACATTTTGGGTGTATTTTTTTAAAAAAAAACATTTAACAAAGAAAGAAAAGAGAAGGAGAAAGAAAGAAAAGGGTGAAAAACATTCATCAGCTCACATTAAGAATACAGAAGCCATCAATACACCCATCTTAAAATGACCGGCTACATGAGGAGACAAATTCATGATGGAAAAAGCTATCAATGGCTACTAACTATTATGGCTATGCTCTGCCTCCACAGTTGGAGGCAGCAATGCTTTTGAATGTTTGTTACTGGAAACCACAGGAGGAGAGAGTGATCTTGTACTTGAATCCTGCTTGCTGGTTTCCCACAGGAATCTGGTTGGCCACTGTGAGAACAGGATGCTAGACTAGATGGGCCCTTGGCCTGAACCAGCAGGCCCTTCTTATATTGTTAAGGACTGTCTCATTCATACCAGCCTGCCTGTACCTTAAGATCTACTTCTGAAGCCCTCTTGAGGCACCAGCCTCCCAAAGTACTTAGGCTATTGAGCACACAGAACATGGCATTTGTGGTGGTGGCCCCACAATTCTGGATCCCATTCTGATATTAGCCTAGCCCTTTTGGTGGTGGCTCCACCATTGTGGAGTGCAGTCCCATTAGGCAATTCCTGAATGAAGATACACCGGTTTTAGAAAGTTCCAAGGACATTGTGGAAATACAGGGCTGTAGCTTGAAGGTTATTTCCATTTTCGGTTTTGTTTTCTCCTCAGATCCTGCTGTAGCCTGTCAGGGCCCACAACTGGTTTTCACTGCTTTCCTGACTGCCAGGTCAACAGAGCAACTCAGCAGCCTGCTGAAGGCCTTCTCACTTCTCATTGAGAGCAAGGAGGTGCTGCACTTTGGGAAATGGAATGGAACGACGGTGAAGACTTGCTTGAGAGATGCTAACATGACAGACGGGCCTCCAGGTACTCCAGGTAATGATGAAACACCAGAAACATGGGTGTTGTACGGCTGGGCAATGATGCATTAGGGAAAGCCAGGCTTTGCTAGGGTTCAGCTTTGAAAGGGGTAATTCCCCACAAAGGAAAATATCTTTTTAAATCGCGTGAAGAGTTTATTTCCCTCCTTATTTTAGTTGTATTGATTTATCTACTGTATATTTTGGAATTTTGGTATGATGGTTGCTGAGGTTGAGGAGCAGCTTTTTGTCTATGTTTGGATGCAGTTGGACGCCATTTTGAATCAAGATGGCGGACTGACTCTTTCAAAACTGCACTGGTTTTAAAAACTGGTTTTTGGTTTCTTAGAATTCCTGAGCAATGCAAGCTGTAAGGCTGCTTGTTTATTTTATTTGTTGCTTTTCACACAGGGAGGAATGCCCCAGAGTGGCCTAACAGCATTAAAAATCATTTAAACCCTGTAGGAAACAACAATAAAACACAATATCTAAACATGCTCAACTCCCCCCACCAAATGTATAAACAGAAAAACCCCACTAAAATATGAGCGCTAAAGCAGGTCAAAAACCCATACCTTACTACGCTCCCAATTAATAACCAAAGACTGGGGTCAACCGAAATGATTCAGCCTGGTGTCTGAAACCAGACAATCATAGTGCCAGGCATATTTTCCTGTGGGGAACATTCTATAAACAGGGAGCCACCACCAAGGAGGCCATTTCTAGTGTTGCACTCTAAGTGCTTTCTTGGAGAAAGCACTTGGAGAATGATGATGAAAACAGGGCCAAACCCCAAGGACTGGAATCGCCAGGCATTTGTTGTGGTCCAGAAACCAGCAAAGGGGGGTGGGGCTGGCATGATCCTGCTACTTCTCTTAAAAAAAACAAACCTCTTCATGCTAAGTGTGATGTGACTTTGCTCTTTAAAGTGGTCGTGCCGGAAAGGACAACCGAAGCGACTCCCTTGACTGAGCTGCTTATCAACGAAGTGAATTCAGACAACCCGGGAGGCCGAGAGGACACTGAATACATTGAGCTCTTCTATCCTGGGGAAGCACCATTTGCTCTCCAGGGCTACTGGCTTGTGCTTTACAATGGGAAGAACAACTTGGCTTATAAGGTGATAAACCTGTCGGGCTACAGGACCGACGACCGAGGCTACTTCCTGGTGGGTAGCACTGGGGTGACCCCCAAGCCCCAGATTGTCCTGCCTGACAATACCATCCAGAACGGACTGGACGCGGTGGCTCTCTACCGCAGCAATCCCAACGTCACCTACAAAATGAACATGCCCCTAACCAATGTGGGGCTGGTGGATGCCCTCGTCTACAAGGCCCGGGGCTCAGACAACGCTGACAAGCTGCTTGCTGTTCTTGCCCCAGGCCAGAGGGTCTTGCTTGAAGATGATTCTCACAGCAGCCAAGACGAGTCCCTCAGCCGATGTCACAGCCTGCGGCCGAGAGACCACAGCAGCTTCCAGGTAAGTGGCAGGATGCTGGCTTTGGCCAGAAGGAGCCCTGAGGTGTAATGCTGGAAGCTGACATGTCCCATTGCTCTCTCTAGTTCAGTGTTGTTGGCAACAGGGTGGACTCTGCACCAGCCTTTGCCAACCTGGTGTCCCCCAGATGTTTTGGGCTACCGTTCTCGTCGGCCTGAGCCACATCCCAAACATCTGGAAGGCACCAGGTTGTCAAAGGCTGCTCTTCAGTGGTTGGCAGTGACTGGCAAGTGCTGTCTCTTTTAGATAGGAATGTTTTCCAGCCCAACCTGGAAATGTTGGGGGTTAAACGTTGGGATCTTTTGCATGAGAAACCTTAGCTGTAGACTCCCTTCTTTACTCCAGCAAGCTTAAGACAGCAAATATGCCTTAAGCGCCCCCTCCCATTTTATCCTCCCTGCAAGCCAAAGTTGTCCAGTGAGCTTCATTGTTGAGTGGGGATTTGAACCTGGGTTTCTCCAGTCATAGCCCATCACGCTAAACCCAGGGGTAGCCAATGTACTGCCCTCCAGATGCTGTTGGACTGCAACTCCCATCATTCCTGACCTCCAAGATACTTTATCCCTACAGCTGTGGTTTCCAACCTTCTTTCTCCACACACCACTTAAGAATTTATTATCATCTTAGTAGATCACTTAATGATTTTTCTGCCCATTGCAGCAATTGTAAAACGCTGTTCTAGATCCAACATGATCTTTATTGTATTTTTATTGCTTCTTTTCTTTCTGATATTGTATTTGATTGTATGACAATGTGAATTCCCTGTAATTCAGAGAGTAATACAATATAAGAAATAAAAGAAGCAATTAAAATGCAATTTTAAAAAACCCCCAATATGAGTGTTTAATATGGATATGCCACAGGCCACATAGCATAAGAACACAAGAAAATAATGTTGGATCAGGCCAATGGCCCATCTAATCCGACATCCTGTCCTCACAGTGGCCAACCAGATATCTGTGGGACACCAACGAACAAGATTCAAGCACAACAACACTCTTCCCTCCTCTGGTTTCCAGCAGCTGGTATTCAGAAACATTGCTGCCTCTAACTACCCAATAGCCATCAATAAGCCCTTTTCTCTATGAATGAATGAAGCTCATGGACCACAGATTGGGAAGCCCTGCTCTACACCTTGACTTATTCTTTAATTATCATTTATTCAATGTATCAGTCGCTTTTCCTTTCCAAAAGCAACTTACAACCCAAGTCTGTTTTAAAACCAAATGCACAGAGGTTAGAAATGTTATTAGAATATATAATATTTCAGGCCTTGCAAGTCTTTGTGGGTTTCTCCTGCAGGTGACAGAAATGACTCCTTCCCAGAAAAATACTTGCCCACCTCCTGGCTCCAATTCCACAGAGGAAACGCCCCAGAACCACTCAATCGTAATCAATGAACTGGGCATGGCCAACCACACCATTCTGTACCGATTCATTGAGCTGAAAGGGCATCCTGGTGTCAGCTTGAAAGGGTACACGTTGATGTTCTTTTCCGGGCACAATGCCATACCATACAGCACTATTCATCTGCAGGGCACATTTGGAAGCAATGGTTTGTTCCTCATCTTGCCAGAAGGACAGTCCAAGACTATCAAGCCTCACGGTATGACATTGACCCTAGGGATGGATGAATTTGTCAGTCCAAGTTTCTGTCGCTTTCTCATTTTTTCCCCAACCTTAAATTCATTTCTCCACATTTCTGAAGCAATCTGCAAATTTTAATTCAGCCACTTTTTAGTGAAGATACCTGCTAATAAGCACGTTACTCAATGCAATTTTAATTAATATACATTTCCCCCCTAATCAGTTTCCCATAATTCATTTTTGTATGTTTTCACTACTATAGTCATTTTTATGCACGCTTTCCCCTAAGTTGCTGAAAACTGTCCACACTTTACAAGAGTATATTGCAATAATTGGAGAAGTGTGGGTTTTGGAAGACAAGTGTGTTTTGGTTTGCATCTTGATTTGAGAAGTGCAAATTAGATGGCTTCTCAATAAAATGCAAACAAAAATTGAATTTCTACCCTATCCATAGTTGACACACAGATAACCTTTTTCTGCTCAGCTTCCACAAATTGAAAAGCTTAATGGGCCCCTTTATCACACGCAGCCCAAAACCTTGGCAGCTGATTTACCAGGTTGCAATCTCGGGGCTGTAGAGGAGCGCATGTGAATTGCACAGAAAGCTCCATACCATTCACCCTGCTGGGTAATGTTATTAAGGAACTCCCCTGCTGTGTGAGAGACATTGGGCCCATCTGCGCTATATATTTAAGGCAGCATTGTACCACTTTAGCAGCCATGGCTTCCTTCCAGAGAATCCTGGGAAATGTTAGTTTGTTAAGAGTGCTGAGAGTTGTTAGGAGACCCCTATTCTCCTCACAGAGTTCCTTAAGAGGGGTAATTTATTATTAAGCCGCTCTGGGAGTTGCAGCTCTATGTGAGGGGAATAGGGGTCTCCTAGCCTTTCTCAGCACCCTTAACAAACTACAGTTCCCAAGATTCTTTGGAGGAAGTTGTGGCTGTGTAAAGTGCTACGATGGTGCTTTAAATGTAGAGGGCAGATGAGGCCTTCCTCACACTTAAGAATCTGCCTTATACAGTCAAACCTCAGTTGTCGAACGTGTTCCGTTCCGGAAGCCCGTTTGGCTTCCAAAATGTTCGACAATCGAGGCGCGGCTTCCGATTGGTTGCAGAAGCTTCCTGCACTCAAGCAGAAGCCATGTCGGACGTTTGGCTTCCGAAAAACGTTTGAAAACCGGAACACTTACTTCCAGGTTTCTGGGGTTCAGGAGCTGAAACGTTTCAAAATGGAGGCATTCGGGAACTGAGATTTGACTGTATTGAGTCAGATCATTGGTCCCTCTAGCTCAGCATTGTCAACACTAACTGGCAACGGCTCTCCAGGGTTTTGGACAAGAGTCTTTTCCCAGTCCTACCAGGAGATGCCAGGGAAAGAACACTTCACTATGACCCTTTCTTATCTCTCATGCACATGTGGATGTGGGTGGCATACTTTGCAAGCTAGAGATGCGTGTTGGCCAACGGGTAGAGGCCATTTTGAACATCTGGAGAGCCACAGGTTCTCCACCTAACTCTTCAGTTATCAAGAAGCTGGAAGGAGAGGACTCTCACATTCCTTGGTTTTGACTGTGTTTGTACCACCTGTGTTTCCAGAGCAACGTGTGATGCCCTCTGTTTGGAGCAATCCCTCCTTGCAACAAGTGACCCATTCTGTGGCGCTCTCCAGGCATGCTCTTAATGGCACTATGGAGGAGCACCTCAAAGATGTTGCAGTTTATACATGGGAGACGGGTGCAAGCCAAGCTCATCCTCGTCTTTCTGAACCGATCCACTTTGTATCTAGGGAAGGAGGCAGGTGAGGCTTATTGCATTTCTATCCCAATATTGGGAGTGCTCTTTCAAAAAAACATTTTAAAAAGTGTCCTCTCTTCCTTTTGGCTATGGGGAAGGGCTGTGAACAGGGGCAAAAGGCTCTACCGAGTCATTATTCAGAACTTGCTTTCTGACATTATTGTACAGTGGTACCTCGGGTTACAAACACCTCGGGTTACAAACACTTCGGGTTACAGACTACGCTAACCCGGAAGTAGTACCTCGGGTTAAGAACTTTACCTCAGGATGAGAACAGAAGTCGCACGACTGCGGCACCGGAAGGCCCCATTAGCTAAAGTGGTACCTCAGATTAAGAAAGGTTTAAGTTTAAGAATGGACCTCTGGAACGAATTAAGTACGTAACCAGAAGTACCACTGTATATCAAAATGTAATTGGCTGCATCCTATTGTGACTCCATCGTGCTATCTATGGGACCTCCAATTGGTTAGCATGTCAAGTTAGCTTTATCTCTTAACAATAAAGAGCCAAAAGGAGGTGCTGATAATAGAGAGGAATTATGGACCTGGAGAGAGACAGACTTAAAGAAGGACAAGAGGAGAGAGTATGGCTGTGTTCACACATGTAACGCTAAACCATGGTTTACCACTACATGTAGCAGCAGAAAGGATCCCACACAAATCCTCAGGCTTGCAGACAGTCCTACCCTCCCCCTGCACAGCCAGAGTTCATTTCCTTTCCCACAATTCCTGAATGTTTGTTCCAACCCTTGGCCTCTGGCTAGCATGCAACAAGAAGTCACTTTTCATGGAAAAGGAAGCTAGGGTCACTTCCAGGTGACTTATTTATGTGTCCAGTTCTGGGCACCGCAGTTAAAGAAGGATATTGACAAGCGGCAAAGGGGACAGAGGAAGGTAACCAAGATGATAAAGTGTATGGAAAACAAGGGAGTTCGATATGCTTAGCCTGGAGAAGAGAAGACTGAGAGGTGGTATGGTAGCCATCTTCAGTATGGGAAGGGCTGTCACACAGGAGATGGGCCAAGCTTGTTTCTTGCTGCTCCAGAAGGTAGCATGCGAACCAAAGGATTCAAATAACAAGCAGAGGTTGTATGGCCATATGTCAGGGATTATTTAGCTCTGATTCCTGCATTGCAGGGGGTTGGACTAGATGCCCCTTGAGGTCCCTTCCAAATCTACAGATCTATGATTTTATGAAGTAGAAGGGGGAAGGTTGTTGATTATGTTGTTTTTCTTTAACATATGCAATAAATTGATGCCAAGTTGAAATAAATGTATATGTTTTTGAAATCCCACGGGGAACTCTCATTGATTTTCTGTTTCTTTTGCAGACCACTATCCTTGAGCCGCTGTCCCTCCTGCGACAAAATCTATGCAGTCTCTGACCCCACTCCTGCCTCGGAGAATCACTGCCCACAGGAATCTCTCTTCCTGAATCTTGAAATCTGCCTGCTGACCCCCAGTAAGAGAAGCTTATCTTCTTTTTCTTGTGAGAGTGGAAAGGTGATTTAGGATGCTGCTGACCTCGAAACAAAAGAACAGGCAGTGTATTCTGGAGAGCCAATGTGGCCACAGTGTCACACTAGGGAATGGATAGGCAAACTAAGGCCTGGGGGCTGGATCCGGCCCAATCGCCTTCTTGCTTGGCAGGGGGTTGGACTCGATGGCCCTTGTGGTCTCTTCCAACTCTATGATTCTATGATTCTATTCTAAATCTGGCCCTCGGATGGTCCGGGAATCAGCTTGTTTTTACATGAGTAGAATGTGTCCTTTTATTTAAAAGCATCTCTGGGCTATTTGTGGGGCATAGGAATTTGTTCATTCCCCCCCCCAAAAAAAATATATATAGTCCAGTCCCCCACAAGGTCTGAGGGACAGTGGACCGGCCCCCTGCTGAAAAAGATTGCTGACCCCTGCACTAGGGCATGGGGGACCAGGGTTCAATTCCCCACTCAACCATGAAGCTTACTGGGTGACCTTGGGCCAGTTGTTACCTCTCAGGGTGGTTGTGACGATGAATAAAAAACTTTGTAAAGAAACCCTGTAAAGAAAACATAAAGGGGGAGGGAAATGTTAAGACTGCTGTCCTATGTCTGTTATGTTCATAACACCCCCTTTCCATTTGTTTAATTTTTAATTTGTACCTTAGAAATGTTTAAAGAAATATTTGTTTAAAAAAAATTTTAAAGAAAAGAAAAGAGCATGGACTCTCTCTGCTGTGTGTTTTGCATGGACCACGTTGTTGCAAAGGGGATTGGCTCAATATCTCTTAATTCCTCCTCCTGGCAGACTGTTCCATGTGGCCTCAGAACCCACAGATGTTGGCAAGTCTCCAGCAAGCATTAGTGAGATCCATGGAGGAGAGCTGCTTCTGTGGCATCTGCCGATGCTATCTACACGGTCTGTGTCAAAATGCCATCCAACTTCCATAGGAACTTAAGATTTGTTAGCTGCCTAGTGCAGACAGCTGTTGCTGCAGCTCACAAAGTTTATATGAGTCAGATGTGGGGAACCCTTAGCCCTCCAGATGAACTTCAACTCCCACCATAATAATAATAATAATAATAATAAATTTTATTTATATCCCGCCCTCCCCAGCCGAAGCCGGGCTCAGGGCGGCTAACAACAGTAAAACAGCACAAACAACACTTTAAAATCATTCATTATAAAATTAATTAATCCATCCCTGGTCCTGCTTGCTGGGGCTTATGGGAGTTATAGTTCAGCAACCTCTGGAGGCCCAACGGTTCCCCTTCCCTTGTGTAAATAATTTTCACATATCTCCTTTGAGAGGTGTTTTTGTTTTCCTCCTTGCTTTCTTTTAGAGGAGGCTTAATAGACTTTTGTATTTAAATATACCCTTGGGTAAAGAAAACCGGATGGATTTTAAATTGATACTGCTACTTTAAATTGGTTTTAAATAATTTAAATTATTTATTTAAAAGAATTGTGATACATTTGATTTTATGGTTTGGTTTGCTGGCCTGAAGCGTTTTATGCTGCTCTTTTCAGCTTCAGTATTTTAGGGTCACCTAACAATGCTTTGCACCCTTAGCAAACTACAATTCCCAGAATGCTTTGGGGGGAGCAGTTCAGGTGCTTTAAATGTATGATGCAGATGCAGCTCCAGCTGTACAAATGGCGCTTTAAACAGACCCCCAAAAAAGCAGACAGCCCATTGGAATTACAATGGAGGCAGGTATACAAGTCACCTGGAGCCAGTGTAAAGTAGTGGTTAGAGTGTTGGACTAAGGCCTGGGAGACCAGGGTCCAAGTCCCCTCAGCCATGAAGCTTGCTTAATTACCTTCAGTCAGCGACTGTCTCGCAGCCTAGCCTACCTCACAGGGTTGTTGTGAAGCTAAAATTGAGAGAAAGAGAGCGCCGTGTATGCTACCTTGAGCTCTTTGGGGGAGTGGAAGTGGGATAGAAATGTAACAACAACAACTCGCATCCAATAAAGCGTGCAACTTACTGAAATAGGAAATATTGAGAGCTAATGTGGTGTAATGCTTGACTAGGACATGGGAGACCAGGGTTTGAATCCCCACTCAGCCATGACACTCACCAGGTGATTTTGAGCCAGCCCAATAGCTCTCAGTTTAACCTACCCCACAAGATCGTTGTGAGGGTAAAAATGGTGAAGATAAAAATAGAACTCCTTAGAAGAAAGGTGTAAAAACAAATAAAATAAAAATCTGAAGAGTGAAGGTAACAGGAGTGAAGCAGGGGCAGAGGATCTTGGTGTTTATGTATACAGTGGTACCTCGGGTTAAGAACTTAACACGTTCCGGAGGTCCATTCTTAACCTGAAACTGTTCTTAACCTGAAGCACCACTTTAGCTAATGGGGCCTCCCACTGCTGTTGTGCCGCTGCCCCGCGATTTCTGTTCTCATCCTGAAGCAAAGTTCTTAACCCAAGGTACTATTTCTGGGTTAGCGGAGTCTGTAACCTGAAGCGTATGTAACACAAGGTACCACTGTATCTGTAGACACTCCTCTTTCACACAACCTTGTCTTTCTGTTACAGCCCTATCCTAGGTTTGGTTTGATGCTATATAACTCCCACTCTCTCTTTGGTACTTCTGAACTGAACCAGACCCCCGCTCCTCTTTTTTGTCTTTCCATATAGGGGTTGCATTCACCTGCCTTAATTCCACCCTGAAAGTCTCTGGCCAGGTGTGGGCCAGGTCACCTGAGCAGCGTCAGCGCCTCGTTCAGTGGCATTCTCACTTTTCCTCAAGTCCCCACCCCTTTGCCGTGGACGGAAAGCCCCTCAAAGCGAATGCTGCATGTGCATCTCTGGGGAAAACAGCGCAGAGGTCTGAGGGTGAGCGGATGGGGAAACGGCCCAAATGGCTGCGAGGAAGTGGCGACACAAGAGGCGCCCAAATTATTTTGTTTGACTTTTAAATTCAGTAATACTGACAGAACATTTAAAACAAGCTAACTATTACAAAACAGTCAAAACATTCCAAATATCATCCTGGGAGGTGGAGGTGGGTGGGTGGGAAGATACATAGATGAACAGTTTATCTTCATTGCATACTTTGGAAAGAATAACATCTATTCTGCATAGATTCTCTCCTACCTGCATGCACCAAATGACAATGAGGATGTAAATTCACCTGTAGGTCGTGTTGCTTAGTGATCATTGTGGTGTAGCAGGAAAATATATTAAATATATACATTTATATGTACTTTACCTTTATGTATGTAAAGGTAAAGATTATGTTGGGTTCGAATCATTTTATTGTTTACAAACCTTTAATAAATACGGTACATTTTTTAGTGGATGCAGTAATGTCTGCACTCTTCGGCAGTGGCGCTCTATTGAGATGCCTGAAATTGAACATGTCTCTAGAAAGCTATCTCCAAAGCTGTAGGGAGCTCACCAAGACAGACTGATAATAATTATTCCCCCTCCTTTTCTTTTTTTCTTAGCTTCATTTCAAGCCTGGGAGATTGCTCTCATTGTTGTGGGGTCCATCTGTCTTGTACTGCTGTTAGCTGGAACAGCTTTCTATTGCATCAAAAGGTAAGGAGCAATGGCAGTTCTGCTTTCTGATTTGTGTGCCAGCCTTTGCCTGAGCCCCCTGCATATTTTGGAGGGTCTAACAAACCAGATTGAAACTCCCCTGCAGTTCTTACTCTGCCATACACAGCCCCCCCTACCCGTCTGCTCTCCTAGTGCTTGGGAGATGTGTGGCAAAGGCACAGTTCTTAATCTGTCACCCAACTAGAGACCATCTAGAAGGGGGAATTATGGACTGTAAAAGTGGGTAATTTGCACTCATTCTTCCTGGCACTGGAAAGCCATGAAATTGAGGCAGGCTCAGTTAAAAAAATTAATTCAAAATTGCTTTCCCATATGTTTCAGTTCTTATCATTTTACACTATATTTTAATATTTCATTACAATTTTCATTTTCATTTTTTGCTTAGTAAGCCATCCAGAAAGTGGAGTTGCTGTATAAAAGCAGTAAAAAATTTTTTAGCAAAGATAAATATACATTAGACCTACTATGTTAATGTCTAATGATCTGAATAAGCCTCTTCTCTCCTTCCTTTGTGGCACACCTGAACGCAATGCAGAAGTCTCCAACTGGCCATTGTTTCCTGATTCTTCAGGAAACGATGGTTCCTAGCTTCAGAGCAAGCCAGGAGTTTAAACCATGGTTAGAAGTTGATCTAAGATCCTGGCTTGTTCTGAAGGTGGTAACCATAGTTTCTTGGTTCGGAGGAAACAGGAGGTCTCTTGAATGCAAGGGCACAAAGCTCATTCCTGTCTTGCTTTATTAAGCTGAGATATGACCATCCAGAGGCAGCCATTGCCTAGCTGTTTGTGAAAGAAAAGGAGGGAGAAAAAGAAGAATCAGCTAAGAAGGAACAAAAAGAGTTCCTCAAATCTTCAGTGTAATAAATTGTAATTTATTAAGCCTAACATGTTTTGCTTAAAAACGTGAAACAAAGCACTCTTGTGTTCTCCATGTACTCTGTTACAAACTAATTCCTCAGGAGTACAGAGTGTGTTTGTTTTACAGTTCCCCTAACAAACGTGTTAGCCTCAGTTAGTTATAATGTCACACTCCTTTATGGTAGGGTTCTCTTTATGTAAATTTACAAGGGAAGTTTGTGTGCATTATGCAGAATCCATCCTAATGGTCCTCCCCCCCCCCCATTTTGCTTCATGCAACTTTCCGCTTCCTCACTTGGAAATTCAAGCATGTTGCAGTAGCTGCTTAAAATGTTTTAACTAAACTAAAAAAACCCAAAGGGGCTTTTCAACAAGCTTCCCCAGAACTCAAGTTCCCATTTCCTCCACCCCTTTGTGTGTCTGTTTTTGCTGTGTTGCTTTATTTTGTGTCTGTCTACAGCAGGGTTTTTCAGACTCTAGCATGGCAAATCTCCTTCTACTCAGCCTGTTTCAGGAATGCTTTAAAGCTTTCTGGGTATAAGGAACTAACTCTACATTACTTTAAATCCAATGTTTGAAGCAATATCAGGTGTTCGTTTGTCTTCAAAGAAATTGAAGCTCTGGGGTGTATCCAACTAAGTCCTCCTCAGAGTTGGCCCATTGAAATTAATGATAATAAGTGGACTATGTCTTAATGACTAAATGACTCAGGCCCCAAATATCTGAAGGATCACATCCTTCTCTACAGACCCTTTCAGGTGCTGAGGCAGCAGTGTGGGAGAGGGCCTTCTCTGTGGTGGCCCCCTAAACTGTGGAACTCCCTTCCCACAGAGGTGTGTCTGGCACCTTCATTGTGCAGCTTCTGGTGAATGCTGACAAGGCATCTCTTTACCCCCTGCTTTTGACACTGGAGGTGTATAGTTTCACAAGCCACTTTCTTTTTTATGTTTGGAACTTGTTTTAGACTGTTTTCAATATTGTGTTTTAATGTTGTAACCCGCCCTGGGACCTTAGGATGAAGGGTGTGTGTGTAATAATAAATATTTTCAATGGGTCTACTCTGAGTAGGACTAAAAATGGGTACAACTCTCTGTGTTGTTCCAAATAGGGACCACAAAGCTGCAGGAGGGAAGGTTTAATGTTTTCCTTCTCTGCTATCAAACGGGGGGGGGGGGGGCGATGCAAGTGTGGGGGGAAATAGATGCTTTGGGGTGGATTCAAATCACATACTGGCAAATGCAGGTTGTGCAATTAAAGTGGATTTGATGCTCTTGTGCAATGAATTGACTTCCCCAATTCTCCACCGCAGCGCTCTCATTCTCTTGCTCAGCCTTGGTCCTTGTCTCAAGTTCAGCATCAGCAGGCACCACCCTTAAGCAGCTGCAAAGCTGCCCTTCCTGACATATCCCCCCACCCTGCTGCTTTTGGTGCATGCAACAGACATCGTGATTTTTGTGCCCAAATGGGGAATGCAGAGGTTGCCAATGTGCTGTTCTCCAGATGTAGCTGGACTCCAGCTCCCATCAGCCCCAACCGGGATGGCCAAAGGCCAAGGGTGATGATGGGAGTTGTGGTCCCACAACATACGGGCGGCTGCCTGATGCTCATCAGACAAACATGGGAAGCTGCCTTCTATCGACTCCATCTAACTCAGGATTGTCTCTGCAATGATGGCAGCAGCTCTCCAGGGTTTCAAGCAGCGCTCTCTCCTAGTCTTACCTGGAGATGCCATGGATTGAACCTGGGACCTTCTGCATGCAAGGCAGGTGCTCTGCCATTGAGCTAACATCAGTGGCATCCTTCTTTAGCAGCAAGCCCGCCCATCTGCCCCCACTTCCAGCCATAAATAAACAGGAGGAAAAAAGGGCTGCCTGCTGATATTTGGATCTGTGCAGACATAGGGGTACTTATTAGGCCCCCTTCATACATGGAGTTGGTCCTGTTCTACAATTCAGGAACAAGACCCTGAGTTGCAGGGGGTTGGATTAGATTACTCTTTGTGTCCCTTCTAACTCTACAGTTTTCTGATTCTAAGAATAAATTCCTTGCTCTACTGACACCCCCACCCGTTTGGAATCCAGAGTGTGTTCAGACTCTGTAAGCAAAAACCAGGGAAATATTTTTCTAAATGCATAGCCTTGTTACAAAATGTTCTGGTTTGCAATAATGAAAGCACTGTACGCGAAGCAATGCAATTAACGGTTGCTTTGCGTCGCTTCCCCGTCCGATTAAACAAATAAAAGTCATGCCACTTTCCTTTAACTTATTTCCTCTGGTTTCTGTGTGTGTTTTCCCCCCTCCCCAGACGGCCTCAGAATTACACCACCATTGAGCTGAACGACCGCTGTGAGTTTATGGCAGACTTCTGACTCTCCTGGGAACAGCCTTCACCAGGAAAAGGCTATTTCTGTAACTGATGAGAAGCAGCAACAACCTCTGAAAAGCAGCTGCGCTGGTTGTCCAGCAATTGCACACACGGACCAAGAATGTAACATTGGACGTTTGAAAAGCCCTGGGTTTATTTATTATTGTTGTTTGTTTACTTCCCATCCTTACTGGGAGATGCATGAAACTTGTGTTTCCAGGTCATTTTCTGCTTTGTCTCCCCACTGCTCTTGTGTATCTGGTGTGGAGGGGGGTGTTTTGCAGATTTTCATAGTGCACAGCCTTGATTTTACCTTGTTTTGTGTATGCAGGGTTATAATTCTCTTCCAGCGGTGGCTGGTCCCCATTGGGACTGATAAGGCAGAAGGTAGGGAGGGCCAACAGTAGGTGGCGCTAGAACCAATGGCATCTTCCGTTTAAAAGGACCAAAGATCAGCTGCTGTGAAAGGCATCTGCCAAGAACCTGGAGGGCTGCTGCCAGTCAAGAGTAGAAAGTACTGGGCTAGATGGGGAGAGAGTTTGATGGCTGTGGGTCAGTAGTAGAGCACATCGTAGCATGCAGAACGTCCCAGTTTCAATCCCTGGCATCTCCAGTTAGGGCTGGGCAAAACCCCTGCCTGAAATCTTGACGAGTCACTGCCTGCCAGTGTAGACAGTAGTGAGCTAGATGGCCTAATGATCTGTCTTGATAGGCAGCTTCCCATGGCTGAGTCAGAGGCAAAAAACCCTTAGGAAAGGGTTTATCTGTTGCAACATTTCATTCTCCCCTAGAAGCAAACCAAAGAAGAGTTGGGACACTTGGCACCAAATGCATCTCTCCTTCCTTTTCTTTACCTCCATAATTCCCTGCTCTGTATAGCCCCTTTTGAGCCACTAGTTTGCACCAGTATTTTCCTGTTTGTTTGTTTATTTGTTTCTATCGTCAAGATTTTATATGGTGCTTGTATTGGCACATGGGACTGGAGAGTGCAAGGGTCCTGTGTTTTGATCAGCTACTGCCCTCTGCTGGTCACACCCCCACTACAGCACCTGGTGTTTATTACGCTGCAGAAACATTCTGCTGGTTCAGTAACGACTAACTTCACTAATGGATGTGGGTGGCGCTGTGGGTTAAACCACAGAGCCTAGGACTTGCCAATCAGAAGGTTGGCGGTTCGAATCCCCGAGACGGAGTGAGCTCCCATTGCTCTGTCCCAGCTCCTGCCAACCTAGCAGATCAAAAGCACGTCAAAGTGCAAGTAGACAAATAGGTACCGCTCCGGCGGGAGGGTAAACGGCGTTTCCATGCGCTGCTCTGGTTCACCAGAAGTGGCTTAGTCATGCTGGCCACATGACCCGGAAGCTGTACGCCGGCTCCCTCGGCCACTAAGATGAGCGCCGCAACCCCAGAGTCAGCCATGACTGGACCTAGTGGTCAGGGGTCCCTTTTAACTTTTACCTTTTAACTTCACTGATAAGCCTTTCAGTACTGCAATGGCCACATTTTTTGACCTATGGGCGCATTTACAAACCACAGAAACCATTGTTGTGGGCAAAACAACCAAGTTTACACAACCAGTCTATGGGCTACAAAAGGACACTTCTTCCCATAATAATTTTGGCGGGGGGGGGGGGCGTTGTTTGGTTGCCAGGGTCCCAGTGGCACCCTGTTCCACATGCTTGGGCATCATGCATACTGCAAAGAGCAAGCACTGCTCTTTATTATTTGTGTTGTCCCTACAGAAGCTTGGGGTGGGGGGTAAATAGAATGTACCAGTGTTATTAGTACCATGGTACCAGAGGTAGCCCAACTGCATAGGCTCCCATTTAGGGCAGAGGTAGTGTTATGTGGTGTCCCATAGATACTGTGCTCAGGTTAATTGTGTATAAGACTGCAGCTTTACATGCCCTTTTGACACATGTGGATTTGTTTTGTGGCATTTTACTACACCCCTACGATGCAGTGGTATTTGGCTTTGGGCAGTAAAAACCTGTCTTAAGTTTCTTTGTGCTGTTTTATTAAGGTGAAGAAGCCTTAGACAAAAACATGTGCCTTTTTGCTTAAGGGCACAGTAAGTTACATTGACAAGAGCGAGGGGAAAGTGAGGTTCCTGTTGTGTTTCCAAGAACGCAGGTAAGTACAGAAGGGCTTCCCAAGAAAAATCTGGTTAAAAACATAAGTCAGAAATGCGAAGACAATCCAAACACACATTGCTGGAGGTGAAATGAAACCAAAACAGGTGTATTTACATTTCTGAACTGTGCAAAAATAAAACCTCTCTGTATAACAATTATGAACATTATCCTTTTATGTATGTTTTGATCCAAACTTATAAACACTGTTCTACAACTTGTAGCCAAATCCTCATGTATTTTCTGCAATGGCAATTTAAAAAAAAAACCAACATGGGGAAATATCTAATCTAGCGACATTAATTTAATACTCATTGTCATCTGTCTTCACTTTTTTTATTTATTTAACTTATTGCAATGTGAAGTTTATATTAAAAAATAGTAATTTTTTAAAAAGATCAAATTATGAAAACAAGGCACACGTGTGTAAATAGACAATTTTATTCTGAACGTGGTTGCACAGGGCCTTGATACAGGTCATAAGGGACAAGGTACTCCCCAACCAATCCTGTGCAAGGTATCCCACAAAGAGTTGGGACGCAGCTCACACCCAGCCTTTGCCAGGATGCTGCCCTATGCTGGCTGTGACTGTAGTCCTAAATACCTGGAGGGCATCAGGTATGCAAAGGATGTTCTGACCCCATTTACTTTGCAACTGCCCCTGCCATACGAGTTTGGCTTGCAGGATTTAGTGTGTGTGTTTTCCTAGAACCTGCAGATCTACTAACCGGAGCCAGGTGCGAAAGACATACCGTATTTTTCGCTCTATAAGATGCACTTTTCCCCTCCTAAAAAGTAAGGGAAAATGTGTGTGCGTCTTATGGAACAAATGCAGGCTGTGCGGCGAAGCCAGAACAGGGAGAGGGAGCGCTGCACAGCGCTCTGTCTCGCTGTTCTAGCTTCGGGCTTTGCTGCGCAAAGCCTCCACAGGGCAGCAGGATGCCTTCATCCTGCTGCCCTGCGGAGGCTTCACGGGCTCCCCCAGAAGCCAGAACAGTGAGACGGAGCGCTGTGCAGCACTCTGTCTTGCTGTTCTGGCTTCTGGGGCAGCCTGTGAAGCCTCCGGAGGGCAGCAGGAGCTCTTGTGGGAAGTGGGGGCTCTGTCCCTTCCCCCACCTTCCAGAGCGCGGCTCTGTCCCTTCCCCCACCTCCCAGAAAAGCCCCCAAGAACCATGCTCCCTTTAAAGAGCGCACGGTTCTTGCGGAAGATGGGGGAAGGTACAGAGGGCAGCTTACCTGCACACAGCCTCTTTCAGGCAGGGGGAGCCTTCATCCCGCTGCCCGTGAGAGGCTTCAGCGGCTATCCCAGAAGCCAGATCCCTCTTGCTGTTCTGGCTTCTGGGACTCAGAATTTTTTTTTCCTTGCTCCCCCCCCCCCAAAAAAAAAACTAGGTGCATCTTATCGTCTGGTGCGTCCTATGGAGCGAAAAATACGGTACACTTAGAACATAAAACAGCCCACTCATTACCCCCACTGCCCTCCCCGTAGTCCTTGGTCAGATAAGCTCCATCTTGAACTGGCTGAAGCTTGGCAAGGGTGGCGAGGGGTCAGCCACGTTGTAAGAAGTACAGGGGGCATGGGCAGGGACCGCCCCGTGGCCAACAGTGGAGCTGAGCTGCTGCAGCGTCATGAGAAGCTCCTGTTGGAAGCGCTGCTGCTGCTCCTGTTGGCGCTCCAGTCGGCACTGGCGCTCCAGCACCATATGCACAGCCTGCGCAAGCTTCTGGACCTCAGTGTGCACTGTATCCAGTTTCTCTGCAAGTGGCTGAGGGTTGGCAGCAGGGACCAAGGAGGTAGTCATCTGAGCTCCCCACTGAGGATTCTGATGAACTGGAGGGTAGGTGGGGTTAAATGTACAAGTCTGAGTACTGGCATCTTTAGTCTAGAAAGGGGAGGGGGAATCCAAAAAAGAAGAAACAACGGCGTGTTAAGTTGTGGGTGAACATATCAGACGACACAGCAATTCTTCAAACAGCTCTTGTTTATTCACAGGCCAGGACAGAACTGAACTGAAGGGCTCAGTCAGCCTGCTTATATAGAGCTCCAGTACAACGTAACTGTAACAACTTTCTAAAACTATCCAATCACTGAATGTCACTTTCGATCCTTCATTTGCATAACTATCTACAGTATCCCCCTGCTGGCCCAGGGTGAGAACTTCAGTACATAACACGGTAGGATCGCCAAATAGTTATTCTCTTCTTCAATTAAAGACTCTAGCTCAGGAGTCACAAACATCACAGGTGCCAGGATGCCTCCTCTGGCGTTTGCGGCAGGTCTTCATAAATATCCCCTCTGAAATCCACCAAACACCAGGGATTGTTTGCTCTTCCTGCTCAATTCCTGTTTGCACTGTCTCAGCTTCTCCTACTTTGAACATGTCCCCTTAAAACATGTCAATATTTCATTGGATTGACATCTTACCCTCTGTTCAGAGAGCTGCAAAGAGCTTCTCTCTGCGAGTGAGCATGGCGGTGTCTGATGTAGATGCCTCCCCCCCCCCCTTGTTGCGAGGGGAGAGGGAGAGCACGTCCACACCATTTTGTGGCCCTGTCTCTGTCTCTTCCCTTTTAGATGATGTGGCAATTATCCCATGCCCTCACGGCAGCCATTTTGTAACTGGTGCCCATGGCACTTTCTCAAAATTCCAAGCATTCCCCAAAAGGTCAGTGGCCCTCTGCCCTAACTCTTCCCCAACTGGGTTCTGAAGTTCTTACAGACTCTCTTACCACCTCAATGTGCACAATCCTTCAACTCCCACCCCCCAAAAAAGCAATGAACCTCCTTTTGCTTGGGAGCCTTTTCTCTTTCTGATATGTATCGCTATTAAAGCATGCAAACTCCACATCACTTACATGTGCAGAGCAGCCAGAAGATGCCATCGGGACAGGAGTTGTCCCCCTGGAAGGATGGCCAGTTGGCTGCACCCTCACCATGAAGGGCAAACTGGGTGTAGAACCAGATGAATTCTGCCCGTTCTGTACATTTGCCTAACGGACAAGGGAGAAGGCTCAGTTTCTGCTTAAGAGCTGTATTTCCAGAATATGAAAAAAGTGCAGGTGGGGAACCTTTCATTCAGTTCAAGGGCCACATTCCATTCTGGGAGTGAACTACATCCTAGCCACGCAAAAGGCAAGAGGGTCGTCTCCAGTCACTTTCAATATGTCTACTCTGAGTAACACTTGGCTAGATACAATGCAGAGGTTTGGCACTCATGCAGCACTTCTCTCCCTCCTGCATCCCTCCTGTATATTTTGCTCTAGGAGGCTTGGTCTGGTCAGAATCGAGTATACAACTTCCAGAATTAACACTAAATACATTATTTCTTAATAAATAAATAAAAATTAAAAAATTGTTCAGTAGCACTTTGGAGACCAACTAAGTTTGTTCTGGGTATAAGCTTTCATGTGCATGCACACTTCGACTGCATCAAACCAACACAGCTACCTACATTACTGGTATTTCTGGTAAATGAGCCACCATAAGCGCTAGAGGGCCATGAAAATTTGTGTCCCGGGCTTTTCAGACTGGTCTACCCATGCGCTATCTGAATCCAAAGGGTCGCATTGGTTCCTACATGTGTGTGTGTGTGGGGGGGGGAATCAGCTCTCATACCCCACTGAAGGACACCAGACCCATCCTTTCTACTGCTCTAGGGGTTGCATGAAACTACTCAAGAATAATAGGGCTAACTTGGGATTCTATTCTGGGCTTCCAATCATGCTCATTTCTATCTCTCTCTCTCACCCTCTCTGTGCCCTTCCCACCTTTTTCTGGAGATGGATGGCCCGGCCTACGATCTTCCTCTTCACAATCAAGGCGGGATTCCGGGCAGGTGGCAGAAAGGCCTTCCCTTTGCCATTCAGATTCTGCTGAGGAACTGCAGGTGCAAATGGAGTCAAGCAGCTGGGCGACACAGAAGGTTTTGGCCCTGGGCAGTTGTCACCTGGAAGTGAAGAAGAGAAAGAAGTGGAAGTGCCTCAGGGTCATCCCAACAGAGAAAAGCAGGGTAGCAAACCAATATGGTGCCTCCCAGATGTGCTGATGGGGACACATGGCCAGGAATGTGTGATACCATTGCTAAACATCTGCACTGGCTACTCATCTGCTGCCAAGCCAGGATTAGGGTCCTTGTATTGATTTACAAAGCCCTGAACAACTTAGGTCCAGGGTACCTTAGGGACAGCCTGAACCCTTAGATTGATCACTGAGATCATCTGCAGGTGTGTTGATGGCTGTCTCCCAAGTTGGTGAGGCTCATCTGACATCAACACGAAACAGAGCCTTCAGTGTTATTGTCAGTCCAGTGCGATGGAATACTCTGTCCATGGAGACTTGGCAGCTGCCTTCTGTTTCAACCTTTAAACACCTGAAAACTCTTATCTTCCTCCAAGCCTATGCAGACAATTAAGAATGCATCTTCCCATAATTGTTAATTGATTCATTTATTTTTAATGTGTTCCTTAGTGCTGTCAATTGCCTTTGAAATCTCCATCAGTGCTGATTAGCCAATAGGCACTGACAGGAAGCCCCACTTGCAAAGAAATTTGCAGCAAAGTCTGTACCTGCCCCACACGAATGTTCACATATGACAAGTGTGGGGCAAGTGGGAGCAGTTTCTGAGGAACAGCCTCATGGGCCAAATTGGGACAATGTGCCAGGACGAATCAGGCCCATGGGTTTGGTGTTACCCCCATTGCTGCCTTAAGCCCTGGCCATTAAGGGCTTCATAGGTCACAGGACACTCAGAACTAAACTAGAAGCTATTACCCCTTAGAAGTGCTACTAAACCGTCACTCACCCTCCAGCCCAAAAACCCATAGAAAGTGGACCCCTGACAGCCTGCACTTGCAGAGGGTGGTTGCTGTGAGCAAAGGTTGTGGGAGTTTTCTTAAACAGGCCTCAAGCAGAAGCCAGCAGCACATGTGAACAAAGAGGCTGTGCAAAGCTTTACCCATATTCTGGCCCAGCTGAGATCCGCTGGAGAGGCCCTCATGGGAGGCACTCTGCTTCCCAAACGGCCCTCCATCCTTGCTCAAGGAAGTCACGCTAATTATTTTGATGTGCTCCTCGCCATCACAATGGCCGTTACAAGGCGGCACCTCATAGCTTGGGCCAACTGCTGCCACAGAGCCAGCAGCCTCTCTCTGCCCATGGTGCTCAGTCTCGTTTTCCTGCAGTAACTTCCAGAGCTGGTTGTCCTCCCAGCCAGCTTGGTCCACAAGAGTCTTCCTGCTTCCATTCTCGAGAGCAGGTTGCAGAAAAGAGACAGGTGGGGGCTGGCTGGGCTCCACGTTCTTGCGCTTAAGGAACAGGTAGATGGCTTGCGGGGTGACCCGGATGTTGTCCAGCTCCAGCACCTTTTTGATCTTGCGGAAACTCAAGCCGGCTTTGCGCAGCTCCACAATCCGTTTCTTGGCATGGTCATCTAAGCGACCCATGGCGGGGCCAAGGACTTTGGCCTCTTCCTTTAGTCAAATGGACAGTGGCTACATTCCAGAAGAATACGCCGTTTTCAAGGTAGGGTACATTAACAGCCAACAGAGACCCTGATGTGGACGCTGCTAGATTAGCAAGTCAAACAGGCAAAATGGTGCTGGGGAAAACAACCAGTGTTCCTTCCAAGGTCACGATCACTGTTGCACCGTCCTATAGAAAGCCACTGCAAAGGTTAAATCCATTCTGAAATCCAGCAAAGATCACCAGCTCCTGAGCTGGCCAATGGCCTTTTCCATGGAACAAACACTTGTGTATTTTTGGATTTATATCTCCCCTTCAGAAGATGGGCAGGAAGTTAAAAAATATATATCCTTTTTCTGTAGCAAAGGAAGACTCCAGTAACCCTTGGGCGGGAGTTAACAACATCAGTCTAACCCTGTCCACTCAATGCCCACACAAGAAGAGAAGCCACGCTGGGAAAATCCCTCTCTGATTTCTTGCAGTTTTCTGTTTCTTAAGCAGAACTTTGGGCTGGAAGAGAAAACAAACAAACAAGGATAGAATAAAATTGTTCTCATTAAGACAAGGAGGAGAGAGGGAGAGGGAAAGAGAGAATAGGGCTCTATCTGGTGGCTGCTTCTGAACACCTAGATGGACCATCTTCCTAACTTCAGGTTCCTAACTTCAGGTTTCCCCTATGATCACACAAACCAGGATAGCTACCCTGTGGCCTTCCAGGTGGTGTTGGATCACAACTCCCAGCTGTTGGCCATGCCGGTGAAGCCGATAGGAGTTGGGAGCCCAAAGACACTGGTCTTATTGCGTACATTTGTTTCTAACATCTGTTGATTTTAACGATAATTTGGTCATTTTATTATGTCTGCTGTTTTCGTTGCTATTTTATACCATTTTATGGAAAGTACTTAGGGATTTTATTGCAAACTAAGTGAATATAAATGCTGCTAAATAAATAAATGCCTCTGGAGGGCCACACTGTTAGCCAGCCCCACAGCACTTAAACAAATTCCAAGGACAAAGCAAGTTAAAGGGACAATATTACAGGATAAGCAGCTGTGCACTTATCAAAAGCACTGTGAATTGTTTACTGTAGCAGGGCCTGGGGGCTCAGATGGCAGCAAAGTAAAATCAAGCAAGGCTGACCACCAAGTGGAACAGAGGCATGCTCTGTCCCAGATCTTGACACCCCAGTTCGGGGGACGGGGGAAGGGACTTTTCTTAAACTAAGGGCCTCATTTCCATCTGGGCAGGGGCTTCAGAAGCGGGCAGAGCAATGAATGCAGATTTTACCTCTGCAGAGTAGACTAGTTTCCACAGCCAGCCCTCCTCTATTTTTCATCCAGCCAACAAGAAGCAGTATCAGAGCTTATGGACACATTCCAGGCAAAACAACCCAAAACACTCCAAGACAGCTAGGAATGAAGTAGGGCTGGTGAGTGGCATGGCCAGAGGAAGGTATATGGGGCCACATAGAGAGGCCTGGAGGGTCACATTTCCCTCATTGCTTAATAACATCCTACACACCATTTCTAGAGCATTTTGTCTATGTAGAGTCTTCAGAAACTAAGCTTTGTCTCTATGGTTCTCTGCCCTGTTAGGAGGACATTCAAAGAAATGTGTGAATTGTTACTCATGTTGCCACAACAAACTTTCAAAGCTAGAGAATGTTTTGAAATGCAAGGAACACACACACACACACACACACACACACACACACACCTAGTGAGCCAAAGGTTTTTTTACAGATGATGCCACAGCAACGATGCACTTTTGTAGGCCAAAAGCCAGGCCTGTACAGACACATTTCAAACAGTACACATTGTACAGAATTCATGGGTTATTTGCCCTAGAAGTGAATTGTGATGTTGCAAGGATCTCTTTTGAACAGATTCACGACAGTGGGTGTATTTCCACAGGATCAGAGTCCACCTAATTATATGTCATTACAACCTTTCAAAGAAGCTTTAACCTAAAGACAATCTGGTTATCCCACCCAAGGAAAGAAAGCAAAATACCATCTCAGCTCTTTGACTTACAATTTAGAGGAGGTACAGCAGTTTTCCCTTTTCAATGAAGGTTTAAGGGTTGAGAGAAAAGTCTAGGGGTTCACAGCTGCCTGGAAGCTTCCACCTGGGCCAAGGAACTGGTTACTGTGTTATTTTAGGTAGACTAAAATCTACAAAGGCCAATACCATTTTCTCCTGTAATAAGCACTAACAATAGATATGTTTCATTATTCAAATGTAATAAATGTCTCCAGCCCAGGGAAAGTAGACTATCAATTTTTGATAGCAGTTAAAACCCTAACCCTGTGGGCATGTCCAGTGATATTTTCTTTTTGGTCCAAAGATGTTATCCTTATCAATTTTGCACTGGCAAAATCCTAGAAATTTGCAGATGTTCATGTACTTTTAAATTATATTTCTATTGTATGCTGCTTAATGGCAGAACAACAATAATAGATTTTACATGTCCTAATGGTCACTAAAAGCCTGGAACAATAAATATGCACCATCTACTGTGCAGTGGTCTGATGACCTTAAAGTCCTTGCAACATTTGAGTGCGCTTTCTATGAACACCAACTTCATTTGAAGACATATTAGGACATCTGGATGGCACATATTGATCTATATGTACAAACTAAGATGAATGTATCGATGTTTAAATGTATTATTAATGGCAGCTTTTTTCTATTCTCCTTTACACCCTAGATTAGGATGAACAAGCAGCTAAAGCCCTTATAATGTTCAAACCGTTGCCTAGCTAGTGGAATGTTACCAGGAGACATAATATTCCTTTCTTAACTGCAGTGGGTTGGCTTGTTAAACACAGCAGTTAAGATACTACACTAAGAAAACAGAAGATTTTACTGTTAGGCAACACTTATTAAAGAGTTATACAACATATAAGAAGGTACACTTAGAATCTCTGAAGCTGTCATTTGTTAGGAGTATAACCCACAATCCTATTTCTCCTAAACTGGCTTCTTGCCCGAGGGTACATAATCATCAGGGATTACAGGTTCTGCTGCATTATTTACCTTGAAAGCTAAGAAAAATCTGTTGAAGGAACTGTATAATCTGTATATCTTCCTATATTTTAACAATCAAGCCTAACTAAAAGGTCACAATGAGGTGCACAAAATATTTTGAGTTCATCAGAGCTCCTCACCAAGCCGAATGTGAAGCAAAATAAATAAAGAGTGGGCAGGAAGAGGTTGTTAGGGTTTTAGGCTGAAATCCTTAAACATGTCTAACCTGGAAGAAGGTACCATTTAACTCAGAGGGAGATATTTCTGAGTAGACGTACCTAGGATTACATTTACACACTGCCCAGGCTTGCGCTTAGTGGCAGTGGTTTGGCTTCACCCCAGGAGGTGCACTCCATTGTCTTTTGGGACAGACAGATGCCAAAAAAATAAATGTATGTATTCTGTTTTCTACTGCAGCTGGCATGCAAGTTACATAAGTAAGACTGAATGTGTGTGTGCTTTATTTTCCAGCCAGGTGAAAATTTTTCATTGTTATTTCTGTTTCTATTTATACCCCGACATTCAAGTTTGAATCTTTCCAAGAGAGCTCTCTTTTATTACTTGGGATTGTAAACTATGAAGAGTTAACTGCACAATCTTATGCATTCCCAGTCAAAAGTAAACCCCGTCGAGTTCAATGGGGCTTACATCAGGTAAGCAGACAAGACAATTATAGCCTAAAAGGTTTTGATTAATTCGGAGGAAACTTCCTCGCTACTTTGTAGATGTTTATTGCTAACATTAGCATTGACACCAAAGGTATTACCCGGGGGTTCCTTTTAGTTTGTTTGGTGATGGACAAAACAACAACAACAAAAACCTTCCCGCGATTCTTGCACAATTTAATAACAAACCACGAGAGCAATGAGACAAACCTGCCAAAATACCAAGCCCTTTCACCAAATCTTGACCGAAGAGGCGATCTCCATGCTAGCCAGGTGTGCAAAGCTATACTCTGCACGCTTAACCATATGTTACTCCCACGCAGATCTCATTCTCTAAATTGGTGTAAAGTTGCAATCTTCATAGCCTCCTTCTGTTCAAAACTGTTCCGGCTGCTTCATAAAGGATCGCGCTGCTAAGAGGAGAAACGCCGCTCCGCCAACTCAAATGCTCTTTTTGCACCTCTCTAACCCCAAGTGCTTCGGTTCTGCACAGCCTGGACTAAGCAGCAGCAACGCTCCCAACTTACGCCGCCCTTCTCCCCAACTTTGCACAGTCCCGGGGCTGCTGACGAGGCTGCAGCAGCTGTTCGAAAAGCTCCAGCCTTCTTTGTTTGATTGGGGGAAAGCCAAACTTCGCAAAGCCTGCTGGGAACAAGGTTTGTGTACTTTAGATGGAGGAGGAGCTCCTCTGTAACCCTTTCAGGGAAAGGGGTCAAGGGGAGAAGCAGCTTAAACCTTGCAGGAGAAGAGCCGCCTTCCTTCAAGGTTTATGTAGGATAAACGTTTGCTAATGTTTGTTTGTTTGTTTAGGCAAGTCTACCCAGACATTTTCCCAGTAGTGATGTATGGAAGTGAGAGCTGGACCATAAAGAAGGCTGACCGACGAAGAATTGATGCTTTTGAATTATGGTGCTGGAGGAGACTCTTGAGAGTCCCATGGACTGCAAGAAGATCAAACCTATCCATTCTTAAGGAAATCAGCCCTGAGTGCTCACTGGAAGGACAGATCGTAAAGTTGAGGCTCCAGTACTTTGGCCAGCTCATGAGAAGAGAAGACTCCCTGGAAAAGACCCTGATGTTGGGAAAGATGGAGGGCACAAGGAGAAGGGGACGACAGAGGACGAGATTGTTGGACAGTGTTCTTGAAGCTACAAACATGAATCTGACCAAACTGCGGGAGGCAGTGGAAGACAGGAGTGCCTGGCGTGCTCTGGTCCATGGGGTCACAAAGAGTCGGAAACGACTAAATGACTAAACAACAACAACAACCCAGACATATAATTTTATTGCTCTATTATTATACAGTTGTTATTATTATTTAAAATTACATCCTGCCCTTCCTTCCCAAAGAGCCCAGGGAAAGTAATAGGTGCTCAATTGAAAAACTGACCCAGGTGTGGATCACCTTTGACCCTCCAGGTGCTGATCAACTACAACTCCCATCAGTCCCAGCAGGCATGGCCCATGGTCAAGGATGATGGGAGTTGTAGTTCAGCAACATCTGCAGGGGGCAAAGGTTCCTCACACCCGTTGCATGTGCCTGAGCTTTCTGTAGAAATGCCACAGGTTGCTGCTCTTACATAACATGGCATTTCACCTGCGCTGCTTACAATCTTACTCCTCCAGTATGTTTGTGGGGAACCATTGTTTCTCCAGGTGTTGCTGCAACTACAATTGTCATCCCCCTTGGCCATTGGCCATGCTTTACTGGCCCTCACAGAAGTTGTAATCCAGCAACTGATGGAGGGCAGAAGGCTCCCCACACCTTGTTTAGATGAAGTTATGTTACTAAAGATAAACCAATATGCTGTTATCACCCCAATCTCTTGAGCAGTGAATTACTCCAGGGGTTCCAAGCACTTTTCCAGGGTTTGGACTCTTGAGAATGAAGGTCACTGGACACTGTGGTGTCTTTAGAATATGTGGCTTTATTTGCACATATATACAACCTGAGCATAATATGGAGGGGCTCACATCATTAGTACTCCAAAATACCTTGCTTCTCCTCTAGTCACTGCTTTAGACCCACAACAGAACAAGGTATGCATCAGTCTCCAGCTTCCAACTAACACACATCACTCTTGACTATTGTTCTTCTAGTAGCAGCTAGGTGAGGGGATTCACAAGAAAGCTCACCTATTTGCTTCTATGGCACAAAGCAGCCTCTTTTTGCCTGTGCTAAATCATAGTACTTAACTAGTCAGCCAAAGCTATCATATTGACAAAGGAACTAGGTTGTCAGTTTCCCCTCATAGATACAGGATCATGGGTTTGGAAGGGGAACCAGGGTTTCAGAGGGAGAAGTTTGTGTACGGTGAGGAGGGAGTAACAACACTGTGAGGGGGCGAATGTGGCTGTCATAAACAATGGCAAAAGTTTAGTAAAGTGGGAGTAGAAGGACACTGAGAGGGAAATGGCACTTTTACACTTTTACATTTGAGTAAAGCAGGGATGGAAAGATACTGAGAACAAGAGTGTTGATTTTAAACAATGGCAGATGTTTCAATAGAGTGAGCAGGGGGTGTCACTGTAGGATGTATGTGTGTGGCAGTTTAAAACAAAACTAGGGTACAGTACAGTGAGAAGGGATTTTGGAAAGGCACTGCTATGTTAGATTTTTGGTGTTAGCTTCTGTGTTGCACCCATCTCTGCTAAGAACAAAGCATTTCCAAACTCCCTTCTTGCCCTACAAACCTTGTGCTAATGTTAACTACTACCACCTTCTACTCCTCAGCATTAACCCATCCTTACTCTACTTAGACCTCTGCCATTGTTTAAAACACAGTTTCCTCCAATCTTGCAGCATCTGACATGGTTTTAATCCAACATCCCCGCCCCCCTGTCAGTGGCCCTCCCTTCTCTCTCCCATGCCCTGGCCACTGCTGTTTACTTTTGCTTCCCTATCCTGTCCTGACAAGATAGAAATCCTGGATTATGATGCAGCACTACAAACCCTCCCACAGGGTCTCTGTGACTCCACTACATTCTTAAATATTTATTACAGTACATGCTTGCCAGACTTTTGAGGCCCTTGAGCATATTTGTAAACCGCAGCTAGGCATTGTGCCACCTGTTCCATTGGCTATGATAGAATGCTTCCTTCAAAGCTATTTTCAGCTGGTGGGAGTACCCTACGGGCACAAATGTGCCTGCAGCTGAGACATTTGATGACCTTTAAGTGATTATAACATTTAATAAATAAATAGGGTCAGTTCCAAACAAAATTAGCTGAACTTGGGTCCCATTGAAATTAGTCAAACAAGTTTGTCATGATTTAACTCAATTCTCACTGAAATCTATGGGAATTTAGGCTGCAATTCTAATTCTACTGGGAGAAAGTCCCACTAAATTAAATAGGACTTATGCCCAAGTAGATATGGTCAGAATTACACTATAAATTGAACGAAGTCTAGATACAGTACATCCCGCAATGAAGTGTGTAGTGGTTGCTTTGTTTTATAGCCGGTAAGTAGGTTTGGTTTGTTGTACTGGACATTAGTCATGTCATGTCATTAAATTGTAATATATTCACAGGTAGCTGTGTTGGTGAGCTGCCTATAAAGAAAAAAAACTTCTAGAAATAACAGTGGTATAATATTTTTTTTGGAACAAACTAAAAGTCACAAATAAGATTTTTGACTAATTCTCGGGAGATGTTCTAAACTAAGGCATGTGTGCTATGACAGAAAAAACATAGAATCCAACTGTAAGAAAATACATAAATAGGTTTTAAGCAAAGACACAAAATAAAAATGTGTCTATCTGTACAATCTGCCAACTAAATATAGCATTTCATATATTTTATGAAGTTGACCCTACTCCATGAAAGCTCACACCAGAGTAAACACTGTTTGCCACATGCCTCTTTTATTTTGCTTTTTTTAATCCCTGCCTGCCTGCCATACAGCTGCTTATTGATTATATTTTATCCTAACCTTCCTCCAAGGAATGTAGGGCATTTATAAAGTATTCTGTTTTATCCATGCAACAGACCTGCCTACCGAACCTCACAGGGTTGTTGCGAGGATAAAATTAGTAAGGGGGGGGGGGAATGCATGCCACCTTGAGCTCCTTGAAGGAAGAATAATAACATTAAAGGGATCTGGACAGGCTCTAAGCACTCTCCCTTAGCCTCCCGTGCCAGGGGTCTTAGCAGGCCTTCCCATTTGAGTTTATTAAAACGTTTAATGTCCAAAGTGCTAGGCGCTTGGAAAAAATCCTGCATGAACCAATAATCCTTTCAACTCCCATTTCCCCTTTCCATTATCATGTTTTAAGAACAGATAAGTGGTTTGTTGTTGGGTTCTCCCCGCCCTCCTAAAAAACCTTTTTTTATCTCCATAGGGCCTTAAACTACCACAACAAAAAGGGTCGATCTGCCCCTTTAAGTGGGGACAGTAACCATGGAGATAAATGGCTAACCCGCCTCTCCTCTCCGTTTCGTTCGGTGACGCTATCAGCGCGCGCCGCCTAGCGGCTCTTTGCCGCTGTGTGGAAGGCGGCAATCCGTACGTCACCGCGAGCGCGACGAGGGAGCGACGGTCGGGTTCTGAGGATGTAAGTAGAGGGGAGAGGCGGTAATCCGCCGCCATCTGCCCCGGTCCGGTTGCAGTTAGCCGTGACTGCGCCCGAGTGTGGCAAGAAAAGGTTCTCGGACGCTGGGGGTGGGTCTGTGAGGGAGGTCGGCCCCGAGGATGAGCTCGAGGAGCGCCCTTAGAGGCGCTGTGTGGGGTCGGTTGACTGAAGCGGCAGAGCCGATTTGCTCCGCCCCTTCCCGTTTCCCTCTTTCTCCGTGTCGGGCGAGGAAAGCTCGTATCGCCAGCTAGGCCCAGTTGAGGAGGGGGTTCGTTTCTCTTCCCTCCCCGCCCTTCTCCCTTGAGGGGTCTCCCAAACTTCCTGGAGCCCACTCTGAAAGTCTCCTTCAACCCCCCTTATTTGCCTGACCAGTACTGTGCACATTCGAGTTGCGTCCTTCTATTATTATATTGGTCGTGTTATCTATTTTATGTTGGAAAAGATCATCCCTTATCCAAGGAAATACAGGATGGAGTTTATAGTTCTTCTCTCCCTACCCCCGTTTTAACCTCATAACAGCCTGTGAGATAGGCCTCTTGTGATCCCTCAGACTAGCCAAGGCTAACTCCGTTGAGCTTTGTGACTGACCAGGGATTTAACCCTCTTGCTTCTGTAATGCTAAGTGTTGCACCACACTGGCCCCTCTTAAACCTTGGCTTCCAGCGTGGGGATTCTCAGATATGGCTTTATGTTGCAACACTATGGTGCTTCTGCTAGTACGATTCTTACTGTTAGATGTAACCTGTTGTCCATTCAGCCAGCTTGCAGAGCTAGCACAGGATATACAGGAGAAGCTTGACTTCAAATCTCTGGTCTCTCTTGGTCTTAGAGGGTGGTCTTTGTCTTTGAGAGTCTTCCTAGGGGGATGGTGGTAGTGAAGAGCAGTAGTGAGACAGGTATTATTATAATTCACTTAATACTTTATCAATAGCAAAGAAATTGCCTTTCAATAATATCAGTGATTACTTAGACAAATATGCAAGTCCACTGATATGTTAAAAACACTAAGACTAAAAACATTCACTTGATTATGTACCAAGTGGCTTTTTACCACAGTGAAGTAAATGTATTGCCCAAACAAAGTAAGGTATACAGGTAGCCATTCTGCTAGCTTTGTGAACATGCTGATAAGAGTCAAAAGACCTCTAGGCACTATTGAAGTTTGTACACAACATTGTTTCTTTTTGGGCAGTACTGGTAAGCTTGGGCTTGGTGTTCCTGGTCTTAAAGCACTGAGGATGTGATATACAGCAGACACAGTTCTCTTTTACTGAGGGTTCGCTGATTTCTCTTAACCACCAAGTTAATTAAAGACCTCATTTAACCTGAACAGGTTCTTTCAAATTGTTTTTGTACCACTTAGAGAGTGGGTCATGAAGTGTGGATATAGAGGAATAATACCTTTAATCCCATTTAATTTCTTTGTTGATGAAAACATCTGCTGGAGTATGTCCTACTGCTTCTTCTGAAAATGCTCCTGTCTGGTATATAACACAGGGCTATATTCAACATTGTCAAAGCAGAATGGCTAAGAAATCTGGGATATCCAGACACAGGTTTTCTGAATTTGAGTTCTTCCCTAGGGCAGGGAATATCATTGCACACCTATGTTTCTACAATAGCTGTGAGTGACACAAAAGCAAGAGCTGCCTTGAATGACTCGTGCAGAAATACTTAACCAGAGCTTCAAGTGAAAAGCTAAGCTTGTGGGAATAGTCTTCTGCTATAGCAGAGGCAGAGAGGTATAACAGCATGTGCTTTCCCTTATGTTTGAACTGCTTCAGGCACTTGCAATTTAAGTTACATACATCAGTAAAATAATGGCCTGTTGGAGCTTACTTTGGACCTTCCCAAAGGGTTATTTGCATAAGCACATTATACACAGTTTGTGTGTATAATGTGCCTGAGAGAAGTCTCAGCACATGGAAATGCATCTTTAATTTTAATCCAAGTTGCCCTCCGTAAAGTAATAGTTTCAAGTGTTAGTCTTAAAGATGACAAAACATATTTGTCCTTCGTACGTCAAATGTACATCAAAGCAACCTTGCTCTCTCAGTGCCTGTTGAGTTACTTGAGCATAGCAGTGTATAGGAATTGAACTACAAGGATGAAAACCTTTGTTTTCAGAGTTTCCACCCATTTCCCATAGGTTGCCCTGATGCTGGTTCACTAGAGAAAAATACATACACTTAATCTGAAATGTACAGTACCCTGTACTCTACCATTCTAAAATAGTCATTGTTTTTAATGTATGACTTTAAAACACCTTGGGTTCTATACAGAGGGGTGGAATTAAAGTACTTGAAATAAGCCATCGCCTTCTCAATCCGGCCCACGGATGGTCCAGGAATCAGCGTGTTTTTACATCAATAGAATGTGTCCTTCTATTTAAAATGCATCTCTGGGTTATTTGTGGGGCCTGCCTGGTGTTTTTTACATGAGTAGAATGTGTGCTTTTATTTAAAATGCATCTCTGGGTTATTTGTGGGGCATAGAAATTAGTTCATTCCCCACCACCCAAATATAGTCCGGCCCACCACATGGTCTGAGGGACAGTGTTCCAGCCCACGGCTTAAAAAGGTTGCTGACCCCTGGTGTAACCTATAAGGACTTCCTGTAGCTTATCTGGAATAGCCAGCAGCATTTCCAACTGAGGTTCTTTTATACCACAGATGGGAAATGGTGGCCCTCCAAATTTTGTTGGCTTGCCAGCTCCCATCACCTCGACCATTGGCTATGCTGGCTGGGGCTGATGGGAGTTGGAGTCCAATAACATCTGGAAGACCACAGGTTTTACCACGCCTGTTGTGTGATCTGAGGATAGGGTTTTGCGCTGTGCTTCTGCTCTGTTACATTTAATAGTCTCTGGGAGTGACCCTGGAGCTGAAATTGCAGACTTAACTGCAGCACTCTATCAATACAAAATAAAGCTTAGCAGTAGTAATGAGAAACTGCATTAAGAATTTAGGAAGAGCAGTAGAAATTCTTATAAACAATTAAAATCTACTATAGTTTTCCTGGGACTTAAAATGCTTTCTTGCTACTACTGTACCACAATGTCCTGTTGAGGTACCTTGCTTTCTATTGCAGAGTTAGCCGGCGTGGTGTTCTCCAGATGTTGCCAGACTATAACTCCAATCATCCATGAGAGTTGGCTGTGATGACAGGCCGATGGGAGTTGGAGTTCAATTCATATGGAGGGCACCATGTTGGCTACCACTGTCCTGTTGTAATGCTGCATATCTTAAGGAAATTACTAAGAAATTCAGACTGAAAAACTATGCTTTGCTGTGCGTTCTTCCTCCTTTTGAAGGGTGATTAAAAAGAAAATTCAAATGCTCTGTGTAAACACACTCTTAAGTTGTTCAGCAGATGCTACTTTCAAATGGGTAATAACAAGCCACACAGAAGTGTGTGAACTATAATGCTTTGCATGAAGCTTGTGCCTTTTCTTGTGAAGTGGGTTTTCTTTTCCTCTGCCTATATGTTAACTGTCTCATATCCCTTTTATCTTGTCACTAGGCTGCTCTTTGGAGTTTATTGCATTCGCTTAGGGATCGTTTCTCAGAATCAAGGAGTTAGAAGTAAGCTTTCAGATAAGTGAGCCCCCCCAAAAAAGTGCCGCTTTTGGACTCGGAAGGGGAAAATGGAGCTGTCAGGAATGAAAAAGAAGAGTTTGCTAGGAATCAAAGAAAATAATAAAAAGTCCAGCACTAGGTAATAATTGTCTGAATGTTCAAGGCCTCACCCCTCTTGGGGGATCTGTGCAGACTCCTAGGGATTTCCCATCAAGCATGAGGAATTAGAAATGCATCTTCCCTCCTTTTCATAATCTCCATATATTCCACACCATTGGCTTTCTTTCATGAAGCCGCTCCATAGTGTAAACACTGGGGATTTGGCTCTTAGCATCTTTGTAGCAGTGACATTTCTTGCTTTTGTTGCAACTGAAACTGCGGGGTTGGAAATTAAGTTTCTGAACCTTTGTTCATTAAAGGGCTCCCTCTCCTACCAAGCGCAAGGACCGTACAGAAGAAAAGTCCAAGGACAGGTCCAAAGACAAGCCAGCTACAAAGGAGTCAAGCGAAAAGGATCGTGGGCGCGACAAAACTCGCAAGAGGCGCAGCGCCTCCAGTGGTAGTAGCAGCACCAGGTAAGCAGAGTCAGGAATTCTTGGGTTTCTGAAGGCCGTTTGAAGGACCACGCCTTCCCAAGGATTCTTAATCTTAATCGGCAGTTAAAAAATGATGCCGCCATGCTCAGACAAAGGAAACCTTTTAACTCTTCAGATGTTGGATAAAATATGCCCCTTGATGTGAACTAGCAGGTTGGTTGTAAGTTGAGTGAAGCAGTAATGCTAAACACATACTTGATTTCAGGTCCTCTTCTCTGATTGAGATATTGGGGGTTTGTGTGTGGTTTCGCACAGGAGGTCTGTTTGCACCCTAATGATCTGTTTGGAGGGGAGGCCCTTCTTGGTGTTCATCTTTAGAAGATGTGTGTTCTGCATTTACAAAGGGGTGTGTGTGTTATGGGTACTTCAATTGTGGAACACCCTCCAAAGGGAGGTAATTTCAGAGACGGTTAAAACATTTTTCTTTGCCTGAGCATTTTAGATGGTGGCATTTTTAGGGGGTTGAATGGTTTTTCTCATTCTTCATTAAATTGGTTTTATAAGGTATTTGTAATTTGAGGTGACTTTTGTACAGTGGTGCCTCGCAAGACGAAAAGAATCCGTTCCGCGAGTCTCTTCGTCTTGCGGTTTTTTCGTCTTGCGAAGCAACCCTATTAGCGCTATTAGCGGTTTAGCGGCTATTAGCGGCTTAAGGGATTAGTGGATTAGCTGCTAAAAGGCTATTAGCAGCTTAGTGCCTTAGAAAAAGGGGGTGGGGAGCGCAAAAAAATCGCAAGAATCGCAAGACATTTTCGTCTTGCGAAGCAAGCCCATAGAAAAATTCGTCCTGCGAAGCGCATTGAAAAACGGAAAACCCTTTCGTCTAGCGGGTTTTCCGTCTTGCGAGGCATTCGTCTTGCGGGGCACCACTGTATATTGCTCTAAAATCTGTTTTTCGACAAAGGACCATTTGTACAATAAGTGAAATGATTTAGAAAGAGCATCACCTCTGCATTGGGAGGTGGCCAGGTTTGGGTTGGAGCTGCAAAAGACAATGGTGTGTTCTTTCCAACACCTTCAAAAGTTATTGGGGGTTATTGGGAGAACACCCTTGCTGCCATTAGTCTCTTGCATGACACCTTCTCTGCCAGGTCTCGCTCCAGTTCCACATCCAGTTCTGGTTCTAGCTCCAGCACCGGCTCCAGCAGTGGCTCCAGCTCCTCCTCCGCGTCCAGCCGCTCTGGGAGTTCAAGCACATCCCGCAGTTCCAGCTCCAGCAGCTCATCGGGTTCTCCAAGCCCATCTCGACATCGGCACGACAACAGGAGGCGTTCCCGTTCAAAGTGAGTCTAGATTACCGGAGGCTACTGGCTACTTTATTTCCATTGGCCTTGATAAGTGCTTCCTGTAAGACAGGAGGAGTGGGGAACACTTTACAGCTCAAAGGCCATGTTTCTTTCTTGGGGAGGGGCACATGCTAGCAGTGGGCCAGAGGCAGAAGTGGGTAAAATAGCAGATTGGCCTGTTCTTTGCCTTTTGAATCTCATCATTGGGAACCTGTGTTATATGAAAAGGATGCTTCTAAATTTCAAACTTGGTGGATAGTATCAAATAAAGGTCCCTCCAAGCCCTACTGAATTTAAGTTAAGCCTCAATAGTTACTCACTTTTAGCATGATTATTTCTTGCAAACTATAAATGGCCTGTAGTTGTTGCGCCAGCCACTTTTTTTTTTAAGTAACAAATTTAGCAAGGAATACAGAATAAGATCATTGGTGGGTTTTTTGTCATGCTGCATTGATAGAAGTTAATGAAGAGCTTGAGTTGCAGATCCATACGTTTAAATTTTTGTTTGACACTTTTTGTTTATTTCCACCAGGTCTAAACCGCCCAAGAGAGATGAAAAGGAACGGAAGAGAAGGAGTCCATCACCCAAACCTACCAAAGTACATGTTGGGAGACTCACCAGAAATGTGACGAAGGTAACCGGTGCCTGTTGTTCACTCGTACCCAGAAAGAAGTAAAAAGGCCAAAGGGGGTAGGGAAACATAAGTCCCCCAGAACCCATGGTCTGACTCGGTATAAGACAGCTTCCTGTAAGCCCATATTGAATATGAATGCTGGGAATGCTGTTGACCAAGGGTCCCTCCCAGTATTGATAGACTAGATCTAGACTAGATCAGGGGAGAGTGCTGTTGTGCTCAGGCCCTGCTTGCGAGTGGCTTGACCCCTATGAGAACAGTGTCCTGGACTAGATGGGCCACTGGCCTGGTCCAGCAGGCTCTTCTTATTCTCCTATAGATATAGCTGAGTAAAGTTCAGGTAACCTGGGAAGCAAAACTGTTGAAGCGTTTCAATATGTAATTGAATGGTCTTCACTCTTTTTGTTCAAATCCAGTTAAAGGTGTGTGTGTGTGTGTGTGTGTGTGTGTTGCTGCTTCCACCACTGCCCATTCAGTGTTTTGTTGTTATGAAGATGGAAGGTAATGGACATTTGCAATGAGCGTTAAGGAGCTTGCTTTTCCTCTTCCAGGACCATATAATGGAAATATTTTCCACTTATGGAAAGATCAAAATGATCGATATGCCAGTCGACAGACTCAACCCACACCTCTCAAAGGGTTATGCATATGTAGAATTTGAGAATCCAGATGATGCTGAGAAGGCACTGAAGCACATGGATGGAGGTGGGTTTCAGAAGCTGGCTGCATTGTTAAGAGGTGTGACTCCTACATGACTGAAAAATCTTTATGCTGTAATTTGAGATGACCCCCTCCCCCATTAAAGCAAGGGTTTCAGATTTCCCAAAAGTGATATAGGTTTTACCAGCTAGGAGGGCTCTGTGCAGAGCACACCAGAACAAAATAAGGCTCTAGGTTCTTCAAGTTTTACTCTTATAACAATACAAATATACAGTGGTTCCTCGGGTTACATACGCTTCAGGTTACAGACTCCGCTAACCCAGAAATATTATCTTGGGTTAAGAACTTTGCTTCAGGATGAGAAGAAGAAGAAGAAGAAGAAGAAGAGTTTGGATTTGATATCCCGCCTTTCACTCCCCTTCAGGAGTCTCAAAACAGCTAACATTCTCCTTTCCCTTCCTCCCCCACAACAAACACTCTGTGAGGTGAGTGGGGCTGAGAGACTTCAAAGAAGTGTGACTGGCCCAAGGTCACCCAGCAGCTGCATGTGGAGGAGCAGAGACGTGAACCCGGTTCCCCAGATTACGAGACTACCGCTCTTAACCACTACACCACACTGGCTCTCAGAAATCATGCAGTGGTAGTAGGAGGCCCCATTAGCTAAAGTAGTGCTTCAGGTTAAGAACAGTTTCAGGTTAAGAACGGACCTCCAGAACGAATGAAGTACTTAACCCGTGGTACCACTGTATCATTTTACCTGTATTTGACTTCTTTTTCAAAAATCAACATTGTCTGTCAGGAATCTGGGCTGGTGGGACCTCTGCGACCACATCATGTTGGTTTCTGGCCCAAAGTGAGAAGGGTGGATCATCCTGCTGAAAATGGCCCCCAAGGTAAACTGCAATGGAAAGGCAATGGACCTGTGGGCATGAGCAAAGACCTTGGAATAAGTTGGCAGCAATTATTTAAAGAAAGCAGAGGTTTGTCCCAGGAAAAACTTGCAGTTCCATGTTGGACATTTAAAAATTTATAGTGTAGGTCAGAGGTTAAGAATCTTATTTTCTTGGGGGCTAATGACCCAAAGAGCGAATCAGTCAGGTAATGGGTTCTGATCGTAATAGGTAAGCAAAGTGGTGTTTGTGGTTCCCCAAGGTCTTTTTGGTATCGCCCTGCATGTATGTTTTACCTGTGTATTAATATCTCTCTCTAGGTTCCCTGCTCCCCCACACCACTGCCATAGTTTGACCTTCCCTGATGAGCAAGAAGGCAGTGGCTGCAGGGGGCCTTTGCGTTAATCCCTCACCCTGCTGAAACAAATCAACTTTCTACTTCTGTGATCTTTAAATAGGGCAGATTGATGGTCAGGAAATCACTGCCACGGCTGTCCTGACTCCTCGGCCCAGGATGCCTCTCAGGCGTTTCTCCCCTCCGCGGAGGATGTTGCCGCCACCGCCCATGTGGCGCCGTTCTCCACCTCGCATGAGGAGAAGGTAGGTTGCCTTTGTGGAGCTGGGTAAGCCGGAGGGGCTTAGCTGTTCACAGCTGGTAGGAGCTCTGTCCGGGGAGGCAAACTAAAAAGAAGACACCTGCAGACCCAAATGAGGATGGGCAGTGAGTTACTTCCTGCACTACAGCTGATGGCGAACAAAGACTGTCTCTACACAGAGTAATTGAAGGATAGGCGCCCCCTTCCAGAGCATTAGCATCAGTTTGTTTGTATGCCACTTTTCCACAGCAGTGCTCAAAGTGACTCACAGCATACCAAATGTACGTTAATAAATCCAGCAATTTTATTTTTAAAAATACATTAGGGGACGGCAGGTGGAAGTACTTGCGCCATAATAGTTACAGCATTCTCTCCCCTATATACCCTTCTCGAGTGCTCAGGGGGCATGTGTCTAAAATCTCACAACTCATTCTAAGTTTGAACATATGTCTTACATGTTTAAGTCAAGATTGATGGAATATTTTTATTGTTAATATAAGCTGATGATGTGTATTTGCAAAAATAAAACACTGTGCTCTAGGAACTGAGAAAATATTTATTTTATTTACTTATTATACATTTGCTATATTGCTTTCTGCATTAGGGTTCATTTGCAAAATGTTAGCATGCTGAACTGCCTTCACCCTTTAGGATATAAGAACTACTCTTGAATGCTGATGAATAAAAAGGGACTAGATACGTGTGGATTACTTTCGATATCCATCCATTCTTCTAACTGAAGCTCTGCTCTCTTCCTCGCAATTATATTCCCTTTCAGGTCCAGGTCTCCCAGGCGCAGATCCCCAGTTCGCAGACGGTCACGGTCCAGATCTCCAGGCCGCAGGCGTCATCGCAGCCGATCCAGTTCCAACTCTTCCCGATAAAATGTGGGACTTGGCAGCTTCTTGGTTGTTGTTTTTTTTTGTTTTTTTAAAAAACTTAAAAGTGCATTCAGTTTAAAAATTATACCTTTAAAGAGAAATGAAAATAAAACGAAGGGAAAGCTGAGAAACTGAAACCTAGCCTAGTGTCTTGGGCCCAGCAGGGTGAACTGTGGGCTTTTGTTGGACTTAAAGTCCTTTTTAAAGGGAGCTTTGGTTTGCAAGTTCTCAACAAGAAACATTGTTCTTTAGACATGATACTGTCCTCTTAAGTCCAGTGAAGTCTCTTGTTTTTAGGATATGTCAAAAATAAATTTATACTGTTGGAAGAAAGAAATGGCAGGTTGCAAGAAAACCCTCAGCAAATTTAGATACGGACTGGTTCCTCCTCCCCCCCCCCCCCGCCACCCTCAGCTCTTAGCGATGTTGGCACACAGAAAAGCTTTTTCATGTTCCTTGCTGCTGGTGCATTTAACCAGCCTAAGAACTGGGGGACTAGGACTACTGTTCCTTTTAAGGCATCCCTTCCTTTACTAAAATGTTTTTGGTGCATTGTTCACATGCCCTGTCCTTCCCAAGATTGATGTAAATGCTTTCGCTTTTAGAATATGTGAAACAAATAGGCAGAAAAGCTGTTTCTCTTGCCACCTTCCTCCTGGGGTGGAAGGTGATGTGTCTGAGACCAATTGGGATAACTAGTGTTCAGTTTGCAAAAGGCCAAGAGATTTGCAACCTATTGTACAGTCATTACTATAAAGTTTGATTTTTGTATACCTTTAGCATCTTGTAGTCATGTTGTTGGTACTTGTGTGGAATGGCAAGACTGAATAAACCAATAAGGTTTGGAATAAATGTGTATGGATTCTTTTGTAGTTGAGAAATGTGGTGGTGGTGGTTCTGTGTGCTTAAAATTTTACCACTGAATCCTGCAATGGCAGGATGCTGGGTTCTTAGCCCAATTTTCAATGAGACATCCAAATACACCATGTCTCCACCTGCTCAGAACAGGTAAGTGTGTAGGACAAAAAGTGTATAGGACAAAGATAGGATTTTAATGTTTCAATATTCATTTAATATTGCTGTATGTTGCCTTGAGGTTTGGTGAGGGAGGTGGTAATAGAAATGTTTTAAAAGTAACAAAATATTACTAAATTTGTAACCCGCCCTGAGTTCATAAGGTGGCTTCAGCGAAAGGGCAGATCATCAGCAAGAGAAAGTCCTTAGCTGTAGACAGCTTTATTGCCTGTGCTTTCCAAGTATTTCCGCACCTCTTTTTTCCTAGGTGATCATAGAATTGTCGATTTGGAAAGGGACCAACGAGGGTCATCTAGTCCAAAATATGCAGGAATATTTTGCCCAATGTGGGGCTTGAACCCATGATCCCGATATTAAGAGACTCCTGCTCTACAGAATGAGCTACTCTGTGGCTTAGAAGCAGCCATTTCAGAAGGACAACCTGTCATCATGGGAGCCTCATGTTTTCCCCTGAAACAAAATAAGATTGCCAGCGGGGTTCATTTTCTGCCTTTTAGGCCACGATTAAGGGGAGCGGGCTACACCACTGCAAGATGTAAGAAAGGTTCTGCAGGAGCTTGGTGACTTCAAAGATGAACTAAATGTTGCACTCTGATTAATTACTTTTTAAAAAATAATAAAAATGAAACTGACAAGGCCATTGTAGAAGAGCCAGATGAGGAGCTGGTGCTCAAGACAGCAAGTCTTCGGATCGTTTTCAGGGTTGGGGGTAGTGGTTAAGAGTTACTGGGTTAGGTAGGATCCCAGGGAGCAAGATTCACTTTCCTGTTTAGCTGCAAAGCTCTCTGGGTTATATTGGCCAGCTCAATAACCTACCTCACAGGATTGTTGTGAGAATAAAAACGGGGAGGGGGACGAGCATACATGCTAACCTCCAAAATCCTTGGATAAAGAATGGGGTATGAATACAATAAATAAAATTCAACCCAACAGTGAAACCAGATTCGGGAAGTAACACACCACCCAGAGTCTCAAAAACGCCCTCTTCCGTGCTCTGGATCTATAGAAACTTTATCGTTACTGTCTCTTTAAGACTGGAAGGGATCCAAATGGTCCGCTTCTTCCAGGAGTGCCTGGAGTTGTTCAGCTCTTTAAGAAGAGACAGGGGCCGGACCGGGAGAGCGCGAGAGCTGCGAAGGGTCGCAAGCAACATCAGCAGATTCGACAGGCTCTGATCGAGGCGGCCGCACATAAGACAGGAGCGTCGAATCGGCTGGTGCTGTTTAGACCAACGTATTACCCGGCGTGTTGAGGACGGACCGTAGAGAAAAGGCAGCGCAACACACAGAGATAAACTTCCGGTAAAAATCGACGCCGCTGGTGGCTCCGCCGCAATTGGGCACCATAGAGAGCGCGAAGCAAAACTAGAATGACACGCGCTGACACACGAACTTCCGGTTGAGGTTCACCGGCTTGATTGGGTTTCCGGTCCACATGCCTGGAGAGTGTCTTGGGGGTCGCTGTTAGCCGTGGCATCATTTCTGCCCTTGGTGAGGCCTCGCCGGGGGGGCGGGCGGGGAGAGAAGGTGGGAACTTCTAACGGCGGGAAGCGAGGGGCTGAGGCGTTTCTCCCTCACGCCGAGCGGTCCTGTTCTACACGTCAGCGTGGGGATTAAGTCCCACTGAATTCAGTGAGCCTTACTTCCGAGTAGACGTGTCTTGGGTTCCGCGTTACGGTAATTTCCAGAGCAACAGCCGTGTTAGTCTTTTGCAGCAGCAAAAAGCAAAAGCAAAGCCCAGCGAAGAAATCTTGTGGCTCCTTAAATACTTAAGGCGTTTACAGTATTTTGGCTTAAGCTTTTCGTGGTCAGCAGCCCATTTCGTGAGGGGCGTTCAGAGGTGGTGCTATAATAAATGTGTTATGTCTTTAAGATGCCATGAGACGCATTGTTGCGGTGCTAAACCACTGCGTGTCTCCTCAGAACTGAGTTCACTGGGGCTTATTCCTAGGTAAGCAGATAGAGGATTGCAGGCTTAGGCTGAAGTTTCCTTAGGCCCACACAATACCTACACAGGTGGGAGCATCCTGAAGTTTTGTACTTGCATGTTTATTTAGGTTTTTAAAATCTCCGCTCCCACAAGGAGGTCAGGATGTTGGTGGTTATTATTACTTACTATATTTATAACCCACGTTTTCCACCAAGTAACTCAAGGGTACCAAGTCAGACCATTTGTCCATCTCGCTTAGTATTCTCTACTGATGGACAGCAACTCTCCACTGTTTCAGACTTTGAGTCTGTCCCAGCCCTACCTGGAGATTCTGGGGATTGAATCTGGGACCTTCTGCATACAGTGCAGAAGTTGTACCCCTGAGCCATGAACCTTTCCACTACTTCTGTTTAGGGGATAGTAATTACCAGCTCTACTTTCTCAAACCTTGGTGGTATTACTTACCAACCTCCTTGTTGTTTTCCAGAAGTGACCAGGATAAATGGATTCTGACTTGCTTCAAGTTCGTCATATAGTACAAGAAGCAATTGGCACCCTATCTGTTTCCAGAGATGGAGCCCAGATCTGTGAGACTTTGCGGACAATTAAGAGCTACCTTGGTGGAACTGAAAATCCACCCTCCATGAAAGAGAAAGAAGAATTTACTCGCAACCATTTTACTACCTTTCTGCAGTGTCTTATCAGTAACCTGAGTCTTGATTGGCTGGAGCAGTTCCAATCAGATGAAGATAAGGAGTTATGGGATTGCTTTTTCTTGGAAGGACCAGCAGACCAAACTTTTATGGTTCTTTTGGACACCATCATTTCTACAGCGTAAGCATGGCTACTATGCTGTGATCTCTAATTCCATAACTGTTTTGTGTTTAGGGTTCTCTCAGTTTAGAGGCCTGAATCCAAAGAGCCCAGTGCTAAAAGCACTTTTGCACATACAGGAAGACTGCTGATTTTTATTTCCGACAGCTGTCTCGCACTTCATCAGATGCCACTCAACTTTTCATAGCAGCTTTTTGGAGTAAGGTGGAATGTTTGAGCTGCAGTGGGAAGGAGGATCCCAAAAAGTCAAAATACATATGCAAAGGAGTGTGTTGTTTTTTTTAATCCCACTTGTAGGCTCAGTTCAGATGTGATTCAAAAATCCATTATTTCGTGCTGTGTGAATTTGCATAGAATAAACCTTGTGCTTATGCACTGTGTCTTCTCCCTCCTAGTTTGAGTCTGTTTGTAATTGCCTTGAAACCTAAGATGGGCAAACTGTAGTTTATGAGTTTGGATGTAATAATAATAATAATAATAATAATAATAATAATAATAATAATAATAATTTATTATTTATACCCCGCCCATCTGGCTGGGTTTCCCCAGCCACTCTGGGCGGCTTCCAAAAGAATATTAAAATACTATGATACATCAAACATTAAAAGCTCCCCTAAACAGGGCTGCCTTCAGATGTCTTCAGATGTAAGGGCAAACTAGTTTGCCACAAGCCATAGATGGAAGGCAATACCAAGGGGCTGAGGGTGTGCCTAATCATTCAGCCATGGTTTGGCATAACATCTGAACTGAGTCATTCAGATGTAACTCTATAGCATGGTTTTGCATGATGAGAATGAGCATGGCTAAATCTTGGTCTCATGTGCCCTCCTCTTCATGAGAAGATTGAAAGCTTCTCCTTTCCCTTTAAAACTAATCACAGATCCCTGTATGTTCTAACTTAGGAACTGAGGTTTGTCTAACTGTGGTTACTTAAAACAAACAAGACTCAAAATAATGTTTTTTAACTAGCTGCTGTTAGTGCAAACCATAGTTCACATGTTTAGAAATAACAGGTGATTGTGGTTAATTCAAAAAACAAAAGCAAAGGCTTTTGATCTTCTCATACATGCCAAGAAGTAGTGAAGAGGAGAAAGAGCATGATCCCAAGACTCATTTTCCTAATATTGAACTGTATTTTAGTGTTATTTCTGAACCTGGTAAATGTTTCAATATACAGCACTGCATGGACAGAACCCAAATATGCTTTTATTTTACCTCTCACTTTGCAAAAGATATTATCCTGATTCTTCGGTGCAATATTTTGGGCTTCACAGAATTTTGAATCCCTTAGTAAGGGATATCATCCTGAGGTTCAAAGAAAGGAGATGTGGGGTTGCAGGAGTTACACAAGAGTTATGGGATGAGAGTGTGGAAATAATTGTGGTGTGGATGTGTTTAAAGGAAGACTGAACTGCCATTGGTCAAGGATGCTATAATTCTTTCCTGTAGTTTGGTTAGATGACCTTTAAAATTCCTTCCAATTCTAAAGGTGGTAGCTAACAGAAATTGATGTTCCTTAGTTGATTTCAATGGGTGTGCTTTGAGTATAACTAATGTTGGATGCACCCTAAAATTCTATGATTCTAGAGCAGCTTGATGGACATCTGTGAGTCCTCAATAAACATTGCTTATACATTTTCAAGTCTTTGGCCACAACCAGGAATCATAGTGTGGTTTAAAAAAACCCCACCAGAATTGCAGGTGATGATGTTATCTGTTGAGTTGCTTTTTCCTTACGAATTGAAAATAAAGGCAGAAAAATACCTTTCCATGCAGGCCCAGTTTCCGTCTGAATAAAGTCGTTGATGTGCTGGAGCAGTTCCTGCAGAGAGCTGGACTGTCTGCTCTGATGTGGGAAGTCTGCAAACAACAAACACAAGCTGGCCCTTCAGTGCTACAGGAGGCCATCCTCAATAAGGTGGCCTGTCTCCCTGATCACCTAGGCAACAAGCTCCAGGAAGAAAACCGGCCAGTCTTCTTCCCCCAAAACTACTTCCCGCTGCTTGGTGTGGAGATGGTCCAGGTGCTGGAGAAGATCTCTGATTCACTGCGAGGTGAGATTTCACAGGATCTGCTGCTGCTGCTGCACTGACAGGCCGTGGCTAAGAATAACAAGTATTTAAAACCAGTTCTGAAATTAGGGGAGGACGGAGGGAAGGGAAGGGGACCCTTAATGAAATCTGCAAGACTTGCCACTGCTTCCTCCCAAATTTAGCCAAACGACAGGCTTCCCCACAACCTTTTGGAAACAATAGCTAAGGAGGTGTCAGAAAATAGAAAGGGGCCAGACTTTGCCTCTTGTCTTCCAAATAAAGCAGTTAACACAGGTGAAACTGGATGGCTGGTCTCAACCAAACCAAGCAGTGCATAGCTGAAGACCAGATTGCTGTCCTCAGCCAGGTACATAGTTACAGAAACAGGGGAAGGATCCTAGCTAGTGACCATTGAGTAGAGGTAGAGGACCAAATCATGTCCCCCCTTAGTTTTTTAAAATGGAAGCAAAAGGAACCCAACACAAAAGTTAGGGTGGAGGTAGCCTCTCCCCATTTGACTGCCTGTAATTTGAGCACTAGACAAAACAATAACTTTATGTCATGAATCTACATTGGTATAGTAGGAGTATGCAAATACTTTTGAGGTTTTTGTTTTTTTCAGAATTCTTTGTTGTGGATAATTTTTTGTCTAGATACTGCTTGATGAAGAGCTCTGTGAAGACCAAACTTACAAACTGAACTTGGTCCAATAAACTATATTTGTATTTCTTGGTGCCAACACAGTGATCACAGCTATCAAACTACATTGTTACTTAAAACAATAATCTGACACCCGTATATCTTTAGGTGCATGTGAATAATTAAAGGCAGAAGGTTGTGTGTGTGTGTGTGTGTGTGTATGCGTGCGTGCGTGTGCGTGCAGTCCAACCAAAATAAAGCACATTTAAATCCCATTGTTGTCAGTGTGAGTCTTAGGCCTAGAGAATTCAAAAAATCTTTTGCAGGTATACAGTAGTTTATTGATTTATATTGTGCCAGTGATGCAGATGGTGCTTTGCATCTATCTCAGGGTACACTGACCAGCCATGGCTCTCTGGAGTTTTTGATGGGGAATGTTCCCCGCACCCCTGGAGGGGGTGGGCCTTAGTGGTTTGCTGTGTAATCATCTGGGTCTGTGGTCATTCATGATCTCACAGAAATGGATTAGTTTTCCGAGCCTTGAAAGGAAGGCCAACCTATTTTGTGCAGAGCTGGCTTCTCTCAAACCTCATAACGAGGCTTTCATTGAGTAGTGAGTTTTATTCTTCTGAAAGGACTTTGTCATCCTCACTTGCATGGGCCCACTTTTCATTCTTCATGTTTAGCTCACTAACAGTTTCTTCTGGTGTAAGCTTTATCTGAAGAAGTGTGCATGCACTTATACCAAGAACAAACTTAGTTGGTCTCTAAGGTGCTACTGGACAATTTTTTATTTTTTTATACATAGCTCCAGGTTATTGATTTCCCCTGAGGACTTCCATTTCTATGCCAGTGCTCTGTTCATCTTCATGGAAGCTTTGCAGCTGGAGCTTCAGTCTCAGTTCTGCGATCTGATGGATTCATCGACTAATGTGGCTTTTCTTATATTCCAGGTGGCTTGGATTGCTCAATCTCCTTTGTGTCCCAGGTGCTAGGGAAGGTATGCATGCATGGAAGACAAAGTGAGTGCTCTTTAAAGCTTGCAGTAAGCCATAACTTCCTTTCAACATGTCTGCTTTCAAAGCTGCTTTCTCTCTGCTCTGTCACTGGTTGAATCAAACTGCAACGATTGATTATCACTTGATGTAATGATGCTTCAAAGAACTCCTGTGTAGGCTGGTTAGAGTGTTGCAGTTAGTAGTGTGGTTCATATGAACATCTGAAGCAGCTTTATGCTGAGTCAGACCATTGGTTGATCTAGTTGTGCCTAGCAATCTGTCAGTAGCACTCCAAGGTCTCAGGCAGATTTTCCTCCCGCAGTCCTGTTACCTGAACTGAAGTTGCCGGGGATTGGACTTGGGACCTTGTGAGTACAGAGCCTGTGCCCTACAACTGCTTTATGCACCAAGTCCCCAAGCTTGGCATATCGCAGGAGCTCATTTCACAAAAAACAGTCACACTCATTCTGAAGATTTAAGTGTATGTGCCTAATGAAGTGTAAGAAATTACACCATATCATAAAAAGTATTTAGCCTCTAGAGTTACAACTCTATGAAGATTATTGTCTTATGAGGAGGCTGGAGTCTCTGGAACCTGGAAATATTAAGCAACTTGATAATAGTGTTAGTTAATAATAACAACAAATGATGATTTGGGGCCACTGAGAATTCCAAGGGTTAATTCATGGAGAGCTTTTAGCTTTTCCAGATAACTTGATTTACTGTTCCTGCTGACTTGCCCTCTTTTCCCTGCACCCCCACCCCATGGCTTGTGAAGTCATTGGGTGCTACACCAGTGTGGTGTAGTGGTTGAGAGCGGTAGTCTTGTAATCTGGGGAACCGGGTTCGCGTCTCCGCTCCTCCACATGCAGCTGCTGGGCGGCCTTGGGCCACTTCCTTGAAGTCTCTCAGCCCCACTCACCTCACAGAGTGTTTGTTGTGGGGGAGGAAGGGAAAGGAGAATGTTAGCCGCTTTGAGACTCCTTAAAGGGAGTGAAAGGCGGGATATCCAATCCAAACTCTTCTTCTTCTTCTTGCATATCACAATAAACCACGTGAGGAAGAGACAAGGAAAGTCAGCTGGAATACATAATCAAGTTACCTGGTAAAGCTAAACCATGGTTTATTGCGGCGTGCATGAGCTGCAGTGAACCTTGGGTTCATGTGATTCCTTCCCCCAGACTGGAGGTTAGCCACCTCTGCTATGATGCATTCTTAGAAACTGTCTAAGTTATAAATGACCCTGACAGCCAGGCAGGTGGCCTGGAAGAGGAACTGGATGCTGGATAAACAGGGAGCATTGGTTTGATAACCAATTTTTCTTTCATATTCTATGTCACTCTTTAAATGACTTGATCTCAGCAGACATGTTGAACACTTAAGACTGAGCACTGCTTAAGAAAAGGCAGCTGTTATCCCTTTTTCAGCCACTAGGAGGCAGACTTTTAAAGAACAATGCAATGGAAGGAATATATAATGCCATGGTTTACAGTGGCAAAGAACAATGTTATATGATGTGTGAAGGGCATTCTTATTAAAATGTTTTTAAAAGCTCTCCTTCTCGAAGAACAGCAGGAAAGATCCCCCTCTTCCCACCACCCAAATTATCTTAACTATTGGCCAAAAAAATTAAATAAATAAGGAAGTAAAAAGGATGTTTGTTCTTCCCTTTCTGATTTCAAAGCAACTCCTTTTCTTCTTCTTTTGGGATGCAGAAGAAATCCTGAACGTGCTGGTGCCCCACCTGACGGATCGTACCCAGTCTGACTGCATCTGGCAGAGGATATGCTGGCGACTGGTGGAGAGTGTGCCGGATCGCTGGGTGGAACCTGTCGTCTGCGGCTTTGTTCAGGCAGCAGCAGGGTAAGCAGCCAAACCTCTGCGTGGAACGATGGGCGCATGCCATGCCTCCTTGTATCCTTGCAGCAGTTGAAAATGGTTCCCCCTGCACTACAAATTAGATTTCCTTTCAGCCTGCTCAGCTGGTGAAGTTTGAAAAGGAGGAAGGTTTATTTTATTTGTTTGTTTGTTTGTTTGTTTGTTTGTATGCCTCCTCATAAAACACAGCCCTTTGGGCAACTTACAATAAATGACTCTTCAAAACAAGCTGAATATAAGACCGTTAAAATATGAACTGAAACAACTACAAGAAAAACACAGGTCATAGCATCTCCAAGATGTAAAACACAGACTTAAAAACTGGAGAGAACCTGGCAATATAAGTTGTTTAGGTGGCCTGGGTAACGAGAGAGGTCTCTACCTGGCACTGAAAAGTCCATAGGGATGACACCAGGCAAGCCTTCCTGGGAAGGGAGTTCCATTACTAGGTGCCAGTACCAAAAAGGCCTTCTCTCTGGTGGTTGTCCATCTCTCTTTATTCAGTGGGAGCACCCCAATACAGCTCCTGAAAAGAACCTGAAAAGTTTGGTTAGGCAGAGGCTGGTCTTTCAGACATATTTGATTTGAGCAGAGAGACATCTCCCTTGCTTTTATCTGCCCTTATAGGACGGGAACTTGAATATTGCATATCTTGCTTTGCCAGTACATTCCAGACTTCTATTTGTGAATCATCTAGTCTTGTGATCCAGTTGCGATTTTAAAACAGCACCGATTTAGAAAAAAGACACTCATGGTTGAAATGTTGCTTTGTCTGTATTGCTAGACCTGCCGTGCTGTCACGATTGTTGGGGAATTTGGTTGTCAAAAGCAAGAAGGCTCAATTTGTGATGACCCAGAAGATGCTGCTGCTTCAGTATAGCTATCCGGTGAGAGTCCTTGGATGTCATTAATCAGGAGGCAAGCATGTTTGTTGGGATGGCATGATATGCTGTGTTAAGATGGGTGACCTGTGTTTTTACAAGTTGTGATGTTGCGGTGCTTGTGCTCTTGGACTTGCAAGTACAAGTTTCAGGGTGCCCCTTCTGAGGCAGGTTTGGGGAAACGTAGGCCAGCAGCATCAGGAGGACATCACATTGGCTAACCCTGGTTTAAGGAAGTAACCCTGCCAACCTGCTTTCTGACCGTAAACCTGTAAATTGCATGCACTGTTTTTCTTTTACAATATCAACACAATGCATATCGTAATGGTATACTGAGCATATTTGTAAATTTTACAATTACAACAAATTGGTCCACTATGAACATTCATGGTCAAGCTCCTATTCCCATATAATGATCTGAATAGTAGGTCACCCGGTTCGGTTTATAGTTCATAGCTTACCGGAAGATATTGAGAGAGTTTGTTCCTTTCTCAAAGGATCTGCTGTGATTTCCATTGTTTGTCATGCGTATGAGCTCTGTGGTTTCATTAATACAGACTATGGTGCTCCAGAACCTCCTTGGTTATCTAGCCCTGGACAACATGCGGCGTCTCTTACTGATCAAGGTAAGCAGGGTAACGGTTAGCAAAATGTATTTCTGTATATGTGTGAGAGAGATAACATGCAACTTGGTAGAGATCATAGGAGCACCTTCCCAGCCCTGTTATGTGTAATGTAATAAAAACACATCAGAACTAACATAGAATGAAAGAAGAGTGACCCCAGAGCCACTGATCTTGCCAGCCTGTGTTTCACTCCTTTTCAGTGTGCTAACAAATGAAAGGTTTAAGAGTGAGATAAATGGGTGGTCATTTCAGAGTGGCCTTTCTCTTGTCAGTGGATGAGATCTTTTCATAAGGTTGGCTCTCCCACTTGTCACAAGATGCTGGATATCCTGTGCAAGAGAGGACTTTCTAGTTCTGGGGAATATTAGATGTTGATGGAGCACCATTTCACTGAAACCAAGTTGGGTTCTCCATCCTCGCCTCTTCTGGTTTAGCTTGCTAGGGTGGGAAGAGGAGGCGATAATCACTAACCGACTGAAAAAGTTGGTGGGATTGCAGATGCAGCCATGTGTTCCTTCCAGCAGATTGATGGGAATGTTGTGTTTTGGCTGCTCCATCTGGAGGGCAGGGGGGTTGTAGCTGGGACTGTTGCAAAGAAAGACACACCCCCTCCTTTCTCCCAAGACATCCTGAGCCCAAGCAGCAAGCTCTGCACACACTGGTGGGACTGTCTCCCTGGAGCCCAACCCTTGAGAGGAGGCCTCAGATGGCAATTTAACCCAGATATGCAGGGCAAAGCTTTCTTAGTAAAGCACAGGGCAGATGATCCAAAGACATTGAGAGTTAGTGCCTTGACTAAGAGGTTCTGTACATCTTACTCCTCTTTGGCCCTGCTGGTAATTGGGGAGTCTTTACACCCCTAAATTTTGCTTCTGGATTAGAAGGGGATGACGAGAGATCTTTTTTTTTTAATAACTTTTTTATTCAAAACTGAAACAAAATATATTATCCAAAAACATATCATCCTTATTTCCCCCCATTTTTCCTCCCTCCCCCTCCCTCCCCCCCAAAGAACCCACCCACCCCTGCCCCCAACTTCCCTCAGTTCCAGTCCTTGATTTCTCTAAAAATGCTGTTTTATGCATGTTACACAGTTGCATAGATCCTCAAACTATTTAGCTGATTATTATCAATAAAAAGTTTGTGAATGTTTATTCAAAACCAGCCAAGGAGTCCAGTTCGCTTTGTTGTATCTTCAAATACTTTGTAAAGGGTTCCCATTCATCTTTAAAGTCACAGGTATCCTTGTCCCATAGCTTGTATGTCACGAGAGATCTTAACCAAGCTTTTAAGAGGCATAGGCCTGGCTCCAGCAGAAGACTCCCTCATACAAAATGGAATTGGGTTCATTGGCACTTACTGTGAAGGTGCCTCCTCTGGTGGGCGAAGGGAGTCGGTCACTGCTGGGTTATTATGCTAAGAGGCCCAAAAGGAGGCTTGTGGGGACGGGCAGAATGACATGTTGAACCCGACATTCAGGCTTCTAACGCAGGTTTTGAAAGAGCTGCTGGAGACCTGGGGAAGCAGCACTGCTGTGAAGCACTCCCCAGTGGAGCAGCAGCTATACATCAGCAAGGCCATTCTGATCTGCCTCTCTCATCTGAAAGAAGCAGAAATACTAAGCGACAGACAAGGTAAGGGAGAGAGAAAAGGACCAAGCTGGCATCTTGGGCCGCTGGGCCTCAAAATCTTTATGGTGGAATCTGGGTGACTACCTTGGGAGATGCTCACAGGGTGGCTGCAGCAATTGGTTGTATCCAGTGCCGGTCTTACTCAGAGTATACTTATTGAAATGAATAAGCCTAAGGTTGCCCTGTTCATTCTCTTCAGTGGGGCTATACTGCACAGGACCACCATTGGATAGAACCTATTATCTTGGTGTGAATGTCATAAAACTGCAGTTTATTGAGATGTGGTGAGATCAGTAGGATGTCTTGCCAATAGAGATCAACTGAGAAGTAACCCAACATAAGGTGGGATAGTCCACCTGCGGCAGCCTTCCCTAACCTTGAGACCTCCAGATGTTTTTGGCCTACAACTCCCATCAGACCCACCTAGCATGTGTGTGCTGGCCGGGGCTGATGAGAGTTGTAGGCCAAAGTATCCGAAGGGCTGTAGGTTGTTGAAGGATGTTCATGGGATGGTCATGTGCTTTGAGCTTGGAGTACTGGTGCAGAGTGTTGCTTATGATAAGTTATTAGTGATGGAAGATCACAGGCCTGTTAAGGATTTTAATTTTGACCCATGGGAAGAAACAGGCCTTTATCTGTGGATCTTTGTGCAACTCAGCCAGTATGTACTGTGGATCAGTACCCAGCTGGGTTCTCCTGTTAACATTAAGGACTCTTTTTTTTAAAAAAAGAGTGCAGGTTGTGGGGTTGTTTTGTGTGGCTTCTGTCGTGTAATGCATTGGTACAACAAGGTTCAAGAAAAGGTACCATATACCTTTGAGTCAATGGAAAAGGAGAAAAGAAATGGATCTCATACTATTATGCTGCATTGTATACTTCTTAAATAAACAATGAAAATTCTTTATTTTTCTGTAAAAAGCCAAAAAAGACTAGCACATTTATTATGAGTCTGCCTCATTAGATCCATCATTCTTCGCAGACCATAAAACTTTTGGAAGTAATACATTTTGTAGCTATTAAAATGTTTTGTTTCTGTTTTAACCTGTGTTTAGTTGGCTACTCCTTTGAGTAGTGTAGCCCCACCGCTAAAAAAAGAAGAAAAGGAAAGTTCAGCACTGTCTTCTTCTGCTTGCATTGGAAAGCCATAGCAGATGGTTCAAAAGATGCCGAAATATATATTTGCCCCATTGTGGAAAGCACAACACCTGCTTATCAGGTTTTAAATATGTCAGAGCTGGCTATTGTGCTTTTTGCTGAATTTTCCTGGTCACCTTCTGCTTGTCCTTCCAGAGCTACTCACAGTCATGATGGAAGGGATGAAATGTCACCTGGACAGCAACTTGCCAAAGATCCGCCATATAGGGATGGTTGTGGCCGAGTGCGTCAGTGCCAGGGTAATGTCTGAAGGACCTGCTCTGAAATTTCAGGTGAGACAGCCAAGTGAACTTTCTGCAGTGTTCGGTTGTGGCAGGGAAAAAATCCTTTAAATATGCTAGTGGAATATACCTTTGGTATTGTGTCCCAGCTTCTGCCATTTAAAATTGTTGTGTGTATATGTTTGTGTGTGTGACAAAGAGAATGGTTCTGTTTAAATATAATGGGAAATCAGGATTTCCCACCATGTGAACAAGTCTGTAGGAGTCTTTGCCTCTCGGGAGGAGAGCGCAAATTTTTGCTTCTGCTTTTAGAAAGGCAACATCTCCTTGTTAGGTCCAAACTTGGGGGACTGGCTTGCAAGACTGTGGCTTCAGATCCTGGCTTTTCCCCCCCTGAAACCACAGTTGAAACAAACCATGGTCTTTCAAATCTGGTTGTAATGGGCAACTGTGGATTGTTTCAAAAATGGAAGCAAAACCTTATGTCTCCTTGTGGCTGTACAAGAGGCCGGGAGGGAAAGTATGCAAGTGTGAGGCTTGTTCATTCATTTAGCAGGAAACAGTGGTTTCCTGTTATGTCTGAATCCAACCAACATTTAGTCGAGTCTGGCCTTGCTTTTAAGCAGGCACCTGTCTCTTGTTACAAACCTTGCGGGTCAACCTGTTTCAACCATTTTCTGAGGTGAAACAACAAGCGCCATCCCAAGAATGGACTTAGTAAATCAAATTACGGCTGCCACATGCCTTTATCCAAGAGCCAACCTGTGTACTAGTCCCCTTATTCTATCTTAATGTTTTGCTTTGTTCTCAATGTGTTAGTATGAAGAAGATGATGAGATCAGAGATTTAAAGACCTTGCTGATTCAGAGGCCAGAGCAGATTCCTGACAGTAATTCCCAGAGCATGGGGTAAGTTTTTTAGACTCCTTCAGCTTCAACTTGCACTGGCTGCTTTTTGTCATTGTTTTCTCTGCTGGAGACTTTGGCCTACTTAACACATTAAGCTAAACCATAGTCAAAACTAATCTGCGTTAATTTGTGTGGTGCTAAAATACACTTTGTTGAATAAGCCAGGATTATAAACTGTTTTGATCTAACCTTGTTTCAACAAAGCATGGTTTAAGCTAACCACAGTTTGTCCCTTTCAAATGTAATCATAAACTGTGTTTGATTTAAAATAGGAAGCAGGTGTTCCCAGACCTCTCACCATGGCTATGCCAGAGGAGGGGGAAAAAGGGAAAGATCACGTGAGCCAAGAAGCTCTCTGCTGCACTAAAAGATGATAACTAAAAACTAAAGCATTCTGTGCAAATGGGATCTTTTAGTCTACAGAACAGTTTTCTTATTTCTTTGTGGAGTTTCAGGACATAACGTCTGGCATTTTTAGAACCCAGGCTAATTTGCAGCATGTTTATATAATAGTTATGTTTTCACCTGCTGTTGCACCTCTTTCCTATTATCAGCATGAGCAAGACTTTTCCCTCGGTTGATAGGAACTTTTTTTTTTGCTGCTGCAGGAACAGCAGACCAGCCATGACACCAAGCACTATTCTGAAACCCAGTGTGAAACCACAGCCAAGTGCTTCTGAAGGACTGGACCAGGGGGATGACTCTGAGCTTGATAGGTATGTGGGAAAATGTTGTTGCCGAGCAAGAAGATAGATACAATGTGGGATCTTCACACTGTGTGCATGAATCGAAGCTCATTTGAGGAAGAATTTAAATTTGTTTCTTTTTCAGCGATGATGACCTCGTGCCATATGACATGTCAGATGACAAAGAACTGAAGAAGACCAAGGCTCCCACCTATATCCGAGACTGTATTGAAAGTAAGAGATAAGGGATAGGACGGTATGAAGTCCATAGCATTGTTCACGTGACACACTAAACCATAGTTAGCATGACAAGAGCAAGTAAGAATGAGCCGCAGTGAGCTATGAGCCTTCAGACTTCCCCTTCCCCTCCTCTCATTTGACCAGGAGAAACAATTTGGAAGCGTTTGTTTCCACTTTTGCTTAACTGCATTATCCAGACCAGCAAACTGTGACTGACACGAACTGGATAGTTTCAATCAAGCAAACTTCAAACCATAGTTACTGACGCTGGCTTGTTTAAACTAACCATAGTTAAAATTGACCACTGCTTCTGGTCTGTACAGCATAGCAAGCTATGGTTAATCAAATACAGAAGCAAAAGCTTTGGAACACCTTGGAGGAAGAGAGAAAATGTGCCATGCGGCTTTATCATGGTTGTTCAAGTTGTGCAAGCCTATGGTTTAGTGTGACATGTGAACTAGCTTTCTGGGATGTTTCGTTTGTTTCTATGCCACCTTTCATTCAAGAAACTGAGAACATTGCAGTGGCTCTCAACATGTGTTGTGTTTCCTGGTTGATGTAAACACATTTATTGCCCGTGAAACATCCTGTGGCTTTTCTGTTGGGCTGACACATTCTATGCCTTATTCAGAGCCTCCTGCACTTCTTTACTATCTCCTGTCTCCCAGACTAGGGCAAGTCAACATGGTGCCTAACTGATGGGGCTGGACTCCAATTCCCATCATCCCCTAACCATCGCTCATGGGCTGATGGGTGTTGGAGTCAAGCAAATTTTGGAAGGCACCTCATTGGCTACTTTTGTCCCAGACCTATCTATGAAAGACCGCCACAATTATTTGCAAACCCAAATCTTTCAGTTTAAAGCATATGATTGCATGAACTTTCTGCATAACGTATATTCCTGATACAGCATTAACTTGACTGGACAACTGGGAAGTCAAATGCGAGATTCCTTCTCCTCTTTTCTTTCTCTCAGTCCTGACTGGTCCCGAAGATCCAGACAAGTATGAAGCCACAATGAGTACCCTGGAGACTTTGATCCGAAGGAACGTGGCAGCTGCACGAGAAGTAAATGCAAATTCCTCTTGGTTTGATCTTGATTCGGCTTTAGAAATAACCAATGAGAACTTGTTGGGGCTCAGGGGCTTGCCCTTGACGAGTGAGAAATACAGGAGGGTGGTCCCCTTTGCTATTCGAAGGGAATGACATTTCTCTGTAGTTATGGTGGCGGCAGTTGACTTCTTTGCTGTCCAAGGCAAAATAGCGTATTTGGGGTGTGAGGGGGGAAAGACGCAGTTAGGACTTTAGATCATACACCCCCAAACTCGGCCCTCCAGATGTTTTGGGACTACAACTCCCATCATTATCTCTAGCTAACAGAACCAGTGGTCAGAGGCGATGGGAATTGTAGTCCCAAAACATCTGAAGGGCCAAGTTTGGGGGTGTATGCTTTAGATGATTTCCAGTTGCTCTGCACATACGTTGAAGCTCATTGGCAGTTTAATCAGTCTAGGCAACCTTGGTGATCTCTTGAACACCCAACTTACGGTGTCATGGTGGCAGCCGGAGAGGGGGACTGTCATCTCCTCCCTGACCCCTGCAAACTTTTTATTACACTCAATGAGACCAGCTGACTCTCAACTTAACCTGCCTGAAAAATCAAGCCTCTTGAATGGCTAAGACTTCAAAACACACGCACATACACTCTTTGGTATTTTTGTGCAGGTGAGCGTGGAACTGGCAAAGGTCCTGCTGCATCTAGACGAGAAGAGCTACATAGAAGGCTTTGTGGGGCTTCGTCAAGGCGCTCTGGTGGCCATCGCTGTCACAGACCCAACACCAGTGAGTCCTTGTGCTGTCTTTGGTTCTGACTGCAGGGGCTGAGGAGCTGCAGCTGGCCTTTCTTAGCCAGGCTTGGAGAGGGCCATTTGAGAAGCTAGCTAAGGGGCTGGTAAGAAGAGGAGATTGGTAAAGTTGCACTAGGCAGACAGGGAAGGCATCTTACTAGGAAAGAGCAGGAAAGCCATGGGCAGAAGCACTGGAATATAGAGGTCTTTTCCTCTGCCCCTAGCTTGCCAGATTGATGGGGCAGCTTGTAAGACTAAGGAGCCACAGAACACCTCTAAACTCACCTTTGTTTTCTGTTGCCTAGGTGGCCAAGTTTCTGACCTCTGAGTTCTACTCCCTGAACTATAGTCTCCGCCAGCGCATGGACATCCTGGATGTAAGTGGTCCTTTTCCAGCATATTATAAGCAAGCCTTATGAGAGGTAGTGTTGCATTGCAGCTAAGAGACTGAGTGACCTGTCGGAAGCTCCCCAGTTCATCCCTCACCTCTGCCATGAAGTTGTGTATATGTGAAGTTCTGACTCCCGCATCCCTTATTTTGCTATTGTAAATGGTTTCTTGTAGTTTGAACGATGCTCTGTGTTTTATATTTGCTGTCCTTGTGAAGCGAGTGGGATGCACTGCACCTCCAGGCTAGAAGCGCCTGACAGCTTCTTGTCTATTCACTCAGGTGCTGGCCAGAGCAGCCCAGGAACTCTCTCAGCCCTTTTCTCCTAAAGCAAAGCAACTTCCTAGTCTGAAACAGCCCAGCATCCAGATCCTGCCTAGCAACAGCTCTTCTCCAGACTGGCAAAAAGTTGTGGATGAAAGGATCCGAAGCAAGACCAGAAGGTTTGCAAAGGTGAAGCCAGGAAATGCAAAACTGCCTTGAGCTGTAGCAGGGGGCACATCAGTGCAGACAGACGAGCTGGTCTTGTATTCAAGGGCTTAAGAAATCCAAGAAATATGGTTTTCTGTTTAGTTCAGGCTTCCCAAACTTCTGGTAATGGGAGGGGCCATACATTCACCTACCCATATGGAGCAGAGTTCTCTCTTTGTTCTGAAGGCCTTCATAGAAACTTCCTTTACTCAGCCTAGGAGAGACAGCAGCCCATAATATTATTAGGGTCTTGTTTGATCGGCTCTCCTCAGCTTTCAACCCCCACCCTCCATGTCTTTAAATTATAGACCTGTTTCGTCCTGTCCTTGATCTCTCCTGATAGGACTACATTGGTGGAAGCACCTTGAGAGCTCTATCCCTGATCTGGTCAAAGTAACAATTAACAATTATATTAATTCAGGTGACCTGTGGCTCCTTCTGAACCACCACTCCAGGATGCAGATTGTTTGCCTTAAAGAGCCAGTCAACACAGCAATGAAACGCTTAGCATGCTTTTAATTTCAAAGGCACACCTTGTTCCAGGAAAAGAAAAGCTATAGCATATTTTTATTTTCATCCTGGGATGGGCCTCCTGCCTCCAATGGTCATCTCAAGGGAGGACAACTTTTCAGTCCAATCTCCCGTCTTTTATTGCCTCCATATTTCCCTCCCACGGATCTGTGCCATAGAAGGTGATGCAGTACAATCACATTCCATGATTGGGTCCTGCCCTCCACCACCAAACACCACTGCCCCCCCCCGACATCACTTGATTTTGAGTTAAGTTGATACCACCTGAAATTCAGAAATAGATGTACTTTCCCTGTCTGTGGCTGAACTTGGTCATAAGATGTTGCACTGCTAACCACAAAGGTGCTTAAGCATTTCAAAAGAAACTTCCCTTTTCTTACCTACGGGCAAATGGCAACACATTTCATGTTTCAGACACCAGTGCCCTTTAAAACTGATGCTAAGCTGATTAACTATGTTTCCAAGTAATCAAAGCATTACCGTGGATCTGGATTGGCATGTCTGAAATTCATAGAATTGAAGGGGACCCTGAGAGTCCTACAAGGAAAGCATATTGGTCTGTTTAAGGGAGAGTGAAACAAAACATTGCATTCATGAAGCCTCTTCTGGGGTCTTCGTCAAGTCTCACTTGCTAGTGACGGTTCTCCTGCCTGACCTTTCATTTTGTTTGGAACAGGGCCAGTCCCAAGCAAAGCCACCACCTGCCCCCAACAGATTTGGTCCAGTTGCTGGTCATTTCTTTTTCCCGCTTCTTCGGAACTTTGACAGGTGAGGCCATTTGCATTTTCATGTCCCTAGGGCTGGGTTGTGTTATCAGAGGCGTGCATGGAATACATTTTGAATACAGTGGTGCCTCGCAAGACGAAAAGAATCCGTTCCGCGAGTCTTTTCGTCTTGAGGTTTTTTCGTCTTGCGAAGCAAGCCCATTAGCGGATTAGCGCTATTAGCGCTATTGACAGTTTAAGGGCTATTAACAGCTATTAAAGGCTTAAGGGATTAGCGGTTTTGCTGCTAAAAGGCTTTTAGCAGCTTAGCGCTTCAGAAAAAGGGGTTTGGGAGCGGAAAAAAACCTCAAAAATTTTCGTCAATTTTCGTCTTGCGAAGCAAGCCCATAGGGAAATTCGTCTTGCGAAACGCCTCTGAAAACGGAAAACCCTTTCGTCTTGCGGGTTTTCTGTCTTGCGAGGCATTCGTCTTGCGGGGCACCACTGTATCTCCTGCAATAGCACCCATTATATTCATGGCTGAAATTTATCTCATTGCAGAAAAAGTAAACTAGAAATCAACCAGGTGTGTGATTCAGGTTTGGTAGGTCATGGGCTGTGTGTCTGTATTCCATATTAACAAATACACCAGGCATTTATATTTAAACAAACAAGTAGTTTAATTTAAACAGAGTACAGGACTTTTTCTGTCTTTTTATTTTGCCACTCCCAACAGCTCCAAGAGCCAGAACAGTCCAAACTCTGTAGTTCACCTTTTCATTTGCAGGACTGCTGCAGCAAAAATGCCCAAAGGGTGCCTTTGCACCCAGGTCCTTGGCTCCTTTTGGAATTGCTGCATGTCTGTTCTTGCTCAGCTTCTGAAAAAGAAGGCTCTGTCTTGGCTCCTGGAATTCGGTTCTCTTTAGCAATAGCAGACGGTGCCTGATGGAGAACAACTGTTCTCAGCTTTTTGTAAACAGCAGTTATGATAGGAGCTGGGAGCTGCAGTTTAAGACCAAGGCTTGCTGCTTCTTCTCCTTCTCTTTCATCATCATCATCATCATCATCATCATCATCATCATAATAATAGTTAAACAAATAGAACAAATTGCTGTCCCAGGAAAACGTGTATATCAGGTGTCAGAAGTGTGTCTTCACACAAAGGAAACCAATGAAGGTTCTATATACAGTGGTGCCTCGCAAGACGAAAAGAATCCGTTCTGCGAGTCTCTTTGTCTTGCGATTTTTTTCGTCTTGCGAAGCAAGCCCATTAGCGGATTAGCACTATTAGCGGCTTAGTGGGCTTAGCGGATCAGCTGATAAGCGGCTTAGCGGATCAGCTGTTAAGCGGCTTAGCGGCTTGGGAAAAAGGGGGGGGGGAGGAAAAAACCCCGCAGGAACTCGCAAGACATTTCGTCTTGCGAAGCAAGCCCATAGGAAATTCGTTTTGCGAAGCACCTCCAAAACGGAAAACCCTTTCGTCTAGCGGGTTTTCCGTCTTGCGAGGCATTCGTCTTGCGGGGCACCACTGTATACACCTGTGTGTGGGGGGGGGGGGAATTCCCCAACCTAGGAGCTGCCACAGAGAACGCCCTCTCCCACCTGGGCCAACTCCCTTCCCAAAACTTTTGAGGGTAGTGGAACAACCAAGAGGCTCCCTTTGCTGATCTTAAAACCTAAGGGGGGTTGTAGGGAAGGATACCATCTTTCAGAGCCAGTTAGAACATTCTCCCTCTCTGCTTTCCAGGCCACTGACCACCTTTGACCTCTTGGGAGATGATCACCTGGTTTTGGCCCGGCTGACACACACCCTGGCAATTCTGATGTACTTCGCTGTCAACACTGTGGTGAGGATACTAGAAAGGCCCTTCCAAAGTACCTGAGAAGTACACAGTTGCACGTGTTTGGCTTTTGGCATGCTGTGGCATCCCACCTTTTGCCAAAGGGAGCCAGTGAACACTTGCTTGGCAGACAGGATGTGAGGGGGTGAAGCACATGGTGTATGCAGGGAGTTTTTGAAACTGTGTGTGGTCTGATTTTGGCTCTGAATTAGCAGAAGAATCAGGCAGAAGAAGCTGCTCACCTTTCCATGCTTCACTCTGTAACTACCACTGGCTCTGGGACTTTGCTTCCCTCTGCCCCTCTAAAATCAGGGTGGGAAAGTTGTGGCCTTACAAATGTTGCTGGACTGTAGCTTTCATCTTCCCTGACCACTAGCCATGCTTGCTGGGGCTGGGAGCATCTGGAGGGCCACAGGGTCCCTGCCCCAACTCCAAAAGCCAGGTGCTCTCAGGATTCTGCATAAGCTGCTTGGTTTTAGAACTGCAGCAAGAGCCAGCAAACCTAGTGAATGCAGGTGGGTGGAACGTCCACTTTTGACACAACTCTCAGTCACTGTTGCCTTCCCACTCTTCAAGCACTAACATACCCGATGGCCTCCCAAGATCGAGTCCTTTATCTTTGATTGGGTCCAGATTCCTTGGCCTTGCAAGCAACTCCAACAATGTGTTCAATAGGGAGATATAAATACGTATCCCACAAAATAAAAAAACACAATTTGACAGTTTATTTAAACTTCAAATGTGATGCTCTTCCGTTTTTAGAATGGATGTCAATATTTCTTAAATCAGTGCATGCCGAGTTTCCCCCACTATGCTCCACCTGCAGGATGTGGCGATTCCCCTGCCTCCGCCCCCAGGTATGAGGCAGTAGTGCCTTCAATTGTGGATGAGCCACTGTTACCATTCCTGGTCTCTCAATGTTTGAAGCCAGGGCAGACTTTCTGAGCGAGAGTGGAGGAGGCTGCTGATCTCAAGCAATAGCCAGCAGTACCGTTAACAGATGGCAAATTGGCTTTTCAGTACAATTCTATACAAAGGAGCAAGTCCCATTGAGTTTGGTGGGGCTTACTCCAAGGAAAAGTGACTATGGGATTGCAGCCTTTGCTTATATCTTTACCATTTGGATTTTCTGCCTCAGAAAGCAAAATACCCGAGGCTAACCATGCAATGCCTCTTCCATGGATCCTGATTTGTGTGTCTCCTCCAGGTAGCAGCTGCGATGGGGAAGGCCCTGCTAGAGTTCGTCTGGACCCTGCGCTTCCACGCAGACACGTGAGTTCCTGGGAGCATCGTGGTGGCAGTGGGAGGGTCCCTCTGCACCCAAAGCCAGGGAACCCAATCAAGTGGGGGAAGGAGTTTGTTCTCTTTGCCCCATTCTCGCCCTTTGGGCCCCCCAGTAGTACCAAGATGCCAGAGCCAGGTGGGGAAGAGAAACGGCTACAAAAAGGGAAAGCCAGGTTGAGTAAAACTGAGGCTAAGAGAGTGTTTCAAGTCACACTGCCCTCCTCACGTTCTTGAACGAGTCAGCCATTTTCATAAGCAACACCTTCCAATGTTTGAATGTGAATGTGCTGCAATCTCAGGCATGAATATGTCATTATTATTAATTTATTAATATGTCCCCTATTTATTTAAACAAATTTAAATAAATTATTTGTTGGTTGCTTTTTCTTGCCCAAGGCAACTCCCAAGTAATCTACAACCAAACACATGAACAAATCGTGTATAAACATAGATGTACTATGGACAAATTTAACAATATTTTGAATTCAGTTTTATAAACAAATGTATTAGGTTAAATGTAGGTTAACTACAGTGACGATCTTGTAATGTTTATAAGTTCTGGGTTTTAAAAATATTCCATATGGGCGATAGTTCGTTTTTTCCCTTTTCTTCCCCCACTTTTATGTCTTGTTTTGCCCTGTGCACTCTCTCTCCCTTTCTCCCTCCACACACACAAAAAGAATAAATTTTAAAAACCCATGTAGATACATTAAAACCAAGGAGGGGGGAGGGACATCCCACCCATACTCTAGGGAAGCAGCTTTAGCTACAGCTTTCTTGGTGCTGTTCTTTATGCTCCAAAGAGCAACTAGAAGCTGTGAGTGGGACAGAAATCTCCTGAGTTCAGCTCTGGGTAACTCTAGATGCAATTCAGTTTGGTGACTCCAGCAGAAAAATGAAGCTAGCAAAGCAGAAGGCGGTGTCAAGGCCACCAGCTATCAGTTGGGTAGGGATGAGATTCCTTCCTGCTGGCTTTCACAAGGGCACTCCTTTTCCCTGCAGATATGTGCGCCAAGGGCTTTTGTCATCTGTCTCTTCCACACTCCTGAGTGTCCCTGCTGAGTGCCTTCTGGAGGACATGACGGAGGAGCTTTTAGAGACCCAAGCCTGGCTGGCAGGTGAGAAGTCACTGTGAGAGCAGGCCGTTGGCAGGGGTTGTGTTGCGGTCAACCCTTCTCTCATTCTCTGATAGTGGCGAGAGGCAAAGAAGCTACATCCCAGGCTGGAATTTCTCTGTCCTTGTTCCCAGTGTGCCAGTTTGGTCATGTGAATGGGTGTATGGAAGTGGGGAATTCCACTGGGCCATTTTTCTCAGCGCCCTCTCCACCCCCACAAGCAAAGGAGGATACAGCCAGTCTCCAGTCAGGAGAGGGCAGTTGAGCATCTCCTGCGTGCCCAGAAATGCAAGAGGTGATGCAGCCTGACTCAGATTTCATTGCTGAAGGGGCGAGTTGCCAGGAATCAAGTGCCACGTGTCCTAGATAAGCTCAGAAGCCTTCCCATTTCTGCCCTGGGTTGCTTTCCCTCACCATTTGGATCCTGAGAGTGAGCTTCCCACGGGAGCTGGAGAGGATGTGACACCAACACAGCTAGTCTTTGATCCCTGGACTGGCTGCTAGAAATCTGTGCCCTTAAAAGGGAAAAGGGCTGCCATGGAGCCTAAAGATTCCCTCTTTTCCCATGCCATGGTGTGTGTGGAGGAATAGGCTTTTGCTGTCCTCTAGTGTAGCCTGCTGAGCAGTGTGTTGAGGCTAGTCTGAAAGGAGATGGGATGCATGGTCCTGGGCTGATAATGCTCAGGAAGGCAACTGGATAGGTGGAGAAGAGTCTTCCTGGGCTGGTGCTAAGATCCCATATCCTCCTTTGCAGATGGAAAGTATTGTGCAATGTGTGAAGAATGGGAAAAATTTTCAGAATATATGCATAATTTAGGTGAAAAACAAATAACGCTTGTAACGTTTAGCGAAGCTTTGTAAAAAAGAAAGTTAAAATTATGGATTGAAAGCAGATTTAATTTAAGAAGTAGATAGATAAGAACTAAGAAATGTGTGGAAAATTGAGAAGGGAAGGAGTACCAGCCAAGTTGAGGGAAGTCAAAAAATGAGAGAATGGTTTTATAAATTGTTTGAATTGTATTAATTTGTCTTATTTGTAAACTGAATAAAAATTATATTTTTTTAAAAAAAGGAAAGTATTGTGCAATGTGAATAGGGTAGGATTTGCATACGCAGTCAAGGTGTGGAGGGGCAAATTCATCACATATTTAAACATCTCTCCAACCATGATGACTAGAAACTTTGGCCTTGTGGGTAACATGTTGCCTGGCTCATGAAGCGCTAAAGGCATATGGAAAGGGAAGGCAAGAGCTAGTGGTTTAGAAAATTGTGACAGCACAGAGGTTTTGACTTTTATTTCTTCTACTGAGCTAGCCATCTGCTTCCACGGTGCACACTCTCTCGTTAAATGAGCCTTTGTTACATTGGGGCAACTGCTGATGTTAATCATTTTGGACCACAGGCTGCCCTCAGAACTGTGTTCCATTCTGTCATTTTATAAATAGAGGGGGGCTATCTGAGTGAGTCATGTACCCAGACTGACCTAGTGCTGGGCTTCAAGCGCTTAGCTTGTGCGCACAGGATTTCCTCCCACAGACTCGCCACTCTTTCAGGCTCCCCTCTGCTCCGACATCCTGATTTCCACTTTGCAAGACTGTTAGAAATACAGAGCTGCCAGCCACCCCCTCCCTCCCCCTGGTACAGTGCCTATTAGCTGCCTAGCAAGCAAAAATTCAGTAGCTGAAATTTATTCTGTCCTGGCATCTGTGTGTTGGGGGGAGGGAATGATTTGCCTGCTGCATTTCTCAATTCTTAATATATCTGCAGCTGTTTAAGGTACAAAAACCTAGCCAGAACAAGACCAGCAAGCCGAGTTGATGGGCCGTATAGCACAGTGCTTAAGACAAGGAATGATGCAAGTGCCACACCAGATGCTAACTTTTCTGTGTGGTATGAGGACTATTTGTGCTTCACAGTGCAAAGAAGTGCAATACCTCATTTCATTAAGTTGCCAGTTGATAAAAATGCACCTGTACAAAGTGGCTTATTGTTGCTCATGCATTGTGCAGTTGGAAGCATACCTCCGAGTAGGATGGCAGGAATTTCTTTCACACACAGATAGGTGCATGCCTGAAATGGCTTTATGGAAGTCACCACTTCACATAAAGTTTTATGCAAAATGTGGCTTTGTAAATTTGAGCTGGGTTTGTGTGGGAGTCGGGCTTTAAATTCGTCCTTTAAAACTAGTTTAGAGGTAAAGAATCTGAAATACTGAGCCAAAAAAAGAGCACGTTCCAGTGTTCCCTCAGTTACTCAATGTTAAAACTCCTCCAATCTTTACTTGGTCCTGTGGTTAAAGAAAACAGACAGCTGCTGCAACTTTATTTTGCCAGCATCTAGTGCTGAGATGTTTTGGTTACACAGGGTAACTGTGTAAAAAAGAAATGTTGCTAAATAAAGTTTGGTCTAAAATCAAACAAGCTGGATATTTGGAGAGCTGGGGTGGGGATAACTTCCTTTTATTGTTCCTTTACTGAAGCACACTTGACAGTTCAACTAATGCTTTACAGGGATTTCCTCGAGCCATTCTTTCCTCTCCTCTTGTCTCTCTTTTCCTATTTTCTGCAGATGTTGCAGAGAAGGACCCAGATGGTGACTGCAGAAGTTTGGCACTGCAGAATCTGCTACTGATGGAAAACCTGAAGAAAAAAACTCTAGAAACCTGAAGGAGGGCTTGATGATGGAGATGCCCTTTGCCTGCTCCCTGTCCAGCTGGTGGCTCAGAATCTGCCCTGTCTCTGCTTGGAGGAAAGGAAAGGAAGGAGGACACTGAGCTGTAAGCCATAGATAGGTAGCTTAACATCTGGGCTTGGTAGCAGAGCGTAGTTGAGTATGCATTTGTTGTTGGTGTGGTGGTAGTGCTGCTTTTCTGCAAACACACACTTGTGTGTGCATAGGCTGACACTGTAGCCAGGACAGGAGCAAAGAGACTATTTACTCAGTGTTCTTGAACCAGGTTAATATGAGTATGTTGCAAAGGAAAGGATCTACGCCAGCTCCTAGAACCTGTGTGTTGTTCATCTCATCTGAGCTCTGGATAGGGCATGGGCTCTTTTTGACTTTGGGTCCTTACTGGGTATCATGCATTAACTTCTGTTTGACTTTTGTGCATGACTCCAGTGACCAATGGTAACACAGCAGGACTCTATTGACTGATCAGGTCTGATAAAATGGCTTGAAAGTGCTGTTAACTCAGTCTAAGATGTTCACTAAACAGAGGACCGGTGCACAGGTCATGTGGCTCATCTGCCAGGAGCAGATGAAGTCATTTCTCCTAGCACTATTTCACACACACTGCAAAAAGTGCACTCTCAACTTGCACTAAATGCGATTCATTTTCTGCAAAGTAACCAAGAGGAAAAGGGGGTGGGGTGAGGGAAAATGGAAGTCATGTTGGATGCTCTGTTTGATTACATCAGATTTTCAAACAATGTGTTATGATGCTTACATCAAGGTCTGTTTTGGCCCAAACCTCTTGGTCTCTCATCTTTTCTGATATATAAAATTATTCAAGACGTTTGCGTTTCCCAAAAATGTAATAAAAGTACTAAAATACCTGAAAGTGGGCTAAAAACAAAAATGGCTATCTTAAACTATACATATGTTTACCACTACTAACTTGCTAAGAGATGCACAAACCTCAACAATTGGGCAGTGCATTCCAACCGTAACATCTTAGAAAAAGCCAAGCATACAGTATAGAGAAACTGGCTTCTCACCAGTCTATTTACCCCTAATAAAATGAGGCAAGGCAATCTTTTGGCTCTCCTCTAACAGTGCAGGAATAGAAGTTACCATCTTACAGAGACCAAGCTCAGACTGCTTAGGAAGCCTCTGCTTCATCAGCCACTTCGTCTTCCACTCCTTTCTCCTCCATGCTGTTGTGGCGAACCCTCTCTGGGGCAGTGTTTCGGCTGAGAGGAATGCCCAGTCCCCTGTGGACTGCCTCCACAGTCTGTTGGCTCACATAGTAATTGAGGTTGACGCAGGGAATCTTTTTCCGCAACTCTTCTAGGTACCGGTAGGCCTAGGGAGAACAAAAAGTACGTCCTAGTCAAGGGTTGTTCTCACATGAACAGAATGGTAAAATGAACTAAAAAAATCTACCTCCAGGTGACTGTGGCACTGACTAGCTCTTTTAAGCTCAGACTGTAACCCGTTATCTGCTTATACTGGAACAGTGCAATCATAACCACAGATTTGAGTTGTCTTTGGGAAACCATATCCACAGGTTTTCAGCATTTGACTAAGGAGTTTTCTAATAGCTATACCAACAGCAGAAGGGTTGTGAGATGCTGGTTTTCATTAGCTGTATGAGTGATTCCCAAGGCTCCATGATATCTAGAATTTGTATTCCTTCATGATCATATAGCTACAACCTGCATTAAAAGGCTGGAAGCCAAGAGACAGACTTTTTGTAGATGTTACAGTGTATAGGTAGATGTTACAGAACTGTTAGCAATACTAGTTGGGAAACCTGGCATTAGACGGCTAATAGTCCGGCGGGATCTGTCTGCAGAACAGATTTGCTGCCAGGCAGTGTCTTTTAATGCAGCTCATTTTTTTGCTTGAATTCCATGTGACTAGAGAGCACCTGGCTGTTCCAGAGCAGCAGTTCCTTTTGCCCACAGCCAGTAATTCTGCCTTCCCTATTTTACACTAGGTCATGTTGACACTTCCTGCTCTTAGCAAATGAATCATTGCATCTCCAGATGGTTCAACACAATTGTTTCCTCTGCTTGTCTGTGGCTCCCCCCTTCCTCCCCGCACACCAGGTGTTGGTAAGAGCAAAGAAAGATCCCCTGATGATAATGTTTATAAATTATATTTGGAACTGCCACCTCCTGCCATCCAACTGTATAATAATCTTATTCAGGACTGGTTTAGACATTACACTTCTAGTGAGCTATTTTCCATTTGTGCTTCTGAGAGCTGACCTACACATTCCTAAAAGAATCACTGGAGTAAGTGGAAGATCTGCATGCCTGAATATTCCCCATTCTCACAGGTAGAAAACTAGTACTTGAGGGAAGGGCTGCTCCCTGACATTCTAGCTCTCTGTGTGTAGGGAGTTCTAAAAATACATGCAAGAAAGAATTCAATTATGCTTCTGTTGTATTTTGCATACACCACATATTATCTGTGGTGATACAATCTCACAAGAACAACACTTGTGTGGTGCTGAATATTTTGAATGGGTCTGCCCATGTCTTATCAAGGAGGCTTGTCTCTATTGAAAGACCCTTGAAAGAGCTTGGACCACTCACCATCTGGAATTCTTGGACCTGTAGGTGGTGTTCTACCAGGAAGCCGAGAACATCTCCCAGGCGGATGGCACTGTCGATGTCTGGCTCACCCAGGAGTAGCTCACACTGCCTTACTGCCTCCTTGGGATCCTCTGAATAAAGCCTAGGAAGGGGAAACATCAGACACTAAGTGCTACGGGAGAAAAGCTTTTGTTATATCATTTGCCTCTTAGTGGAAAAACTGTTTGATGCCTATCAGGTATAGAAATCTAAATTCATGCATGCTCCAAGCACTAGTATTTCCTTTCTCCCTGAATATTTTAGAAGGGACTAAGGAAAGAGCAGAAAGCATAGACTGCAGGCGAGTTGAAGCTCCAAGAAGCACACAAGTTTCCATCCCCACTCACAAATAGCAGAGTTTTCATCATACACTGCCAAGACTCTGCCCCCACCCTTCACCAGGAATAAGAGCAGGATTGTGTACAGTTCCGATAGGCTGGCTGCTGTGTCAGTCGCAAAGCCAGCCTGAAGCAGACATAGTGGGAGGGGGAACCATCCCGAGAGTCTAGTGAGTGTCCAGCTTATCATTCACAACCTCTTTCCGATTGCGCCTCCTGAACTGCAGAAGTTCAGGATGCTTTTGACAAAGACTGTGCAGCATTCCCAATGCACAGAAATCTTAGCTGTTCCCTCTCACCTCCGGGCCTGAATGAATCTCTTCACCAGGGCCATCTTGCTGTGGAGGAGTGCAAGTTTGCTCTCTTGCTCAACGGGGCTGCGTGTCTTCGCCTTTGACAAGCATTTGTACGCCTCAGTTAGAGCTCCCAGTGCCTTCTCATAGTTCTGGTACTCATCCACCTCTACCTGCAGAGAAAGTAAATGGGATGAACTTCACTTTCTCTTGTGCAACCCAAACTCTGTATCTGAGAAACACCTACGCACCTGAGCACAAGCATCGTAGAAACCAGCTAAGAGGTCAAGAGCCCTCCCTTTGGTGTAAAAGCTGATGATGTTCTTCATAATCTCCGGGTCCTTGCGCCAGTCCAGGGACTGGAGATAGTTGGCAGCCATGATGTAAATCTCTCTCTGTCTGGAGACACCAGCAAAGAACACAATCTTCTCTGTGTCTCCCGATTTGAGCAGGGCTCTCATTGCCTGCAAATGAAGGGGCAGAGCTGGTTAGGCTTGCATTTGTCTGTGGCAAACAGCAGCAGCAAACCAGGCAGAGCTAGGAAAGAAAGACCTGCAGAATTGCATGTTTCAGTCTAAAGTTAAGGACCCCACAAAAAATTCCCATCCCCACACTCTTAGGCCGAAGACAATCAGTACACAGGGTTTTTATCTGTGATAACTAGCACCTTAAATTAAGATAAGCTAACAGGAAGCAAGTGCAGAAGATCAAGGACTGGGAGTAATATGTTCCTGCCACCTCATTCCTAAGGTGACAGACTGCAACATTCTGGATTATACTGTACATTACAGAAAACAAAAAAGCATGGGTGACAGGGAGGAGAGGTTGTCCAAGCTCCAGGTTCAGAGGTGGTAACATTTGCTGGAGAACAACAGGCCTCTCTTTCCTTCTTGCCCAGTTTGTGGGCTTCCCAAAGGCATCTTCCTAGGTCCTTCTCTGGTAACTTCACCAGCCGAAGTTAATAAAAGGTGCCCTTGGCCACCAGTGCTCAGACTTCCAGAAACCTTTTACTAGCATCAGCTCCTGCCAGCAGCCACAGCAGTGCAGCACAACTTGCCTTCAGCTTGTTCCCCGACTGCGTGTACTTCTTAGTGGCCATGTGGTAATTGCCCTGCCGCATGCAGCAATCGGCAATTTGCTCCAGAAGTTCCCGTCGCAAGTCCTCTGGGACCTCTTTGGAGTCCTTTGAAATGGTCATCTTCTCAGCCATCTCCTCGGTGATGGTCAGATTCTGTGTCAGACAAAGCTGGAGAGCATCGTGGTACTGCAAGAGAGAACAAACAGAGTAAGATCTTGCAAGGTGAGGGGAGGTGGAGAGGGAGAGGGAGGGAAGGAAGGAGGACAATATAATTTGCCAAGCCCAAGCCCTAGGATGAGAGCATCTTTTGAAGAGCACTTGCTAACTCTGAGGCTGAGCTCTCTTTTTTTGGAATGTGCAGTGCTTCAAATGTGATTCCTAGCAACACAATGGAAAATAAGACATCACTGAAAGAGTAACCAAAGGGCTCAAGCCAAGCCATTACAAGCTTCAGGGTGTTAGGGCCGAAAAGAAACATGATAGGAATGCACCAAGGCTCAATGCTGGGGGGGGCGGGGAGTGGAGAGAGGGAGGGAGATGGGAGTCAGATAAACTGTTTTAGCCACAAAATGGGCACTGCAGATTATCCTATATCATGACATCAAAGGTCATCAACCTTGGGTCCTCTGACATTGTTGGATTCCCCCAGCCAGTCAAGGATGACGGGAGTTGCAGTCCAGTAACATCTGGGGAACCAAAGTTGAATAGCACAGTTCTAGGCAACTTGCAATCTGAAGGGGTGTTCAGAAGTTCACTCAACAATTATGTCTGGCACTTTTTGGACACCTTTTGGGTCCTCAATCTCTTCCTTAAGAAAATGGAAGACACATTATTTCCTCTGCCCAGATACACAAGGCATTTAAAGGGATTCTGTCCTGTGTTATTGTGATAGGATTCAAGGCTGAAAAGGGTAGCTATCAATTTATGATCCCAATAAATTTCTAATTTGCCCTCCCCAAATCCTATTATACTTGAACCATTCTGCTTGCCAAATAAAGTTTTGTCCAAAGACCATGCAAAGCTTTAGTCCAGAGGAGATTTTGAGAATGTTTCCTAAAAATGGTGGTTTACGGATTGCAAGGTCAAGAACTGAGGGCATAGAGGACAAGGTTGTCATTTGCAGAATGAAATGTCATATATACAGGTTACCTTTTTGGCAGCTAGCAAGAGTTCAACGGCCTTCTCGTACTGGGCATGTTCAATGAAGAAGTCAGAGCAACGAGCCAGCAGGGCTGGGTCCGACTTCTCGTCCAAATCGTCAGCAATGAGCTGCAGGGCTCCAAACTGCTCTGTGGCAAAGGCCAGCTCCAGAGCCTTGGACAAGTGTCCTGCCTGTCAAAGGAGACACAAGGCTTTAGCTTCCAGATTTTTGTTATTCTTTATAATCCACTTTGGAGAAGATTTCTTCACAGCGTAGTAAACACACATATATATGCATACTGAGCATACAACAATATAAAGACAAGGTGCTTGGACCGCTCCTGGCAACTGCTAGGTATGCCTCTATTATTGCCTCCCTGTGAGATGGGGTGGTTCCTGTCTGCTTGAAGGAAGCAGTGATAAAACCACTTAAGAATCCTTCCCTGGATTTTGAAAATCTAAGTAACTACCAGCCAGTTGCTAATCTCCCCTTTTTGGGCAAGGTTCTTGAGTGGATGCTTGCACACCAGAGCCAGGAAATTGATTTTCTAGATCCATTGCAATCAGGGTTTAGGCCCAGTTTTGGCACATAAAACTGCTTTGGTATGATGTCCTCTGTTGGGAGAGGCACAGGGGAAATGTGTCTTGGTTAACTGTCCTCAACCTTTTAAACATGTCTGTGGTAGGGAAATTATTGGTTTGTTTTTGTTTTATTACTTTGTGTTCTCATTTTGTATTTTTATGATGTGAACTTCGCCGTGATCTTGAAGTGCAGTACACAAGTTTAATGGACAACAACACCACACAGTTTTAAAACAGCCATCATCACACAGTGTGACTATGAAAACAGCATATAACTTGAATTAAAACAGCACCACAAAGCCACACACACAGATATATGAAAACACATGTTTTCAAGGCCCACTTAAAAATGAGCAAGTCCACACGGCCACTGCAGTACAGAAGCCTGCCGATCAGCCACCAGGAAAGAATTATGCCTCCCACAGTAGTATTCATTTGATTTGAGAAAGGGACTTCCCACAGAGACAGAAGGGCTTACCTTGTGATACAGCATCACTGCCCTGTCCATTTGTTCCCCCTTCCCTTCGTAATAGCGGGCTGCTTCTATCATGTCTTCTGGTGAGCTGAGAAGAGCCAGGTTCATCAGCTGGTCATCCAGATTGTTCTCCTACTCCAAAAATATTTACTGTATTAGTTATGGTTGGACCTCCCACGAGGCACGCTGAGGCAACCGCCTTAGGCAGCTGATGCTGAGAGATGGCAGCAGCAACAGTGCCTAGCTGTTCCTCCAGAGTTTCCAGCCATTGCCAAATGTTGCCACTTGGCCTCTCCTGGGTCCCTTAATCTGACTTTATAATCTCTGGCATGATGAAGGATGCTATCCTATCACCAGTGCTGAAGTCAGATTCAACTGCTATGCCAGCTGGCTTCTGGCAATGTAACTGGGGAGGTGCCATCTTGCCCTTCACCTCAGGCAGCCAGTTATGACTCCTCTCTAGAACCTCCCTTCTCTGGGGTCCATTGCTAATGTCCACAGTTAAAACTGAGAATACAAGATGAAAACCAGAAACCAAAGCATCTCATAGTTCCCAATGTTATGCAATTCCTTTGAACTGGACAATTAAATTGCTTGTTTGCTATCTTAATTTCCATGTATTTGGAGTTCTAAAGAGCCAGGCAGTTAAGAAATTTTAAATAATATTTATTCATTTCATTGCTAGCTTTATTCTGTGAAAGGAACCCACAGAGGTTCCCGGGTGGTCTCCTTTCTAGGCACTGACTTGCCCCCAGGACTGTTTAGCTTCAAGCAAGTGCCTTCAGACCAGACCCAGGAAATAATAGCAGCAGCTCTTATCAGTTTTAGCTTACGCAAACAGAATTCATTTGCGAGAAGACAAAGCACCCTTGTAACACTTTTGGTGCAAAGGACACATACATCTTCCTTCCAGGTTGTACCTCCACTGCCGGAAAATTGCCTTTGTTCACTACACAAACCTCAAACTTGGAAAAAGGCGATTCTCCGGCCTGCTGACACTACTGATACTTTAATCAAAAAAGTATGGAAGAATGTTGATGACATCACATTTCCATGACTTCTTTCTAGAATCCTCAGGTTGAATGTGCTGAATAGCATCCACAACACAGGGACAATAACAACTAGCAGGAATTTGTACTTGAGAATCTCTTTGCGTTTTTTGGCCCTTGTGGCTGGCTTTTCCCATTATTGCCACAGCTGTGAGTCAAAGGGCTCTCTACGGTTTCATTTGGAAACTGATGTGATGGTGTGTAAATGCTGCATGTACCTTGCACAACCGAATAGCGTTGTTAAAAGCTTGTGCTCTGGTGTAGAAGTGCACAGCCTGGCTGATGTCATCATTGCTCTCATAATGACGGGCGACGTGATATGAAGCTGCCCAGTTCCCTGTTGCATTTGCTATTTCCGCTGCCTGAAATGAAAGGAGGGAGAAGAAAAACCATTATACTTACTGCCCAGGTTAAAGCATCAAATGGCCGCCAGTGCTAGAGAACTCACAGAAAGGAAGCTTAATAGTACTGAAAAAATGTATATACTGCCTTTCCTTTCTAGATGGAATAGTGAAGTGGTTCAAGCTTACCTTCTGGGTGTTACCCAGGAAACAGTGAATACGGACCATGGAAAAATAATCCTGAGCCAGTTCGTAGTATTTTAAAGCCGCATCCATGTCTGCCTGACCTTCCAGATACTGGGCCCACCACTTCCACAAGCCTCTGGAAAACAGAGAAAGGATGACTCAATTAACTGATTAAACAGTGTGTCCTACTAGATGCAAAACACAACACAGCTAGAGCACTAGGTTTGCAACAAAACAAGTGCTATGGCTTCTGCACAGAGGGTGCACAATCTAGATGTGAGGGACAAGACAGGGTGGAGATGTCACGAGTCTGAAAAGGAGCCCCGAGGATGCTTCAGCCAAGATATAGCCACTCTAGAATGCCAATGCAATAAGGCTGACCAAGTACAAGTGACTTATGATCACAGCCTCTGAAACAGAAGCCACTGGGATCTCATGTGGAGGTTTTTAAGCAGAGGCTGGATGGCCATCTGTCATGGATGCTTTAGCTGAGATTCCTGCATTACATGGGGTTGGACTAAATGACCCCCAAGTTCTCTTCCAACTCTACAATTCTATGATTTATATTCATTTGACAGCAGGCTGGGAAGGAGAGGGCAGAACTACCAAAATATCTTTGTCTGGCCAGCAAATAAGACCAGAATGATCTTGCCCTCTCTACTTCAGTCATAGGGCAACTGGCAGCTGGAGCAGAGTTCAGTCTGGCATGGAGGCATCACACAAACACTCACTTATCTTTCATCTTGTTGACGTAAGACTCCAAGGCCTGTAGATCTTCTGAAAGCATTCGAGGAACCTCAAACTTGTGTGTCTCCGACTTCTCATAGCTGTGCAGGAAAACAGCATGTTTTCATTAGGTTTTCAGGGCCTAGGTTTTCAGGACTGGGAAAGTGGCACTGCTATGCACTGTCCTACTTATATCAAGAACAGCAAGAACATGAAGCAGGTGTATTAACTGAAAAATTTGGCTACTAGGTGTTCGTATGCCAACAAAATCGTATCACGACTAGGAATAGGATGCTGATACAGCTCGGACTGCTCTAACAGCAATCCTTTGCAGACACCCATAGAACTGGAGATTGCATCCAACACGGTCATTTCCCCCTCCATTCCTCTTCCCTGGAGCACCATCATGCACCCTCAAAATTGGCTTAAGAGGATTTGGGGTATCCACCAGAACAGGGTGTTTTTTTGGGGGGGTGCAAGGAGAGGAGAAGAATGGGAAGTCCTGTTGTGTGAGCTGAGCCCTCTGTGCACAGAGTTGGATACAACTTTGGGTTGGGACTCAAATTAATACTTACTAGGTCAGTGCAAGATTGCGCTCGGCTATGGCTTCCAGGTGCTTTGCATAACTGTAGTAGGTAGTGCGCAGGTGGACGCGGTCGTGAACCTCGGCTACTTCTATGGCTTTGTCCCACTGATCTGAGGCCTGGTAGAACTTGTTCAAAAGGTCATAGCGCTTGCACTGCTTATACAGTTGCTCAGCATCTTCCTGGAATGGAGAACAGACAGCTAAAGAATGAAGAGTGCTTTGGAAATTATGCAATTTTTATATGCATGCGCATCTACTTTGTACAAAAAAGAAAATGGGAATACAAAAGACAAAAATGCAACAATGAGAAATCAATTAAACAAAATCTGGATACACGAGAGGTGAGTGATTCAGAACGACAAAAAGTGCATTGCGCAAACAATATAATAATTATCTGATGAAAAGCAAACTAATGTGGGTGATAAAAAAAGAAAACGAGTATTTGGCCAATAAAAATGTAAGCGATAAGGAACAATAAGTCCACTAATCATTATCCAAAGTGTTTAGTAGAAAATAATACATTTAGTTATGTAAAGAGTGTGTCTTTTTGACGTGTCTTTTTGAATTTCTAAGTTTAAAAATGGGAATCACAATGTTGCAATTTTGAGCATTGTGAACCCCCCTGATATTTAGAAGACTGAGAGGAAGTAAAGTTTCAAATAAATAAATATGATATGGTACCCACACCATAAGTGATGAAAAGTACTCAACTAGCCAACCCCCAGCCCCAAATCTATAATGCAGCTGAACAAGTGAGCTGTCATTTGTAAATTACTAATAATTTTTATATTGTGTTTCTCATGAACTACAGGCAGGTTGAGAGAGCAAAAAATACTGATCACATTTTTGCCATTTTCATTTTCCAGTTGGACTGTCCAGGCCCAGGCAGAGGAAAGCAGTTTGTCACGCTCCAGATTGCTCTCTGGTGTACAACAAACGCATTCCTCGTGATTCAGTTGGAGTGTAATGAAAATGACCTATTTTTTTTCAAACTGTGTTAAAGCTAGAAATATGAGAGAATTTTGCAATGCTGCCCTAAGAAGATTGGACTAAATGTATACATAACAAAATAAGAGCAATAATGTGCAATTTTGAGACAGGCAACAACGTACTTCCAATATTGAGTAGTAGCAAGGGTTAATTAAAAAAAAAGGAATTTGAAGAACTAATTGAGCCCACAAAGCCCAGAATAGAAGCATTATGACTGAGACAGGATGTTTAAATAAAAATAAGGAAAACGCTAAGCAATCCGACCTCTAGGTCACTTGGTGAGGGAGGCGGCCTCCGCATGCTCCAGTCCAACAGGCTGAAAAAGTCTTGGCAATCTCTGAAGCAATTCCCCAGTAGAAATAAATGGAGGCTTGGGAAATGCTGTCACTCTAGAGCAGACTTTGGACTTTTAGCAAAGTGTGAAAACTACTTTGTGGGTGTGGGTGAAGTTATCAGACAAAGATCAAAGCAATAGACAGGACATAGCAAGTGTGGAGGAAGAGAGTGGGCAGCATTTGCTCTCAGCTGTCAAATAGAGCTTCTCTTCCAAAGGCAAGTTTGCAGCACCTTTAAAGTTTACTTTTGGTATTAAACAGAGGTGGCTATGGATTTAAGCTGGACGGTCACATTTGCTGTTGACCAATTACCCAAGGGCTGCATGCCAGCAGAAGGTCAGGGGAAAGCAAAGCGGGTGCAAGAGGTCCCGATCTGTTTTAACTGTGCAGCCTGAGTTTCCCAGGATGACACATAATCCTGCCCCAAAATAATGGCAGTCTGGAAGTGTCTTTAGTCATCTTTTCAAAGTGCCTGGTTTTTTTCTGCTCCAACACAATTTGGGAACCGCTCATGCTCTCCAAATGGCTTACTATGAAATGAAAGAGGGTTGCTTTGAGAAAAGACACCTGACCTACCAGCATACCCAGCTGAATTGCCAACATGGCTACCCTGGCTTCCAGCTCTGGCTCTTGCTCAGCCTCCCGCAGTGCCTTGGCTCCTCTAGCATGGCCCATATTCCCCAGGCAAACTCTGGCAACATCCAGCCTTTGTGTCTTCACACACATGCGGGCCATGTTCTCCCAGACGGATTCACTGCAGGAAACAAGAAGGGGTGAGATGCTGAGAGTTGTATTTTGCAAAGGAGGAACCAATCTTGGGAAGACACTGGGGCAGCTGAACATGCCCTCATACCAGTCCTGAATGATTTATGAGTGCATCACCCAGGCCTATTGTTGAAGCTGCTCAGTTGAGGCACAGAGAGGTTTCTGGTGACTAAGTAGCTGGCATTGCCACAATGTGTGAACCTGAACTTACATGTGCACCGCCAGCACATATACACACATATACACACTGCTGAGAGGTTTAGGATTTTTTGCTAGAGTTATGACATGTACTTGTTATGGTTGCACATTAACCCTTAATCTTATGCCCACAAGAAACTCTCACACAAAGAAACAAATAAAACTTGGTTTATTATATAAAATAGGAGGGATAAAATATATAAAACTGCTGCTTGGACAGCAAAGTTACAGTCTAAGCAGGTAGCAAATTACAATACATACACACTTGGATTAAACAGTAGAAGATTCCCAAACTATTGTAAAGGCCTATGGAAGCATGGCATGAGAATCTTGCCATAAACCCACACTAGAAAGAGGGAGGTGGGGAAGGAAAGTATGGCTGTCCTTAAAGCAAGGCAGAGTATGTCGAGTCTTAGGGGAGGAATCACTGGGTTAAGTGCTGTCCTTTTGGAAATGTGAGAGCTACCTAACCTTTGAATTTAGCTTTTTAAAATACATTTTTGCCAAGGCATACAAGTAAGGGGGGCAGCTGTGAAATGAGTGATTCCTACAATTTCTATACTTTTCCCTGGAATTTCCTGCTTAATTCTCACCTTGTCCATCTTAGTGAAAAATGGCTAAAGCTGGCCATCTTATTTGCTTAACAAGTGGGTGAAAGACTTTGATAGCAAGCAATTATCTGAACCAAGGCACCTCTGCCTTTACATCACGTTAGCATTGTGTGGATGGATCATTCTGAGAAGCTGAGTATTCTGTACTTAGCAACTAAATTTGCGAATGTTAATCTTTTAAGTCAGATGTGGGTGAACTCAGAATATGCCCAAATGCCTTTCAGCAGGGGGCTGCAATCAGTCTTTTTCCAAAGTCACCGAAGCTAATCATGGAGGGGCTCATATTGTATGGGAGTTACGTCAATCCTATGCTCATGCCATGATCCACAGAGATAAACCATATCATAAATTCAGATTAACACACACCTCCTTACAGCATCCCCTTTCCAGGCTTGTGCAGCGGCAACGGAGGAGGCTTTAGCTCCCCAAATATTTTTTTGCAAGGTGCAGGGCCACCCCCTGCTGCCAGCGGGCACCCTCCACATGTCCCAGCCCCAGCCTCTGCCCAGCAGCCCAGAAGTCAGGAGGCGGCTTGGACAAATGTGGAGGGCAATCTCCATGCTTGCTCATCCCAGCCGCAGCTCAGCTCCCTGGCTGTGGCTGGGCCATGCAAGCACAGAGCCCTCCGCGCGTCCCACCCCTGCATGGTGCATGCCATGACGCATCACATGACAGCACCCCCTCAATGGGGGGGGGCAAGTTGATGCCCCTGGCTTCAAGCTGGACTGTTGCAGCAACAGTGTGACCACACCTCCACCTAAAGTTAAGTACCCCCTTGCTTGTCGGAGTGCATGCAAGTAACCTGTAACTTCTCCTACATGGAAGTTGTTGCTGTGTCTGCCTCTTCAAGCCCCTCCTGGTCCTTGGAGACAGTGGCAGAGAGGATGGAGGGGATTCTACTGGCCCAGTCATCTCAGGAACAGTCTGCTCCTGGCATGTCCTGCACCTCCTCCCCTGTCTCCAACTGCTTGGCCTCTTCCCCTTCCTTCAGCCACGGGGGTTTTGTGCCTCATGGGAGACACAAAACCCCACAAATTGTTGACCCCTTCTCCTGGATCAGTCTCAGAGCCCCCTGCCTCTGCCACACACACCTCAGAGCCCTGCCATCCCCGACACTAGATGGCATTTTGATTGAATCAGGTTGGCAGACCGAAACATCACTTTGGCATGATTTTGCCTGTTTTTTGACACTGCTTTGACTGCCACTCGAGATATCATTGCCAAACTAGGCATGAGGGTTCCCAAAGTTTGGGCGAGGGTCATCTTTGATGTTTGAATGCCAGAAACCATTCTGAATCAAAACATGTATTGCAAAATTCAAAGAATAATTGTATTGCAGTCTCTGCATTCATCCAGGGAAGTGTAAATCAAGTTGGTTCACTAAAAATGCAGACTGATCCTTAAGCATCTCTGCTCTTCAGAAAATGCAATTAAGATGGCAAACTAAAGGAATTAGAAGGAATGTTAATGGACAGAAGGCACAGACCTATTATCTTTAAAAAAGTCTCATGGAATCTCTCTCTTGAAGGCTGCTGTTTGTGTCAGTGCAGTCTATCAAAGGCCACTTCTTTTCCTGCTGAATATTAAGCTCAGCACCCCAAACAAAACAGAGCAAAAGTAAAATAACAACCAACTCAGCCCCCCACAGCAGACTCTGAGAATTTCCTGAGTTTATCTTTGGAATGCTACCTCACATCTGCACTTCATCAGCTAGAGCAAGAGGTCCTAACAAAGACCAGATGCAGCAAGGGGAGAAGTGATGGATTACAATATTTCTCCCCTCATTTAAAGGGGCACATCCTCAGTTTTCCACCTGTAAAATGGGAACGCAAGCTGCCCGCTTCATAGAGTTGTGAGTATAAAAGCAAAACATGCATTTTAAAAATGTTATGAAATTATACATTTAATTATACCAATTCCAGACTCGGATGTTTTCTTGTCATTTGCTCCCCCCCCCCCCAACACACACTTTATTTGTATTTCATTCATTCGAATCAAAAGGACAGAGCATCAACTAGAAGAAGTAATGTGGGACAATTCTGCTGAAAACAGAAACTGGAGTGAAAATTGATGATGTTTGATTATTTGTCCCATGTCCAGAATGAAAATTAAACCAGCAAACACAGCCAGTATTGCTACGGTTGCTGCTTTTAGCCCACAAATGATGCATAATTGATTATGTTTTCCCCTATTTAAACTGTGTTTCCTCTGCATTGAAATGGATGGGGTGGAATAACATAATGGCAACATAATCTATGTCATTAATTAACTAAATTACAGAAGTTTTGCCATAGCAAACAGCATGACAAATAATATGGATTTTGGAGGGAAATGAACTGCAGTGGAATGGAAACAGTGCTGCATGTAAAAAACAAAGAGTGGAATGGAAAATGATGCCTTCTTACATTCCTATCTAGAAGTATAGGATATATTGCACCTTGTTCACAAAATCTATCACTGATGTGATTGAGATGCTTTTCAGAATAGCAAGTGGACTAAAGACTGAAAAAAGGGGCATTCTGAATTACCTTGCGGAACAGCAACTCTCATAAGGCTTAAACGTTATCTAAAACTGAGAACATTGCAGTACCTTAGTGACATATACAAGTCACAAAAACAAAGTATGTAAAAATGGACAATCAACTTCACCACTAGATGTGGGAACTAAAAAATATGACCTAATTTTGCAAGGGCTATGATTGAGCATCCTTTCTTCAAATCAATAAATCTTCAACTGTCCAACGGAACATATGCAGTTGTCTTATGCCAAGTCAGGCCATTGGTCCACCCAGATATACCACTGAGCTACAGCCCTTCTTGTTATGGACCTTGCAAGAGAAAGACACCTGCTCAACAGAAGGCAGCAATGCCATGTTAACACTGCGAAAGTCACTTCCCATTGAATTGAAATAAATGAGGATAGCTTTGCTGCGGGTGGGGGAAGGAGAAAATTTTATCTTTTGCAGGACAAATATGCTCCAACAGATTAGTGCACAGCCTCCAATAGCACAGAAGAACATAATATTAAAGTGTGGGGGGGGGGAGAGAGAACTGGCAACTGGTGGGGGATTAAAAAATGATGGGGTAAAGGGGTGGGTGTGTGTGACATGCTTGACAGTGATGTAACTGAGCTAACACTCAGCCACACTGATAGAAGTAGGAAGCCAAGGACTGGCATTTACCAGCAAGCTGGGTTAGTGACTTGAATGGTAATAAAACACCGATTCTCCATGCAACAGGAGCACGTGATGGGCTGGCTTTGTCTGGGTGACAGCTGCAAACAACTCCACAAACCCCAGGAAAACCACAGTATACGTAAATGCCTGATGACTAATTTCAGCTTTCTCATTGGAAAAAAGCAACAACACAACACTGAATGTGAAGAACCCTAATGTGGAACAGTACAAACAACTTTGTCCCCTCTACCCAGCCCCACCTGCTTCCCTCCCCAGGAGGAGACAGGAACTAGAGAAGGAAAAGTATCATCCTGTCAGGTCCCCATCAGGATGGGAGCCATATTGAAGAACTATATAACTGAAATGGACCTCAAGATTTCCTGAGTTAAAAAAACACACCCTAGGCCGGGGCCAGGAAGAGGGCAAAGCACTATTCCCAGCTGGCTCATACTTCTCCCTCCCGCTTCCACTTTCAGAAGTAGAAACAGAAGGATGCCCAAGTCCCCAGAAACACCTTCCGCTCTGGGTTCCTCTACGGTTTGCTTCAAGCACACAAATGACAGCTGGAAATTATATGGAGGGGCCTCTGTACAGCTTACTTCCATTTCTGGCGCATGTCACCAAACTCCTGCTGTACACTGGCTTCAGGGTGAAGTTTCTGCACGATACCTAGAATAACAGGTAATAATTCCCTTAGGTTGTGCATTTGGAAAAAGCCCAGTCTTATAATGGGTTTATTTGCTGTTCACCCATGTATTTTAGCATTGCAGGAGCAAGAGCAAAGCAGATACCAAGTTATATTGGTTTTAGCTATCATGACATCCTGCAGAGAATCCTCATAGCTGTAGTTTGGTGCGGGTGCAGATCTCTGTTAGAGATCCCAAACGAGGCAGAATTTGTTGATGAAACAAATGACAGTTAAACGAATTCAGTTCTGTTGCGCAGTAAAGGTAAAGGTACCCCTGCCCGTATGGGCCAGTCGTGACCGACTCTAGGGTTGTGCGCTCATCTCGCTCAAGAGGCCGGGAGCCGGCGCCGTCCAAAGACACTTCCGGGTCACGTGGCCAGCGTGACGAAGCTGCAACTGGCGAGCCAGCACCAGTGCCGCACACGGAAACGGCGTTTACCTTCCCGCTATAAAGCGGTACCTATTTATCTACTTGCACTTAGGGGTGCTTTCGAACTGCTAGGTGGGCAGGAGCTGGGACCGAACGACGGGAGCTCACCCCGCCGCGGGGATTCGAACCGCCGACCTTACGACCAGCAAGTCCTAGGCACTGAGGTTTTACCCACAGCGCCACCCGCGTCCCCTTCTGTTGCGCAGACATCACCCCCTTCCCAGTCCATTCTACTGTCTACATATGTATGATTATTTTTTATAAAAGAAAAAGATGGATATAAGCATGTGTTGTTTCCCAAAGAAAGCCAAGAACATCTGCAACTTGGGCTTAAAAAGATGTAATCATCACACATGTTTGGATTTAGTGCAGGCTACAACTAACACAAAAATTATGCAAAAAAGGAAGAAAGACACAGAGGGTTGTATCCAATGCTAGCCCTACTATTGAAATTAATGGGCCTACCTAACTTAGTTTCATTAATTTCAGTAGGCCTGCTCTGAGAATAACTGAGATAGCTACAACCTTGAATATTCAAAAACTAAAAAAAAAGCAAAACACATACTGATTTCAAGCTACAGTTACCTGCTAGTCTTATTTTAACATTCTTGTAGTTTGGTGGGGGGTGGGGGAGACAGGTCTGTGACCCTCCAGATATTGCTCCAGATCTCCCACGGATCTCAAACCCTTGGTAAATTAAGAACTTTCCCTGCATGTCAAAACAGGCTCTGGTAAATTGAGCAGACAAGACCAATATTGTGCCCAATGGTAAAGAAGGTGGTTACTGCATGTGCTATAGAGGAAAGTTAGGGGCAGATGGGGCTTATCAACCTGGGAAGGTAGCCCATCTGGAAGAAACACTTTGATTCTAAACGTCCGCTGCCTTGAGGGATTATCTTCAGGAGAAGAGAAGGCTAAGGAGTAAACCCTACACAAATCCAGAGTGTCAAATGTATTGCTGTACTTTCCTCTGGACCACATGAGAGATGCCAAGAAGTGGGTATTGTTGTCTGGGCAGCCTGGGACCTCCACACACACTGCCTAGGCTTGCACTCCAAGAAGGTCACTTCGGTGCTGTTAAGGCAGCATTTTGATTTCACCCCTGTAAATGTACTCCATTGTCTCTTGAGACTGATGAATGCCATCATCTCTAAACATTAAGCCATGTTGGCTGGGGACGATGGGAGTTGGAGTCCAGCAGTATCTGGAGGGCAACAGATTGTCCACCACTGATTTAGTTTTACCACTATATTAGGAACTGTGTATAGAGATATGATATGAATGAGGAGCACAAGTTGCACCTTTATTTATTTATTGCTCCAATTGCCAGGTGTGTGTTTTTTACTGGATACTTCTTCCACTGTTTGATATTATTCATATACATTTCTGCTTTTGTTCTTTTTACATCTGCTGTCTGTTTTTACGAGCATTTTACTGCTTTTTACTATAGTTTTATTTTGAGCGAATACTTTCAGGTCATTAGCTGTTTTCAATTTTTTATGTGAAAGGCATATTTTAAAGTAAAATTAGCTTTTGCAAATAAAGGCAAGAGCTGTAGTAAAACGCACACACGCGCACACACACACACACACACACACACAATGGGGAAAGAGTTGCTTGACTGTCCTTAACACTCATCAACATGACCAATTTTTGTCCTGCAAATGGAATTACTCTCATAAAGTGCACATCAGCATGATGCGATGCTAAATTTGTCTTTGGAAGACAGATACTGCAAGAGAAACTCCCAAGTGACAATTTCCCCACACATACTTTTGGTTATTTTTCCTGTCAGTAAGCAATTTTAAAAAAAATAAATCTCCAAACTTCTTGCTTTCATTGCCAGGATCTGAGAGTTTGATTTTTAATTTTGCTTGGGAAGAGGCCCAGATAACTCTAGTCCCTGAAAAGCCTTGATTTTCCCAGTCGGGTTTCATAATTGGCTCAAGCCCCAACAGCTGAATCTGGCACATAAAAGGACCTGTAAAACTAATCCTACTAACACAATATCACTGAACTGGTTACATTTTTCTGGGAAGCAAAGGAAGAGAGAGGGAGGAGAATACTGGAATGAAGGGGGAGGCTTATGGGGGGAGGGCAGGGGAGAGAGAGAGAGATTGGAACTTTAGAAGTCTCCCTTAGTCTTTTTCCTTTCAGGAAACACATCCTGTTCACATCTGACTGCTGTGGCAGTGGCTCTGTTTGTTGCAGCCGGCTACGCCCTGAGGCTCACCAAAAACAGCCACAAAAACAACCATTTCCTCTCCATTGAGAGATAGGAGGAAAAAACTTCCTTGCAGCAGAGGTTCTGCTATCCTGCTTCTACCTCACACAGCCCTGACATTCGCAGAAGAACAGGGGCAGCAGAACAGATTTCCTTGGAATACACCAGCTTTCCAGGGCTCCTTGGGGAATTAGTGTTGAATTTTTCCTCAGAATTTGTCTTGGTGTTAAGAATGAATTTCTACTGCGTCTGTGGGATGCTCTGAGTTTGGGGCAGCTGTGCAACGATTTAAGAGCTCTTGCTGCCTAACTCCTATGCAGATCTTAGTCTCCTCTCACAGCTGTGTTCCAGAAGGTTGAGGCACCCGGCACCGTTTGCAGGCATTTTAGCCTCAACTGTCCAAGAACGCAGCACTTCCTACATCAACATTTTGCAAGTTGGTTCCAGAAAGAATGCACCTCATCTTTCAGCTCTTCACCAGCTTGGCTCTGCTCAAAGTGCAGGAAGGTGGATAAGGCACCACTTTGGAAGACCGAACTCTGGAAGCCTCGCTTCTGCTCGTTATATGGATTGCCCCTCTCTGCCTAGTCGCTCTTTGTGCAATCAGAAACCCCCCAGGAGCTGACTTTGAGAATGAATGGTGATGTTCTCTAGCCATTCATAACTTCATCCTGCGCCTGCCTCCCATCTGCAGCCCCAATTAAATGTACTGCAGCTGATCGGGACTCTTGGATCTTCTACAAAGAGAGGCTGCCAGCGGTTGATGACAGTCAGATATGACTGTCCAGAAGCTGGTAGCCACAGCTGTGTTGGTAGCTCTGGTCTCACTTATTCTCAACAACGCCGCTGCCTTTACCCCCAACTGGGTGTATCAGACCTTGGAGGATGGGCGAAAGCGCAGTGTGGGGCTGTGGAAGATGTGCTGGCTGGCAGAGAAGGGAAGAGGAGGTGCAGGCTCAGGTGCCAGGCATGGGCAAGGGGCAGAGCGTGAATGTGAATCCTTGGGCTGGGGTTCGGAGCCAGTTGGGTTCCAGGAATCTCGTAGCACTGTCAAACGTAAGTCTTGATTTTCGTCATCACTGTCTATCTTGTGTTATGTAGAGAGCACCTCTCGAGTCAGGTGTTGGCACTTGACACATGGGAAAACCTGACTTTGAAGGACAGCTCAGCCAGAAAAGGGCTGCACACCTCAGAGAGGTTGTGGGTTTCCAGCACCTCTTCAGTCTGAGCCCCAGTAAGTAAGAAAGAAACTAGAAGAGAAATAGAAAGCAAGTTTGGGTCATGACAATTGCACACCTGGTCTCTAGCAGGAGGTGCAAACTGGAAGTTTTGAGACACCATAAAAGTCAAACTCAAGTCTGTAACCAGGCCAAAGTGTGCACCTTTGTGGACAGGCACAACTCCAATGGGATGAGAAGCTCTCATTTGTGTCTTTGCTGTTCAATGCTTCATCTAGACCCTGCTGGTATACAATGAAGAAATGGCATAGGTAAAATTATAGCACAGAGGCAAGGAAGAAATGCAGACCTGCAGGCCCCGCGCTCAACCTTGAGTTAGAAATAAGGCCTCAGCAATGCCCAAAACAGGACTGAAGACTTCCTGCCAAAGTGGCATACATTTTCCCCTATTAAGGAAGCTAAGAGGGATGGGAAAGCAATTTTAGTCAGAAGCCTGATGTAAGGGAAAGGGTTAAGCAGCCTCATCCTGTGCCCAGGTCTCATGTTGCAGATTACAGCCTCCCTGGTTGCACCTTATTTTATTTTTTAAAAAGTAAAGAGAAAAACTACACATGACTTAGTGTCATGTGTGGTTTTACCCTTTGTTGTGTGATTTCCAGCTCACTAGGTGGCAATACTTTGCTAGGTGTGGAGAGGGACAGTAAGCATTCAGAGATGGTGGCAGGATGATATGACCAATTAAAATGCACCATACGAACTAGATACTGAGGCTGAGCCCCATGCCCCCAAATATTGAGGGGGCTAAAGCCCCCTCTGCCCCATATACTCGGCGCCATTTGATGCTTTTCACTTGCAATGTCAAGGAAGGCACCTGGGATCTTCTGGATGAAAAGCATGTGTCTACAGCCTCTTTCAAATAGCCTTCTCCAAACTCGGAAGGGGGATTCAGAATGGCTTGAGAAAATGTACTTCTCAGAAGCTGCTCTCTAACTCAGCTTCCTTGAGGTGCATCTAGGCTGTCAGTATTTTGTGGGAGGGATCCAAGCGCATACCTGGAAATTTAGGTTAGTGCAATTGAAAGAGATTGTAGTGTTCTGTTGCCCTTTGCAAACTGCCTTTTTGCTGTTCGGAAGATGGCTTGAAAATACACTGAAAAGTGTGAGATGAAAGAATGATTTACAGGATGATGTGTAAATGCTCCACAAGCAAATCAGGATGAATGTTCATTTTCATATAACTCTCCGCAAACAAATCAGAATGAATGTTCAGTGAAGATCAGATATATCCAAACCTCCTTGTAAGCTTAGTACTAGCAAATCAGGATAAACCTGCAATACAGTGGTACCTCGGGTTACATACGTTTCAGGTTACATACGCTTCAGGTTACACACTCTGCTAACCCAGAAATAGTGCTTCAGGTTAAGAAATTTGCTTCAGCATAAGAACAGAAATCGTGCTTTGGCGGCACGGCAGCAGCGGGAGACCCCACTAGCTAAAGTGGTGCTTCAGGTTAAGAACAGTTTCAGGTTAAGAACGGACCTCCGGAATGAATTAAGTACTTAACCCGAGGTACCACTGTAAATAGTTCATCTGGACACACCCTTATCTCAGGCAGGAGTGGGGAACTTTTGGTCCTCCAGTTGTTTCTGAACTACAGCTCTCATTCCCTGGTCACACTTGCTAGCACTGATGGGAGTTGTAGTTTGGCAACATCTGGAGCACCAAAAGTTCCCCACTCCTGCCTTATCTGACACAACACAATCAATTTGCCCATATTTTGCTCTTGTCAGTTAAGTTCTTATTCAATTGCTGTCACATATTGGTACCCATACGAGTCAGTATTCATCTCAAAATGTAAAATGGGCTTAAAAGTGGGACAAAAACAAGCCATACACGTCCCCTCCCAAACTGAACAAGTTATACCCACCCAGAAGTGTTATTGAGAAAGTGATGCCACTAAGAATTGCATTCAGTGAATGGAAAGTAAGCAAATCTAGTGAAGCAGGCTATGAAAGAGAAACAAAATTTTGCGTACTCTGCATTCCCCCCTCCCTTTCATAACTCTGCATCCAAAATAACTCAAATTCTGCTACAGGTAAAGCCGAATGATGTTATCAGAATAAGTTATACAAATCTGCATGCATTTGCTTTTTGTGCACACTGCATTCTCTCCATCTCCCTGAGTACTTGAAATCTGGCCCAGTCCTTTCCACTCCTGGCTTTTGAAATTTGACCAGATGTTTCCCACAAGTAAGCCATGAAGACTAGAAACTTAAGTTGGGACAGCAGCATGTGAAGGATGTTTGTCCCACCCTAGCGATGATACTGACAAAAATCCATCACACACCGCAATTAGTGATAGAAAGAAAGCTCTTGTTCTTAAGATGTCAAGTTCTGGGCCAAAAAAGCAATTGCTCGTGAGATGTGATTGTGGAATTAATTAAATCATGCAGCCCTGCAACTGACTCATGTTCCATTTCTGTTTTGTTCATGTAAATCTTACTAAACGGTTAAGACAAGATGGGGTGGGGGGAGGGATAAAACATGCTTTGTTTCTAATGCTGACACAGTTTGCAGAAGAAGTGGCAGAGGAAAAATGCAAATGGTATGAGAGTCTACCAGCTCCAGAGCTTCCAGAGACTTCTTCTAGGATATCCTCTTTCCCCCTCTTGCCTTCTCTGAAAAGGTGCTACCCCAACATCTCAGCCTGCTTGGTGACTGAGGAAACCACCCTCAGCAGATTCTCACAACAATTTTGCCTGTAGTCGGCTGCTTATTTATTTTTCCTGGCCCAGATTATATCTTAGTCCAAGATGAAGACATCATATGAGATGCTCACAGAGGGGCACTCCCCTTGACACTTCATCAAGAGCCAATCAGTTAAATGCCATCAGTTTAGAAGTCCACAGTGAATGTTAGGAGTGGCTGCTGTTGCTCCTGATCACAGGGTCTTGTTAGAATACTGAGAAGTCTGCATTTTACTTTTCTAAGAAAGAAAATTTTCTAGCACTCATGCTGGTACCGACAGATACATTACTGTAACATTTTTTTCAGATGTGGATTCCAGTGTTGAACAAAGCTGTCCAACCCTGACCCAAGCCTTCCTTCAGAAAGATCTGCCTATTAATTCTGTTCTATCCTGTATCCCCTTTGTTTTTGTTTAAACCAATTCACAAACCAATAACTTGCACACTAACCTCCAGTAATGCACCATATGTTGTAGATATTACTGCAAATTCATTATGCTATTTTTGTGATATCCCAATGACATGAGAAGACTTGGTCTATTTATTTGTATCATTTAATATTACTAATAAAGAACCTAACAAAAAGTTATTCCATAGCAGAAAGATCTGCGGTTGTGCTACTACAAAGATATGCTGTAACTCCTGTGTTAAACTGCTTCTGAAGTATAACGCAGTAATTGTCTTGGGAGACATCTGTGTCTTTGCCATACAACGTATCTGCAAACAGCCATCCAGCCAACTACACTGGTTGGTTTGTGCTCTTGGACTAAATAGGGAACAAAATGATTTTAAGAACATCTGAGGTACCCTGATAGATCAGACTAAAGGGCTATATCTAGCCCAGCATCCTCTTTCTCAAAGTGGCAAACCTGATGGCGCTGGGAAGCCCACAAGAAGGATGTGAGGGTTATAACCCTTTCATGCTGTTGTTTTTCCTGCAACCAGCATTTACTGGCAAGTGGCCTTGGAACGTGGGGCTCCATGCAGTTATCATAGCTAACAATTGTCAATAAATCTCCATGCATTTCACTGATCCCCTGTTACGGCCATCACCGTGTTTTATGGCAGTGAATTCCATGCATCAATGCTGTGCAGATGACCCTTCTTTTTGCATGTTCTGAATCCACAGCCAAGCAATTTCACTGAATAACTACAAGTTCTAGCATCATGTGAGATAGCATATGCATGATTTTCTAAACTTCTATCATAGCCACCCACTGCACTTCGGGTCACTTTTTTTCTAAATTATATAGCCCCAAATGGAAGGAGAAGCTTGGGCCTCCAGAAGATGCTAGACTGCAATTCCCATCAGACCCAACAAGACTGGGCAACAGTCAGGGATGACTAGAGTTGCAGTCCAATAGTATCTGGATGGTCACAGATTCCCTATTCTTCCTTTCCCCTTTCCTTATTTTAACTCCCTTTTTAATGGGACAGAATTTAATATACTGTGGCGGCTATCAATCTTGAGCAGCTCAATTTAAGCCAACTTAAGACTTAAGCCAGGTCTGCGTCTTAATGCACAAACATGAAAAGGGAAGACCAAAGGTACATTTTTTGCTTCTGAAAACCAAAACAGCGTGGCACAAGAAAATCTGGCAGTGACACCACCCCAGCACTCTCAGAAGCCTGATGTGTCAAAAAGCAGATGCTGCACAAAAAGTCCAGATCAGTCTAAAAGCTTTGGCACACAGCCAATGTTCAATGGATTTACACACTGACACAGAGCAAGTGTTAACTAATACACCATGTTTCATATGATACACAGAAACAGAACAGCTGACTTCTAACCTGATCTATGTCCATTTCGTACTAGAGCACTGGCAGAGGAAGAGGCGTGGGGGGGGGGGGGGAGCGCACCGCTCCTGGCAGTGTGATCCCAGTGGGGTGCCATTGCGGCTGCTCGCCTACCCACACTGGGCGCCATGCCCCCGCAAGCGGTGTGCCACGCCCCCAGGACATGCACCAGCCCCATCACTGTGCTAGAGGAAAAGGGGGGGGGGACGACTATGGGAGAAGGTAGCCAAATTCTGCAAACTCCAATAAAATGCAACCCAAATTAGTCTAAGAGGTTTGCACCTTTCAGCTCCACTGTGGAAGAGAATGACAAAGAAGTTTCTAATATAGCTGTACTACTGTTAAGAAGCATACAGAGCTCAAATAGAGTACACAAAATTAACCAATTTGCATACAGCTGCTTCTTTCCACTAATTTATTCTGCTTCTGCTTTTCACAGTGGAAGATAAAGAACTCTTCTTTTAGCTCAGGGCAAGGGAGGAAATATACACCACTGCCTCTGATCACTAGAAGGCCTCCAAAACCTCCTACTTGTCTTGTAAGGTCTCATCAGGCCTAAATGGTTGTTGTTTAATTAATTTAAACAGTTACATAGGTAACAGTCCTTTAAAAAGAGAGCCGATATAGCATTACTTTTCAGGCACCTAATTCTTACATTTGTGGTGTGATCATATGTAGAATACAGTCTACGGTATTCAGTATACAGTATATTTGGCCCTGTGTAAAATCTACTTGAAGCAACAGAGACAAAACCTGGTTTATACAAGCAGTAAAATGAAGTGCTAATAAGAGGTCTAAAAGACTACAGAGAGTAGGGAGGATCAAAGTGCAGAGGCGGATTTAGGGAAACGTGACTAGTTCTGCTACACTGGGCACCAAGCCTTAGGGTTGTTGCAGGACACTGCAACTATAGCATAGTGAATTGAACAGAAGGCGAGGGGTGCACGTCCAAAATTTTGGCCTTGTACAGGGTGCCACTGAAATTTGAAAAACCAAAGTCCGCCCCTAGGATCAGCAGCAAACAGGCCCCATGATCAGCACTGATTACCTCAGGGATAGGTGAATCTGTCAATTTGGGTTTATCTAGGTTTCTCATTTTCCCCCATCTCTACATTTCCACATCAGGGACGCGGGTGGCACTGTGGGTTAAAGCCTCAGCGCCTAGGGCGTGCCGATCGAAAGGTCGGCGGTTCGAATCCCCGTGGCGGGGTGCGCTCCCGTTGTTCGGTCCCAGCGCCTGCCAACCTAGCAGTTCGAAAGCACCCTCGGGTGCAAGTAGATAAATAGGGACCGCTTACTAGCGGGAAGGTAAACGGCGTTTCCGTGTGCGGCTCTGGCTCGCCAGAGCAGCGATGTCACGCTGGCCACGTGACCCGGAAGTGTCTTCGGACAGCGCTGGCCCCCGGCCTCTTTGAGTGAGATGGGCGCACAACCCTAGAGTCTGTCAAGACTGGCCCGTACGGGCAGGGGTACCTTTACCTTACATTTCCACATCAGATAACAAGGGGGGAAATCCATACAATTCATCAGCATTTTAGTGCAAATTTCTCCTAATCAACATAGCTACCTTGTTGTTGTTGTTTTAAAATGCATATAGTTTTTGCAAAATTTCAGGGAGTATTTAGAAGTGCTATGCCTCATTTTTGTTTGAAGTCCATTCTATCTCCTTGAGCTTGTACTACCTTGCCGATTCTCTGGATTTGAATGTTATCCAAATACTCCAACCCAGTAGAAGGTCCCCTCACACTGAACAAGTCTCCCATTCCTGGTCTGAAGAATTGCCTAAATCTCTCTAGATTTTTCTTTCTTTCTTTTAGAAAGCACTTGGCACTGGAGATGTTGAATGGGATGAGGGCTTCTTTGTCAAACAGCAATCATGGTGGTTATGAATGAGCTGTTGTTGCTGCCCAGAGAGCAGGATGCTTAGACGCTATTATAATGAGTGCTGTACTCAGACAGAGAGATCGTGTCTCTGGCTGTACTTGCAAAGGAATACTGTTTAGGCATTGCAGAGTCTAAAACCAATCATGGAAAGGAAATTAAATGAGGGGGGCAGGAACAGGGGACTTGGACGATTCTCAGGGATGTTGAAGACACAGGAAAGAGGCAAGTGATATGAAGCTTGTTTCTCAAAGACGCACAGAGTAATGAAGCTATTTCCTTATTATAGCTCTTAGGGTCAAGCATGTCTAGAGGTGGGGAGTGGCCCAATATTGTGAGTGTCTACGTGACTCCCATGTTCGCTAGATATAAACATCTGTCTATCCACAGGGTATGATTTATATAAAATACATTTTCACTATGAAATACCGGGGGGGGGGGGGGAGTGGCAGCGAGGCCAGAGGCACGGCTCTGTGTGGGAAAAAGAAACTGGAAAATGTTTATAGAGGCATCAAACCAGACAACCCCAGGGATCATTAGCCACGTCTCAGATATTTCTTCTTGGAAAACAGCCAGGCAGAAACCAGAAGATACCAAAAATAGAGTTTAGCTATATTACTGAGGCCTCTGTGGTATTTGAGTGCAAACCAAAAGGATGATACAGGCAGGGTCCCAATTATGTAAACCCACAATCTTCGAACAAATCCTATGTATTTTGCCACACAATTGTGTCCTAAGACAATCCGAGGCACTTTAAAACGCATCTAGCTGGTATCATCTTCACTGAAAAAAACTGTGATGCTGGTCTGTTCAAAAGAAGGGTGATGAGGGAGGATTTTTCAACCATTTCCTTGCTATTCTTTCCAATATTAGAAAATACAAGTTGGGCAACATTTGCACAGCCCTGCGGTGGGGTTTTTTTTGTGAAGGGTTATGTTCTGATTCAGGAGCTACATTTCAGCATCCGTGGCAAGTGGAGGCTGCAGTATGCATACAGTGCAGCTTTGTTCTTCCCCATGGAGCAAACTTCAGCAGGCAAACTAGATCAGGGAAATAATCATGCATTGAAGAAAGGCTTACACCCCCTCCCACAATGCTGCTTCTCCTATCTAATTTGGGAGCCCCTATAGCTGCTTTGAACTACAAAAACACATCCAGTGTCACTTCAGGTTTAGCATATGCGTACATGTGCACAAGATGGAAAGATGAAGTCATCATACTCTCTCAGTCACCTATGTAATCCCCACCCCCAACCTCTGCTCTTTCTTTCAGCCAAAAATGGCAAAAACATTCTTAAACATAACAATATGCAAGAAATCCACACACTGAAAAAACACACACACACACACACACACACACACACACACACACACACACTTTTTTCATCTAAGAACACATTGCTTGTCCTGCATGGAGAAGGTTTTTAATCTTCTCTGTGAAAAGAGATAAGAAATACCATCTCCCTTTGAAAACACAAAGCTCCTTGCCTGGTGCAGCTTTAGCCAAGCATTTAAAGGCAACCGAAATACTATTTTCCAAACAAACTATTCTGACCTGAAACTCAGCAAATCTCTCAATCTATCCCTGTAAAAAACTGGATACATGTTTGATTGCCAGGGCAACTTCTCACTGGTATAGAAAGCCATAAAAATCTAGCCTTCTCCAATTCATATCACAGAGGCTCAACTTCGGGGGGGGGGGGGACCAAGAGAGAGGCATGCGCAATCAGTCAGGACTGTTGACAATCATGCTACATTTATGTCAGAAACAAATTTTGCTCAACAAATTTTATCTGAAAAGAGTAACAGAAGAGTATCCCAAAAATCCCAGCTAGCTCTATCCAAAAGCAACCTTTCAGCAAATAATTCACAGTTCAGTTTTCAAGTTTTAAAATAATTTCAGCCACTGAAAGAGCAAACAAGAAGATAGAGATGTATGTTTAAATCCTAAGCAGAATGAGGTTTCTAAATGAGATCATTTTTATGTAATTACACCAGCAAATCACATACTATTGTCTAATCTGACTGTTATGCATTTACAGAGCACTAATGTCCCTGAGGACATCATTTAGCATAACCAAATAAAGCCTGTGTTCATAAGTATGGAAATTAAATTAACTGTACCTGCCTTGGTCTAGTCCGGATAATAGAAATGAAAATCTGAGATGGTTTTGGAACTTGAATGCACTGTCAACTAGACCTAATTGATTTCCACTTGGTGGCTGCAGCGCTATGTACATTTCCATGGAAGCAAGTCCTGTTAAATTCACTGGTGTTTACTTACAAGTAAACATGCATAGGATCAGACTGCACAAAACTAATTAAAAAACAGAAACATCTGCTGTACAAGGTACAGGTTTGAATCAGAGCTAGATGTTACAGGAGATGCATGGCTGCCACCCAAAATATATAATGCACTTCCCCCTCTGGCAGCATCTAGTAATACCAAAGACACTAGACTTTTCTGATCCCTGTTCTCTACTTCACTGTGGCATCATGTTATCTAGTGTTACCACAAGTTATGGGAGAACTATGAAGAAGAAGTGCAGGGCTGCTGTTTCTGGTGGAAGCCACACAGCTTTCTGTAACTGGAAATAGAGTGATTTGTCCGTTTCCAGTCCATATCAATTTCGCATGTGTCTGGCCACAAGTTTGTTCTGAACTAAACCAGTTCAGGGAGGGACGAAGCTGGGCACAACATGGGCTCTTCCGTGTTCTGGGGTGTCCCATGCTCCCTTGGTGGCACAGAAAGCTCATATACTGCAGCTGCTCCCACATTGCCAGTGTAACTTAAGGTGTTCTAAACTGAGAATACACTCACTTAAATTAAAATTATGGGTAGCCTAATTAGGAGGCAAGCAGAAGACTCTTCAGTCTATTGAGCTTATCTCCTACCTTGGTAGCTAAGCAAGAAGCAACACAATTTCCCCTTATAGCATCAGTGTCAACAAAACAAAGACCACCACAGCCAACCACAAATCAATAACCACACCATAGGCCAACCCCAACCTCTCTCACCACCAAAGGAACACAAGTGAACAACAAAGAACCTGCACAAGCAACGCTGACACAAAACCCTACATATAGTAAGTAAAATAGAAACATCGCCACCCGACCTCACCCCCACCCATCTTTCCCCCCCCTCCACCTCTTTCCCCCTTTTCTTCCTAATGTCTCAACAAATGAAACTGATTTGTAAAAATGTTATGTGGGGGGGGGGTGTAAATACGAGAGAGAGACATTGCACACATTTTTGTAAATCAAGAAAATCTTTAATAATAATAATAAAAATCTTGGCCCCTTGCCCTCTGGCCTTACCAGTAGTTAGGTGGTGCTTTTAGTGTAGGCCCACTGAAATAATTGTAGCATCACAATGATTTGTGTGCAGAGCTGGACCAGGAAGAAAGTTGTATGAGACCAGATGTGAAGGGTGGCCAGGGGCCTGGCCTAGCCCCATAGAAGACCAGTAAGTGTTGTGTAAAAAGATGTATTCATCAACGACACAACTTTTTAGGCTGCATCCAATGGAGTTTTCTTAAACTAGCCTGTCAAGAGTGCATCTTGAGAAATGTTAGGAACAAGATGTTGAAAGAGAACTAATCATGTGGATTTCAGAGAGGAGATGTCCTGACTCTGGAACAATGCCTGGAAGTTTGCCTTACAAGTGTCTCCTTTTCAAAATAAACAAAAGTATTACCCTTCTGATACTGCATTCTCATGCTTTTAAAAGTCGTGGATGTGACTCCTCCAAGCACAGCTGCATCTTCTAAGAAGTAAAGTGGGAAAGTATACCTTACTGGCTTACTCTTGCTTCTGAATAACAACACCATAGTTTCTGGATATGAGCTGTTTGATGGGAGTGGTAGGCTGACCCAGAAAGATGGTTTGAAGTACAGATGGAAAGGCCTGAACACACTGCAGCAGGGAAGACATAAAGTAGTCCAGAAAGGAAGTCTCTAGAGCACAGACAACAGAGCCAGGCTACCCAAGTCCAAGGACAGCTATACCTGGCAAGCCACAAGTACCATATTCTCATAATATGAGCCTGTTCCTTCAAGGACACTGCAATCCCAGTCAGGCCATTCACCTAGTTCCCAAACCACCCACCTGCAGCACCTGTCTTTTTAGCCTCAGCTTATTGCCCCTACTCAATCATTGCTGCCAGACATCAACCCAACACTTTTGCAGCCTCTTCTGATTCAGATGGAATGGAGAGACAGAGCTGTGTGTTATTGGGATATTGGCGCCTTGACACTCACTTAGTATCAGAGCTTCTTGATGTGGGAGTCAGGGGATCTGACATGGATTTTAAAGGAAGACTTTTCCAAATGGTTGATGCAAGAGGAATCAGGGGCTTATCAACAATGTATCATGACATATGGGGAACCCATCAACAATTAGTTTTTAATGTAGAAGGCACAGCAGATTAAAAAATTCCAAAACAAGAAGGTGGGCCCCCTGAAATACTTTTGTCAGAGTGACAACACTGAACAATAGGTTGAGATGCTAATGATTACTGGCAATGCCACTGGTGATTGTGCAGAGCTTATACAAAGTCACAATAAAAGAAAAGAAAAAAGAGTGTTTGCAATGGTTACAAGGATGCTGTTTGTTAAGTTCAGGGTTATTATAAAGGTTGCAACAATGCCAAAAGGAAATCATAAATGGGCAAAACAACCCACCTTTAATGCAAAAATATTATATAACAGAGATGTAGATGAGGAGTAAACATGCAAGTTTGCAAGAGACACGTAGCAGCTATAACAATATAACAACAATTGTCTGGGACAAGAGAGAAGATATGATAACCATCTTCAGATATCTAAAAGGCTAGAGGATGAAGCAAAAAAAAAATTCTCCTGCTCCAGAGGGTAGGATCTGAACAAATGGATTTGAGTTACAAGAAAGGAGATTCCAACTAAAGATCAAGAAGAACTTTCTGATAGTAAGAGCTGTTTGACAGCAGAACAGACTCCCAAGAGATGGCCATCTGTCATGTACGATCTAGTTGAAATTCCTGCAATTCTATGATTCTATTATTCAAATGCAGATACAATATCTTTAGAAAACTCAGGAACTTCTCTACTACAAATCAAAGTGGAACTACACTTTAAAGAATATATTTCACATCTTGAGAATATATAGCTCATTCCTAAGCAGTGTTTTTGACTTCTAGAAATACATGTAAACCTTTAAGTTAGAAGGGATAAATTTTGGCTCTTTTCTGCTTTTACAATCTCATCTCTTGATTGCTTTTTTATAATTGTAAGGGTTTTTGAAAGGTTTTAAAAGGTGAGGGTCCGAAAAAATGGCAGAGCCTTCTAACCCATTGCATCCTAAGATGTACATGTAGATCTATATCAGCTTCCCAGCCTCTAAAACAAGTTTTGCCCATTTTGCCTATATATATATTAAATTCCCACCCTAACTGAAGCCCATGCTGGTTTCATCTGTGTGCAGAGCAGATAGCAGAGACTTTAGTTAAAGGTCTCTGCTGCAAGGTAGGGGTTCCCCCACTGCATTATAATATCTTCATACATAGGGAAGATTACTCACATTCTTATTGTTAACACAGGAAACTGATTCACTTCAGGTCAGACAAATTGTCCATCCAGGCCAATATTACGTACTCTATCTGCTCGCAGCTCTCCAGGTTGTTGGGTTGGAAAGGGCAAATCTGTCAAGTTTGATTTCATAATTTTCTCATTTTTCTAATATTAAGCTCCGTTTTCTGCATGTCCATATCACTTGCATTTTAAAAAAGTTCTCATGAAAATTCATCAGCAAATTTCTATTATGCCCATTTTGCAAGCACTTTTCACTCCTGTAATACATCTTTATATGTTATTTTCACTATTATATGAATTTTGATGCACACTTTACCCTAGTATATGCATTTTTACACACATTACTTGGCTGGACAACTGCACTGTAAAAGGAAGGAAAGAAAAGTGCAATTTTTTGAAGAATGCCTACATTTTTATTCATGTATTATCTCAGAAAATGTGAATTGGTTAGGTTCGCTTTTAAATGCAAACTGAACTGAATTTCTACCCCATTCGTAGTCTCAGAGATATTTCCCATTATTTGCTACGTGGTCCCTTTTAAACATATGGAATCAGTTTGACAAAAACAAATTTTGGATGCTTTAAAATTCTAGTTTAAGTGGTTGACCAACAATTCCACTGTACAGGAGCATTTTATAAAACAAAACTCTGATTTTGGTTCTAGAAAGGTTTCCCTTCAAGTGCTGCCATTTGTACGGCAAGAAAATTCTACCTCATACCAGCAGGAAGCTAGGATGTTGCGCTGACACAGTGGTGCTTATGAATCCTAGAGGGAGAGGAAGGAAAAGGATGAAAACAGGAAATCTACCAATGCAAAGAAAATAAGGAAAAAATGTAGACCTTTTCAGCAAATGCTAATCCAGTGTAAAGTATTTCCTTTTAACTAGCCACCATGGATATAGCTACTTGCATAAAAGATAAATGCACAATGTAAATACAAAAGTCAAGTATAAAACACTATAATAATTATAACGGCAACAGCAACCATAATATCCATGGTGATATCCATAAAGATCAAGCGTGGTGGTTTTTCTAGCAAATTCCTATACACTACATCAGTCAGTGAGTCTGTTTATTAATGAGTAGCGTTTTAATCCTGATCTTCCACAGGATCTCAGAACACCAGACTCCCTTTCCCATCTTTATCCTCACAGCCCACTTGAGAAGCTGAGAGATTGAAAACAACACACTTTTGTGATATTTATGTTAATCTCTTTGTCTTAAATTGCGAAGAAGTACGAGTTAAGAAATCTGGGAGAACACAAGATTTTTCAGAAGGGACTGGAAATGGTTGGCTTCTCAAGCCTTTCACATTCATGCTAATGAACTAATGCCCTTTTGCCTTTTGTTCCCCACAGTGCAGTTTGACATGATGCGAGCCTGTAACATGATTGCCACAGTGGCTCTGACAGCTGGCCAGCTCCTCTTTGTGTTGGGATTGGTAGAACTGCCCATTATCTCCCAGGATACCCAGTGGTGGGAAGAAGCCATAGCCGCGGTGTTTCAGCTTGCCAGTAAGTAATTTCTTTTTTTTTCAAGTGCTAACTTATTAGAGTGAAATTTAACAATAAAATGTTCACAGTTCCACACTCTTTTATTTCCTGTGCACACTCAGTCCATATAACTTGAATTCACAAGTTTTTGTTGTTGTTTAGTCATTTAGTCGTGTCCGACTCTTCGTGACCCCATGGACCAGAGCACACCAGGCACTTCTGTCTTCCACTGCCTCCCGCAGTTTAGTCAAATCATGCTGGTAGCTTTGAAAACACTGTCCAACCATCTCATCCTCTGTTGTTCCCTTCTCCTTGTGCCCTCCATCTTTCCCAACATCAGGGTCTTTTCCAGGGAGTCTTCTCTTCTCATGAGGTGGCCAAAGTATTGGAGCCTCAGCTTCACGATCTGTCCTTCCAGTGAGCGCTCAGGGCTGATTTCCTTCAGAATGGATAGGTTTGATCTTCTTGCAGTCCATGGGACTCTCAAGAGTCTCCTCCAGCACCATAATTCAAAAGCATCAATTCTTCGGCGATCAGCCTTCTTTATGGTCCAGCTCTCACTTCCATACATCACTATTAGAGTGAAATTTAACAATAAAATGTTCACAGTTCCATACTCTTTTGTTCCCTGTGCACACTCAGTCCATATAACTTGAATTCACAAGTACCTTGGCTCAAACCTACACAAAATCCTCCCTCCCACCCACTATGTCTATTGCTGTTTCAAGTGCTCTGTAATATGGCTGAGCAAGTGCTGGTGCCGTATATGACATTATCTGTGAAAAGCAAAAACACTACCGCAACCCCAGTGCCTGAGCCTGTTTGTGGACTTCTTGTTCATTTCTTTTTAAAAATAGCATTGGTTGTGCACTCAATCCAGTTGCACTAAATCTTCTCACTACCCCACATTATAAAGACCAAGTAGGAACTTAATAATAATAATAATAATAATAATTTATTATTTATACCCCGCCCATCTGGCTGGGTTTCCGCAGCCACTCTGGGCGGCTTCCAAAAGAATATTAAAATACTGTGATACATCAAACATTAAAAGCTCCCCTAAACAGGGCTGCCTTCAGATGTCTTCTAAAAGTCTGGTAGTTGTTGTTCTCTTTGACATCTGGTGGAAGGGCGTTCCACAGGGAGGGCGCCACTACCGAGAAGGCCCTCTGCCTGGTTCCCTGTAACTTGGCTTCTCGCAGTGAGGGAACCACCAGAAGGCTCTCGGTGCTGGACCTCAGTGTCCGGGTAGAGCAATGGGGGTGGAGACGCTCCTTCAGGTATACTGGACAGAGGCCGTTTAGGGCTTTAAAGGTCAGCACCAACACTTTGAATTGTGCTCGGAAACGTACTGGGAGCCAATGTAGGTCTTTCAAGACCGGTGTTATATGGTCTCGGCGGCTGCTCCCAGTCACCAGTCTGGCTGCTGCATTCTGGATTAGTTGTAGTTTCCGGGTCACCTCCAAAGGTAGCCCCACGTAGAGCGCATTGCAGTAGTCCAAGCGGGAGATAACCAGAGCATGCACCACTCTGGCGAGGCAGTCCGCGGGCAAATAGGGTCTCAGCCTACGTACCAGATGGAGCTGGTACACAGCTGCCCTGGACACGGATTTAACCTGTGCTTCCATGGACAGCTGTGAGTCCAAAATGACTCCCAGGCTGCGCACCTGGTCCTTCAGGGGCACAGTTACCCCATTCAGGACCAGGGAATCCTCCACACCTGCCCGCCTCCTGTCCCCCAGAAACAGTACTTCTGTCTTGTCAGGATTCAATCTCAATCTGTTTGCCGCCATCCAACTTGCGAAACAGTGCCACTGAACTTGTAAAAATACTTTAAGAACTCACAGATCTGTGCAAGCATGGCAAATCCAACTCAATCCTGATTCTTTCTTGGCATCTGGAAATCCTAGCTCTAGGCTAGGATTTCTGCATTAAGAGCTACTTGTGAGCCCCCTCCTTGAGTTGGATGTAGCTCTTTTTCACGTTAACTCTTGCTCAGATCTCTCCTTTAATACTTCTTAGTCTGAAAGCATTGCGTTAATGATTTGGTAGAGGAGTTGAATTTAAAACAGAGATATATAATCAAGATGGTCCCTGAAAACTGTATGATCTATGGGGAATCATGTTAATCAGTTGAGTAAAAACTTAATTTGTGTAAATTTGTGTTGATTAAGGAGGGTTGTTATGCAATCTACTCAGCTTCCCCAGGTAAGCTCAACCAACCAGACCCTCCAGAGCAGATTTTGGGGGCATGCAGGAGAGAGGAGAGAAACTGGATGCCCTGTTGTCCAAGTGCATTTCCATTGTGAAAAGAGGAAAACATCATTGGATGTTGGCCCTAGTCATTTAGGATTCACGAAAAAGGTGCTTTTCTCACTCACTATAGGTGTTAAATCAGTGATACACAAAGATAGGAAGATAATGTTTATTACTAATTACTGTGTTCATGAATTGTCATTATGATTTTCTCTTATCTATTTAACCTTTACATAGAAATTATATGGGCTGTCTCTTGCAATTTCTTACCCTTTCCACCCTGCTGTTTACAATTGTTTTTCTATGTGTGTGTCTATAAAGCAAAAATAAACATCATGCATCTGGTGAGCTCTAGTCCCCCAAAGTGGATACCACAATAAATCTAAGACACCGAAAGATGCCTTTCCTTTTTCCTCTAACAATTCTACCGGCATTCCTTCCACACTTCAACCACTTCAAATGGTTACAGCCTAGTGTTACCTATGCTGTGTGTGTGCATTTTAAAATTTAATTGCTGACCCCTCCCAACTGCAGTAGAACGCAATTGTAGCAGCATTTTCTCCAAGCAGAGTACAACCCTTTTCAGAACTTGTGTGTGTTTAATGAAAAAGCACCGTTTGCATGTTATAAGGACACAAAAAGTTGCCTTATACCAGGTTAGACTCTCCTTTCAATCTAGCCCACTACTGTCAGACTGGCAGCAACTCTCCAGGGTCTCAGCCTTTTCTATCACATGCTATCTTGCCCTTTTAACTTGAGATATCAGGGGTTGAACCTGGGACCTTCTGCATGCAAAGCAGGATAATTTCTGGATTGTATTGTGGTTTGTGTCTTAAGTAGGTGCTTCATTCATTTGATTTTGTAAACCACATGCTAAGGAAAGCTTTCCTAACAGGCAGGATATATATTAAATCAAGAAAACCCTGTGCTCATCATATGATGAATGAGGGGGTAATTTACACTGCCATCAGAGTGCTGGGCTTTTTTGTTGCTATCACAAAAATCAGTGGGGAGTGGGGAACAGAATAAAAATGCTGGGTGGGTGCTGCATCGTCGCCATTTCCTAAATTAATTTACTAAAATATTTTACCATAAACCAATCAGATAAAAATATATAAGTAGATAAAAATATACATAATAATTTATAGATTGTTTTGATTTGTGAGTAGCTTTATTTGGTCCATTCCAAACTGGCTTACAACCAACTAAACAAATAAGAAACCCAACAGCATAAGTGAAAAAATGAGAAGCCGCAAAACCAAAATTAAACCTTCCCCAAGGGCCAAACTGATACTCAGTTACAGCCCAAGTCCAAATTATGCTGAAATAACAGCATCTTGATTTGGTGGCAGGCAGGCAGGGAAATGACTAGATATTACAGGGCAAACAATTCCAGAAAGTGAGTACCACCACCAAGAAGACCCTGTTCTGTGTAGCTATCTGCCATATTATTATTATTATTATTATTATTATTATTATTATTATTAAAACTGTTAGCCACCTTATACTAGGCAGCCTCTAGGCAACTTCTCAACTATCTTAACCAGCAGCAGGATACAGAGAAGAGCGCACAATGAAGATTTAAGTGTGAAAGTTCGTAGGGGAGAAGGCAGTCCTTAAATATACTCAGGTCCTCAAAACCAGCACTTTGAGCTGGTGTCAGGAAATGATTGGCAGCCAGTGATGGTGATACTATTCATTTTTCTGTGATCAAAATGGTGACTGCTTGTAAATTATATGGGACAGTATGCTTAGCACAATGGTGCACAGAAGACAAGGCAGTGGCAGAGAAAGGTGAGGGCCAGGAGACACCATAAACTGTATACAGGAAACACAGGACAGCAAAGGATAGATCCAAAATCCAAAATTCCACCCCTGAGGTTTAGGTTACATTTGAATCTGTGCAAGCCGCCTACTATTCTGCATAAGTTAAACTGCTTGGAAACCTTTCAGCTATTCCCCAACCTCAACCCCCACACTCCTTTTAAAAGCAGCCTGAAGCTCTCTTCCCCATTGCTCCATCCTCCTGCTGTCCAAACTACCCTCCTTTTTTTCCATGAAAAGGAAATGCATTCTGGCCCTGTTTAGATTTGTTGTTTCATTGACAAACAGTACAGAGGACAGCCGTGTGCCTTTCTTCTATCAAGGCTGCTAATTTTAGATTAGGCTGCTTTCCCCCTCTGTGCTACAGTCTGTTTTAAACACAGTCAGAGAGAGACTGAAGGGCGCCAGGATATCCCGGCACAGGAGAAGGAAATGCCTGCTGTTACCTGTTATGCAAGCTGAACCTTGAAATCCTCAGTACTGGGAGGGAAAAGGAGAGAGAGAGAAGCCAGAATCAGAATGTTCAATGCAATGCTGCTAAGACAGACTCAAACAAGCGATGCAATTTTGATTCTTGAGCTCAAGGTGTGAAAAGCACAATTTGGCAGCCAATAGAGTTGGGAATATCAAACTGCACTACTCCAATGCCTCTGTTTTCCAAAGATGATGCAATTTGTCCCATGAGAGGATGGAAAGAGGAGGAACATAATGCCTGCCATCAGACGCACCAATCTCCACTAGATGGGCTTCTATATTATCTACCAATTCATGATGCTTAAAAATAAATAAATGTTCCCATTCAGGAAGAAATTGATTTTGTTATTTATAACAATAGCAGAAAGAAGATGAAAGCTACAAGTAGAAAAACTGTAAAATAGTAATAAAAAAGACTTTCCACAATAGTCTTGTAATAGGTTACATGAAATACTTTTAAAAGTCTCATTAGCTTAACATAAGCCTGCACTGAAAATAAATTATTCTAGACATTCAGACGATTTGGCTGACAATTGCTGGTGCAGAACACATTTGGATACAGAGCAAAGGAGGGATGAAACCTCTGGTATTGTTCATCTCAAATTCGGCCTCTTGGCATTCATTCTCTCTGTTCAGATGGGACAGATGTTGGAGGTTTGGTTTGTTTGTACAGTGGCTATATGCAGGATAGAGTTCCCTGACTGAACAGAGGAAAAACTAATGTGTTCCTTATGCTGGTTAGATTAAATGGATTTTAACAAAAGCTTTAATTGTTAAGTTAAATATCCAGAACTAAAACTTCTGGGTTAGCATATTAGCTTGCTCTTGATCTAAGGGAAGCAATATAAGGCCCACAGTCATGTCTGGCCCACACTGTTCAATGTACCATACACCATGATGCACAACAGACAAGCATATGTGCTGCCTTGGTCTGCAACTTCTATTTCTATTTTGACAGGGGATGGCTGTCTGAAATAGCATGCAGTCTAAAAGGCAAACAGTGTTATGGACTTCTGAGAAATAAGTATTTATGAAGGCTTCAATATTATTCACAGCATTAGCTTATCTTTGTTATTGGACACCAAGCTGGTATTTCATGGAACTCACCCCACTGATTCTTCAATATTTTCTATCATAATCTCTAGCTTGGAGGGCCAACAATTTGCATGCGAAAAACTGGAGCAACAATTCGGAAGATCCTTTGTGAATTAGCCATTCCCAGCTCTCCATGCTTTAGCTTTTTCTTTTTATTCCACTCTATGGTAATTTTATAGGGATGCGGGTAGCACTGTGGGTTAAACCACAGAGCCTAGGACTTGCCACTCAGAAGGTCGGCGGTTCGAATCCCCACAATGGGGTGAGCTCCCGTTGTTCGGTCCCAGCTCCTGCCAGCTTCGCAGTTTGAAAGCACGTCAAAGTGCAAGTAGATAAATAGGTACCGCTCTGGCAGGAAGGTAAATGGCGTTTCCGTGCACTGCTCTGGTTCGCTAGAAGCGGCTTAGTCATGCTGGCCACATGACCCAGAAGCTGTACGCTGGCTCCCTTGGCCAATAAAGCGAGATGAGCGCTGCAACCCCAGAGTCAGTCACGACTGGACCTCATGGTCAGGGGTCACCTTTACCTTTATGGTAATTTTGATGCCATTCAGGGAGGACTGACAGAGAGGGAGTGTGATTATTCCTCAGGGGCACCTATATTATGCATTATATAAAGTAATCACAAAAATACTCTTAAATGTTATTGCTTTTGCCATTTAAACTTAAATATATCAAAGTGTAATCCTTTGATTTACTTTGACTCTTGTTTGCATCCACCAAATTCCCCATCCACCCCCAAATCATGAAACAGTACCCGTGGGCTGGAAATAAGAAGAATATCTGGATAGGGGAAGTGCTGTAGTTGAGTAATAGAGGAGTCTTGGACATCTCATGAGAGACCGCTGCCTGAAATCCTGGAGCTCTGCTGCCAATTTACTGAGTTAGATGGATCAATGGTCAAAGTCAGTATCCGATAGCTTCCTATGTGCCTATGACCAAACTGTATTCTGGAACATAGGAAGCTATTTCTGCTTCCCATTCATACAGCTTGCCCTCTTCCATACTAGCCTTGTCAAAAATTCTATGAAAATCTTGATCGTGAAAGCAGACTATGGTGGAACCTCGTGTTATGGATGGGATCCGCTTCGGAGGCCTGTCCGTAACATGGAACTGACGCAAGCCGAAGCGCCGCATCTGCGCATGCGCGAGCGGCGTAACCCGGAAGTAACCTGTTCTGGTACTTCTAGTTTGCCTTGGGACGCAACATGAAAACATGTAACCTGAAGCGGATGCAACATGAGGTATGACTGTATACATAAAAATAAATACGTACATTTTAGGGCAAGTTTTATGAATGAACACACAAATGGTAGGTCTTCTCTGATAGATTGTGTCCTTATTGATGCCACACTGAATGGGAAGAGAAGCAGGGTACACTCCCATAAAAGGCTTGAGAAAAATGTTCACATAAAGCAATAATCTCAAAGCTTCTTCAGACACAGCACCAACACTGAACTACAATTTGAAACATTGGGACCCACTTTTTAAAAACAAAACTAAAAAAACCCCCACCATGCATGTTACCAACTTCTTGTTTCTTTCTTTAGGGTGACCAGATGCATCCTGTACCCTTTAGTACTTGTACAGAAGAGAGAACTTTGGAAGGCGTTGCATGTCACGCAGGTGTGTGCCTGCTAAAATTCTTTTATACACAACTATTAAAAGATACAGGAGGCTTCAAATCTGGTCACCCGTCTTCTTTAAGAAACCAAACCAAAAATAAAGGATGGAATTGTGTCAATGCCGCTGCAGCAGTACACCTTAGGTCAGGGCATGACCAACAGTGTAGACTACACAAAATCCAAGCCACTATCTTATTTTCATCCTGTCTTCATAGTCTGCAAACCATACAGCAGTTTCCCAATCATCACACTGAAGAGAAGTCACACTTCAGAGAGAGTTGAGTATTTCAGTCATACCTCAAATACCCCAAACATAATAATGACCTTGGCAAGCACACAGACACTCGTCAACACTCACCACACTGACGCTTACGATGGCTCCTAGCCCTGCATCATTTTTACTTCAGCCACCTGCGTGTGTCCTTGATAGAAGTGCATCCTTTTTTCTTTTTTCTTTTTTAAAAAATCTAACAAAATACAACCTTAGGAAGCAGAGAGGAAGGAAAGAGTAGAGGAAGTGGTATTGCTCTGGCGGCTGCACATGGATTCACACACAGTTCCAGAACTGTGCAGCCTCACACCTTACAGGAAAGAATTGTTTGCTTTGGAAAAGCACTGTGGTGAAAATGGAAGCAGTTTTGTGCACAGAGGGTTTTGAGTAAAAGCTCATACATTTTACTTTAGAGGCTTTTCTTTATAGAGACAGAATTCTGAATAGCTTCTATGTTCTTCAAGTAGACAAGCGTTGCCTTTTACACTTGTTAATAAGTGAAAAGCCCCTGCAAATTCTGCTACCATGTACAATCAGCCTTGCTTTATTAAAAATGTTCAGGAAATTTGAAGAAGTCAGCCTCACACCACTCAAATAGTCGCCTATCAGCAAACATCCTTCCAATTCCCTCCCCCAAGCAGTTTTGCAATTAAATGAAACTTTGAAAAATTAAATGGGAGGGGGGCAGGAGTCGGGGTCATATGTATGCAGAAACACATTTATATCCATAAAAGAGATACACATACAACACCCCCCCCAGCTGTTTCGATTAACATAAGCATATACATGGCCAGGAGAAAGTAGACCAAGAAAGAAGTTTTTTCTCCCTCTCTCAAAATGCACCCCCTACCCTGGTCAGGGTCATTCAGTGAAGATAAATGGTGAGAAATCAAGGACAGGTAGTGGTTTAGGAACCTCAGCAAGAGAGGGCTGTTGTCTTTATATTCTGCTTGTGGGGTTCCCATACGCATCTAGCTGGCCACTGTGGAAAGCAGGGTATCAGATTAGATGGGCCACTGGTCTGATCCAGCATGGCACTTCTTATATTTTGTATGTGTTTCTTGAATAATCAAGCTACAGTGGAAGAAGGCTTCATTATAAAAAATATGTTTTGATGTGTTTTTCCCCAAACCAGGGGGGAAAAGAATGACTTAAATGTGTTTTAAGCCAGTAATGTGTACAGAGTCCAAGGTCAAGTGAGGTTTCCATTCTGAAGAGTTTGTATTGAGCAGAGCTAATCATTATATAGCTAGCCAAATAAGTAAGACCAGGCTTCCTCAACCTCAGCCCTCCAGATGTTTTGAGACTACAATTCCCAGCATCCCTGACCACTGGTCCTGCTAGCTAGGGGTCATGGGAGTTGTAGGCCAAAAAAACATCTGGAGGGCCAAGGTTGAGGAAGCCTGAGTAAGACAATACTGTGTTGCAAGGAGAAAAGGGATTCTGCTTGAGGCAAGGTTGCCAGGATGGACCTGCTGGCAACATGTATTTATTTCTATTCCACTTTTCTTCCAAGGAGCTCAAGGTGGCATATATGGTTCTCCCCCTCCCCGTTTTACCCTTACAACAATCTGGTAAGGTAGGTGAGATTGGCTCAAGGTCGGACTGTATTAGGATTTGAACCCTGGCCCTCAGGTCCTCATCCAGCACACTGGCTCTCATTTTCAATCCTTATGTTATACCATGATATCATTTTATTATTTAACACAAGCACAACTCTGTAGAAACAAATGAAGATAAGCTTTGAAACTGAAGTTGGCTTTCTGCCAGAATGATTCAAACAGGAAGCTCATTATTCTGATCCAAAATGTAAGTTCACAGAGCAACGTTCCCCTTCCTACTTTGCCTGCCCAACCATTGACACCATCCCCTGCAGGATTCTTCTTAACAAATCCATTATCTATTTCCTTTCCCAGTAGAAAGGCACCCTCCACCCCCACTTAATGCTGACTCGTTTTCGCCAATTAACTCTTTTGGAGACACCAAAACACAAAACAAATAATGGACAATTTTTACTGAACAGTGGGACAAAAACGTAGTAGGTTTTCCACACAATAAATATGCACAGATTGATTGGCCACTGTAGGACTTTTTTTATAAGTGATTCTGTATTCTTCAAACTTTCCTCCAGCAGACATTTTATCCTGCTGAGAGTCTTTAGAAGGGGTGTTTCAAAAGCTTGATTTTACCCAAGAATGGAAGAACAGGTGGTCAGATGCAAAATTGCCAGCTGGATTATTCTTAGGACAGCAGCGATTCAAAAGAAGACGTTGCTTTAGGTGTCTCCCCCTCTAGGTTCTCCCAGCTGCTCCAATGATGTTGTTGGAAATGAAGCTCAGCAGGAGAAGGATCACATGTAAGCCCAGGCCACAGGGGCCAACTTATGAGGAAGTCTGAGGGGGCAACTGACGTTGTACACGACATCACGTCAGGCAGAGCTAAACGTAGCAGCAATGCGGCTTCAATGGCCAACAGCTCCTCCTCCTTCCCCTCCGTGGCAGGAGGAGGAGGACCTGGCCACTGAATCCATGCCACGTTTGGCTCCATGCTTTGCTTCCCCTGCCCCCTGATGTTTTGGACAGGTGGGAGTTGGTGCTGTTGGCCCAGACACAGGTCAAGTCCACAATGCTGGTTCAGAAGTGACATCATCAAAGTTTCAGATATAAATTAATTCCTAGAATTCCATCCTGGAAACTAGATTGTGAAAAAAGGGAGCTTATGGCTACTGCTGGCCTCCATTAATTTATCTAATCCCCTTTTAAAATCATCAAAACTGTTGACTACGATGTCTTATGGACGTGCATTCCATAAGTTATCATGGCTAATATTTAAATGGGATCTCTGTGTTCAGAGTCACACACACGCTCTGAATAAGGGGGATAGAGGAGAAATGAGGTAGCTATCACTTTTGTGCTCTCCATTTGAGCTTCTAGAACCCAATGGATGGCAGCTGTGGGATGGGGAACCTGTGACCCTCAAATTTTGTTGCTGTCCCATCAGTCACAGTCGGCAGCCCTACCTGTTTCTTAACCTCGATGTTTGTCTAGAACAGTTTTGGCATGCCAAACTGAACCTATATGCATCACTTTAAAATATTCTGGTGACATAAGTAATTTTTAGAGCTTCCCCACCTGCCTGGGACTTGCCATGAAATCTGAAGAGAAGAAAAGGGTGGTGTGTCATTCATTCACTGCTGTTGAGAGTTAGAGTTCAAGCAAAGGTCCTGTGAAGGGAAACAGCCTTGCTAACACAAGTGGTTTTATTTTGAGCAACACAAGGAAGTTTAGTAGCTTTCTGTGATGAATAATTAGTCCCTTACATAAAAGATGAAGAACTTGCAGAGTGCTGGCTTACATCAGGCCAAACTTTAGTGGCTTATATAGCAAGGGTGGGAATGGGCTAGGATGAAAGTGATGGGGGGGGGACAGAAATAGAACACAGGATTTTCATTAGAGATGGACAATTCTGTCATTTTCTGTACCATGACAGTTTTCACACTTACATATGCGTCTCACACAAACACATAGGACAGTAATGCACAAACTACAGTCACTTTTATATGGTATACAAAGAAACTAATAAAAATAATCATTTCTGCCACTTTTCCTCTGCTGATAAAACCTGACACGTGCTTAACCAAACTCCTGACGACTGGTGGAAACGAGCCCCCCGCTCGATCTGTTCACTTGGAGTTAGAACTCTTTTTACAGAATTGTATCTGAGCACTTCATCACATACCTCTGCTTCAGCATCTTGAGACATTTGAGGCTCATTTCTTTTGCATTTTATTTCCCCTAATTCCTGCAACACAGCTTAGGTCAGGAAAAGGAGACTGGGCTTTGGCCAGTGAAATAAACACAGCCTAGCCCTGTTGCCGCCGCACGTTACCTCTGATAACATTTGTACAGCATACTGCTTTTTGAAAAGGCAAACATAGGCCACTTTACTATCTATATATCTGAAGGTACTCCACTTTGCTTACTGAAGATATAAGTGCAGTATAGCTGTGCCTTCACACTATAATACCGATATGCTTGAATTGCTGCATGATTGCTGCATCTCTAGAAATCATTCATCACCAAATTACTTAAAGATCATAGCAAAGATTATGTCTATTTGTTCTACATTTAGATACAGAAACGTAGGGTTGGAGAGGACCAGTAATTCCAGGTTTCAGAGGAAGGCCTATAGAAATCTACAACCAGTTCTCTAATCCCTGCACCATTATGTCAGTTGACTAGGAGAGAGAAGTACAAGGGTTCATGCTTGCTGATGAATTGCCAATAGGTGGACATTTCTTGAACTAAGGAGTCAATCAAGACTAGCCATTCTCACACATCATCTTTGTATCTCAACCCTGGGCCAAGCCAATATCAGACACCATACCCTCCAACATTTCTTCAATGAAAATAGAGACATCCCATTTCATAATGATAATTTTACTATTTATAACTCACACATCTTACTGGGTTGCCCCAGTCACTCTGAGCAGCTTCCAACATATATAAAAATATAATAAAACATTAAACATAAAATACCCCTTCCCTTTATAGGATTGCCTTCAGATGGCTCGGGGGTTGGATAACTCTATACCCTCCACCATTTCTCCAATGAAAATAGGGACATCCTAAGGAAAAGTGTGACATTCCTGGATCAAATCAGAAAATGGGACGGCTCCTCTAAATCAGGGACGTCCCTGGAAAATAGGGACACTTGGAGGGTCTGAGACATTGCTGATGTTCTGGGCTTCTCTTTCTTATTATTACCTCCTTCAACTCCAGTCATCATTTTAACAAAACTCTCATGTTTTGCTTCAAGTCAGTAGAATCATACACACCAATTGAAGCCAAAATTGTGGCAGTTGAGCTGTAAGTTGCCTGTTATATGACAGCACTTTAAGCAACACCTAGATACCACTAACAGCCAGCCTATGCTTGTTCCTGCTTTGTCCTTTTTTACAAGTCCCTGTAATTTTTTAAAAAGCAAAGTAGCAAAAATACTACTTTATTGAAATTCTCCAAGTTCTGTGCTTTAATTTGGTTCATATCTTGAGTTAGTCTGCATTACGGCTGCAATCCAATACCCAGTTTCCTGGGATTAAACCAAAAAAACTTAGTGGGACTTATTTCTGAGTGGACATATGTAGGACTGTGCTGCAAGTGCCCTACAATGACATCCCCCAGGGAAGAGTATGTGAAAATGTGAGGAAGGGCTATAGCTCTGAGGCAGAGCATCTATTTCACATGTAGAAGGTCACAGACTCATTCCCCCAGTAATACTGAGATAGATGGATTGGATTAGTGGTCTGACTCTGTATAACACAACTTCCTGTGTTCCATTTTTGAAGTACACAGGACAGCACACAAAAATTGTTGTTTCTGCAAGAGCATTTCCAGAAAAACTAGTCTGAGGGAGCAAAAGGCACTGTAAAGGACATTAGATCCAAAGGATTTAACCCATACTATACAGAAACTTGGTAACTGTGAATGAACGATGGAGCTGGGTGGGAACCTGCTACTCCTCAGAACCATCCCTTTATTTCTTGCTGGCCTTTGCAGACATTAATCCCAAGCCAGTGTCTTCCAAATATTTACTAAACAAAACCAGAAAGGCTTAAATGATTTTTACAAGGCTCTATAAAAATATAACACAATGCATTTTTTGGATCTTTCGTGAAAGGATAATTTGTACTGGATGGCACTGAAACTCAGCAAGTTTGCACGTGGAAATCTAGTTCTAGTCATATTCAGCTGTCATATTCAAACCCAAGAATGTATTGGTGAGCAACTCAATTTACAGGTGGACTAATCTGAGAAGTGAATGAAGGATGGGGATAAGCTACCACCCCGTTCTCCAAAGCCAAGTGCCAATGTGATAGGAATTTTATGGTATTAGATATATGGTAATGTTCATAACTGCACATACATAGATCAACACAGGAAGACCAACCTGGAACCATTTTGATTCCTAAACTGACCAAATCTTTCCTCACAAGATATGTCTTAAAAGCCTCCCCATTGTCTCTTTCCTCACAAGATATGTCTGTTTGAATAAGGTGTGACCTGGCCCAGGAAATAAGTATTTTAACACCACAAAAGAATGGCCAAGCACCCCAGACAATCCAATCAAGTAACTTGCCAGACAGGAGATAGTAGAGGTGAGAGGAGAAAAACAACATTTAAATTCCTGTGATGTATGCATAATGTTTCTGGGGGTGGTCCTGATCTAGAGAATGGGATTTTCAAAAGTCTTTATAAGCTCTGGCACAGCAATTCTGGGGGGTCCTCTTCCTCTCCTGCGTGTGAGGGGAGTACCCTGTTGCAACAGATCAATAAAGATCAAGCTTACTAGCTGCTTTGCTTCTCAATATTCTCTGGTTGGCCTCTGTTATTTTCTCCTACCAATAGGGAACCTATGTAAGGACTCTATATGGGTTCTTGGATACCCCATAAGGGAAAAGGGCATATTTTTATTTACAACACCACCAAGTCCTTATAGCATAATTGCCACATCCTCTAATCAGTTTTCTTGCCTCCAGGGGAGAAGCAGCTGGTATCTTCAGGGTACTGAATTTAGCTGAAGGGCCTCTAGTTGCTGACTCCTTTAGAAGACTCACTATTGAAGAAAACAAATCATCAAGTTCCCTTGTAGCCATTTTTTAGGATGCAGTTGCATACAATGGTCATATTGTAAGAGATGTGCAAGCAAAGCAGAGAGAGATCACCTTCTTCATGTCTGACCTGTCCTTGCCCACAAACCTAACGGAAATGGTATCTGCAGATCTTTATGTCTGTTTACGGGCCTTTGTTTATTCTAGTCTCCCTTTGCAAAGGGGCCCTTTTGTCTATGTGAATTCCTTCTGTTATGGTGGTGGTTAAGGAAGTGTTTATGGGAGTAAGGGAAGCTGATTTTTTTCCTATTATGTGAGACACATTTGCCTCTTTGTATATTGTTCTTGTCAGGCTAATTAGATCTATAAATTACTTCCATCAAAAGTTAATAACTAGACCTGCAAGGGTGGAGGAGGGAAAGAGAAACTAGAATGCTGCAGTGAGGTTCATCAAGAAATAGGGCACTGCCTTAAAGGGAAGGAGGTTTTGCGACTGCATACACAACATCTTGGGGTCAGATGTTCTGGGTTCTACTGCTGACCCCATGACAGATTTCCTGCATGGCTAGACAAGTCTCCTCACCTCAGCTTCCTCATCTCTGAAACTATGAATAACCGGATATTTAGGATACATATGAAGCGGGAAGCCGCAGTGGGATTCTTTGTGTTCATAAAGATCTTCAAGAGCAGTGGGATAATGTGCTGCAGAAAGGCAAAATACTGTTGCGCTTTAAGATTAGATGTTTTCCTACCATTTCACAGGAGATTCCTAGATAAAGGAATTTCCCAGAGGAAAAAATTATTTTCCTTCTTCACAATATCCGTGTTTATATAACTCTTCATTGAAAGCATGTGAATCCTTGTTCATGGCCTCTTGAACTAGTACCACATAGAGCCAACTCCATATGGAAAGCCACTGGTGTGAATGGCTCTTTCTGTGACTCAGGCGATTTTTAACTCTGTAAGAACAGTTTCCTAGAGAGGATCAGCTGCACTGACATTGTTTAAATTTATGTGCAACACGAAACACCAAGACAGCCTGCACAATCAATCTACTAAGTAGAGATGGGTCCACACATCAAAAGAGGTAACTCATACAGGTGACTGCTTGTATTAATTGGACCCAGTACTGTCCATTGGTTTTAAAAACCTGCATAGCTGAGCTTAGACTTTGAGGACCTTTCTACACGATTGTTTGCCAATATGTATGGGACATCCTGGATATGTGAGTTTTCAATAGGGGAACATTAGATTTTCTGAGTAGCCAAGGCACGGTATTTAGTATGAGTGGGGAAATGCCAGGCTTTGGAGTGCAAAGAAAATCCTGCTGACCTTGCTGCTGATTTCTTATGGCAGTTATGTACATTTTATTGGTACTTTAAGTGGGGTTCTTATTATTGCCTTTTTTGTATTGCTGTGATGTGGCAACTACTATGCATTCCCGCTGGAAGGAATGGCAGAGTATAAAATGGAAATAAATAAATTAGAGTAATAGCTCAGTTGGTTAGAGTGTGGTGCTGGTAATGCAAAGGTTGCAGGTTTGATCCCCATATGGGACAGCTGCATATTTCTGCATTGGAGGGGGCTGGGCAAGGTGATTCTCAGGGTCCCTTCCAATCCTACAATTCTATGATAAAGGCCACAACTGGTGCTAGCTCAGTAACAGAGGCAAAACTCAGAACACAGCTTTTAAATTTAAAAACAAGATTTCATTTGAAAACCAGTGACCGGTACAGTATGTGCTAAAGGCTCAGAGAAAGCGAAACTGGTTGAATGGATTTCCTTTGTGCATCTAGAAATGCACAGAGTCAAACTGGTTTCCAGTCTCCTTTTCCTACTCATTTATGTAACCTTGGTTCCAAAGTTTTAGGTGTCCCTTGGCTTCCTAGAATTAAACAGAAAATTTACATTGAGTGGTATTCAATGCCAAGTTTTACTCAGAGTACACCTATCAAAATTAATGGGCCTAACTTATTCATGCTCACTAATTTCAATGGGTCTTCTTGTGATTAAAACATGAGTGATATTTAACTACTCTAGTGCCAAAATCTGGAGATATATGTTTGTGCATGCACACTTTTGCACACATGAACCACTATCAGATGCACACTACTGGGCAAGATACAAAGTTCTTTCGCAACAAGTGATTTTTCTAGAATGTCTAGATACATTACTCACATATGGCATTCTATTTTGTACGTTTCTTTCAGGTTTCGTTCTGGTCATTGGGTTGGTGACCTTCTATCGTATTGGACCCTATACCAGCCTGTCCTGGTCTTGCTACCTGAACATTGGGGCTTGTCTTCTGGCCACACTGGCTGCTGCCATTCTCATATGGAACATCCTTCACCGACGGGAGGACTGCATGGCACCCAGAGTCATCGTTATCAGTCGTACCCTGACTGCTCGCTTCCGACGTGGGCTGGAGAATGACTATGTTGAGTCACCATGTTGAGAATATGTGGGTAAAAGGGGCAGACTCTTCAGCGAAGACGACATACAAAATGGACTGCTTTCTATGAACTATGCCATGTAATTTAAACATTGAAGGAAATCACTAAGTTCACTTTTCAATTAAAGAAGCCCAACATTATTACTTGGATGGGCTACATCTATATACATGTGTACATTATACACCACCTCTCCTCTCTGATGTACAGTGTAAAATATTAACAGCTTAACTATCCTGATGGAACTTCAGTCAAAAGTCAGGGATATTAAGGGTGATGGCTTATGTACCCAAACCCAGGAAATGCATCGCAAAAAAGAGGACAAAACGGGACAGAGATTTAAATAATGTGCACCTGCTAATTGAAATGTACTGTCGCAAATTTAGAAACAATTATTATAATTAAATAGAAACACAATATATTTCACCATGGTGGGGAACAAGATGGTAACCTGTGTGTCTGCGCAAACTGCTGTCCAGGTGCTAACTGTTGATGGACAGCAACTTATAAAGCCCTCCCTGTTTTCTTTCCTTATGGTTCTTTAACTTTAAACCAGGAATGAAGTAGAACGCCCTTCAAATGGAGGATGACTTTAAGCAGAAGACTATAATCTGAGAAGTAGGGCACATGGTCATTCTAGGAAGATTTGAAATGTGGCAGATCTACCCAAGATGAGTTTTGTAGGACTGTGGAAAGGGGGAAAGATGACCCAATATTCCAAGCTTGAAACTTGGTTCAGAGAAAGTTATCCCACAATAAAAAACTTAGCTATGGAAAGTATCCTTTTTTGGATCCAATAACATAAAGCACATGAAAGAGGAAAGGAAAACTTGTTCCATGTCACATTTTCATCAACATCATTCAATTAATAATGCTTGTGTAACACATACGTTATATTAAAGAGTCAACCATCCATAATGTTAAGTGTGTTCAATCTGGTAGGAACAATTATTTCTATTTCAAAATTTTCAAACCAAAAAGCTACTGACATAATAGTAGAATTTATAAAGAATGTCAGCATTTTTTTAAAGGAATGAAAGTTGAAGGTTTCAAGCTTGTCTTCTTTTAAAGCAAATATTTCAGAAAACTTCACAAGGCATTAAACCGATGATAAAGAAGTACACCCCAAAAACCCAACACCTTGTAATGTGATCCATTTATATAGTTATGTTAATAACCACAGTCCCTCTTTTCATCACCCTAAACAGTTACCCAGTTCAAATTTTACTACTGGGCATTTTCATATTTGGTGCTGATTTGAAAGATTCACTACTGGGTATGTACGATGCCATGTTAAAAATTTATATCAGAGGTGGATTTAAGACAGTGCAACCAGTTCCACCATACTGGACACCAAGCCTAGGGGATGCTGCAGGGCATCACAACTATGGTGTAGTGAATTAAGAATGGAAGGCAAGAGGCAGGGGGGTGCTGAATTTTGGCCTCGCACAGGGCGCTACTGAAAATTTGAAAGACCAAAGTCCACCCCAGTTGAGAGACAAACTAAAGCCGCTATCAGGAGGCGCAGGAGTAGGGTAGAGTTTGAGTTGAGTTTACTAGAGATAAAAGTTACTCCTTATTTATCTAATGGGAGTGCAAAAATATTGCCTTCCAACAAGCCTCATAATTCTGTTTGGCATAGCACTGAAATTATTGTAAAACGGCCAGGTCCAAAACACATGGAAGAAAGAAAGGTGGGAAAAGCAGGAAGTGATATGTGTGTCACATAAAATTGAAGATGCTACATTTTTGCTATAGGCATAGCCACTGAGACAGAGAGGTCAGGATGACAGAGCTGTGAACTTATATATTTACTGTCTCTTTCTCAGAGACCTGTGTAGTATATATCTTTAAATCTGTGCTTTGATTTTTGGTGTCACCACCTCATCTTCTCCACTCCACTCCACTCCCCACCCCAATTTCATTTTCTTCACAAAGAAAATAATCAAGCTGGCTCTTGAATTTCATTACAATGTAATTTGGATGCCAAATAAGGGAGAAAGCCAAGTTTGTCACTTAAGCCCCAGCACTGCAGGACAAATGTGGACAAATCAGCGCCCATAGCACACATACAGTTATTGAGGAACTATATTTATCAAGTCAACCAATAAAGACTAGAATACCGAGATGATTAGCTTTCGTTTCAAAAATCTATTGAAATACATTTCAATAGATAGTGGTGAAACAGCAAAATGAAGAGACAAATTCATTGCTTTTTCAAAACAATCATGGGTGTAAGCTCACATGTCTGTAGGCTTAATCTGTACATTTAGCAAGTGGAAAACCTATATCAGAGTAAGAATATTAAGAAGTAAGTGCAGAATACACACTAACCATTCTTGTGTGTCTCTAGTACTATGAAACTTCAAACATAAAATTATTCAAGACAATTAAAGTTATAGTTCTGTGGACACTTACCTGAACACACTGGGTCTTGCTGTTGAATAGGACTGTACTGTACCTATACTGTTGTATAGGATTGTACTGTAAATAATGCAAGTTGGAACCATGAAATGAAAATTGTGTGGGCAGGCATCTATGTGTTGAAACAAATTGTCCTTTCCTGTTCTTAATTTCCCATCACACTCCACGGCCAGCCTCCAGAATTTAACACAGACTTGTAAGGCCATCTTCCTAAGACTGCACTGAATGATCACATAATCAAAAACTGGATTTTATTTTAAAATTTGCCTGGCTTGCTTTCTGGAAAAGCTCTGTATGCTAAAAATTAAATGTGCTCTAATTAACTACCTTTAATAAAATAAAATAAAATATTGGAATATTTAAGACATGTTATTTCTGCTAATATTGCAATAGTCATACTATAATAATGTGAAATTAAAAACAAATGGTGGCTCTGTGGCCAGTTCTACTGTTATGTTTTTGAGTCATTGTGTTTGTTGTAGAGGGATAAAGTAGCCAATGTGGTTGCCCTCAAGGGAAAAAAATTCCAAGAACTGACCAAGAGGGTTTATGTTCTGCTATAGGAGCAGACAAAGCATTCCAATGACATATCTCAAACTACCTTTGAAACTTCAGAGTTTGAAAAGGATAATAATTGGGGGATGCATTACAAGAAATATAAGCCCAAAAGTTCAATGGCCATCTGGATTTACTTACACACCTCTTTGGATCCTAGCCAGCACATACACAAATCTTGTAAAAACCAAACCAAGTTAGTGTCCCTACCTTTTGATGAGCTTGATGGATTTGAAGGCCTCATCCATATCCCCAATGGTGAGATAGAAGCTGAAGTTAAGCATAGCATCACATGTGGCCTTGTCACACTCTTCCAACCCAAGGAAGTCGCGCAATGGCCTTCTGGCTACCATTTGATAGAGTGTTACCCCACTAGGCTCTGCCTCATCTTTATCAGCTTCAGGCTGAAAGGAAAACACAAGTCATATGATGAGCAGAATATCATTAGTTTTTCCCATGAAAATAAATTCCTAAATAATTTTTAAGCCTGTGACAGCAGCTATATTCTTATCCAAAACAGTTCTTATATTTTGAACACAGTAAAAGCCTCATATTAGCACTATACTTACTATTTTTTACCAATCTAAAAAAAGTCTTTAAAAGGAGTGCCACATGACAAAAGGGATAAACAAATCCAAAATATTTTCACAATATTTAAGGAGTACAAATAGCAACTTGCAAACCCAACCACTTTTACTTTCTGAAGATTTCACCCTTTGGGGAAAATTAAGAGTTGAGCTATTTGGAGCAAATTCTGGGACAAGTGACTATCGTACAACAGCAATGTGGAAGCTTTTTAAATGGTCTTCAACACAGTGACTTTGTAATATGAGAATTCTCCCACTTCCATTCATCTTTACAGCTCACAAGATAATGTAAATTCTACACTGTTTTAGAGGCCTTTGGCAGAAAAATGGCTTGTACATATAAATAAATAATGCAGCTTATGCACTGCCAAATATAAATAAATAGATACGAATGAACTGCAGGAGTTAATAGAAGACACAACACAACACAACACAACACATATTGGGAAATCCTATGGTGACTCCAAATGCAACAAAGTAATTGAGAATTCCAGTGGTGCACACCTTGATTTCACCAATAAGTATTCTTCTCTTTTCATCAACTGCCATTAGGTAATGTGTTTACATGGGTGAATCAGGGTATGCATCAACTAGTATCAACAAAAAGGCCATGCCATATTAAATGTCACAAAAGATATCACAACATCAGATATGCGGGGGGAAATAGACAATGAATCTTGAGTTTACTGGGCCATTGCAAGCACTTGTGAGTTGCAATTAAGGGAAGGCACTCGCACATAGACTTGAAGTATTGCATTTTCTCTCATGCCGCCCACCTCACTGACATCAAACCTACTTTTCTAAGCCTTCTAGGACTTTGTGCATAATCTTTAGGTAACAGGAACTGAAACAATGAAATCCGGGTGGGAGAGGCAAATTCATTTAATAAAGGCCAGCGAATGATACTTACGTAAGGTTTAAAGACAGAGCCTCTCCAAAACAACAACTATTGGCCAGCAGAAATGAAAAAGAAACAGAATGATAGGAGCAGCATTTTATTTAATAAAAAAAAGTATGTAGACAGAGTGAAGAATAAAACAGACAAAGCAGAAATAGTGACAGAAAATGCAATGAAACAGACAATCTGCCTCTGTTACATTGAGAGTATATAAACCTCAGGCATGGCAAATATCTAAACTGCAGCTATTGAGGTCTTTCTTCTGTAATCTAGATGTGCCGTTTCGCCCCAGTTATGTATAAGGAATATGTTATCACAGATATTCTTGCCAAAACAGGATTTAATTTTTCTCCATTTCCAAAATGCCAATTCTCTGGGTCTTGCTCTCAATTGTAATGAAGATGGGGATCAACTGCATATCCAGTATGAGTGGTGCTCTGTGCGTCACTCAAAAATGGCAGCATGGCATTGCTCAGTGTCACATCATCACTAAGACTTCCAGTCCAGTGTTAAAAAGGCAAACCAAGAAGATGGGAAGCATGTTGGTGGACTATGAACAGATTATACCATATGGAATTGGGCTGATCATGCTGCTTTTTTCTGCTACTTCCAGAGTGTCATTCTATGCACATTTGAAGAGCCCCAAATGATAGAACAGTGCAAACAAATCAAATCGCTTGTAATTTCTAGTGATTTCTTATTTGCATTGCTACTTAATTACCTCTGCTGCTGTTGGATGGAAGCTCCAAAGGATTTCCTCCCACCTACCTACTCTAAGGTCCGGAGAGTGGATATTTATATTGTTGTTCTTCCTGGAGCCTTTATCAGTCACCCCTGAAACCAGGGAGTGGCTAGAAATTCAGACTATCCAACTGTCCAGATGGTGAAATGTCCCAGTCCTTGGAGGGGGGGGGTAACATCCGGTGCTACCTGGCAGCAGTTGGCAGGTAGCACATTTTGAAGTGGAAGAAGCTATCATCTCCTACGGTCAACATGAAACCATAAAGGAGAAGTAGATGGAACAGACACCACAGAAACATCAATGACTGCACAGTTAAATTACTGTACTGTCCCTCCACAGCCTTCATTAGTCACCACTGTCTTAACAAAAAAAAAACAACAGGACTTCATGTTTTATGTAACTTTGAACTGGAGGCTGAATTTGCTTGTTTTCCTATTCTCTTCCTATCTCTTTATACTTTTGTATCATGTGTACAAAACTGTAAGGCTGCAAGTGTATTAGATTGTAAGCCTGCTGCAATATTTGTACAGCACCCAGGAAGACATTAGGTGCTTTATAAATAATAACAGGCAAGTCTCAGTTTACCTTAACCTGGTCCAGAGAACAAAATGTTTCCTGCATGGAGATAAAGGGGAAGCTTTCAAGGATCAACTCTTTATAAACTCTTTGACCACTTACCTTTTTGGCAAAATAATAATGTGGTACCTCCATGCCCAAAAGAGACCGGTAGGCTGATGGCAACGGAAAGCGATCATGGAGCAAAAGCCCATGCTCTTCAGTACAGAAGAAGGATACGATCAAAACATCCACCTGGAAGGGGAAATTGAACACTATTTGGGTTTTATGGAGCAATATCCTTTTTACAGTTTGTTTTTATTTTCCATTTTCACTTGGCAGAGTTCTCAGTTAAACAACAGAACACACACCTGCTACGGATGGCCAAGTTACAGGGATCCTCTCTAAACTGATCATAAATTCACCCCACAAATCAGCCTGCACTCCAGAAAGACAGTAACAAAGCGTCCTGTATTTCAGGAACAAACCACCTCTTCACTCAACAGGGGAAGCCCCTGCAAACATTTATGTTGACATAAGCCAACCACTTTGCTGAAGAGGAGCTACAAAAACAAAACAGAGCTATATATTAGACTGCAGAACAGAGGAAGCGGCTTATACCAAGTTAAATCATTAGCGCATCTAGCTCTGTTTATACATGGGATGAGGAACATTATTTCTCCTGAGGGCCACATTCCTTCAGGGGAATTTGCCACAGGCTGAATTTTTGCTGGTGGGAGGGGCTGCAGCTGGCAGTGGGTGGGGCTATAGCCCAAAGTGGGCAAGGCTATCCACAGGCAGCTGTGATCACTCAGAGATAATGGAATTCTACACATGCACAGAGATTATCCCCCTTTTAGACACTCTGTGGGTGAAGAGAAGGTGAAAAATACCTGAATCCTGGAACTGAGAGGAGACTCCTGGCTGAACCCTTCCCCATTATCAAACCCTGACAATCATTTATGCTAAACAACATGTGAACTGTCACAAGAGTTCATACAGTCAGCCTTTTTTATTTTAAGTTTCAAGACCTTCAAGAAGGATTCCTCATGGCAACCAACTGAAGCATTCTAGCTAAACCCCTGAGCACAGAGTTAACATCAACAACCAATCCCTACAGTGCAACAAGCCAGAGGAGAATAGGAGAAAGACATACTGAGTTTTCTTCTGATTGCTGATTCTTGTCCAGGGACTGCTGACTTGGGTTCCGATCTGTTTCACACACAAAAAGCCTTGGTTCGCTTTGATCCCAAAAGTGACTAGTAGGAATACGATCACTCAGCTCTGGATATTCAGAGGTGTTTCTCCTACATGGACAACGCAAGTATAAATCCAGACCACAACTACTTGTAAAACACATTCATAATTAGTAATCAAAATATAGGGTGATTTTTTTTGGGGGGGGTGAGGTGAGGGGGGGACAAACAAGCAAGAACCAGATGACTGTATATGCTGGATTTGAAACTGTAACAGAATCAGATAGGTGAGCTCCAGCTAATGCTACATGTGATAGATGCCATCAAAGACATGTTACATACCCCTTGAGGCTATTACTGACAACTGACAGTTCAGTTAGTTTTATTAAGGTAGTTAGTTTTATTAAGGTAGAATGTACAGCAAATTTGCAATCTAACAAAAGAACCAGGACACAGAAAGAACTCTTCTCCCCGGCAAATCCCACCCACCATGTATCATGTACACTGCATCTTGGGCTCCATTGAGAAAATGTGGGATATAAATGCAATAATGAACAAGCAAATATAATGTCTAGGCCCAATTCACAGTTCAAGTCCATTGGATCAGGGGTTCTTGAGCCAGGGATCCCTGAAGCCTGAGCTGGGACCTGCACAATCCATACCCTGAGATTCTGCACCCATTGGGGATCTGAATCAGGAACCCACATCCCCATTTCAACCTGTCAAGGCAGGCAATGTGCTTGGAGAGACTTTTCAGGAAGGAGGCGGCATGCTAGGCTCTATTGCCACTTCTGAAGGAAGGGTGAACTGCTCCAGAAGGCAAAAATGGCTTTAGTCCATTCTTAAGACTCAAGGACTGAAAGCTGCTCGCCTGCAGCTCTCCATGGTGCTGCAACTAAAAGCCTCCTTTGCCCCATGGGCATCTTTGCTGAGGACAGAACAGCCCGATGCCAACTCATTAAGAGTGCAAGCACTTACAATTAAATGATAGAACCACAGCAATAAAAGCATATTCCAGAGGGAGAAAAGAAATAAGCCAACATGTAGGGCCACCTTCTTTAATCAACTCTCTCCAGAAACTCATGAGAACATGAGGCCCACCAAATTCCAATTGGGGTTAGTGTGTACAGATGAGAAAGACTGGATGGTAACACACCTCCCCTATAAACACCATGAAAATGATGCTGACTATTGGTAAACAGGAGATCCAGTTTTACAGTGACCCCTGGTGGATGGTTTAAATGTTTATAAACTACATTTCCATTTAAAACCATAATCAAAAGCAGCACTGAAAGCAATTCTAAAATCATAGTGATTAATATAAGAGAAAATAAAAACTAAAAGTATAGAAAAAGCCAACTATCAGCAACAAAACAAGTGCCAATAAAAACTTGACTAGCTGCAGATTTCTGTGCAGTTTTTTTAAAAGAACAGAGTAATGAAGACAGGACATAATGATCTTATAGGTGAACATATGTGAAAGTGAAAGTGATTCATCCATCCCTACATGGCACTAATATCAAACACTATAGATTGTTGTTCATAGCAGCTTATTCTTGTATGAGGCAGCTTTAAGTTCCCTCCGCTGGGTGAGTATAGCAGCAGTGCTATAATGCAAAACAATAAGCCAAATAAGGCAGACTCCAAATCCAACTAAATAATTAGGAATTTTGGTGGTTCTAGCTGATGATACTTACGTAAGGTTTATAGACAGATCCTCTCCCAAACAACAACTACTGGCCAGCAGAAATGAAAACAAACAAACAAATGGAATGACAGGAGCAGTAAAAAAAAAAAAAAAATTTAGGGAGGGAGGGAACCAGTGCACACATTAATACAGGTAAAGTAGAAATAATGACAGAAAATGCAGCATGTCTTGCATGAATGGTACTATGTACACCACCCTAAAAGAATGGTGGCATGGCATTCTTCCTTGCCACATCATTGCTACTTTATCATGGTGCTTCCTGGAGACTTCCAGTTTAGTATTGTGGTGCCAAGCCAAGAGGAAGGGAAGCAAGCCAGTGGACTGGGAACAGAATATAATGCACAGAGCTGGGCTGGTGCTGCTGCTTTTTCTTAGAAATATTGTCCCCTTTGTGGCAGTCACCCCTGCCATTGGGAAGAGGGAAGTGCTACAGTTACCTCTATAAGGTGATGCTCCACCCTTAGCAACCAAAACAACTGGTACCATGGGAAAAAGACATGGAGCTTAGCATTAATTGATAAACTGAACTGATTATGCCCAGCTGCATAACAGCAAATATTGTGAGGCTTTTCAAAAGACTAGGAGCCTTTATCTCTTATATGAGGAAAACATATTAGTGCTGTTCTGTGAACTCTTGCACAAGAGCTAGCAGAAGACTTCTCACAGAGCCATTCCACAAGGGGTTGTGTATAGTATAGTATAGTATAGTATAGGAGCGTATGTACGTGTGTGCGGACACACACACACTATAGTATATCAAAGAGTAAATAAGAAATGTACAGGCTGTACTTTGTAACATCTAAGTGGTCTATAAAGAAGTCTTCAGGTGAGCTTATGCAAATAATTAATGTTTTTTCCACTCTCATTAATTAATTCACATCAATAATCTCTCCCTCCACCTCAGGCTCAAAAAGCATTCTCACCCTTCAGCCTCCTGTCCAATGGAGATCATCTCCCTGGCATCCTTCTGTTGCCCAGATTGGAAATCAAACAGAGTGACTGTGTCCATTTCAATGTCATAGAAACAGATCTTGGAGTCAAGACTCCCATCAGCCTACAGAAGTATAAATAAGAGAAGTTGAACAGGAAAAGACAGCCTAATTGTCTCATTCTAGTCACTATGGTTCATAAAACTGAAGATTAATAAAAAACAATCTGGGATGGAAGAAACAGAGCAAGAAAAAAGAAATTTACAAAGCAATCAAGATGGTTCTCTAGGTGTTCTCAAACTTGGTCAAGTAGTTCCTCAAATCACATCGATTCTTGAATTACCATTGTTTTAAGGTGCATAACGCACAAATTTATTTGATTTGATTTACCCATTATAATATATGCTTGTGATATGTGTAGGTGCATATCCACCTAGACAGTGGAGTTTATTTGAAAAGTCAAACCTATAGTAACACCAGTGGTTTTGGTTTCTGCCTGTACCTCCAGCATCTACAGAACTGGCAGAGTTGAAGAAATAATCCAAATAAACATTGTACTTTGCAATCCAGAATGGCATGGCATGGTAAAAATCTACTCTAAAACGTTCTGGACTCCATGTAGAAGCTTGCACTAAAATCACACTAGTGTGAAGTATGGAACCTGTAGCTGTTTGTCCTGCAGTGTGATACTGGCAATCTAGTGCAGATGGCTGCATTTTGGTAAAGTTGGTTCAGATGTGGTGCCAAGCCATGGCTGAGTGTTATGTGAATGAACTTTTGTGTTTGCCTGCTCCCTCAATCCCTTGTGTGTTCCATTTCTCCGGGTTTAGTGTTAGTCCTGGTTTGCAGGCAAATCATGGTTTCCCAATAAATCAGCTGAGAAATCAGAACAGAATGCACATAGGTAGTTCACAGAGCATCAAGCTATGGCTTGAACGCAGTCTGTAATAAACTGATCACAGATTTGTCCCAACAAGAGATTCACCGTTGGCCTAGACATTCCGGGCCCCATTCAGGTTTTAGTCATAGGCAAGGGACAGTCCAGACTCACCTTGTTGATGAGGATGCTAACTTTGTTGCCACTTGCGTTACACTTTACAGATGCAACCCCACTAGCGCCTGGAACCAGATCACCCAGGGCCTTGCTACTCGAGTGTACTTTTGCCTCCCTGTGGGGGAGATGAGGCAGTTAGGGCAGTCTGCTCAACAAGAGCAAGCTATTCACCAAAATTATGGGAATAAGTGCATCATAATAAAATCCTCCTAGTAATCCAATTTGGTCTTAAGATAGCTGCCTTTTTGGTAACCACAAGAGTCATTTCTGGCTCATTTGTGAATCATTTCATATATTAATTTCTCACACGACCCTCGCTTCTTTGTAAGAAGCCAGCATGTATCCTCATGTGCGATGACTTCTTTTTGCTCTCCACACACAGAGCAAAGTTCACTGAGGCTAACTGCAGGTTCCCATTGTGCCAATACTTGGCAAAACATATAATGTGCATTTATGAGAAGCATTGGCATATGTCCCATTCTCCTACAAAGCAATGATATCCACATGGTAAGTAATATCTGAGGAGCAATCCACAGTGAGGAAGAAAATGGCTCATTATGTTATTAGTCAATATCATACCAGATGGAATTACAAGTTCTTTCCTTCCCACACAAACTCTGCATGCCTGCTCTATGCTAGCAAGCGCACCCATGTCAACTTCTGCACAACAAGTATAAAAGAGATATCACAGAACACACCAAAAAGTATGTCACACAACCAGTACTGTGCCTGACATACCTTAGAAGTTTCAAAAACTTCAGCATCTACAAAAGTTCTACATGTTGAATCATGAAAAGAAATTATACTTGAGCCATATTTTAATACAAACAGAATGATCTATGATAATGTCTGAAGCCTCTTGCAAATTCTGAGTCACTACAGGTCATCTCTGCTACACAATTGCACTTCTTAAGAAATTCAGTTTATATTCGTTACATAAATCTATAAAACAGCAAAAATCTACCCCTCATATTTTAATGTAAAGAATAATGTTTCAATGAACCTTCAATTTAAAAAGGAACCAAAAGATATATAATCAAGTTCTATTAATTGTTTATTTGTACCTGCGAGAAAGATCAAAGATTTTAAAGTGAGCCAGGTCTGTTCCCACAGTCAAGAAATTTCCACAGACACTCAGGAGGCATGGATTCCCTTCAGATTCAGAGAACACCAGCAGCTGCTTTACAGTGCCCTAGCAGAGAAAAAGAGCAGCAACTTTAAAACCATCACTTTCCTTTCATTGATATATTACCACAAAAGACAATTTTGACTCATTACCAAGTAGACCCACAGCGCCACATCTAACAAAGACATCAAAATGTTTGAAAAGAAAAAAGTTACCCTCCACAACTGTCCAGTTCTACCAATCTGAAACTTTAACATCACATATTAACTGTAGGATCTATCTATCTATCTATCTATCTAAATATTTGGGGTCACAGTTTCCAAAATAGATGTCTGAATGTTATGTGTCATCAGCACACACACTCACAGGAAAGAAACAACAAATTATGAACCCTAACCCTTTCAGATGTCACTGAGCTACAACTCCCATACATTTTATTTATTCGAGTTATATCCTGCCCTTCCTCCTGACAGAGTCCTGACCACTGGCCATGCCAGTTGTGATTGATGGGAATTGGAGTCCAAAATTTGGAGGTTTCCTACCTCAGTTCTACAGGGAACCATAGCACACAAATGAAATGAAGGCAGGGGGAAGAGACTAGAAAAATTAGATAGTTCTTCCTCTCAAGGTATTTTCTCCAATTGAGGAAAAATGGGAGGGGAAAGTGCATGTTGGATAGGGCAGAGATCAAGGGGAAAGGCCGTTTTTAATTAATTTTGTAGCCTTCTGCGTCTCTACATAGGATTAGGCTGCCAAGTGCGCCTTTTTGATCTAATCATCGTCGCTTTTATGTAAGCAGGTTTGGCAGGAAGGATAAACAATGACATTACTGTTAACTGGCCTGATTGAATTGGTAAGACTGCCTTTGATTCTGCTACCAAATGTCGCCCTGCCGCCCTTCTTCATGAGGCAGCCACCTGCAATCATCCTCACATAAAAATTGGCTTGCTTACCTGCCAGGTGCGAACTTGAACACGATTTGGCTCAACTGTGTAAAGATTTTCTTCATGCATAGCCAGCACGGGGGAATCACAAGGGAAAGAACCTGGAACCACATAAGAGAGAACTTCTCCATTACAATCACAACCTATTGAAAGAAACAGTTAAGAGTTCCATCCAGATGGTCCATACAATATGTCTAATTTCCAATTAATCATCATCACATTCTTCCATCAATCAGTGTAGCACTCAGCAAAATGATCACTACTTTTCTCCTACCTTGTCTTTCATGGATGAATTCCATCCAAGATCAAATGTAAAAATTTGAATGAGCCTATATTTGTAAGTACAGCAAACTGCACTACAGAAAGTCTTTCCAGATACTTCCTCGGCACCATATTGAATAAGGCTCCTAAGGTAGCATGGGCAGGAAAGAATATTGGCTCTTACTGCACCTACTTGACTTCAATACTATTCAGAGTTTATAAAACATACAATGCTTGCTTTTTAACTGGATCCAATAAAAAGAGCACCAGGGACGCAGCCTCCTGAACGTAGTGAATTCATGTGCTCAGTCTTTGGTAATTATATTCTGCATACTTTTATGACTCTGCTGCCTCCCTGGGCCACCATATTGTGCAAACTGATAATATATAATATATAATATACAATATATAATATACAATATATAATATAATATAATATAATATACAAAATAGATAATACTGTATATGGAGAGGTACTGAGTCTGGGTGTGGGAAATCTCCACTCATCACTAAGTAGTCTTGGGAAAAGCACTACCTTCCAGCACAGCCTATATCACAAGGCAAAAAAACCCCCAACAAGCACCATAGAGAAAGGATGGATTGTAAATATTAAATACATACATACATACATACATACATACATACTTTGGCTGTATAAACATCCTCAGGGTACTTTGCATCCAACATCCACCCTCACAAGTTACTCTGAAGTCCCTTCATCTTACCTGAATTTCGTGCAGTGGCAGCTGAGAGTTCGAAGATAGCAACTTGCTTTCCATTCCAGAATGCTACAGCATCCTAAGGTTTGCCACAGAATTTTTAAAAAATGCATCTTAAAACTTGTGCTTTGCAAACAGAAAATACATAAAACCAGATTTTGCTAAATGCTACCACCCTTTACTACTAGCAACCCAGGACTAATTTATCAATAAATTGCAGTGCTATGGCAATTAATTTGTTGGAATGACAGGGCTATTTTCTATTACATATATTTTGTTCCATAAGCAATAGAAATTCAGGAGATGACTCTATGGGGAATTAAAACCAGAATTTTTTAAAAAAAGAATGTCTTCATGGAATATTCTTATACTATTATAAGAATTATAATATACTATTATGAGAGAGAGATTGGGGTGGGGGAGTTTTATACCAGATCAATCTGACAGTAAATATGTAAAATGAATACAAATGAGCTTCTTCAGACTAAGACAGGAAGAAAGCAGTGAAGGTGTTCTTGCTAGGAAAGGATGTTACACCCATACAGACAAGGCTTTGCTCTGAACTGCTAGACTTGTTTAGATGTCATGCAACAGCAACAAAGATTCAAATCCACTCCCCTCTGCACCCATGTAAATATTTATGTTAACATCAGGGGGCTAGGAAAACCCTATGGTAATTTTCCTCCCTACAGGCAACAGCAGAAGGAGGTTGGGATTTGGAGGGTGGAAAAGCCTTGCTATAGCAGTTGACTGTCATATGCTCCTTCTCTCTTGAGGAAAACCTTGCAATTTTGTTTTTGCACAAAAGGTGATAACAGAGTGCTGTCTGAACCTATATGAACTTGCCAAACAGCTGAGATTATAATTAGAGTCCTTCCTCCAGGTATCCTTCCTTGCAGAATTATCAGAGTAGCTACCAAAGAGAGGGCCTTTCCTGGGCTTCTAACCCAACTGTGGGAACCCCAAGGAAGGTCTGCCTGAAACATTTGTAGTTATCCCTTAGGTCTGTCCTGTCTACTCTAAGCTTTGGTAGTTAACTCTGGTGGCTTCATCTCATGTATTGTGTTTTTGTTTAGTTGTACTTGCCTGCACAGTATGTGCTTTACTGGCTGCTGTATCCATGATCACTGCTGCTCTGCATCCAATTTTTTAAAATAAACAAACAACATATTTTCCATCCCCCCACAAAGAACCCCAACCTGACAAGAAAATCTACTGGCAGTGATGCAAGTTACCTTAGTGCAACACACGCCGTTCACGTGCATGTCAATGCGAAGATTGTCAGTCATTCCTGTGCTGAAGGAGGTAATGTTGAATAGGTTTGGCGAAATTTGCACCACTGCCACTTGCTGGTGAAAGTGTGACAACATTGCCTGCTCATTAAGGATTGCTACAGAGCTGCCTGTGTTTACAGCCAACAAATTTTTTTTGGACCCCCACTAGAGACAATATGAAGAAAGAGAGATTAAGTATAACAAGTACTGTGACTCATTTTAAATTAGAAAATTAACACAATGCATTTGAATTAGAGCATTAGATTCTAAAAAAGCATGAGCAAAAAGCGAATACCACTTACATTATTTCTTTTTTTAAATGTTAAGTCAGTGAAGTTCAAAATTCTATAGCAGTTTTCATGCTTGTGGATTTGGAGTGGAATGGGAATTGGCTTCTGGGCCAGCCCCAGGAGCACCTAACCAACTGGAAGCACTGATACAAGAAGAGCCTGTGCTGCTACTACCCCTCTGGCCCACCCAAGGATGTCACATGGCCCTTCTTTGACTTAGGGGATTCCTGAGTGAGGTCCTAGCACACTTACAGCCTCCTCTGCTTCACGAGGGTCAATGAGTGCTAAAGCAGGTTGAACCCCTTTAAATAAAGAGGATCCTCTCAACAAAAGCAGAGCTAGCTATTGAGATAGAGCTGCAGGTCCTATTTAAAGCTTGGTCTGAGAATGACTGCTGCTGAAGCAACATCTGTACCCATGGAGTCATTTTAAAAAAGTTTGATCTTTTTATCATGTTTTTAATATTCTGTTGGGAGCTGCCCAGAGTGGCTGGGGAAACCCAGCCAGGTGGATGGAGTATAAATAATAAACAAACAAATTATAATTGTTGTTGTTGTTAAACCCCCCCCCCATCTCTGTGCACGTTAGCACTCAAAATAGAACATTTGTTTCCACTTATTCCAAACAATGGGAAACTCATGGCTCTTTAGACATCCTACTCACATCAGTGCCAGACAGCATAGTCAATGTTCAATAATGATGGGAGTTGTAGTTCAGCAACATCTGAGAGACACAGGTTCCCCACCTGCTGCTCTAGAGTCTAGTAGTGTGAAGAAGAGGGGCTCTCTTTTACAGCTCATACTCAAGGCAGCACAACTGGGCAAGACTTGTTAATACTGTAACTTCTGATATGACAGAGTGTATAGAAATTTTGAAAGCAATTCCCAAATTGTTTTAAATTCACCTCTGAATGATGTGACTTCTATAGCTTACAAAACTCCTCTTATGTGGAAGGATATATCCAATGGAATTTTAATGAAAAACTAGTTGTCAGCTCATGAAATCTTATCAGATACAAAAATTTGTCATAGTTTCTGTCCTCTGTGAAATAATTTTTAAAGACAGATGGGGAGGACTAGGAAACGTACAGATGTTTCCTTTTGCAAGTGATTCAGGAACCATGAGTCAAGTGAAACCAATGTGCCAAATAGGTCGGGAGGGGAAACCAGCAAGATTCATAAAAGTTACAGAATTCAGAGGCACACATCTGCCCAACGAGAGTCCAGCCCTACTCTGCTATAATTGGACATGCAATCATATATATGCATACCTACTTAAAATAGGGGTTGGGAGAGAAGAGCAAGGAGGAAGGGTGGCAGCAGCCTGTTTCAGACAATTTAATCTGTGCACCAAACCTGCTTACTGGTGAATGCATCCTCCTTGGTACACACTATTACACCTGCTTTACCTGTATTTGAATTATATTCCCCTCAAGCTCAGTAGGTGCCTGAAGCTTCCAGCTGTCCTTGGCTTCCTGTGAGCAAGTGTTTTGGGAAGGGGGTGCCACTTTCCTCCACATAGCTATCTTCCCTCTGTCAGTGCCGGCTGATAGGAGACCTGCAAAATACACCACACTCTTCTGATCAGGTCAACATCATCGTCATTTATATTGGACTATATAAAACCCAACAATCTTAACACGCTCTAGTCTAAGCAATCAAGTCTGTATAACACAACTTGCGTTTGGAAAGGAATGGGAACCCTGTGGCTCTCAAGAGGTTGTTGGATTATGATTCCCATCATCCTATCCATGCTGCCTGACACTGATGGGAGTTGTGAGTTCCAACTACACCGGGGGGGGGGGCACAAGTTCCCCACCACCATGTAAACCTTTGCCTAGTGTACGCACTGTAAGAAGAATCCCCAAGAAAAGTAATCAGCTTTTCTCTACAGATGTGGCAATGGCAGGGAAGCTAGCAATCACGAGTTGTAAAAATGAAAGGCACACAGAGAGGAGTTAGACAAGAACAACAGAGTAGTAAAGCCCTAGAGTGAGATGTGGGGTGATGAAAAGAGGAAAGGATTGAGGGAGATATAGGAAGGAGGTAGAGCTTGGAGGAAAAAGGTAGGAGAAGTAGAGAAACCGGAACAAAGGATTTCAGTTTTAACATTGAAGGAGACAAGAGTGGCAGCCACACATAATACTAAGCTAGCCAAATTTGATTTAGTAAGTCACACACTGTACAAATAACTTGAATCTGTATGCAGGACTAAGAACACTCCATAGCTCTTGGTAAAACTTGAATGTTTGGCACACAGCACAAATGCTGTCTCCAACAGTGGCTTGGGATGTTGGGGGAAATTGATCAGTGAAGTGTATTAAAATTATCTGTACCTCCTACTGCCTTTCAGTTCTCCCCACTGCTCAGCACCTATCTCTGGCTTCTTTGCCAGCCTGGCCATATATTTCTTCCAGATTCTGAACAGCATTCAGTGTCCAAATGGCACAAAATAAAGTTTAATGGTAGCAGTAATGTACTGCTGCCCTGTCACCTGCACCAAGCCTTTAGAAGTGGAAGGCCAAGGAATAATCTATGTGTGAAGGTGCGTGTCCTACCTAATACCTGTTAAAATTCCTCTTACAATTCATATGTTTATTTTCCAAGCTCCTTCATTCTGTTAGGGATTATTATTCCAGTAGCACAGTTCTCCAGTCACATTTATACTACATATAAGCAAGTTACATTAAAATTTCATAGCAATTTCAATAGATACTTTCAACCAAGCAGAGTGTAATTGAATGAATACCATGGGACTGCAAATCTGAATAACTGGGTCATCAGAAGTCAATGAAAGAAGCTCTTTCTCACCTTTAGCATTGCAAAAGGAAACACAGTTGAGGCACTCTCCTATTTCAAACCCAAGCTGCTCATCCAGATCCAGTACATAGTTCTCACCTTTCTCCAAGTCCCAGAACCTACAGAGAAAGTACAGAGGAGGGTAGATAATAAATCACCTTGTCAACAGCTGGCCACAGGCACAGATCCTGCCCTCAGCTTTTCTCCTCCACATTTGCCTTTTTGGTGTAGCTTCTGCTCTTTTGTAGCAACCTTTACGCACAATGAAGTCCTCCTTGTCTCACTTAGCACAGCTCCAGGGAAGTAACAGCTAATGGTAGAACACACTATAATGGGTTACTGAGCCTTATCCTGGATTGCTATGCCTTATCCTGGGGCTCTCCACATTTGGCAGGGCGGGGGGGGGGGGGCTACTACAATTCTCACCATCCCTATCCATTGCCATGGCATGCCAGAGACCAGGCTGAGGAGTACAACTCTGATGAGGAATGGTCGGAGCCTACCCCTACCCCTGCTCATGGCCAGGATCCTGAAACTCCACAGGAGCAGTGGAGGAGTGTTGATTTGGAACAGTGGTTTGCTGAGGGTCACAGTTCGGAAGATAATAGTTGGGCAGAACAGTAATACAGTGGTGCCTCGCAAGACGAAATTAATTCGTTCTGCGAGTTTTTTCGTCTTGTGAATTTTTTCGTCTTGCGAAGCACCACTGTGTATTGACGGTTTCCCATAGGGGGCATTGGCGGTTTAAAAAAAAAGGCGCAAGACGTTTCGTCTTGCGAAGCAAGCCCATAGGGAAATCCGTCTTGCGAAGCAACTCAGAAAACGAAAAACTCTTTCGTCTTGTGAGTTTTTCGTCTTCCGAGGCATTCGTCTTGCGAGGTACCACTGTAAGAAGAAAGGGAAGAGAGTGAGATAGCAGACTCTCTCTCAATGGAAGATGTACATCCTCTCAGTCCCAAGGCTAGGAGATTAGATAGGGTGGCTTCGCAAAAGGTTCAATGGCTGAGAAATCAGGTTGCTAGGAGACGAGAGGACGGAAGTGTCTAGAGGGAAGTGGGAGGAACCTTAATTAGGGGCACCTGCACTCTGAGAATAGTGGCTTGATCTTTTGCTGCATTCATTAAGCATTTCTGTTACTGGTAAGAGACTGCTTTCTCTTTGTACTGCTTATCTACGGCCAAGGGGGGGAGGAAGCCAAGCCCCCAAAGCCTGACATGGATGGTGGCTGGAGCTGATGGGAATTGTAATCCAACATCTGGAGTGCACCAGCTTGGGAAGTCTGCTATAATCCTTTTAACAACAACACTACGCAGCATTTTCATAGCACATTTCAAATGTTCGAAAGCCTTCACATACATTCTCCCGGTAACCCTTCTGACAAATCCACAAGCTAGAACAGCATTATCATTTACATATTTGGGGGCAAAGGTTGAAGCTAAGAGGCTTTCCTAAAGCCATCTAGCAAGTGTGTGGCATAGGCAAGATTTGTTGAGTCTGCAGCTCACATTCTTATTGGCCCTCAATATGGCGACCCTTTAAAATGGGGGCAAATGGTTCACAATCAGGCTAAAGACACTGTTCAATGAAATTTATCTGAAAAATGACATAGTATCTAAACAGCAACACAGCCCACAACCTGGTACTAAGCCAAGCCCCCCTTGCCAGTTTTCTTACCTAAGAACTGTTTCACCTGTTGCTGCTATAAGAAGGCTACGGTCAATCAAAATGATATCAGCGGAATGACCCATTCTTCCACTCAGCTTCACCTGATAATAAGTTATGCAAGGAGACAGTATTGAAAACACAAGGTAATCTCTTTGTATTACTTGGCAGCAATGGGCTTGGGGTGGAATCATGGCAAATAATGAGGCTACTTCTCAGATAGCTCATGTTTTTAAGGCTTGAATGTATGTTTTTAGGTATCAATGTCGGTTTGCTTACAGTTGTCAGACAATTGTACAACAAAGAATCTTACAGTGCTGTAAAAACTAACAAATTTATTACAGGATGCATCTGACAAAGTAGACTCTAGCTCACAAAAACATATGCAGCAATAAATATCTTTAGTCCTCATGGAACCACAAGACTTTGTTTTTCCTGTGACAGATTAAGACAGCTATTATCTTCATAACAATACTTCCTATGAAAGTCAGCAATTGCTGTCATTTCACAACTAAGAGTATAAGGCTGAGAAAAACCCTGCCCAAATCACACATAGAGATTCCTCGTAAGCAGATGATTCCTCATTTGCTTCACTGTCAGGGACAGTTCTACACTTGCAGAAGCAAGTGGGGACATCCTCCTGTTGCTCCAATTTAGGGTAAGTGTTTCGTTGACAGCTATACACTGAACGTTTTATGCTGTCTTAATATGGAGTTGGACCATTGATCCCAATTAGGCCAATGTCTTCTCTGACTAGTAGCAGCTCAGTCCAACAGGGGTCTTTCCCAGCCCTGCTACCTCACCAAGGAGCATTCTTCATGTAAGACATACACCGTACTACTAAGTGTCCTCTCTTAAAGTTCATGGCCAGCTGAAATACATGGCTCCAACCTAGTGCAGTGTAGCTCAGCGGACTCGCTGTTTAAGCAAGAATGTTCAAAAAGAGAGAACACTTCAAATGCTCAACTAGCATCTGGAATCCTGATTTCCACAATGTACAATAAGTTGCCTTCAAGATTCTTTTGTGCAGCCTGCAGACTAGTCAGAAAACCAAAGAATCAATTTTCTCTTTTAAATGATGTTATCATACAGCCCACGGTGCCTACCTTCAAGACCTCCTCTGCTTCTCCTTCAAGGGAAATTTTGTGAAGAGATAAGAGGAGAGTCTCCGTTATTACTACCAATATATCTTTTTCCATGAAAAGCAGCTTTTGGACTGAACTCTCTGTGGTCAATGCCTGGCTCGTTTTCCCCCTCTCGTTCACATAATGCACAGTTCCTGCAATGAAATCAAGGTTGTTTCATTCTGGTACATTATAATATTGTTACAGAAGCAAAGTACTCCCTAGAAAATACACCCAGCTTAAATAAAAAGTAATACAGGATCAAGCTTATTTTGCTCAGTATCCATATTGCCACAGACTTATAATACTATATTACAAAACAGGCTTCTCCTTTGGTTTCAGTATAGCCAAGTCATTTCAAGAGAACACTAAGTAAGTCCTGACAGATATTGACTATTGCAAGTTCTTGAAATGCATCACACCAATTTACCAGAATGGAGGTTAGTGGGGGGAAACAACAACAGTACAATAGGAATTGCTCTTCTGTGCTGGTCAAGATCCAAAGCTCTTAAAGCAGGCTGGCACTGCTTTAACATTAATGCCACCTGCCTTTTTACTACCTGTATAATCTACTTTGCTATGCTTCCAAGCAAACAAAAAAGTAGAAAAGGTACCCAATAATGCCTACTGTTTGGGAAAGTGTGAACCATTATTATGTTCTTGTCAAACATTATTATAAAGCACTTGTCAAAGGTTGGTTCATGCATTACACAAAGGGAAATCAGAATTTATTATCAAGTGAACAACAGGGAGCTATAACCATTCACATCTTCCTGTTGGATACACATATCTACAAAAACATTTCTATCCACAGCTTACTACAATTTTATTTTATTTTATTTATTTTACAAATGTACAGCTAAGGAATTTTAAGGACATATCTAAAATGTATTATTATTATTACTATTGGGGTTTTTTCATCCTAAGGACCTGGGTGGGTTATAATAGTTAAACATAATGCTTAAAACAGCTTAAAACAGTATGTGTTCCTCATATGCTAACTGCTTTAGTTAAGGTATCTGAAGAAGTGTGTATGCACACAAAAGCTTATACCCAGAACATACTTAGTTGGTCTCTAAGGTGCTACTGGACAATTTTTTAATTCCTTAATTTATTTCGACTGCTTTAGTTAAGGAATATCAAAGCACCTTGCAAACAGGTTTTAAAAGAACCATGTATGACAGGAAATTGTTATTTTTTTAAAATATTTGTTTACTTCTTCACAATTTGACACCAGAAAGGGTTCTGAAGCTAAATGGTTCTTGAAAAGGATTAAAAAGAAATCTCAAAACAAACAAAGGGAACAACTATACTTTTTGTACCCTTAACAAAACAACACAGAGAAAACATTCACAAGCAAAATTCTAAACGCAAAGTAATTCCCTGTACTCATGGCCAGTACAACTACAGAGTGCCCACCCACTTGCATAAAGCTCCTATAGAGAGATTCAAAGCTTTTAATCAGAGATCTAAAAAACAAAAAACAAAAAAAGGCAATTAAAATGACTGAAAAGCCTAGGTAAGTCGAGCACCATTGTAAAAGCTTTAATTTGATTAGGATTCCAGGACTTTCAGGCTTGGTTTGTTTGAAAGTTCTAAGTGGCCAGGATACTGCAATACAAAGTGCTGAATATCGTTATGCAAGACCACCCACTGTTTCAAGACCCTTTATTAGTATAGAGGTACGGGATGTTTGGGGCTTTTCATTGCCCTGTAGATAAAGCTTTCACTGCAGAACCACACAAAGGCTCACCTGGAAAGCTGAAAACAAAAGGCAGCAAAAAATTAATGCACCATAAAGAGATGGTAGGATAGTGCTGAAATGGGTATTTCTCACTTTCAATATCAACAAGCGTAAATGGTGGGAGACCAACATGTGGATTTTAGAGAAGTGAAATAGCTCTCCCTTACCCCCCAAGAGGCAGCTGTCCCTTATAACACAAACCTGTAGACATCCAATGAAGCTGAATGTTGGAAGGTTCAGAACAGATAAAAGGAAACATTTATGGAACTCGCTCCCACAAGATCAAGTGATGGCCGCAAATGTGGATGGCTTTAAAAAAGGATTGGACATATTCACTGAGAAGGCTAACAATGGCTATTAGCCATGATGGCTATGCTCTGCCTCCACAGTCAGAGGCCGTAATGCTTCTGAAAACCTGCTGCAGAAAACCACAAGAAGGCAGAGTGCACTCATGTTCAGGTCCTGTTTGAAGGTTTCCCATAGATGGGTGGGCATTGTGAGAAGAGGATGCTGAACTAGATGGGCAATTTTCTTCTGTCCTTTACCTTGTTTTGGCCCACAAAGGGTATGGGAAAAGGCAAAACTTGTATGATTTAAAGATATACCTCTACTGCTTACCACTAGGTGGGGCTGTGCACCTACAAACTAAGAGACTACAAGAGAAGGTAGATGCAAAAATATTGGTTTTGTCAAAAGCAAAAAAGAAAAAAGAGTGCTATTCTCATTTGGCATGCAGCAATAAGATGTAGACAAAACCAATATTGTGGCATCTTGTATCTCTTACTGGGGCTAATTTGGAGGTACATAGCCCAATCAAGTGGAAAGCAGTACAAATGAGTTTTTAAATCATGCAAGATTTATAGACCCCTTTTTACGATGTCCTTTTCTTCTTCAGAAAGGAAATAACAGAATACGGTATAGTAAAGTTGAGTCGGGACTTTAGTGGAAATATGATAAGGACCTGAGATTCTAGGATTTAAGGGTATAAGATTTAAGGTTTGTTTTTTCCCCCTCTCTTTTTATTAGATTGGAGTATAGACAATTTTTTAGATGTTTATGGGAGGATAAGGTACAAATGGATTAAGATAAATAAGTGAGCAAGCAGTGAAAGATGGAAAGAATTTGCTGATTTAATTAATAACTGGAATACAAAAAGGGAGGTGGGAGGAGGTCGAGGAAATAAGTTATTGAAGGATGGAATTGTGAAAAATGGAAGTGTTTTTTTAAAAATGTTTTTGTGTTTTTTTCTGTTGGTGGGGTGGAGGTGTGGTTTTTATGTATTTTTTAACTTTTCTCTATCCTTGTTTTTTTTTTTTCTTTATTTTTACAGTATTTTGTCTTTGTCAATTCTTTTCTGTATTTGTTAAAATTGGAATAAATATTATCAAAAAAAAAAAAAGTAAAGTTGAGTCGGATAGAAGCAAGTCTGAGGAAAGTACTTTAGTGGCAGGGGTGAAACGCTATCACCTTGTTAGTATTCTCCTGCAAACCTGTACTGTACTGCACCTTTAATCTCAATTTTACTACTACTGTATTCTTAAGAAATCAAATTTGATACAGTTTAACAAATACTATTATACAGTCAATAAATTCAGTCACAAAGTCTGTTTCCACAAATGATCTTTGTCTAAGAAAATAGAACTTGGAAAAAGGAGGATCTACTGATATCTTTCACCATAAGAATGGAGAAAATTGAACTGGAAAGATCATCCAAACCATTCCTTTCAGATTTATTTATTTTTTTACCTCCTCACAATGTATAGGCAAAGAAAGCCTCAATTAAGTGACTTTTCCCACCAGGCTACAGCAGTTTCCGTACCATCTGTCACACTGATGAAGAAGGACAGCCCTTCTTGAGGTCCCATTTTCAGAGGCATTCCCATCCCAGATTTTCTCCAGTTAAACATGTCCAGGGCCTTCTCATCTCCACTGACTGCAGCTTTCGCTAGCTGTACCAAGTCCCTGCAGGCAACAACACAGCATGTTATTTTTGGCTCCTTTCTTGGAGGAACTGTCAGAAGCAGCCATCGCTTATGACAAAGGGGAAATGCTCACTCCAGGCCTAGAGCTGAATCCCTCAAACTATTGCAAACATGATTCCCAGTATTAGCTCTTTTCCAGTATTAGCTTGTTTCTGGACGTTATTAGTAATTAAAGAAAGTACTGAAGGTGTTATGTGGCAATTTAATTGTGTGCTAGTGGTGTGCTGAAAGTTTAATGTTCAAAAACAGAGGCTTTGCTCCCTGTCCTTCTCTTTGCTTCTGTTTTTTCTTTTTGTTTCGGTGACAGCCCCGGGCATAGACTACATTCCAGCAGAGCTCCTGAAGAACAATACCAGTTGGTGGGCTCCTATAATGGCGTCAATATTTACATACATCGATTCAACAGGCATAATCCCTGGTTGCTGGACAGAGGCAGTAATCATCCCAATCTATAAAAAGGGTCCCATGGCAGATCCAGCGAGCTACAGACCCATCAGCCTCCTCCCCATTCCCAGCAAATTGTACGCCAAACACCTCCACATTAAACTAATCGACTGGATGGAAACTGAGGCAGTTCTGGCAGAGGAGCAAGCCGGCTTCAGACAGGGCAGAACAACAATAGACCATTGCTTCGTATTAGCACATCTCATTGACAAATATGTCAACAAAACACGTGGGATTCTATACGCAGCATTTATTGACCTAAAGGCGGCCTTTGACTCGATTTCACGAATCAAACTCTGGGCGAAACTCAATGCTACCAACATTGACAAAAGATTACTATTCTTGATAAAAAGCCTATATAAAGACTCCAAGTTATATGTAAGAGCCTCAGTAAATGGGCAACTAATTGGCCCTGTACCAGCCACCAAAGGAGTCAAGCAGGGTTGCATTCTAGCCCCAGCCTTATTTAACTTATATATCAATGACATGGTCAAACACCTAACATCCCCAGAGTTCCATGCCCCCAAACTGGCCGAAAAATCAATTTCATTGCTCCTCTATGCGGACGACGCGGTTCTCTTATCACGAACTAAAGTAGGCCTCAAAAGGCTACTAAGAGAATTCTCAGCTTACTGCAGGAGAGATCAACTGGTGGTCAATCACCAAAAAACTAAAGTCATGGTCTTCGCTAGGAGACACAGACATCACAGATGGGAGATGGACAATCAGCCAATAGAACAGGTCAAAATTTTCAAATACCTCGGAGTAGTTTTCCAGTCAACAGGGGCCTGGGAGGCCCACCACAAATATGCTAGGGAAAAAGCATCTCAAAGCGTCAAAATACTGTCTCGCTTTTACTTTACGAAGGGGGGCAGACATATCCCAGCAGCTTTGGAGGTCTTTCAAGCAAAACCCTTGGCACAACTACTCTACGGGGCCCAAATCTGGACGGGAAATCATTGCCGCACACTCGAAACGGTCCAGTCTAAATTCCTAAGACAGATTCTAGCCGTTCCATCATGCGTACCAAATGCGGCCCTACGGCTGGAGACCGGTCTCCTCTCCGTCGAGACCCGGACCTGGATAAGAACATTCAACTATTGGCTTCGTTTAAATTTAAACCCATCCGGACTATTACCTCTAGTAGCACGAGACGCTCATAGAAGTCGGTGGTCCAAAGTAGTGCATCAAAAACTACTTACATGTGGCCTACAAGCACAGCATCTCCTGAAAGTGGGTCTCCCCAAGGCAAAAACCATTATCGATCAGCGCTTGAAGGATATTGAGCAGCAGAATAATCTGGCCTATATTAAGAAATTTAGTGCTTGGTACGCTTATCTGCCCCCCTCCCATTTTGATTTTCGGCCACCTTATTTGTCTACCTTAACCATTCCAAAACTTAGGCGGGCCTTTACACTGGCCAGACTAAATATGTTACCGTCAGCTGTTCTTGAAGGTAGATATCAAAAAATTCCATTTGAGAACCGGCTCTGCCCCTGTGGAGCTGGCTATGTAGAGACGGCGTCACACGTTCTCTTGTCTTGCTCCCTATATAAAGATCTCAGGGACGAGACCATCACGCCGCTCCTATCTGCCATCCCCGGCCGCTCTTGCGAAGCCAAATTGTGCTCACTTCTAGCCGACCAGAACAGCTCGACAACAGAGAAGGTTGCCAAATTTATCGAGAGAGCAATGAGACTGAGAGCTGGTATCTGAATGATATCAGTGTGGTCACCCGGATTCCTCGTCTGGGTTTTTATGATTATTATCATTATGTTTTATTATTATTATTTTATTACTTCTGCCAAGTTTTAAGTACTGAGATTATTAATTTACCTTGGGTTTTAATAGGTCACAAGATTTTAACTATATTTGTAATGTACTTCTGTTGGTGTTTGTCTTTCGATGCTATGGCCTGTTGGCTATGCAAATAAAGTTTTATTCTTATTCTGTTTCGGTGACAAGCAGCACTTTTAATCTGCTCCAAGGCCATTTCACCTCCTGTCCCACCCCACAATGACACTGTGGAAGGGTCAGCGTCATGGCCATCATGGCATAGTGTCCTTCCAGGGTCACTGCCAAGGATAAAAAGATGCCTGTGGAGTTAATTACTGTAATGTGTTTCACAAAGGGCTGTTTTTGAAAATCAATCAGAAACCTCAGTTATTTCAGAATATGGCAATTTCAACAGGTCTAATCTGAGTAAAACTTAGTTGAATACCACCCCCTGGTTACCAACAAGATCTCACCACAACAAAAGAGATTTTGCTTGCTGTATGTTGACAAATCTACACTGCATTCAGAAACAATTCTCTCAGGTCTTTCCTAGCTTTTGTTGCTGCTTTTTGGTATTTGTTGTTATTTTTCTTGGTTTTATTTTGCTTTTACTAAAATTTAAGTAAGACACTCTTAATGGTAAAAGCAGGAAATAAATTTTCCAGATAAATTAGAACAGAAATGGAGATTCAAAAGCGACTAACATGAGAGAGGATGTTGTCAGTTGCAGGTAACGATGAACTATATCTGGACAGAGAGCAGGAGTGCAGCCAGAATAGAACTGGTGATGGGACCATGAAAGCAGAATAGAAAAGCAGGTTCATAAGAAGGCAAAGGACCTGGGCATGACACTGAAAAAGTAGATTAATTCCAATAGAGGATTTAGGAGGAAGGCAGACAACAGGAAGTAGCAAGGTCAATTAGAAGATGGAGTAGAAGCTTTAATGAACATAAATGGTGGGAGTATATGAGTTACAAAAACACCCAAAATAAGAGGAGGTCTGATCCAACATAGATACTGTTGACTGGACACTGAGGAAGTCAGCAGGTCCGATTCCACCTGTTTTCTATTGCCTATCAGAAGTCTGGCCAGAGCGTGCTACTTACTCGCCAGGAGGGGGTGGTCGGAAGATGCAGTAATTGAGATGCTTTCCATATTCATGCTTAAGCAGAGGGGGGCCCTGAACTCTACCCCGCTGGTCCATCCTCCATAACACAAGGACACCAAGCTATAAAGGTTACAAGAAAAATTAAGATAGTTGACACAATGCTTTTATTACTGGCATTTTATACTGAGAATTGTGGCGTTGTTTTAGGATTGTTTGACAAAAGCTGGAAATAAGCAAATAAAGATAGAAAATACATTCGGGGGGGGCAGAGGGCAGGCAGGGGTGGGGAGGCGCATGCCCCAGGGACGTGGCATGCCATCGGCGGGGGCGTTGTGCCCAGCGTGGGCAGGGGGCAGCTGCGATGGCACCCCACCGGGGTCGCACTGCCAGGGGCGCTGCGCTCCCCCCACTCCTTTTCCTCAGCCAGTGGATCCAGCGCATTGTAGCACATGACATCAGCATACACATGACAACATTAGTCTCTGATAGCCAGTGCTAGAAAATAAACATGAACAGGTTGAAAATTGCAGCTGCCATGTCATATGAGCGTCATGAATAAGCCCGAAAGTTTTTCATTTCCAATTACTTTCATTTTTTTAAAGTAGCCAAGCAAAAGCCCTCTGTTCATCTACAGTGCACTGACCATTCTACATCTATGCTCAGTTTGCTAATGCATCCTCTTGGAACGTGGGTGGAGTGGGCTTACAGGTACCTGCAATCTCCACGCATACCCCACAGGCAAGTACTAACTTTCAAACAGGAAACAGACAATTTTAATAATAAAATTTTAAATCTCTGGAGCCAAAGCCACCTCCACAAACTACTATTAATGTTGTTGGGTTTTTAAAAAACCCAGAAGATCCTGATGACAGCTCTCCCATATCACCTGGTTTGACCCTCATGTTGCTCTCTTTTTCATTTTGCAAACACACAGCAGAGAAATATCACTTTAATGTTGACAAAACAGAACAAGCTGTGGAAACATACACTGGGCTTTTTGCTTTTCAACAATACCGTCTATTCCTGTCTGTTCAGGACCTTCCTGCACTCTTATTTTGATACCCTTGCATTAAACAAGGAAGAGGTAACACAGCTCTTGAAAAAGCAGACGGAACGTGGTGCATGAGACACAATGTGCTGTCACTTCAGTTAGCCACACACAACGGGCTACACACTGGCAACAGAATTCGTCACATCAACAAACCAGTCGAAATGGCACAGACTAAATGAGTCCTCTGGGGGTTGTATAGCTCAGACATTCTAAAACAACATAGACAACACCAAAAGACTGTAGGGTTGTGTCTTGAGGGGCTCCTACACTATAAAGGGACTTTTCTATTCATTTCCATATCACAGATAATTCCCAGCATTCCCACAGCAAACACAGGCCAATGGAGGTTTAGAGCTAGACAACTGTACTGTCTGCACTCTCAGAAGTCAATATAGTACGCTAGAAAAGTAGTCCTAGGTAACATAAAGTCCTGTGGATTCTGGCACTCCATTCCCAATATTGGCCTCCTACTTTGTTTCCCGGTCCTTTAGAATGCCTCTTCCTATTCTTGTCCCAGGACACTGTTGCCACCTCCACATTTCTTTCAGTTTATTATACAGCTGCATGTCTGTAGTACCTATTAAAACTATGTTCATCAAAGAACCATTCTGATTTTGCTACTTACTTTGTCGCCAGAAACTAGTCGGGTGCCATTAGTACTCCAGTTTAGAATTGTAATATCAGCATTATGGTTGGAGGGTACCGCATGATGTTCCTTGTCCTGCTTGTTCACCACCACCACGTCGCCCATCTCACAGCCCACTGCCAGTATCAGTTTGGTTGGATGCCAACTGAGGCATGTGGCCTGGAAGCTTCTTTCCAAGTGTGCATCACACACATATTCTCCCTGCAAACAACACGACGCAGATCTTTTTTACATTCCTTCTTTTCAGCCTTCTGAAAAGTCAAGCATTCTGAGTTCTCCAAATAAACTGGTGTTCTACCTCCAGAGGTCATTCTAGCTGCTATCATGCGTGATACAAGAAGCCCTCCTTTTCTACCTTCCACTGAACTAATTATGTTTAAAAGAAAGTTAAAACTACACTGTAAGCTGAATTTTGTTGTGGGTAGAATGTAGAAAAAAAAGGCCTATTGTTTTGCTCTGCAGTGCATAAACACACTAGGAAAAGGGTTTGCATTGGGGTGGCCCTCCAGATATTGTTGAACTTCCTTCCAACTCCCATCAGTCGCAGGAAAGATGCTTTCTTCCTCCTACAAGTTGGGCTTTTGTAATTATTTTTAATGCTTTCTGTAAAAGTCTAACTGGAAAAAAACAACCAAAAAAAGGCCTCATCGTTCTTCTCAATTGAGAAAACAAAGGGTAGGCTCTTCTCTCTCTCCAGGTCTTGCAAAAGGTAGCACAGAGGATGGTGCTTTCTCTAAAGGCCCAACTTGGAAGAGGGGAAACCCTCCGTGTTCCTTTCCCAAGACAAGGTGGAATGGAAAAGTGTTTTATATCACGTCTAATCAGAAGCCTGTGGGCCGAGTGTGTGTTCTTAAAATATTTGCACAGCACCTATAAAACATTAGACATAATAACAGCAAAGTAATAAATCCTGAGGTAATTCAATGGATTTAAAGTGAACTAGGACACTGTGTATATATAACACATAAAAAACTGAGTTTAACAAAACTGAACACTGCAGCAGTGTTCAAAGCTAGTGGAAAAAAAGAAAAAAGAGAAAGTTTTAGAATGCTCACCTGTTCTAGAAAAATATCCACACTGCCACCAGAGTTTAAATTAATAGATGCGACAGCCAAAAATGGCTGCTGAGGGTGCCAAGCTATGTGAGAATGGCGTCCACGGGACTCGAGAGCTTCTATACGATGATCAACGTACACAGCCATGATAAAGAGCTACAACACAAACAAGTATTTAGAGACAAACTAACTGTAAAATAAGTCCTGAGCATCAATAGGAAATGTAGTCTAATCTACATATTTAAAAGATATAAAAAATTAAATATTTTTGCATTCCATTACAGTGCAAATACAAGGAATTTAAATTTATACTTTTTAAACAGTAGCCCTTCTCTCCCCACCCTACCAAGGTGAGAAGTGGAGGGGGAAATGCAGCATATGTCTACCAAAGCTCATCAGTGGCATTATTTCTGCCACCCACCAGCAGGTCAGAAAAACCCTTGCTCCAGACGGGAGCTGGGAGATGTGATGTCCCCTACAAGGCACTGGATCCTGCAGGTCACTAGGTCAATCTGGTCCAGATTCACTGAGAGTAGGCTTCCCATAATGGTCCTCACAATACCTGCAGTCATCACCTACTGTGTTACTGAGTGATAGAACTCACCTTCATGTAGTCTTATTTCATTGTATTCACCCGGCACGAGGGGTGAAATACGAACTGTATAAATAACCCAGGCTAGAATGCAGATAAAACATATACTAAACCATTATTTACTTCTAGAAAGTAATGGCCAGAACAAGTAGCTGTTCTATACAGAATACTAAAAGAAGAATTTTATGGTTATTCTAACTTAGCCAGCTCTCATTTGAAGGGCTGAAGAACATTGGAGCTAAAGGAGGGGAGCTTCTGAGGCCATGTCAAATGTGGCCACCATACACACTTGGGGCAAGCATGGGAATGAATACACACCAAGAGGAGAGAGGGAGATGGCTGTTGTGTAATTTAGATATGAGCCAAGTGAGGAGGGGCAATACTTTTTTGCTTTCTTACGCGTCCACCACATGTGGAAAAAGGTGCCCTGTCTTAGCATTTCCTTTTTTTTTTATTTTTTGCGATTCATCTTTATCGGTTTTTTACAACAGAAATGCTTACTTAACATAAGATCGCAATGTGAAGTTTCAATTTCTTGTTGATATACAAATATTTCCAAATCATAGTAAAGGGGAAAAAACAAAAATATATTCTTTGCCATTCAACTTATAGATGTTCTAATTATCTCTGACTTCCCTCCCGTTCTTACTTGGTTCTTTTAAAGTTCTTGGTTGGGATGCCTATCATTGTGTATCTAGATCAGGGTTTCCCAAACTTGCGTCTCCAGCTGTCTGTGGACTACAATTCCCATCACCCCTGACCACTGGTTCTGCTAGCTATGGATGATGGGAGTTGTAGTCCAAAAACAGCTGAAGACCCAAGTTTGGGAAACCCTGATCTAGATTGCTGGTAACCAACTCATCCCCTCACTTTTTGATGTTTCTCATTACTGTACAAGAGTTAATCTAAACCAGTCAAAATTTTAGCATTTCCAGCATGCATTGGATCCTTTCTTATACAGTACATCTTGACGAGTTTGCTGGGTGTTAGAGATACCATCCGTGGAGCATTTTAAATTCCTGCCTGGGTCTCACAGGTGTTAAAAAGGCAACCCAAAAGGTGAGAAGCCTGAGCCACAATATTAAGCACAGAGACAGACATGCTGAAACGCTCCCCATCGCCCAGCATGGCCCTCACACCAACTCATCGGGTCTCATCGCCAACCTGAGTGCGCACGAAAGTTACGTTTCCCTCCCTTCGCCCATGACAGGGCCGGCCCCAGAGGCGCCAGTTCGGGCCACGGCCTTCGCGAGCAGCAACCCCCACCCCCGAGGAGCTTATCGAAAGAAGCGAGTCCAAGCTGAATCCCAGCCTGCCCCCAGCCCCACCTCGAGTTTGTCGCTTACCGGCTCACAGCGCCACCTCAGCCCGAGAGAGAGGCCTGGCGGGCCTCAAGCCCGACTCAACGAGATGCTGAGCGTTGTTACCCTTGACAACGGCGGCCGTTACGGAAACACCCGAACACGGAGCCGAAGGCACGCGAAGTTTTCCGAAGGGGAACGCTTCGCGGAAATCTTCACGGAAACCCCCGAGCTCCCAACTCGCTTCCCCTTAGGTCAGTTGTGTTTCTGTAGGAGCAAGGGCGCTAGTTCCAGCTTACTTGTAAGTAGTTTAAGTTCCTGGTGGTTTAAAAAGCTCCCTTTTCCTTAAGGCATTCCTTCTAAGGAGAGTTGAACCTCCATTTCTCTTTCTCTTCATGTGTGCAAAGAACGCGGGGGCTTTGGAGGGGGGGGGGAAGCAGATGGTTTGCATGCATAAGGTCTCAGGTTCAATATCCGCCATCCACAGGTAAATAGAAAAATCCCAATGAAAAGCGAGAGAGGCCCTGCCGGGAGCGCAGGCAAAACTGGTGTTTATTTTTATGTTGCAAATACACACACACACACAACCTGCAGACTGAAGCGATATACTCAAATGAATTCTTATCGCTAAGAGTCTCGTTATAAATACTGTATGGAAATAAATTCTGCTGAATGCATAAACTGGCTCCTTTAACGCGCCCACGGATCCGAAATAATTCTGTAGTGAGCAGAAAACCACAGGAATGGCTCACAACGGGCTGGAGTTAGTATGGTTTGCGAGGCAATAGCTATGATAATTTCATCTTTTTAAAAACAGTTTTCCACGTCGCTTCCAGCTACATCAGCAAAGAATCTGTTGGCATCTTCAAGAATAACCGATTATTTACCTTCTAATGTTTCCTGAACTACAACACTGAATCTCACCAGGTGCATGAAGATGCCATAATAAAGCAGCTGCCTTTTAAGATGCCCCCAATTAAGCAGAGCATGCCTCTGATGAAGGAGACTCTAATAATCTACCAAAGCTGACTCCATGAAAAACAGTTATAATACTCTACTACAAGACCCTTTGTTAACGCTGCAAAACTCAACAAGCCTCCCCCTATTAAAAAATCCCACCGGCTATGTAGTCTATTACCACCTGCCAGTCAAACAGGAAACTAGCCAATGGAAATGCTAGCAGATGACACGGGCCCTTCCCCTTTACGATCGGCTCGCGTCTATTCCCTTCTAGCCAATGAGAATCTCGTTCTAACGCTTCGGCCCCTCTCCCGCCCTCTTTGCTCTTCCCTCGAATCTCGCCTCCTAACTCCCGCCTCGCCATTGGCCCAGTTCTGGTCCGGTGTCATCAGCCGCGCGCGGCGCTTCGATTGGTCACCTTTACCACCGCAGCCTCAGGCTCCGCCTTCCTGCTAGCTTCGGCCGGCCAATGAAGCGATTTGTTTGGGGTCTGTGGGGGCGTGGCTGTCTGCGCGCTCAGCCGGGCCCGTTGGGTGCTTCTCCCCAGCCCTTTGCTTCCCGCCCCTTTGCTGAGCGCGGAGGCAACGAGGAAGCGGAAGGGGACCTTATCAGTCTCCAGTGTACGAGCAAGGCGTAAGGGTGGGAGTAACAATCCAAGGGGCTGGGGAGATTTGGGCAGCGGAGCGGGACCTTTCAAGATCGGCCTTTAGGCTGCAGGGATCTGATACCGGCGTCGCAACGGTGCATCCATGCAGCAGGTAGGACTTGGGCCCAAATGCTATTCCTTGAAGATCGGTTCTTCCCTTTCCAGGATGTGTATCGAGAAGACTTCAAATGCACCACTAAGCTCGCGTGTTAGCTAGAAAGTAAAATGCAGTGGGACTGACTTCTGGAGAAATGTGTATCGGATTGTAGCCTCGGAGCCCCGGCTGTCGGAAGTGAGATTAGTAAAGGGCTCACTTTCTTAGAGCGGGTCTGGAGGGAAGAGATTCGTTTCCTTGGGGCGGATCTGGAGCGGTAAAGGGCCGCGGGGACGATTTAGAAGACGGCAGAAATCATTACGTTAAACTCCTGCCCCAAAGAGAACGGGAAGGAGTGAAATCGATTGGGGATTAAGAAGGAATGATGGAGAACTTTGGGAAGCTAAATTGTCCTTTGCAAAAAATATATTACATCAACACAGTTTGACAGGAGTGACGTGGGACCTGAAGTTGAAACTGGAAGCAGGGGGAATAATGTGGGTGGAATACTTTGCATTCGGGATGAAGCCAGGAGGCACTGGACACTATTTGGGGAGAGCACGGGAGAATGGGTTGGGTATGTTGGCGTTAGTAACGTTCAAACAGACTAGAAGATCCAGCCTCTTTACAATATTGGGCCCTCATCCTGGATGTTGGACGTTTATTTATTTAATCACCCCTTGTGTGGAACTGAATGCTGTAAATCTTTGGTCTTTCAGTAGCACAGAATAATGAAAAAAAAAAATCAGTCTTTCAAATGTCAGGTGATCGTCATTGCTTTTCTGACTAGTCCTGTGTGTAAAAAAAAAAGATGACTTTTAATTCCACATTAAATTTTATGGATTTAAAAAAAATTGTGTAAACTACTGACACAACATAGAATAGCCCAAAACAATTAAAAAGTGTGCCAAGAATGTAAACTTGAAGGCTTGGGTTCCAGCTGATGCTTTCTAACAAATATATTTCACAGAACTTTTTTTTGGGGGGGGGAGATTACTTCCATATATGTTTTAGGATTGGGTTTGAGGCAGAGAGGAGTGATTGATAGTCATATGTAATGAAACCATTATGAAACAACTGCATATCCCTTTCTAAAATGTGTAATACTGATGTTCATTTCAATGAGTGCTGCACTTTTAGTCTGAATTCTGGGATTATTTTTGTTGGTTAGTATATTTTTGGTGGTGGTGCTTGAATTTTGATTTCTGTTGTGGGAAGGAAATTGCATTTTATGTATAAGTATGTCACACTGAATTCAGTGGGACTTGCTTCCAAGTAAGTGTGCACAGTTTTGTAGTGTTATTGTCCTCTATTGTACTCTTGAATTGTTACTTTTTTGAAAGTTGTTTTGGCTTTACGGTACCATGCTTTCAATCACTTTGCAATTTTTTTGAAGTTCACTAGTTTAATCTTCATGTGCATTGTGTGTGTGTGTGTGTGTATGTATGTGTGAAATACAGAAAATGTGTTGTGGGTCACAGCAGAATATGCTGACATAGCATTAGGTAAACACCGAACTCAGTAATGTGAAAGTAGTAATAAAGATTTCAGTAGCATCTGAGCACATTTGTTAAACCCTCTGTAACTATTGGGCAAACTGGCTGGTCACGTATGTCTTAAGGGTGGGGAACTGTTTTGAATCTGGTTTGAGTTTAGCTGCGGTTATTCCAAATGCTGAAAAACCCATGCTATAAGAAAGCAACAACAACAAAAAGTAAAAGAGAAAGAATGTCTTTAGGAAACCATAGCTCTTTCTTTAGCTATTTGAAGTGAAACCCTTAAATAACTCCCACGTTTTCAAATGCAAAACTTAAAATAAAATGGCGTGCAAGTGGCGCTTTTGGGTTTGTGTTGGTTTGTTTTGTTGTTGTTGTTTTTAAAAACAACAAGCTAATGTATTAGTTGTTGGGGTTGGGTTGGCGAGGAAAATAAACCTGGCACTCTTCTGGTTTGGAGAGGAGAAAAGTCGCCGTATTTAAGGGCGATTCGGAAAGGTGCTGAGCAATTGGGAAGTGGGTGTGTGGGGAGTTGTTGGAAATCTTTGTAGCCTTGGCCAGTCCCAGTCCTAGAGAGGCAGACACACACACACACATACTCGCACACACACTCGCTCGCTCTCTCGCTCACACACACACACGAGAGAGAGAAAGAGAGAGAGGGAGGGAGGAGGCGGCAGCGAAGCTGCTTGCTGCATCTAGGAATATGAATTTCCCCCCTCAGTAGGTCGGATCGCCTCGGCTCCATGGTGAGGAGAAAGAAGAGCCCCCCTGGCCCAGAAGACCCACACAATGGGTAGGATGGGGTGGGGGAGAGTCACTTTTTAGGGGACATTTCTCTCTCTCTCTATCTCATATTTTCCCCTCTCTCTTTTTGCTGGTCTCTCTCCCCGTGTGCCGACGAGGGTGCTTCCCCCCCCCCTCCGGCTCCTCCTTTCCGTGGCTGCCGAACGCTTTCCCCCCCAAACGCCCGAGTTTGCCTCGGCGGTTTTCCTTGCCAAAGGCGCCCTTAACCTTCCCGGCGAGGGGGCAGGGGGCTGCCCGGCGGCGCTGGCTACCCTTTGGAGGGGTTCCTGGCCTCCTTCCCCCCCTCCCCTCGCTTCCCCACCACCGGCACAGGTTGTTGGGTCGGGACAAGCCAACGAAAGGGGATTTAGTAACAAACAACGGCGGCCATGTTGAGAGGAATTTCTGCAGCTAAACTTCTCCCCTCTGAAGGCAGGCTGTGTGTGTTATGTGGGTTTGCGCGTTGTGGGTTTGCATTGTGCTTCGGGGTGTTTTATATTTTTTCCTTGTTCCTCTGAAGGGGTCTCTTGGTTGACTTTGTGCCCCCTCCCCACTTTGTCTCTGTCTCCTTCTCCTTCTCCTCCCACCTTCCTCCTCTTCCTCCACATAGGATGACAGTGAAGCTGGGCGAAAGCAGCAGCAGCAGCAGCAACACCAGCACGACTACTACTGAGGAAGGCTTGAGGAAGCTGGGCAAGCGAGCAGGTGAAGAAGAGTCCCTGGAAGAAGGAGCAGGCGAAGGAGGAGAGGCAGCTCCCAGCACCAGCAGCACAAAGGAAGAAGAGGCGATCACTCAAAGCAACACTAACCGGGGGCCCTTCTTGGCAACCTCCACTTTGCCCCAAGCCCCCTCGTCGTCGTCCTCCTCCTCCTCCGTCCAGCCTGCCCACAGCAACGACCAGCATCATTTCCTCAGGTCCAGTGTCAGACCTCAGAGCAAGAGGTTAAGGAAGGATTCTCAGGCATCCTGCGCAGTTGGAGGTGGCAGCAGCAGCAATGCAACCGCTGCTGCATCAGCAGCAAAAGGAAAAGGTACAGTATTGACCTCGCACCCCTCCTAAAACACACATGCCACGGGGAGGAAGGTGCCTTTGGCATCCGTTGCCAGTTTTGTCCCCTTGACGCCTTGCTTGGGTGATTGTTCTTGCTTTGCGTTTCTGCCACTGCTTTTGTGCATCCCGAGGTTTTTCGCTTGATAAATCTGTAGTTTTGTTTATTCCCCATATGCATAGAAAAGGGACCAGGAGCCTATTACTAAAGGGCATTTTTTAATAATCCCTGGAGGGGGTAGCATTGCTGCTGCAGCAAAAACAGCCAAGTCTTGTGGTGCCTTAAAGACTCACACATTTATTATAACATCACATTTGTGGACCAGAGTCCATTTCAGCATCTGGTGAATTTGACTCTAGTTCACAAAAGATTATGTGTTAATCAGTTTGTGAATCTTTAAGGCATCACAAGACTTTGCTTTTGCTTTAACTAGCTGTGGTAAGCTTTAAAAGCCATGGTCAGTTGATTGGGGTGGGGCTATTAAGTTAGAAGTGAGCTAGAGGTTTGACTCCCTGATTCCATCCTGAGTAGCTAGCATTTGGCTTTTTTGTCATTTCAGTTGTTACCAAATAACTAAGTAGTATTTATTGTCCTTGTCAAAAGTTTATTTGTGAAACTAGTTGTGATAAAAGATTTAATTCTGGGGCATGTTTGGTTGTGTATGACACTAAGCCATGGTTTATTGAACATTGGTTTGTTAAACCATAGTTTGTTTGATCAACCATGCCCTCTCTAGAGGCTTCACTAGGCTTTGATTACTTCCATTGAACTGCATTCTGAAGCTTAGGAACCTTGATTGTTTTAACTATTGCTTGATGTTGTATACAAACTCAGCACCTTCCTTAACCATGGTTGGTTTGTTCACTCCTACCTTAAGCACTAATTAAGTCACGAAGGCATAAGGCAAGAGCATCTTGAAAACAAACCAAGCTGTTACAAAGTAAGCCATGGCTTGCTGGTTGTCTGTGGGACAACACCTGGTTTGATAAATAGACCGTGGCTTGGCATTGCTTCATAAGTATCATAACCCATGCTGCCTTATGCTCTTGATCAGTGAACTTTTTATGTGTTTGTCTTAAGCATGGCGGATAGCTGAACAAATTATTGTTCTTGAGGATATACAGCCCTTATTCATTGCCATCTAACTCCTTATTGTGTTGGTTAGTTGGAAGGCATTTTAGGTAATCCTCAGTACCAATATTTGACTAAGGCAGGCATAGGCAAACTCTGCGCTCCAGATATTTTGGGACTACAACTCCCATCATCCTTGGCTAACAGGACCAGTGGTCAGGGATGGTGGGAATTGTAGTCTCAAAACATCTGGAGGGACGAGTTTGCCTATGCCTGGACTAAGGTTTTATTATAAAGAACTTTCTACATCCCAGGATTTATTTTATTATCAAATTGCCTTTATAGGAAAAAATTAAATATTTAAGACTTTAAAAACAACAACACAAAAATGGTAATGAACAGCTTCATCTGTTAAAAAATAAATCCTCCCAACATATATTGGATGCTGAGAGACCTATTTTTTAACAACAACAACAATAATAATAATAATGCTGAACAGAAGCACATTTCATAAGATGCTGCCTATTTATGCAAACCATCTAAATGCTGGAAGATTTCTTTTAAATAAGAATTGCAGCACCTTTTATATAAATATGTATTATAGAAGTCATTAATGAAGATATTGATGAGAAGTCTCATGTCAGATCATATTCCCAAAGTCCAGAGGATTGATCTCAATATTTTCTCATCACATAATTGGTTCTGTTTTAACTTACTATCAGGGCAGCGAGTACAAAAGCTTGTGGATTCATTGGGGAAATAGACATTTTGACTGCAAACCAGTAAAAGGGAAAAATGATTCTATCACATTGTGCAGAAATCCCATTTTGGTTGCTTAGTGTATTTCTCCCTTGCGCTATTTCTTAAATATGCATCCATATACCAGCCCCATGAAATCTTTAGCCCCAATCCAGTGCTAGTCGCACTAGTAGCCCCTTACATAGATGCTCATTCCCATCTACAACAAAAGACACACCTAGCCATATTAGTGGTGTCTAGATAAGCATCTCATAGCATATTTGCATTTTCTGTGCAAGCTTATCCTCCATTGGCACTCTATTGTTGAATTGGGGCATTTTCCTTTAAAAGAAGGTTTTGATAATCTGAAGTTGATCTAATTTTTATTTTATTGTTTACAATTAAGGAAAACATATAGGATTCAGCAGTATGCAAGCTGATCTGATTATTAGTAATAATTAGGAACATAGGAAGCTGACTTCTGTGAAGTTAGATGTCCAACTAGCCCAGTATTGTCCACTCTGACTGGCAATGTCTCCCTAGCACCAGAGGTATTTCACATCACCTGCTACCTGATCCTTCTAACTGAAGATGTCAGAGAACGAACCTTGGAATCCTGTGCTCTTCCACTATGCTATGGTCCATCTCCAGTGTTTTTTTAATTGCATTGGGCAACTTTTACCCCTGTTTCTGCAGAAGCCACAATGAATTGTATGGCAGTTCTGTAGAAGTGCAGCCATGTTCTTGTGTAGTTTGTGCAGAGCTATGCCACATGCTGTGTCCTTAGGCAAACTGGGCACATAGGCTCTGGAACGCAAACAGAAATACAGGAAACCATTGGTTTGCATCTTGTTTTGTTTTTGCAGTCCTGTTGCTGAAGAGACAATCTTCTTTTCAACTTACCTCTTCAGCGGTGGCAAAAATCTCAAGTAAAATTTTCTGTTTGTCCTTCTATGTGTGAGTCCATGAGTTAGTGAATTCTGAATCCTAAATTTAAAAACGGACATATTGGCTAATCTTTAAGCCTAAATTTCCATATTGCAGATGTTGATGGGTGTGATTTCCATATATGTGTCTGTGTGTGATATAGCTTATAAATTAATGATACATGTGTGAAATTCATGAACTAGACTCTCAGGCAGGCATGTTTTAATACAGGGGTCGGCAAGGTTTACCTCACCTGGGCTGGTTCACTCCAGTGGAGATCCCTCCATGGGCCAGGTTGCGCGTGCACCTGCAATTTCTGGCATCTGCGCAGATGCGATTTCCTGCACCGTGGAAGCAAGTCCCTGTATCGCACTGCGCTGGTTTAGTGCAGCACGCGGGGACTCGCCAAGCGGGCAGCTTAGTTTGGGGGTGGCTCGTGGGCCAGTTAAACGACCCCCGTGGGCTGCTTGTGGCCCATGGGTCTTAGGTTGCCAGCCCCTGTTTTAATAGTTCCTACATTATATTTATCCATGTAAAGCTATCTGTATTTGCAGAAGTGCAGCATTTTAAAGCCCCTAACAGTCTTTGGACTTTCTTTCAATCATGTAATGAAGCATCAATAAGCATTCTTTAAAAAACCCAACTTGGATAGCTTTTTCTTTCAATATCTTGGAGCTTTGTTTTGACTTGATCTGATTCTACCTGCATGCAACAATAGTGGCTCCTCATGGGAATGCACATTCCCCTTAAAAAGGATTTCTCTAGCCAGGACAGTGAGTCAGGATGAGCCTGTGATGAGGATGCATATCGAGGTGCTTCAGTTGTGTGTGTTCAAACCCACTTTTGCACACCAATTTCCCTTGCCGAAACGGGGTGCGTTAACTATTTTATCTTTCAGAATTTTAGCATATAGATCTGTGGAATGCTTTCAAAATTCAGCATATGTGCTTACTTCAACTACGGTACACCTGACATCACCAGATTTATTTATTTTTTGTTATAGCTGAGAGAGAAATACAAAAAAATAATGAATTGAGATTCTGCAGTTTTATTGAAGTGTCATGGGACACTTCTATCTGCCCCCTTCTTTTCTAAAATGCATTTCCACTCCCTAGTTATCAATTTGTAGATCTCAAACAGGTTTTCCCTCTATTTCTGGATTTGTTCACAGCATCAGTGCAAGTTGCAGGCAAGGTAGAACTGCATGGCCTCCACTAGAGCTGTCCTTCAGAATCCTTGCTTTGCCCTTGTGTTCTAGTGGAATTAGAAGCCATTCTTATGTTGATTTAGCAGACAAATTGTTCAGGAAGATAATTTCACATTGTTTTTCAGGGAGTGCTCCTTTCAAAATCCATATATATGTCTTCTGGGAATGTTCAAGAGAGGTGTCAGGAGAGAACTAACGACATGCTCATTAAACCTAGTGTTTAATTTTAAGTGGTTGCTAGCTGTATCCCATTGGTTTGAGCTTGATTGTGTCTTAGTAATGAACAACCCTTAAGTGATGTGTTCTTGTGATATTTATATTTAGAGCAACCTCTGATAGGTTCGATAGCCAATTATAAGTTTTAGAAAGTGCTAGGTTACAGTATTATTTTTATTTCAAGTATTTATATTCTGCTTTTCATCAGAAATCATTTGCAAAGCAGTTTGCAAAGTAAACTCAAAATGAGATAATGTGATACAATATATAAAACAATAGAATATAATCAGGATTCCACTTGCTCAATGCACTTCTACTCATTGCTCACAAAAATTCCACGCTCATCTTTCAATCACCCTACACACATTCACCTACAAATGCACACTCCTTCAGTTTCAACTATTATGATAAAATAGAGTTAAATGAAGAAAAATGTGGAGTACTCTGGGATGGGGGTAAGAACTGCATCCCTGTTAAATCTTTACAGTTTTCCTGCTGATTAAATTTTATACACTGTTCTTCTTGTCAGCCATGGCTTTTCAGTAATTTTTTTGTACTCCTTTATCTCTGATTCTGTTCACATGTAATGCTAAAATTACTGCGGTGAGTGATAACAGCAGCCCCACCCCCCAAGGAAAATTCTATAAATATTTCAGAACCAATAGTCAAGTGTCTTTTAAAATTTTTAAATTTTGGACATGAATTGTGAACATTTTTATCAGCATAATTTACTGTGTTTTCTGTGGTCAGGAATTGTTTCGCATCATAACCCTTCCCATCTCTGATTCGTAGTTGCAAGAGATCGCTACAGATACTCATCTTGGTGTGAAGAAGGGTGAGGAATTTGTGACCCTCCAGATGCTGGACTCCAGCTTCCATCAGGCTCAACCAGCATGGCCAATGGTCATGGATGATGGGTTTTGTAGTCGACAACATCAGGAGAGCACAATGTTGGCAACCCCTAGATTAGCCCTTGGCTGAATTGTTCTTATGCCTTATTTTACAATAGTTGTGGAATGCCAGTTCAGACATTTAGAATGGCTTGAAGCACAAGATGTACTGCTTTATGAAAAAAATGGCTGACAACTCACTTGGGGCGTGTTCTCAGGGGGCATTTCACTGCTGCTGAGTTCTGTTTTAGTGCTACATTTTGTACAGCTGTCTTGCCACTTTCTCTGTGTGGGTTACAAAGGCTACATCGTGCCTAACATGTAGCATGTGAAGGCACAGATTTTGTCGTGCCCTAATAGACAGCTAGTCAGTGCATCTGTACAAAAGTATCCTAGCAGTAATCTAACCTTTATGTTTACAAATCTTTGGGGCCAGAATCCTAAAAAAAACCAAGCTGATGAAATTCCATTTAGTCAGCATTAAGTATCCCATGTATAGGATGCAATCTTGGCTTATAAAGAAAATGATACCTATTGAGTCTGTGGATTGTAAATCTCACCCTTTTAGAATTACATAACTTTTCTGCTTCATAGTTTTGAACAGGCAATGGTATAAAGCAGTGTCATCTCAGATGTATTCATATTCATTGCTAAGACCATTTGAAACCAAGATTACCTACTGATTAAGTGAGCTTGACACACACACTGTTCTAAAGTGGAAATTTTCAGGATTCTGATAGAAATCAGCAAGGTAATCATGTGCATGCCAAAGAGGTGAGTGTTGCTCACCTCTCTTTAGCACAATGTGCAGCTCCACCCTCACCCACCCAAAAGAAATCCAGGAAGTTTCTTTCCAGAAGTCTGAGGGTATCTGTTGTCCCTTTGTTGTTGCTGATGTTCATTTGCTTTAAAGCAACCTGATCTTTATCTTCGAATTTTTAAAAGCAAGTTTGTCTCCTGGCTCTTAGATGTCAGTACCCACTGAAACTGGCATATAGTTATGACAGAAGATCTTATTTTTAACACGTCTTCCCCTGGAAACTATCCAGGTTTTAGGTGTTCTTGAGTTGCTTTAACTGTTGTTTGTTCAAACCTCCTCTCTACTCAGCTGAATTCTTTCATTATATTGATAGTCTCCCCTCATTGCTTTATCTCTCACTCTATCTGCCACCCTCACCTCCCCAATGTCTTTCAAATTATACTTCATTAATTCAACATAAAATGACATTTCCCTCTTCGCATTCTTGCACTAAGTTAGAATGTGATACCTGTGTATTTTTAATGTGTAACTCTATTCTTTCTTGTGTGATATGTTCTACATTTTTCATTGTTGTTTTCAGTTTGAATGACTAAACTGAGTCACTGCTGGTATATACACCAGTAGACCAACACAAATAATGATGTGGTGGTGCTGTAACAGTGATTGCACCAGATACTAATTATTTACGAGCTGGACCAGTTCTTTATACCAGTAGGCGTTGGGACTGGCATGGTATATATCTCGATATAGCACTTTTAAATTCCACCCCACCCCCCAATCAGTGCTGCATTATGCAACTAGTGTTGTATTATAAAAGTAGCGGCTCTAGGCCTAGCCACTAAGAATGTCCCCTCTAACTGATGGAAAAACCCAGTTTTATGAAAATCATGAGCCCCAGGTGAGCATGTTAACCTGTTCAATAAATTTAGTACTCATCAAACAGGCATGATCATTGTTGTTTGAAGAAAGATCAGTCAAGTGCAGGTCTTTGTACAGAGCTCATAGATATCACTCGTTGAGAATCTCTAGTGAGCAATTTGTGAGAAAGTTATTTCTGATGAATGTGTAGCATAGCTACCTTGCGGAAATTTTAGCTTCCCACCCACCCTCTTAAATGCGTCGTGAGACACCTGGCAGGAAATGCGGCAGTTTGATTCCCTGTCACATCCTCTTGTGACCAAGAAAATTCTCTGCCGAAGCTGTAATTCTGGTCCAGTGGTGGCTTCGCCTAGGATGCCACTGCATTGGGACATGTAGATGGAGACTTCTACCAGAAGTGGGCAAGTCTACTCTTTTGAGAGCCCCACCCTCCTTGGACATCACATTCAATGCATCTTGCATGCCACAGTAATGCCAAAAAGAAGTGGCATTGAGCCTACAGCCAATGCATGCATTTACTTATTTTTTATTTTAATTCAAAACATTGTTACCCACCCTTCATTGATCCTGATAAATTATAGATATCTCTTTCTATAAAACAGCATGCTTTAAAAAAACAAACAAAACAGAGGCAGCTAAAACAGTCACCCTTTCAGACCTAAAATGAGTAAACAGGTGTTTGGCACCAAAATGACAACAATGCTGCTGACTGTCCTGCCCGTAAGAGGAGAGCATTCCACATACTGGGCTCCACCACAGAGAAGGCTCTGTGAAACTTGCTAGCACTTTCCTCCCCAACATCCATTATAGCTTTGGAAACTGAAAATTTTGATGAGAAAGTATCTTTCTGGTAGGAGGATTTGTACATGCCCAAAGGAAGGATGTATGAGAGTTCCCTCTTTAGGAAGGTCTGTTGCTTTAAGAGTACTAGAAATGGGCTTAATGCATTTCAACCTCCTTATTCAGTTTTGTTATCCCAGCCCATTAACCAGCCATCACTTTTCCTGAATTCCTTCATAGTAACATTTGGAATCTACATAATTTCTTACCTTTATGAGATAGAAAATACAGGAATTTGCCCTTTATAATTATGGGGTAAATAACAAAGGTTTCCACTTCAAAATGTACCGTAATTTGTAGTGTCTTATGAGTAGATATGGTTAGGATTGCACAGTGAGTCCTATTGAATCCCAGGTAAGTGGGGTTAGGATTGCAGCCTTAGTGAACAATTGACTTAGTCAACAATAGATGACCCTTGGCATCCCTTACAATTCTATGAAAGTTTCTTTTTTTTAATTTAATATATACTTTTAACAGAATGAAACGGAACACTTAAAAATTCTGTAGTTGTAAAAATAATAATTCTTTTTAAAAAAAAGATTTATACTCTTGCTTTCCAATCATTGGTTTTTGAAACTCTCAAATTTTCATTATTTCTGCAGTGCTACGAAGTGTTGCTTGTGAATTATATGATGAACTTAGTCTCCTTTAACTGAGAATGTGTGTCGTGGTGGTCTTATTTACTACAGGTGCAGATAATGGCGGGAGTTCCTCTGGCAATTCATCAGGAATCTCTTCCAGCACCCCAGCTGGTAGCTCAAAATCTACTGCAAGAAACCTGGGCTCATCAGCGGGAGAAAAGGAAGAAGGCAAGAAGGTTAGACGTCAGTGGGAATCATGGAGCACCGAGGATAAGAATACTTTCTTTGAAGGCCTCTATGAGGTGGGTGTCCTCAAGCGATGTGTTTTGAAGATCAAAACTGGATGCTATGTTTCATTCAAAGGTTGAATACTTGAGTGCTATGTCAAAACAAGCAGAGCTCTCAAGATTGCCATGGGTTCTTCTCGTGTTTGGGGTTCCAGCCCTGCCGAATTCTACTCTATTTTATTCCTCACCCTGTTTACCATATTCCCCTCCCAAAGCAGACACATAGCATTCTGTGGCTACTTAGCATGTTCAGTTCTCATTGGGTGGGGGTATCTTCCATGAACCTAGTAGTTTTCCCTAGTCTATTGTTATTCTCTTGTGTGCTATTTTGGCTACATAAGGATTGACATCCAGGTGGTGAAATACCTTTTAGTTGTTGTTGTTTTTTACTGAGGATAGTAGAAATAATTTCCCCCCAAGTTACTTGAAACTATTATTCTCCTTTTAAGCCAATATCCCAGTCTCTCTGTGTACCTTATACCCATGCGTCTATGATGTTGCCTGTATCTTCAAATGCTTATTCTGGGAAAGGTCATTGGACCATGGTAGAGAAGATCCACAACATGCATTTAAAGCTCATCCTATGCACATTTAAATCATGTGACGACACCCCCCCCGAGCTATCATTCCTAGCATCCCTAACTGCAGATCCCAGTATATTGGACACTTTTGTAAAAATGCTTTCCTAATCCGTTAGCTTCTGCAGATTGCCTATCGGAAGTGGGTGTGTCTGTAACTGTGAAATCCATACATCTCTGATAAATCATCTGCAACAAACATGAATAATAATTTGGACAGCTAGTTGCCCGATTTTTACATTCTGTAGAAAAGTATTGGTATATTTGCTTTTTCAGCACGGAAAAGATTTTGAAGCAATACAGAACAACATTGCCCTGAAGTATAAGAAGAAAAGCAAGCCAGCAAACATGGTGAAGAACAAGGAACAGGTTCGGCACTTCTACTACCGCACCTGGCACAAGATTTCCAAATACATTGACTTTGATAATGGTGAGCATACTGTTAGGTTTGGTTCTGTGGTTGGTACAACCAGACTGTACTATATTGTCCATAAACAACTTGTAGAATTGGGGAGGGTGCGGGGAACCCACTAAGGTTATGTACCTATGCATGGTTTTCATGCTGAAGCTGAGGAGGCTTCATCCTGGTTAGTGCCTAGAGGGGAGACTAGCCGGGGATCCCATGAACATTACCTCAAGTTCCATGCTGAAAGAAAGGTGGAATATAAAAGTAATGAAATGTTTTTGAATAAATGTTTGAGCAGGGGGACGCTGCTTGGATTCATTGTGTATCACATTATTGTGTGACACATAGCCTCTTCATATCCCTATAGTTGGCTGGATGTTGCAGACCAGGAGTCCTACAGGCACCACTGTCCTGCAGTGGTGGAGTAAATTGGTAAAGTCTGGGGAACCTGTAGACTCGGCTCCCATTAGCCATTTGCCATGGATGATGGGAGTTGTAGTCCAGCAGGATCTGGAGGGCCACAGTTTTCCCTTCCCTGCATTAAAACTAGGCAGCATGGTGCTCCCCACCCCTTTTCCAAGGGCTCCTTACTACACTTGAGGTTTTGCACTGAAGTGTTAGACTGAACTTGAGGGAGGCAGGCATGCACTATGACAGCTTTCATCAACTTGGTGCCCTCCAGATGTTTTGGATTACATCAGATCCATGCTCACATCAGACCCAAAACATCTGGAGGGCACAAGGTTAACAGGGTTGCCCTAAGACCACCAACACGTTAGGGAAGTCTTCAGCTGTATGGGAAGTGCCAGCACTGTGGCAGTATGTTTCATTAAAATGACATTGCACTTCCTTTTTTTCTATAAATGCAAATGCATTTACAATAAATTAGAACATCAGAAAAAAATCAGCAAAACACACTAAAATAGCCTAGTCCTTCAACAGTCTGCACCAGGATGACTAATGGCAGACCTTGAATGAGAAGTGTATAGCTTGGTCTGTGGGCTAAAATAGTGAAAGCCCTGCCATTGTACCATTTTGCCATAGCCTCCTTCATAGAGGCTAACTTGCATACCTTCAAAGGGCTGGATATACCCAATTATTGAGCACTGAATCCACCTTGAATACACAAATCATGAACTACTGGGATTTGAGGAGTGTGTGTGTGTGTGTGTGAGAGAGAGAGAGAGTTGTATGTGTATAAAATATGAATATTTTGGAGACATCATTCCCATTAACCTGTGATTTCAAATGTGAAATCTGGTACTAGAATAGACTAGTAATTATGACGGCCCTTTTAAGTTGGTTTTTGTCCAGGTCATTAAAATACTGGAAAAGGTGATACTGATCGTTAGCACATTCCGTCCTAAAATCCAGCTGCAAAATAAATAGGATCTTTACATTACAGCACACTTGTTGCTGTATACCAATTATACCAGTTAACTTTTGTATATATTTAGTTTGTCTCAGGACCTAAGAATTCTTAGATAAGGGAGTGTTTAGTATCTGCTGGCTTAATCATTCTCTAAGTGAATAGTGTTTTTCTTTTCCCTTAACACCTGTGGTTTTCTTTCTTTGCAGTGTTTTCTCAAGGGCTGAAAAAATCCTCCCTGGAGCTCTATGGCTTAATTTGTTATGGGGAGCTAAGGAAGAAGATTGGGGGCTGTAAGTACACAACATTTTAGTGCCATGAAATTAGAAAGTGTTTGGGGTTTTTTCTGTGCTGCCGTGGAAGACTCCTTTCCAACTCTCCTCCCCGGATGTTTCTGGTGCCCTTATTTTTCATTATAGCTTTCTTCGAGTATTTTTCTGTGTGTCAATACTGCTTCAGAGGGAGATTTCTGAGCATAATCTTTTAGTTTGCTCTTTCATGCAGAGTACAAAACAGCAAAACATAAAATATACAAGGACACAAAAAGAAAATACAGAAGGAAGCTTCTGTTGTTTTCTAGGTGTAATTCACATACAGTGAGAGATCTGCTTGTCCCTGCATAACAGAAAGATAATGAATGATATGTATATACAATACAGCTTCCTTCAAAATCGAAAACCTGGGATGATGTCTGTCTTCAGATTTGGGATATAAAAATGAAATACCTTCTGAGTATCCCGTTTTGGTTTTAGCTCTGTCAGCAACAGACTATAATTTTGTCTAGGCTATACAATTTTTTGTTTTTTATTTGATTTTTCTATATACTCTGGCCATACTTAACTGGCGTATCATAGAAGCTAAAATCATTGCCTTGTTTAACCTTTTAGGTAATGAAGTTTACTTTGGACAAATCAAAAGTTAAATCAGTGGTGGGAAATGTGTGGCCCTCCTGTTATTGTTGGACTCAAACTCTCCACAGGCCTCAAAGGTCGGTGCAAAGGCTCCCTGGGATTGCACTTGCAAAGGCTTGTGGGAATTGCTAGATGCTCTTTTCGCTCCATTTTTGCTGTATTTGTGCTCTTCTTAGGGCCGTTTTTGCCCTTTTTCATGCCACTTCTGGGTTTGCAGGAATGCGTGCGTGCGCCGTCACACGTGCCTTGAATGCACATAAATAGGGAGTTGCTTGTATATCGTTCTCTTCCATGTACTGGCTTTCTCCACCTTCATTTTATCCTCATTGCCTAGCTGCTGAGCTAGGCTAGCCTAAAAGTAGTGCCTGACCAAAGATCGCCTACCGAGTTTCATGGCTGTATGGGGATTTGAACCTGGCTTTCCCCAATCCTAGTCCAACACCATAATGACTGCACCACACAGATTTCAGCACACACACACCCTCTTGTGTGTTCAGAATACTGTAATAAGCTTGCATTCATCCCTTGGCCCAAGCCATCCATCTAAATGTGTATATTCAGAGCAAAACAATAAAAAGTGTGCATTTCTCTTACAGCAGAGAACAATCCTTCCTCTAGCACACACTGTTTCTTTGGTGTCTCCTGCTCAGTGACTTTCTGAACTCCCAGTTTCTTTCTTTCATAAGTATTCACATTTTGTCAGCAGGCTCTCCTGCAACAAGACTTGTAAAGGCTGCAAGCTTTCCATAATACTGTGCTGCCTTGGTAACGGATTTGGTGCACATAAGACAGTTGCTTTTGCATACTGGCTTTGTTCAGACGACATAATAAATCATGGAACATGTCTAGGTGAGCGTCAGGCTTGTGCATTCTTCTACCCCCTTCCTTTGGCACAGCTACAAGGAGATCAGCCTTTTCTATCTTTTTTGATTAACCACAGATTGTCATGTCATCCCAACAACCCATGGTTAATCTTAACCATGGTTTGTAAAGCTGGCTTCTTTAATCAAAACTATAGTTAAAAATAACGACTCTTTAAGGTTCAGTCATGACACGTAACTGGTTAATTGAAATTGGGAGCAAAAGCATCTATTCCCATTACAGCTATACTAAAGGGGGTGTTAGGAGTGCAGAAACCTAGGCTTCTTCCTGTCACAGTAAACCATGGCTCATGTCCAAACACAGCAAGTGGAGCCAGCCACACGGGGGAAATTATAGCGTCTGCATTGGTAAATGCCTGACTCTCTATCCCATGTGATCCCCTTCTGTCTCCCTTCCAGTCTCCAACTCTTTCCTTTCATCTTTATGCATATATCAACCCACCATTTCCCCTTTCTCCTGCTAATCATTACTCCTCCTTTCAGAACACCTTCCTCTCACTTTCAGAAGAGGAAATGCTTTTAAAAAAACGAATTCTTATTCAAAGAGTCATGGATTCATGTTTTTTTCAGAGCTCTGTGGGATGGTAGGAATATTATGTTTGTAGTTCTAATTTTTTTTTTTTTTTACTGTTTTGATGTACATGTATGTGTGTGTATACATTCTTTAGAATTGCTTCAAACCTCTTTGTTAGATGTTAGTCAAAATGACCTGCTTGATCTGTTTTTGTTTTGTACTTAAAGGTATGGATGACAAAAATGCAGCTAAACTCAATGAGCTTATTCAAGTTGGGTATGTTTTTTCTTTGCTTTTTAGCATTATCACTGTACAATGTCTAGCTTTTGAGGTGCATTATTATCTCAGGTTGTGAAGCTACTCTGAACGTGTCCGGCCTGAAAAGCACGATGTACACAGATGTTGTTATTATTCCATCCCAGAGCTCTAAGGCAGCAATGGGGACTCCGTGGTCCTCCCAATGTTGTTTGACTCCAACTTAGCCAGAAAGAATAATGTTTGAGAATGATGGAAATTGTAGACCAGCAGCATCTGGAGGACTACAAGTTCTCTACTGCTCCTCAAAGGAAATGAATTTACTACTTTAGGTGTGTTATAAAATTGCTTTATAAGAGCAGGGAGAACTGACTAGTTTTAAAGAGTTTGCTGCTGTTGCTTTGACCTTCTGAAACTACAGTTCAGAAGAAATCACTATGCTAAACCTGAGATGCTATTTTCACTTAATGAAGAACAATAAAAGCGTTACATTCTCTTGTATCCTGAAAAAAAGGTTATAAGTCCTTCAAAGGTGTCTTAACATAATCACAGATTCAAAGCACGCACACGTGTGTGTGTGTGTGTGTGTGTATATATATATAGGTATAGGTATACACACACTAGATAGACACATTACAAGTTATCGGGGTCTTTCTCACAGAGCAGCTGGTGATAGATGGCCTTATTGGCGAGGGCAATTCAACTGGAGCAGGAGTGGGTTCGTGGCATTGTCTGCCTGCTTCCCTCTCCTCCTGGGATCTTTCCCCAAGGGCAGTTGATGGTTAGCCCAGTGGTAGTGAGGAGGCAGTCAAGCTGGAGTAGACTGGTGGTGATTTCTTTGCCTGCCCTTCTCACTCTGATACGTATAGGCAATTTTTCTTGCTCAGATTGTTAATAGTACAGCCGTTACGCTCCACAAACAGCAGGAGAAGAATAGCTCCCAAGCAACCATACTGTGCTAAGAACAAGACATCACAGTAAAAGAAAGCTCACGTGGCTGCATCTCTCCATCTGTAGCGAGTTGAATCTCCCACCCACACCCTTAGTTGGATGCAGCATGAAGTACAGCTTCTATTTCTGCTTCTCGCCATGTTGCAACATTGTTCTGCATGGCATTTGAAATAGTACTCTCTGCAAGCGCTAATTATGTTTTCTGAAGGATCAGCACAGATGCCATATGGGTTTCACAGTGTCCCAATATGCTGAATCAGATTAGTGGACACTAGTAATTGGTGACAAGGTGCAGAAAAATAATAGCACTGACTACAGTTCTCTGTAGGTTACTGTGGCGTTTTCTGTTGCTTCAAAACTACGGATAGTGTGATACCTCAGTAAATCTCCCAGAAACAAGTATTCAAGTCACATTCAGAGTTGCCGTGCATGCTTCTGGTGCCCTCAATTTTCCCATTCTTTTAACATTTCTAGGGCTACAACCGTACGCTACAAAGGGAGGAATCTTCGCATCAAAGCCCCAATGTGCAGAGCTCTGAAGAAACTCTGTGATCCAGATGGTATGTAAGAGGCTCTGGGAGAAAAAGAGGGTTGAAACAGATCACCAAGGGAGAGACCCAGTGTTAGAAACTGATATATGAAGGCTAGTAGCTAAATGGCAACTTAAACCTAGGTTATGAGCACAACAATGGAATGTCTAGGCACACTTTTTTATAACAAGAACATAAAGCTGAAAATGAATGAACTGCAGCTAAAATATTATGCTCATTATTCACATGGTCTAGTTCTTCCCCTGCCCACCCCTGTACGAGTGTTAAGAGGGTCTCTTCTCCAGTCTTCAGAGAGTAGCTAGAAGCGAGGAGGTAGAAAAAGGTCCTCCTTTCCTTCCACTCTGCAGTTTTAACCAGAAATCTTAGGCGCAATACTGCACCCAGAGCTCAGAAACTGCTTGCGCTAATGAAATTCCCTGCCGCAAAATGCACCTAGAACAATGGGAGCTTAGGACACTGGAGAGATCCAACTGTCTCTCCAGGTCAACTCACAAAGCAAAATGTGTACTGAACTGCCCTGAGACCTCTGGATAAAGTGTGGTATATAAATTCAATAAATAATACAGTAATAATAATTGCGGTTTGAGTGGACCCATGCAGGGTTTGGTGCATGCTCTAGGGGTCGTGTGACTCCTTGAGGTGGAAGAAGGGTGTGATTCCTAGTGTCTGCATACACTTATGTTTTCATAAGTGGCTTGAGAGGTGACAACAAATAAATGGGCTTTGAGCTTTGTGAGGAATCCTGCATTCGTTTTTGCATATGGATCCACAAATGCCAGTTTGGTTATACAAACTGGTCTTCGGTGACAATAGAATTGGTTTAGAAAAGTGACTTTATTAATACGTCTATTAAAACTCCATTGTGTAAAACATGGTGTGGATGTTTCTTAGCCTCCTTTATGAAGTCCATTTTGTTGATGATAACGACCACTCCTCCTTTGTCTGCCTTCTTAATTATGATGCCAGTATTGTTTCTGAGGCTGTGGGTGGCCTCACACTCTGTACAGCTCAGATTGTGCAGTATATTTTGCTGATAACTTCAGCTTGGGTGTGACAGCAGAAGCACCTTACGTGAAAAATTAATCCAGTGTTCCAGGCATATGGAGTGGCAGCCCAAGCAGAATTCTTATTCCTGTGGCATTAAGAAGTATTGTTGTGTTTCAGTGAGCTCTCCACTGGCATGTTGAGAAGATGGTAGAATTGTATTGATGCACTGCTTGGTGTCATGGCAGAAATATTTCTTGAATCATGGATGAAAGTGTCAAAGGTTTTCTCTTACTAGTTATTCAGTTTTAGTTAATATACGACTAAAAACCTTTTATTATTATTAGTGTTTCTGTTAGAAAATCATCTCCCCACTCCTCATCCCAAGAATACTCTTACGGATAATTTCCTATGCTCTCTGGTGGATGTCAGGTGATAGGATAGCCACCTCTTATTTGTGGGAATAATTCAGGAATTTTCACTGCTTCTTCCCTCAGGCATTAGTGATGAGGAGGATCAGAAGCCAGTGCGTCTTCCACTGAAGGTCCCCGTGGAGCTGCAGCCACGGAATAATCATGCATGGGCCCGTGTGCAGAGCCTGGCCCAGAATCCACGTCTCAGGTTTGTGTGTGTGTGTTGTGCATAACGAAAGCTTGGGAGCTGAATTTTGAATATCATTGTCACAACCTGTAGACTACTTTAGCCACTGCTAGCAAACAAGTGACTCCATCTCCTGGATACCTGTTACTGTTTTGTATACGGTGATTTGTTCATTAATGCGAATAGAGCCTGCCTTTGCACATCACAGCAAACCATAGAATGGTTTATCGTGAATGTGGAGATCACTTCTGCTTTGCTCCTCCCCTATCACAATACCTGGCATTGCATTGCATTGCATGTGAACCTGGGGATCATAGTTACTTTTGCTCCAGACACACCAACACTAAGAACAAAACCTGTCTAGCCTCATCAAGGATTGTTTGGAGCAAAGCAAACCATGATCCCCAATTAGGACATAACACTAAGCCAGGGATGGTGGCTTGATGTTCTCACAGTAGGAAAGGAGAAAAGTGGGGGGCATCTGTACATTCATAGTCAACCGTTAGCTGTGGTGGGAATGCAGCTGGTATTCTTTTCCCCTTGCTCCAATGAATGGGAAATTAGGGAGTACATGCCCACCTGCGGAGAGAGGGAGTCTGTGCTTTACTTAGCTTGTACTGTGACTTCTATACTACATTGTTAGGGGGACATAATTTGCTGACTCCTCTGTGTGGTTTTTTGTCTTCTATGGCTTGCCAGGATGATCGTAGAGTTGCACCGTAAGGTATCTAGCCTCATTGAGTTCCTGAAACAGAAATGGGCTCTCCATGAGGTGCGCATTGTATCCTTTTTCTTGCTCAGAAATTTGTTTGGCCTTTTGATTTCGTGTTCTGGGGACAGCGCTCGACATAACTAGCCTTCTTGAAAGCCATTATTGTTCATTAGACCCTTACTGAATTTATGAGACAGGGTGCAGGATCCCAGGCCCTTGAGACCCTCTATTGGTAGGACTCTTCCCCAGGTCATGCCCCTCACCATCCCTGCTCTGCACCCTTCGTAAGCAGTCTGGAATGTATCACTGAACTGTGATAATGCTTCCTACTTACCTAGATGGTGGATGGAGAGGTGTGGGGCTGGGGTATGTGTGTTGGGGAGAAATCTCAGGGCTTTCTGTGAAGAGAATGTAGACTACTGTATCACACATTTCTTGTTGTGCTCGCTTTTGTCCTTTGGCCCTACCCTGCACTGGCATGCAGCCCCTGGAATGTCATCCATAGGGGAATGTGGCCCTTTAGCTGATAACGGTTTCCTGCCTATGTTATAAAATATTTCTTTCCCACTTGGGTCTGTGGGAGTGTGGACTGTAGAGAGACTTTCTCTCCTCTTTTAAGTGTTGCTGTGTTCCTTAATGTCCTGTATTTAGCGTAAAACACTAGCAGAAAGGCAACTACAAGACTCCAGGGATTCTGAAGCAAGTGGCAGCTATTCGGAAGAGAAAGTGATGCTCCATCTCTTCCCAGGAGAGAACTGTACGCTTACACCCCTCCCTGGGGTTGCCAGGGTTGTACACTCCAAAGCTTTCTGTACAGTGCATTGGCAGGAATCCGGCCGATGCAAGCAGAATACAAAGGACTCCCTCTTGCTGCCACCTGCCCAAATTCTAGGCATACAGAGCGGTCAGGGGACAGCCAGAGGGCAGGTGAAATACCCTCGGGGAACAGAAGGCAAGGGTGGGACCAGGGCCGAGAGCACTACAGAAACAAGTAGAAACACTCAGTCCACATTTGAGGCAACTGCAAACGCTGAGGACTGCTCCTCAGAGGCTGGGCTTACCGAAGGAGCATCCCTGTGTCTCAGTGTTGCACATAGTCTTGATAAGCCACTGTCCGGGCTTCAAGATCTGAGTGGGAGTCTTGAAAAGCCGGTTCCCACAACCCATTGTGCTGAGGGTAGGGAGGCACCAGCCGTTGCACTGGCGACTGGGTCATCTTCTGGCAGTACAAACTGTGACTGCGGCAGCATCCCCCCTGATTTGGAGGAGCTCTCTCTGCTTGACCCATTTCCTCGGTACATGAAATCTTGCCAGGACCTTATTGTCCCAGAGAAGTGTCTTTGCACAGATAGACTGAATGGGAAAGATTTTGCCTTGGCAGGGCACTCCCCTCCCGGGAGGCTCTCGTCTGGGAGCACAGAGGCTGGCAGCCTCAGTCCCGCACAGCTGGCCAGAGGTGGGGTGGCATTGCCCAGCTGCGGCCCATCCAGAACTGAAACTCAGGCCCTCCAGTGCTGCGGACCACAAACGGAAATGTGTGCTAAGGAGCTATCGGACGTAGTAATGGAGGACTCTCAGGAGAAGCCCAGCACCTCACTGCCGCCACCGCCGCCGCCACCACCTCAGGGACAATTGGTCGCAAAGTCTCTCAAGGATGACCCAAGCCGCCTTGTGCAACAGGTCAGAGAGGAGGGATGGAGCCTGCGGACCTCTGAGAGCCTTACCTTGGCTGAAGTCTACCTCATGATGGGCAAACCGAACAAGCTACAGCTAGAGTACGATTGGCTGTCTGTCTTGGGGCCGGAAACCCAGGATCCTGGGGAGCAGATGCCTGAACCTAAATCTGTTTCTCCGTCAGCCACCTGTCACAAACAGAAACTCCTCAACTGCCTCTTAAAACTCATCTCCACTGAAGTTAACCCCAAACCAGTAAGTATAATTTGCATTGATGCTAAGAACCACCGTATTCCAGTTTGCACAGTTTTTGGACCTCAAAAAGGCACAAAGGGGTTAACTTCAGGAAGAAGGCAAGGGATAAGGGGGTCTTTGGGTACACCCTGGAGAGACCTTTCCGTTTTTTATTTCTGCCTTGTAGAGGACAGCACAGTAACTGCTGCTCTTCAGCTACTTTTTGGGAGTAGCTTATAAACATTAAGCCTCATAGCAAAAATTAAGAGTGGTTTTTAGAGTACTTTCCAATGTGGTAGTGCCCATAGGTCTGTGGAGCTCTAATTTATATGGCCTCCTGCCCCTCATCTGGTGTTCTGTTTCCTCTTTTGACTGCCTTCACGGTGCTTTAGAGAAGGAAGAGACCACATCCACCCTTCCAACCCCACTGTATCTCTCAGCTAACAGCTTGGGAAAGGGAGCCCAGCTCTGTGCCCAGCAAAGGGACTAGCAGGCCATATTCTGCAATAAAGTCCCTCAGCAAGGGGACATAGAGGGACTGGAAGTTCCATTGCACTGTGTTGCAGCCTCCATTGGAGGGACCTCTACCATTGCCCTCCAGCAGCCATAGGGTGCTTGGAAATGTACTCTGCACGACTATGAAAGAGAATATGAGAATGAGTGCTTTGTGTTTGCTTGACACAAGACTGGAGGAGATAAAAATTTCAGAATACATAATTTTTTCTACTATAATGTTAATGGCTGCTTATGTTTTTATTGTTTCTTAGCTCCTCCTCCTCATAAACTGACAAACCCCAAGAGATGCTAAGTTGCTTATATTGCAGCAGAATTAGCTCCATTTGCAGCAAATTTCACAAAGAAAATTTAAATTGTAATTACTGTCTACATAAAATCTGTACTACTAATATACCAAACGTGGTGATTTTATGGCAACCCAAATTATGCGTGATACATTTTATGTTCCTAAAATAACAAAGTGGTTTGCAATCTGTAAAGAGTGTGAAAAAGAATCATTTCCTGTTTTTCTGTTTCCCCCACAATTTCTGTTTCCTCCCCCCACCAAAAAAAGAGAAAAAGATTCCTACCCTCTTGACCATGCTTTCAAAATTTCCAGAAATTTTACAGGTAGGATAAAGTGAAAAGGAGTGGTGGGACTTTTTGATGTTGCTGGATTGTAGCTTCCATCATCCCTGACCATGGGCCATGCTGTCTCCTTGCTGATGGGAGCTGGAACCCAACAACATCTGCAAGACCACATGTTCCCCACCCCGGTTTGCATAGACACACTACCCATATCTATGGCAACGTCCTCCTCCTCCCTCCACTTTCTTCCAGCATGCAGCTGTTGGGATTCAACCATTTTCTCTTTCTTTTCAGATCCCTGAAATGAACTCTGTTGCAACATCTCCCATAAAGCCCACTCAAGAGGAGCATGCTCTGACCCCTCCTGGCAAGGTTATTGCCGTTAGCACCCGGAGTCCAGGCTGTGCACGCAATCAGCCTGCCCTCCACAAGAAAACCTTTCCCCCCAGTATCGCCTCCAGTTCCTCAGGTGAGTCAGTTGTTGAGATGAACTGGTTCTGTGTAGCCCTAAGACAAAGTATTAGTTTTCAGCATTTCAACCATTCAGGAAAGCATTGGTCTGCCATGGAGTCCTGACACATCTGTCACAGAATCTCTCTGTTTGCAGAGGACTCCAGAAATGTTCTAGGCTGCGTGCTTACTTCACTCAGGGTGCAGGTTTAGGTGGGCTTGGCTGTTGTCCTACATAAACATAGAAAGCATTCTGACCCCATACCCTGTTGCTGCTCATGATAGATGAATATTAGAAAAGTTGGACAAGTTATCTTTCAGAGAAGCTTCTCTGCTTTTACTAATCTTTTTTTGAGGAACCTTGTTAAGCTTCTGGGGATTTTTCTGCAGAAAAATTGCAGAGTAGTTGAGAATGTCTGTACTTGAAGCTGTGCTTGCTTGATTTGTTTTTCTGATGTTGATGGCTGATGGCGATAGAGGCTATTTTGACCAAAGCCAGATTACCAGCCTAACAAGGCCCTAGCTTAGGATCCATGATTTTCATTATATACTGCTGCAGTCTATTTATATTTCACTTTAAAATCATCAGTTATAAAGTGGCTCTTCTCAGTGACCTGGCCCATGATTTTCATAATACAGTGCTGCTTTGTTGAACAGGAAAAAAGCATGTGGTCCACAGGGATCCCAATGTGTATCCATTGAGCTGTAGGTCTGTACTCTGAGGGAAGACAACTGATTTTATCTCAGAGATGAGGCAGGAATAATGTGGTGGGGGTTTTGCGCAGGGGGTCCTTTCCAACTCTGCAGTTCTGTGATTCCTCAGCTGTTCGTTCCATGAAACGTCATGATAAGGCTACTCAGTTTCTGATTAATTTGGCTCACCCTCCCTAACTACAAATGTGGATTGGTGGAAGCATTCTTTGCCTCCAAAGATTTCTAATTGGAAATTGCACTTGACTAATTCCCATGAATGCTTGTATTTTTATTGACCCTACCAGGTTTGAGAAATCACTCTGGACCTCTCTTGGTGGCTGGTCCTTCAGGTTCCACGAGTGCAGATGCAGATGGTGGCCTCTTTGCTGTTCCCACAACTCTCCCACCCAACAGCAGGCATGGGAAGCTTTTCTTGCAAAGTAAAGAAGCAGAGCTAACCTTCCGGCAGCGCTTGGATACAATCAGTGTAAGATTTATTTATTTATTACGGTATATGTTGAACTGTAAGGTGTGCAGATGTGATCAAGGTGCTCGTAGGGAATAAATACAGCTGCCCCCAAAACTTGCAGATCAAGAGAGAATTTATTCCATGCCACAAACCAAGTCACCCTGTTTCGATTTTGGAAATGCTTTATCTTCCTAATCTGTTTTAGAAGGCCCTGGAGTTAGGCTGATCTGCGTTTGGTAAAAAAGCTTGGTTGTAGGGACACAACGCGGGTTTCAGCCTAGAAGGGGACTAACCCATTCCATGGTGCTCTCTTGCTTCACTGTTTCTTTATAAATGGGGTTCAAATGCTCAAGTCCTCCTACATACTCCACAGGCAGAAGCATTCAGCTTTCAATGAGCTGCCTCTGGTGTGGGGAGCCACCACTGCCCTAGAGTTCTGCCCTGCCTCATGTGCAGCAACAGGGTCTGCACTGTCTGCTGCCTTTGGTTCAGGCACCTTCAACCTGAACTTCCCTTCCCTATTTACCAGCATAGGATGGGTGGAGAGCCATGGGGAAGCAGGTGTTCAAGAGTAAAAAGAAGGTGCATTAACACAATGTATCCCTGCCTATCTAGGCTGCACTTTTTAGGTGGCTAACAAAGCCTCAAGTCTCTTGCCTGATGAGCAAAATGATGTGTGTTACAAGTTCCCTTTGTTTCTCTTCAGATGCAATCTGATTTCTTCTTGCCAAAGCCGAGGAAACTGCATAACAGACATCTGCGAAAACCACTGGTAGTGCAGGTCAGAGGAAAGACTTAATTGAAATGTATCTCTTGCATGTTGAGTAGTTTCATCTAGTGGTTTTCATATTACCTTTTTTCTTTTCTCTCCATCCACATGGAGAGTTCCTACTATTTCCTGCTATGCAATGGTCTGCTTTTTATTGTGCAAACATTGCCAGAGACTCTCAACTAGTGCTTCCTGTTTCAGTATGTGTTTCAAATGGGACTCATGCAAATACTTTCAAGGAAACCAGAGAAAGGCATTTCTTTATCATGTCAGATGGGTCAGTGTGTGAGACCTGCATCTTCTCAGAACTCATTGCTGGTGTTTGATTCTGACATCGTAAAGGCATGCATCTTTGACCATCCTCTAGTGTAAGAATGAGGAACCTTTTCCCACCCAAGAGCCCCATTCCCTTTTGGGCAGCCATGCACAAACTACATGCCAGTGGTGAGTGAGACCAGAGGCAAGAGTGGGCAGAGTCTAGTGTGTGATGGAAAAAATTAATATTGGTAGCACCCCTGAACCATCATAAATGTACCATATGATGCTTTTCCCTGTGGTCATGTGGGAGCTATCCATGATACCTGTCCTAGCCCCACCCCAACCTAGGAGATATAGGGGAAACATGGTCTAGGATCCTAAAATGTTGCCTGCCATGACCAGCAGAGGATCATTCATGGGAAGTTGCCAGTGCAGAATTTCCTAAGTTGTTGTTTTTAAAGGCATCTTGCCTTGCCTTTTTCAGAGAACGCTGCTTCCCAGGCCATCTGGAAATTCCTCCCAGCACGTCTGTTCCTTCTCCATCTTATCAAACTCTTCTGCAACAGGTGAGCTTCAACTGTGTACATACTCCAAACAGGGTGTTCAGTTTACAGTGGTACCTCGGGTTAAGTACTTAATTCGTTCCGGAGGTCCGTACTTAACCTGAAACTGTTCTTAACCTGAAGCACCACTTTAGCTAATGGGGCCTCCCGCTGCTGATACGCCACCAGTGCACAATTTCTGTTCTCATCCTGAAGCAAAGTTCTTAACCCGAGGTAATATTTCTGGGTTAGCGGAGTCTGTAACCTGAAGCGTATGTAACCCGAGGTACCACTGTACTTTATGAAAGACTAGTGAAAGACTCTTCCACTAGTTTCAGCCCCTCCCTCTCAACCCATCGAGTATTTCACAGCCCTTTCTGTGTTTTACCACCCCAACAGCCCTTCGAGGTAGGACACTATTTTACTTGTGAATGCAACCTCCTCTCTGAGGAACCTAGAATAACAAGCACACTTGCAGGGAAGTAAGCCCCATGGAAATCTGTGGATCCTGTTTCTCAAATTCTGCACCGTTAACACCCCTGTGAAGTGTGTAAAGATTAGAGGCTCACAAGACTTGAATATTTTGAGGGCGTAAGCTTGTGTTCCTCCTATTTCTTGCCTATTGTTCCACTTAATTTCACAGAGTTCTTCCTCTCATGCAGAAGGACAATATTGTCGGTAAAAACATTGAAATGGAAGCTGGATTTGCTTTGACAGTAGACATGACACTTTGTTGTGGACTCTCCTTCGCTGGAGGTTTTTAAGCAGAAGTTGGATGGCCACTTGTCATGGATGCTTCAGTTGAGATTCCTGCATTGCAGGGCGTTGGACTTGATGACTCTCAGGATCTCTTCCAATAGTACAATTCTATGATTATTGTAGGTGCCATTTGCAGTAAATGGTCCTGTCTTCTGTATGTCCCACTGGGGAGAGAATGAGAACTGGCCATAAGGAGGGGTGTAGCTCTTTGGCTGTCTATGACAATGTTTTCCACCTTTAAAAAAAATTCATGCTTTTACTTCGTTTTTAGGAAGAGGATCTTTTCGGCCGATCCAGTCTTCACTTACGAAAGCAGCTGTGTCCCGTCCCATTGTTCCCAAGGTCCTTCCAGCTCAAGCCACCAACCATCTGTCCAGTAGGTTTCTCCTTGGAAGGCGGTGGTTCGGGGAGGGCAGGTTTAGCAGGAATGTTATGGTAGCTATAATGACAGAAGCGACTACTCTTAATCATTTTACAGCCATGAATTTTGTCTTCTCTCCCCTTCTCTGATTTCCTGTTGCAATCAATAAGTACAAGTTTAGATTTTCAACTAGAACGTAAATGTTTTCATCTAGCAGAAGCAGGAATGCCTTGCCCTGAGAGGCTGAGCCGCAACAATAGCCTTCTAGCAGTCAGGTCATTGGGTTGTATCCAGTACTAGTTCTCCTTGGATTAGACCCATTGAAAATAATGGAAATGGCTAACTTGGGTCCATTAATTTCCATGGGTCTATTCTGAGTAAAACCAAGTTGGATACACACAACTGCTATTCCTCTTACAGAACTACAATTCACAGAGTGGTTTAATAACCAATCCGTCTTTCCAGGGAACTCTTGAGAACTGTAGCTTTTGGAAGGGGAATAGGTGTCTCCTAACAACTCTCAACTCCCTTAACAAATGCCATTCACAGGATTCTTTGGGGAGAAGTGGAACAGCCATTGGAAGTGGAACAATACTGCTTTAAATGTCTAGTGCAGATGGGGCCATCTGATTTTTTGTTTGAGGAGGCATTTAGATGGCAGAGGTGTGGATGATGACTCCAGATTTTGTAGAGCAACCACCCACAACAATGTACCACCGGATTGCTTTCCTTGCTTGCTACATAGTTATTGAATATAGTACGTACATATTCATTCTCACAGGATATGCCTCCCTAGATGATAGTGGATAAGATTGTATCCTTTAAATTTAATAACACTCCTTTCAAGCTGCTGGAATTCATACCAGTACAGACCTCAGAACTAATAGGACCAAAGGCATAATTACCTGCAAGATATATCAAATTGAAAACCAAAGGGAACACTGAAATTTTTGCTCCTATAAGTTGAACTGAAAATTTGAGATAAAAGGCGCTGAATTGGTGATCTATATTAATAATTCAGTGCCAGAAAGAACTACTAAAAATAACTTTGGCACATATCAACTCCTACAGAAAAGCTGTTAAGACCTATTGCCCATGTATAAGACAGCAGTTTGACTTCGTGGATTGCTGAAAGAAGACTTCTCTTAGCTTTCTGTTCTTTGTTCAAAGGTGCTATTGACTTAGCAGCCCAAAGTGCCGGTATTATTCCTGGCAGTCCTTTGCCTGTTCTGGATACTGAAGGCCTGTCGGGCGTATCCCCACTGTCACCGGATGCAGTGACCGCGGTGGTTTCAGGGCAAGATTCAACAGCGGCACATCACAACGGAGGCTCCATCGTTGCGGTCAGTTTTCTTTTCTGTTAAGGCCTACAAAGTTTAATTCTTGTAGAACGGATTCTAGGCTACTGCTGGATAGAACCTTGCAATGTGCATGATAGACTAACATGGCCAAAAGCCCAGCGATATCCCCCAACATCGCTGTGATGGCTTGTCTATTATTTTCTCCCTCCCTTGGACCTGCAGTCAAAGAGTTTGATGCTTATTTAAAATCAAAGTGTGAAATTCAGCATTTCACTCCCTCCTCTTACTGCTTTATTCTGTAATTTTCTAGACTGTTCAGCATTAACAATAACAAAAAACCATGAGCAGTACACAAAATAAAATGCAGCATGAAATAAAACATATATAAATGGTATAGAAACAATAAAATATAACAGAAGCACAAAAAACCTCAACCTTAGGGGTAAGGAAAGGCGTGAATCCAGGGTGAAATGGCTCAAGATAATAAGTTTCCTCCAAGAATGTGCAGCTAAACTCTCATTATCCTCTGAAGTACCTTGCCCAGAAAGAGGGCATTTTCAACTGGACAATATTTGTCAAGTAGCTTAGGGTCCTCTGCAGTACACAGTTACCTTCATTGTGTACATTCCTAATCAACAACATGTTGCCCCTCTGGGGAACCTGTAGCACTCTGGATGATGTTGGACTACAGCTCCCATCATCCCTTACCATTGACTATACTGACTAGGGCTCATGGCCATGATGTCACCTGATGGATTAAATCCTGTGTTAACTGCTCGTGCCTGTTCCCAACAGGCACACAAAGTCAAACTGAGAAGAATTTCACTCCACTTATCCTGCTCAGTTCAGCTTGCAAACCGCTTCCTTTGTTCAGCAGCACCTGACATCAGGTTATAAGTGGCTGGCCTGTGTACCTGGCAGATTTGGTTAGTAAGGACAATCCTGATAAGGATTTGGCCCGTGGAGCCAAAAAGGTTCCCCAACCCTCCTGCAAACCATGCATTCCCCTCCTTCCATGCCATCCAGTGTCTTGGATTTTCCCAGCATGTTCTAAAATTCTGGCAGGAAAATCCTCATGGGGCGAGCGTGTTACAAATGATACGTAAAACTGTTTCAGCAAATCTAAATTCTGAATTTGGATTTCTTTGGCAAGGTGGATTTTGCTGGGGCAGGAACTGAATAAATCTAGCCCCCATGAGAGCAGTGGAACAGGCACATTACAGCCTGCCCTTGTTAAATATGTATTCTCCATCCCCTGAAAGTCTAATTTGGTCATTCTTGGTTGCACTTTCCAGGGCTCAAGCAGCGAGTGTCAGGTTCCATTTCTTGGACTATCACCATGCTCTGAGCAGGAGGCAATCCCGGATGGCTTCCAGGTAAAATACAAGCTTTTCGATTGACAGCTACTTGAGCTTCATGGTGACAAACACTTTTTTCTTTTCTGCTGCATATTAATGCTTTATGTGAAACCCAGAGTTGAGCTTCCTGGGGTATGTTTATTAAAGGTCACAGTCCATCACACTTTCGCTGCGTGAGAATTGTATGTAGGCACATTGTTAGAAGCTTTCGTCCATTTAGCAGAGTTTCTGAGAAGCAGTGGTCAGCAGTTGAAGTTACACTTTGAGATGAAACACTCACAGACGCTGTACAACTCAGTCAGTTAGAAACATAATATTTGTTGACTGATTCAAGTGCTCTCACTGCATGTATGTATGTACGTACGTACATATGTACGTACACACACATGTGCATATATACATACACATATGCAGGGTGGTAGTGATGGAGAGTGTAAACAATGATACCCAAAGGCCACCTGTCATGTTATGCAGAGCTTATATATATATATATATGATGAGCATAGTGACTGCTGCAGCACTAGCAACTGGCAATAACTCTAGCAGTACAAGATTCCAGGGGTCTTGGCACTTAACCCAGATTTGTGCTTCCTTTGAAATAAGGAACGGTGAAAGCTATGGTGTCTTTATGATACATGGTTTTATTTACACACGTTTATAACCTGAGTCTACAATGGTGGGATTTCAGCATTCACATCTCAAGAGGGACTTGCTTCCTACAGAAGCACAGCATTGGATTCAAAGGCAGCCAAACAGCCATCTCTTATGTTTCTTTCTCAGCTTTTTCTAGCTAGCCAGCCAGCCAAGAGTTCTGGGAGATCTGATTTCCACCATAACCACCACCATCAAGAGTGTTTTGTTGGCAATGTTCACTTTTTGTTTCCCTGACCCCAGTTTTGTCTAGCTTTCTGATCCATAGGTATCAGTTTTCCCATCTGTAAAATCAGAAGTTATAGTGACAATATGTCTGTGCCAGATTGGAAAGAGGGGCATAGATGGGCAGTTTACCATGACAATAGCTCATTGTTTGGCCGCACACTTCGCATGCAGAGGATCCCAGGTTCAGTCCCTGGCACCTGCAGGTAGACGGTGCTAAGTAAGGTGGACCAATTCTATCCTTCAATTTTAGGAAGCTTTCTGTGTTCAAAGAAATATAGGCAGAATTGCTAACTCCTAGTTTGATTGATTCCTATGCCTTTAAAAGCAAAGTAGCAGTGCAACAATTTCAGAAAATGTATACAAATAATGACTTAGGAATATTATTATATCTGCTTGCTGCACAGGGAGCACCTGTCCTTTCTCTACCAGAACTGCCAAAAACCTCTCTCCAGAATGGTCTCGCCACTCCTCCGCTTCCCTCATCTGATGCTTCTGGTACCCATTTGTCTCCTCCCAATGTCTCTGCTTTATTGGATATCTCCCTTCCTGGACCCCCTGAGGATGTTCTGTCGCAAGGAGAACCTGCAACTCAGATCAGTGACTCTATCATTGAAATAGCAATCAGCTCTGGTCAATATGGTAAGAGATGAAAGTAATCTAAATAGCTAATCGGTGGTTAAGCATCCAAAAAAATTCTTACAGCTCTGATTCTGTCAGGATTTTTAGTAGAGGAATGTTCTCTTGAAAGTCGGCTGTGTATTTTTACACATAGTTCTGTGTCTCTGGCAGAGCTGTTTTTTTAACTCTTTGGATTTAACTCAGCAGATGTTCTTGACAGAATTCCATCTTAATTTTGACAGTAGATCATGGAAATATTTCCTTTGAACCCTCCCTGAGAATAGCACGTGTTTGGGCCTCTTAAAATTGGGCCTCTCACTATTGCCCCATTTAGATTCAAAGCCAGGCAGATCAAGGGACAAGTTTTTGTAAGTTCTGCAGTAGGGAATTGTGTTGACCATTGTTGCTGCTCTGCTATGGTTGGGAGGGGGTAATTTGGACGTCTTGTCTCCTGTGTGGCCCACATCAAGCATTTGTTTGGATTAAGTCAGGAAGGAAGTCATATCTGTGTGCAGTGCCCACGCTTCCTTAAGGACGCAGTCTCCAACTCTTTGTCATACTGAATTGGTCACTTTCTTTTAATAGGCGAGAATGTTCCTCTGTCCCCAGCAAAGCTGAATGGCAGCGACGGCTCGAAAAGTCTTCCATCCCCTTCCTGCAGCCCCCAGCAGAACTGGATTGCCTCTCCTAGTCATGATCCACAGTGGTACCCCAACGATTCCACAGACTCTTCCCTCAGCAGCTTATTTTGTGAGTAGTACTGCTCAGGGGATTACATTGGTTGTAATCTAGACTTTTTTACTGGACTTGCAGTTCTCCCCCCTCCCCCCTTCTTTCTCCTGAGGGTAGGGGTTGTCAGCTTTGTTCATTGCCAAAGCTCATGCTCTAGACGACCCAGCTTAAATAAATGTAGTGAAAACCTCAACATACATTTTCATGAACATGGGTGAAAGTCACACGGGGATTGTGCCAGTCCATGTGGTAGGCTAGGGGAATGGCAGGAGCAATGGTACCAGTGACACAATCCAAGCACAGCATTGCTATGACACTGTTGCAAACGACACTAACTTTGTACACCTTTCCCCCATTGCCCCTACTACTACTGTTTCCCTCATTGTATTTATAAAATTATTTATTGAAACAGAGTATTGTGGAGTTGGAAGGGACCTTGGGGGTTATCTAGTCCAACCCCCTGCAATGCAGGAATCTTTCGCCCAACATAGGGCTTCATCCCATGACCCTGAAATTAAGAGCCTCATGCTCTACCAACGGAGAGCATGTCCTACTATTCACAAAAGAATTTACAACAATTGTACATAAAACCATATGAAAGTTTAAAATATGAGGTCAGTTAACTATTACAAAATGATATTTTCTTAACTGGCAGCACAGAAAAGTTTTGAACAGGCATTTAAAGGTTGAAACAGAAGGTACCTGCTGAATATTAGCAGAGCATTCTACAGTACTGGGGTAACGACACTAGAAGATCAATTTCTTGTTGCTGTCAAATGAGCCTCACTAACTTGGGGAACAACTAACGGTGCTCTTGCAGGTGATCTCAGTGACTGAGCTGGGATAGAAGGATTTAAGACAGTGATAGCCAAACTTGGCCCTCCAGCTGTTTTGGGATTACAACTCCCGTCATCCCTAACTAACAGGACCAGTGGTCAGGGATGATGGGAATTGTAGTCCCAAAACACCTGGAGGGCCAAGTTTGGCCATCACTGATCTAAGCAGTCCATAAGGTAATCTAGACCTAAGTAGTTCAGGGCTTTATAAATTAATTTAAGGATCTTGCACCTGTCTCAGTAGTAGAAGAGCAGCCGAGTGCATATGTTTTAACAATTGTGTCACATGTTCTCGGCTAGATGACCCCATCAGGAATCTGGCCGCCACATTCTGCACCAGCAGGAGCTTCCAAATCATGACCAAGGGCAGCCCCATATAGAGCTCATTGAAGTAATTCAGCTTCAAGGTTACCAAGACAAGGACTATCAGTGTCAAGCTATCCATGTCCAGGAATAGCCGTTGCTGGCAAAACAGACAAAGCTGGCAAAAGGCACTCCAAGCCACAAATGACACTTGGACTCTAGTGATGGAGATGTATCCAGGAATGCCCTCAAAATATGCACCTCCTCCTTCAAACGGAGTGCAGTCCCATCCAAAATGGGTGGTTTGCCTCTCCCACGCAAAGAGCACTCATCTTCTCAGGATTCAAATACAGCTTATTGGCCCTTATCCATGATTTTTTTCTTTCATTATTGATTATTACTGTTTAATTGCATATTATAGCAGTGCCTGTACCTACCATGCAAATGCAGTCTTTAAATGAACGAAGAGAGTCACAACCAGCCCATATATATTACTCCCTCAGAATCCTGAAAATGCCAATTCTGAAAGCTGAGCACATTGGCACTTATTTGTCTTGCCAGAAACTTGAAGGTTTGCTTGGTTGGTTTTTCCTAATCAAAAATTGTGTTATTTACAGTATCAAGTAATGTACTGTACATAATACTATACCAATGATGTACATATTGATATGTTAGTATATGTCCAAAAGATTCTGCATCTCCTGCAGTTGAAGAAGTAATTTTTTTTTTTTTAAGGGTTTTGCCCTAATTAAAATACTGACTGGCTGACTTTATCATTTTGTTTTTACAGCAAGCTTCCTTTCCCCAGAAAAGGGACGGAAAATGCTGCCAACCTCTACTAGTAGTAACACAAGCAGCACCTCCTTATTGGGACCGAGTCTGCTGGATGGAAACTCACGGGACTCTTTTGTGTCCCGGTCCCTGGCAGATGTAGCTGAGGTACGTCCATGCTTAATTGGTGCTATGCTGTGCCAGCCTTCAGCTGAAAGAGGGGATAGTAGTCTTGTGACACTTAGTGTAGAAGTATTTTTCCCAGGCTTCCCCCTTTCCAGGTGATCAGTGAAAGCATGTGCTATAATTGCATTTTAACCTTTGAAGGGTAAAATCCACAGATCCTGATACAAAGTCAGCATCTCCTATGTACATAATGGAAGAGATGGTATTTCCCAGCAGCAAAATATTGTTTTTGAGTGCAATAATGGAAAAATGCAGTAATTACTGCAACAGAAGTGCCATCGTCTTCAGGGAAAACCTCCGGATCTTGCACAATAAATTAGCAATCCAGCTAATTTGTTCTGTTGGAAATAGCTAAGGAGAGGAATTTCCCCACCACCACCATTTAATAATAGGACCAAGGCTGGTGACACAGGATTGCTAAACTGCAGTTGCTTCCCTTTTTAGTTGCTGGAGAGTGCACTGAACGGATGAATGGATGTGCGGGTTCGGCATGTGACTCAGCCTTTCCTATTTAGTATTTAACACAAAACTGAGAATTCCAGTAATCTCTGTATTCTTTTTTTGATCTCCCCTAGTGGAGGAAGGCATCCTCCCACTTGCTTTAACTTGCAGGGTTTATTAGATTTGGAATCCTCATAACTGTTTGGCATAGAAATAATGGCCTTTTCCTCTTCTGGCCATATCTGTTCTGCAGCGGCAGGACTTAGGACGAGCTCTGCTGTCATATCCCATTAATTTTCATTTATTTCAGATGTTTGTAAGCCACTGTTCAAGACTATAGGCTTCCTGAGGCAGATTACATCAATAACTTTGGAATGCTCCCCAATGCACAGCATCACCACCAACCCACATACAAACACAGCTCAGGGAGAAGAGTTCTAGTCCTCCACTTTGTGGGTTCTCTTGTGCATTTGGGAAGCTTTTGACTTAGCAGGATTTCCAAAACTGTGAGCTGCTCACCCGAACTCTGCCCTAGTACTGTAATTTATTTATCTATTTGATTTATTGCCTGCCACTCACCTTGTTACAATGATTTTAAAATACAGTAGTTAAAACAGATTACAATCAAGGCAGTGGGGTGGGTCCTAAAATGAAAATCTCGGGTGTCAAAGGCCAGGTTAAAGAGATGCATCTTCAACATGGTATGAAAACTACATAATGCAGATGTCAAACACAACAGGGAGGGATGGCCTATTTTCCTGAACATGTGGGTCGCCCCCTGCTGGAACATAATAAAATGCACAAATCTGCAGATTTTTCTCATGTCCCACTGTACGTCTTGCTCTCCAGTCTCTAAACGCGAGCATTATAGGCAGAGTGTAGTCATAGCACAGATTTTGGATGTGCTCAGTGCAACATCCAGGAATTGCTTTCCCTGCTGAGTACACCCAACCTGGCCTATGTTCAGTTTAGCTTCTCCAGACTTTCTGATACGGCCAAGCAAAAGTGGCAAGACCTAAACTGTAAATAACCTACCCTCTCTTTTCTCCCCCATCCCCTTCTTTGCTTCTAGATAGTAGATTCCCAGCTGGCTTGCATGATGAATGAGAACAGTATAGATTACATATCTCGTTTCAACGACCTTGCCCAGGAGCTGTCAATACCTGAGCCAAACCGCCGAGAGATCCACTTTGATGGAGGAAGTGATGGCCCTCCCATTGGTGACCTCTCTCAGTGAGCACATTCACCCAGCTGGCTGGTGGAAACCATTGAACTAGCTATGTAACCTGGAGAGAAGTGATGTCATAGCTATGCAGTGGATACTTTTGTTGTCCTGATTAGAGCATGCCTCATAAGAAGATCAGTGTTGTCTTCAACAGTCTACAGTTCCTGGAATGTGCAATATGCTAGGAACAATACAACTGGGAGCAGTATTATAGGAAATGACATGTGTAAGCTGATTACAGTACTAGTGGAGTTTACAAGACAGCCCCGGATTTATGCTCTGGGCAAGAAATCCAACAAGCTATGTTTTTATACAGTAAACCAAACCCTTGTTGTCATATCCGCATTTAAGCTGGAGGGTGGGGGTGATAAGATGGTATGCTATTTTTTTAATCTTTTTTTTTAAAAAATGAATGAATATACTCCTCTCTTGGTCTATCACAATTGGCATTGCTGACCAGTCAGTCAGATTGATAATTCCTTGCACTTTCCTGTCAGGCAGCAGTTAATACCACTTTGCTTTTACCAGAATTCCTTTTGGACTCACTCACATTCATCAACATTCCAGCATGGCGTGAAAAGTGCTGTGTCTGTTCCTACTTTAGAAAGAAAAACTGGAGTAGGATCTGAGAGCCCCTTAAGAAAGCTCCTTTCCTTATTCTTGTAGATGGGTGTGGTGTGCCGGTGTGCCTGTGCACATGAATATACGCACACCACCTTAACCAGCATCCCTTTGGCTGATTCTGCTTGCTTGCTTTTAGTTTTAGTTTTACTCCCCAAGGGCTCTTAATATTCCATTTTTCTCTTGAAGACTAGAAACTTTTTCAGGAGGCTCTCTAACCTCACTCCCAATTCATTCTCTTTCCCCTTGTTAACTTCTCTGCATATTTTCCTCCTTCCCTTTTAAATATTCACTTGCTTTATCTTATGAAGTCTTCAAGAAGAAAGCATTTTACAGTACTCTTTCCTGTGACAGTAGAAAGGTAATGCTTTAACTTTGTCCAGCAAATGAGGTGAGAAAGCTGCTATTCCACTTTTGTAAAGTTAATTCCCACATGGCAGTTCAAGTTGTTCAGCTCCTACATGAAAGCCTATATAAATTGCATTCTTTAGGATATGCTATTCACTTGTGGGTAATGGGAAACCTTTAATCAATACTAGTGTGAAATTAAGCAGATTTAAAAAAAATACTAGCTGGAACTCTGCTTTGCAAAGATGCCCTGTTCTCTGGTGATAACTCCTCACCCTTTACTGTCTTTATCAAGCATTAGATGGGAAGGTGACTTTGGAAGCCTGCCCACAGTGGTGAGGTGGTCTCACCAGAATGACTTTCCCTGGCAAAGGGACCTAAAAGTCACTGCCAATTTCCAATGGTTCCTGCATTTCTGGGACCGGAATCAGGACCCATTTTCTGAAACTGTTCCTGAATCATTCTATCTTCAAGGGCAGTCAAGCAGTCTGCTAGTGTATTTCCAAGCTCTGCATATTTGCAGAACTGGAAAGGCTGTCCTAGGTTTAAAGACTTAATTTGTGTTATATTTGTGTTCATCTCTTGAATGGCTGAGCTCATCACCTGAACAGGAAACTGTCCACAACTTCAGTTTTCGTAGGAGAATATCAGAATCATGTATACTTTCGTGGGATTATCATAGCATTGTCCTTCCCTGACATCATTGTAGTTTTTTGCAAATAATCCCTCTTTTTAGGATTCTGCCATGGTTACTTAGGAGCACACATTTGTAATACTTCAGGGCAAAAGCATTCTTGCCATCCCCTGTTACTGATTATCAGACTAGTGGTCCAGCAGTTTTGAAAGCCCCATACAGAGCTCTTTGTGTGCTGGGGCTTGCTTATTCTCTTCTAAAAGCAGACAGAATGTTTTGTAAAATGCAGTGCTACATTCATGTGAGTGTGTGAAGGCTTTTCATTATAGAAGAAAATTTGGACTCTTTGTGTATGGTGATTTCTGATTATGCATTTAGCAACATGGCCTAGATACCGCTGTGCCAAAACCTGTCTGCATTTTTTTTGCAGGAGCATTTCAGGTAGAGCCCATTTTCTGATCCGTCCTTGAAATGTTATCAGTTCTATCGTCCATAAAAGGCCTTTGTTCATGTGAGACATTGCCTGTGGACATTTACGTTAATTCGTTATAGGTCTGCAGGTGTGGGTGGGTTGGTTTTTTAATGAAATCATTCTTAACATTCTGTTTCTGATGTAGGGAGCCGTTGGCCCTCCAGGTGTTGCTGAACTGCAATTCCTATCACCCCTATCCATTGGCCATACTTGTTGGGACTGATGGGGGTATAGTTCTATAGTTCAGAAACATTTTTGATTATAGTCTCTTACGCCCCACCATTTCCATTCCTCCTATTTCTAAAAGGTTGGATTTGTAGCAAGCTTATGAATCCCTCCATGTGCCCAGATTATTTACCAGCCTTACAGCTTAATGGGATCTACAAATTTGTCCTTTGTGTGCTGACAGATTTACCTTCTGCCACCAGCTTCCTCCGTTTGAGAAAAGATAGAATGTTGTGTCATAGCTATTTTTATCAATGACGAGGCCTGCAGATTTTAATATCCTTTGTTGCCTAAAACAGAACCAGAGCATCAGAAAAGTAGACAGAACAAGGAGCCAATTGTCCAATTCTAAACAGTTATGTAGTAAAGTTTCTATATCAACTCCTCTTTCTCCCAAAGTATTTTTCCCATGCAAATTCAGTTTCCAAATTCTTGCTAATCACCTTTCCAGTTTCTAAAGATAGGAGTCAATAAAGATTATAAACACTGGCCATTTGGCCTTTTATCTTGCATATAAAATTACATGAACAATTAAGATTGTGCACTTGAAATAAAAAACCAATAATAATGTTTAACTTTGAGTCAGTAACTGCTGCTACTCTTCAATGAAGCATTAGTAATGTGTCCATTTTGGAGCTTTCTGGTGTTGAGTTACCAAAGCATCCATACATTTGAGACACAACATTGATTCTAGGGCTGCCACTGACTTTTTGAATGCAGGAGTTGGTTTTGAATTGTACTGTTTCAGCCCCTTTGAACTAATAATGAACTTTTACTTTGTTTGAAACTTGCTGAAATGTATTTTGAGACAAACTATCTGCAGACCCAACTACTTTGAAGGTGAATTGTCCTCTTGCCTTACCTTCACATTTGCCTGAGGCATTGAGAGAAGGTTGTTCTGTGGATATAGCTGGTTTCCATTCATGAGTGAGGTTCCTGAAAAACTCTATGCTTCAGTTTTTTTCTGCTATCACATGGTTTGTTAACAGGTGTATTATAAATTGGTCTACTTCATTGGAAAAATATGCAGTGAAGAAAAATATGTCTTGTAGACCAGGGATAGGGAATCTCTGGCCTTCCAGATGTTGCTGGATGCCATCTGACATCATCCCTGACCATTCATTGGCCATGCTACCTGGGCTGGTGTGAGTTGTAACATCTGGAGGGCCACAGCTTCCCCATCACTATTGTAGATACACAGAATAGGGCACTGGGAATCAGATACTAATATTCCTAGCCTGAAAATTTTTAAAAGAAGAATACAACCTAATTTATTGGCCAGATTCTGAGTGCCTATATTGCTTCTGCATTGCATTTTGATAGGCCAGTTAACTCCTCTGAATATTTTTCTGTAATCACTAGCATAGAACTTAACAGTAACTTCATTCCACAAAGTCCATTGAAATTAACAAAAATTTTGGAGGAGCAAATTCCCTATGAATTGTGTCCAAACAACACGGTGGTTGTTTTTTAAAGCAAAGTTGTTTAAAGTTGGCATTACACAACCTTTTTCATTATCGCTCTCCTATCTTTAATGCTTTCCCGCCAGCAACTTAGGTCAAATCATATCAGCCAAGATGTCTTGTCCATTGACTTTTTGACTTGACAGTTGGATTTTAGTATTTCATTTTGGGTTTACTTTTTTAATCACATGCACGCATATGCACACACACACAAAGAAGTTGGATAAATTTGTAAGGAAAATACTGCACTTTTGAGTTACCGAGCCCTTTTAAAAACTCAATTCTCCAGATTTCCCAGTGATCTGTAAATGCTAAACAAGTGAAAACGTTTGCAAGCACTACAGCAGTAAGTTATCATTAGTTGCCAAAATGTGATAACTGGCTTTAGAGCTTGTGGGTTTGACAGCAGACTTTGTTGCTGTATATTTTAATAATAGTTAAGCCATATCATCTAAAGGTTTTCTGTCTTGTTTTGAGATGTGAATTTGTTTTATAGATAATAAATATACATATATAGTGTATGTATAAAGCAAGAATGCCTGTCCTTAACTGATTATTTTTTTGTACCATATTGTAAATTATATTATTTATTCTTTACCAATTTTGGAAAAGGAAAAGGTGTTTGGGTTATTTAATACAATATACAAAAGCTGTTAACTTCTTCTGTTTTCAATTTTCAATTCAACTTGTAAAGTTGTTTTTATGATTGTGCATAAATACATACTAATCCTTGGTCTAAGTCATGTGTTTGCTGTCATCTTTACCCTAAGCACTGATAGATTTTCTTCTGACTGGGAATATGACTTGAACCGCTACCTCAGTGGAACAGGGGGAAAATAAGTCCTCTAAATGTTATGTACTTAGATCTGTGTAGTGGAAAACACCCATCCTTAGATTACAGGCCCTTCAAGTTACCCTACCTATTTTTATGTTTGGGGCTGAGCTCCAATACTTACATAGCCAAAATGGCACCACCCATGCACAGTATATTTGGAGGGTTCCCAAGGTTTGCAGAAGAACAATAAGTCTTTTGGAGGAGAAAAATTCTTGGGGGGGTCCCCAAAAACAGCCTGATGAGGACCAAGAATGCACAGTGTCCACAGAATGCTGATTGAAGAGAAACCAATAAATGAGGGGAAATAGAGCATCCTGTACAAGGGGCCATGGCTCGCTGAAGGGAATCCTGAACAGGAGTTTCACTGAACACCATTTTGTTACAATTCAGTTTTAAATTTTCTGGCACTCAAGGCTGGATTATTGACAACAGCAAGAAATATCTGCAGCTTGAGGGGAAAGGGTGATGGGGGAGCATATTGTATAGTATATGGTAATCTGTGTTGCACATCCAAACTGTTAGCAGTGCACTATCATCTACACTTGCAATCAAAATTATTCAACCCTCATTGCAAATCAGGTTTATTATCAAAATATACACTTTCAGCTGTTTGCAATGAGCAAATCATACAAAAGCAATTTAAATAGCTCAACATAATGGATGCTTCAAGTAATTTCCCCAAATTCAGCTGAAATTGCAACACAGACTTCTCCAGTCTCACTATTATTCAACCCCCTGAACAGAATCCCACCCAAAAGCACAAATACAACAGGTGTTGTCTCAAGGGCTTCATTGTTTGTATTCGTTGTGTTGAGCTATTTCAATTGCTTTTGTTTGATTTGCTCATTGCAAACAGCTGAAAGTGTGTAGATTTTGCTTCTGGTATTAGTTCTCCAGTCTTCCCAAGTGATGTGTAACAATTTTCGGAGACACCGTTGATGGAATCTTTTGAGGAGTTGGAGATGGTGTTTATAAATGGTCCATGTTTCACAAGCATACAGTAAGGTTGGTATTACAATAGCTTCGCAAACAAGCATTTTGGTTTCCCTGCGAATGTCCCGGTCCTCAAACACTCTGCCCTTCAATTCACTCCTTCCAATGAGAGCGCGGAAAACTCCGCCCGCGCTTCAGGCATCACGCCCCTTCTTCCCGCCCCAAACCCCATCCTTTGTATTGCGCTCATTGGGCACAGATCACCGAGTCGTCGGTTGGTTGGCTGTCCGTGAGCGGCGGCTCCGACGGCCAATCGGCTTTTAAAGACCTCCCGGGCGCCCTGCCTGAGGAAATCACAAGCGCGGAGCTCTAGCTCCGCTCGCAGTTGAGGAGCGCGTTGCTTAGCATCCGTTAGGCCGTTGGTCGCCGCCGCTCCCGCCACCATGTTTCAGGGACCCGAGACCGACTCGGCGAAACCCAGCTCGAGGTAAATGTGCTCGTTCCTCTGAGGAAGAGCGGCCTTCCTTCGTGGGGGGGGGGGGAGGAGACGCCGGGGTCCCTCGCTCCGTTTCCCGCCCTTGTGGCTGAGGGGAGGCTCCTCAGGGGCGGAAGCTGGTGACTTGGCGGAGCCACCTCGCTGCAAACGAGGGGGAAAAAAGAGAACGCCGTTTTTCTAAGGGCATGTTGTGGGTTGTAAAAGCAGACCGAGGCGGACGCTTTCGATTCGAATTAAAGCCGTGCGTTTCCAGTTCGGCCTTGCTGCGCTTTGAGAGTGGGGGTGGGGGTGTGGCAATATGCCGGTTCAGGTAGGAGGCCTTGTGGTGCCGTCGGAAACCGGATTTCTTACCTATCGCTGAGGCGGCAATCTTTTGCAGGGATACGTGGGAGTAACCCTGATGAAATCGCCGGGCTTGCTTCTGAGTAAAAGGACTTCTGTAAGGGGTGTGGCGGAGGTTTGGGGCGTTTTTTTGTTTTGTTTTAAAGAGAACAAAAGCTTTATGATGCCCGCCCTTTTCACTAGCCTGCTCAAGCAAAATAAAGAAGGGTAATACTTATATTTCTGGGTGGTGTGTTGGTTTTTTTAAATGTCTTGCCTGCCTTTTTCCTCCCAGCAGAAAAACTTAAGGTGACTGACGAAAGTTTTAAATACGGAATCTGAATACACCAAATCAAGGCAACAATGCTGATCCACATTGTTTGGCAGTCATAAGGAATCTAGTGATAATGTATGGTGCTGTTTCTGAACTCCCCTCTGAAATGCTATACTGTATACGTAGATGCAAACTTAATGCGTTCACACCCAAAATGCTGTATTAAACATCCCAAGGCCTGCCTGAGAAAGAAAGTATAGCACTGATGCCTGGAATTAGCTTTGTTGTGGTTGCAACTGGAGTAGTATTTATGATAAGGTGTCCTGCCTTTCTTCTGCTTCCTCTGGCCATGCCCATGTGTAGGTGGAATGAGTTGGTTTTGATTTTGCCTATTATTGGAGGCTATCAATGGATTTGTCCTTGTCTGGAGCATGTATTGCATATAAATGAAATTGATTCAGGTTACCGGGAGAGAAGAAACCAACTGCACTGAGTTAGACATCTTACTACTTCCACTGGATCTCATTTTTACCTGTGTCTAGTATAGTAATCACTTGGATTGCTTTGAATGCTGAACTCACTTTGTGAATTAACCACCCCGTGTGTGTGAGAGAGAGAAAGAGTGATATGCTCATTTGACAATTCATTTATATGTCACATTTATTGTGCAAGAATCACCTAGCTTTTATTAGTAGGTCCATATAATTTCTGACTGTCCTCGCCTAAGAGACTTGGGAGTTGCTGAAACCTGGCTGCTGATAGGCTTCTATTCAGTTCATGCAAAATGTTTTCCTAAGAGAAGACTGTTTGCCACATAACTCAATATATGATGCAATATGGCCTAGATGATGCCAGATGTACTGACTGCCCTACCCAGGTCTTCCAATTAAATACTAACTCTCTACTAGATCACATTGGGTCTTCTCTGAACTTCGTTTGCTTTGTCTGTCCATGTGCATTGCTTTGTATGCAGAACACTTCTGATGCTTATAAGCTGGAAGACTCGAACACTGGTTTCTATAATGGCAGTGGAACTATTGTAGCGGCGATTGTTTTACATGCTAAGGTAACCTAGATGGGCTAGTCTCCCGCTTCACAATTACTTAATCTCAAAGTGGTCCTGATTGATTGCTGACCTAAACTTCAATGCAGCTGCTTAATCTCCAAAATAAAAATTGAATATTTTAATTGTACTGGATTGGCGATTAGAATTGTAAGTACCTAATATATTTCTACTATTGCCATGATATGTAACTTCATGGAGGTGGATCAGTCTGTTGAGATTTGAATAACAGACTCATTAGCACTCCTCCTCCTTTTGGACCCTTTGGGGTTTAATAATTCATGCCACCCAGTGTTTCAGAATAGATTTTTGCTGTAGGAGGTGGCTGCTGTGCTTAAAGGGCACCAGACCGCACTGTCTGGTATGATTTTTTTCAGGAAGGCTCAGTTGTGACACCAGGCTCTGTTTTCCAGAAGCCAAAACTCACTTCAAAGTCAACATCTTGCTGCGTTCCTCTACCTTTAGAGAGTTTTGCTTCTTGCCAGAGACAAAAAACATTAATTCTAAAACTGCCTATTAATCTCTGCTTCAACCAACCTAGAGTTCTTGACTTTTCTCATGAAGCAATAACCTTGGAGAAAACCTGGATTCTGTATCTCCTCTCCTCCTCCATCCCTATAACTTAGACCAGCATATGTAGACAGACTTTGATAACAATGGATTACTTAAATCAAATCTTGCCACCTGAACACACACTGGTTAGAAAGTAGTGTTTCATTTGAGTGACATCATTATTTTGGATATCAGTGATTAATATTTTTTTTTAATTGCCTAGATGCCCTTTTGCACAAGGTGACTCATCAAAATATAACAATATATGCATACTGAATTAGTGTCAGGAAGATTTTTGAAATTTAGAGGATTTTTTACATTATCAGAATGCTCAAGGAACTTACTCCTGGTGTTTGCAATACTGTGAGGACATCATGCTTATTGAAAGCACAAGGGATTGGGATTGAATTTTCTGACTCAGAGCTCAGCCCTGGAATACATGAGGTAAGAGATTTAAGAAGAGCCTGCTGGATCAGGGCAGGGGCCGACCAGATGCCTGTGGGAAACTCACAAGCATAATTTGAGCACACAAGAACTCTCCTCTCCTGTGGGTTTCCAGCAACGGGTAATCAAAAGCGTTGCTGCCTCCAAGTGTACAAGCAGAGCATAGTCATCATGGCAACTAGCCCTAGATAGTCCTCACCTCCATGAATTTCTCCAATCCTTCAAAGCTATCTAGGTTGATGGCCATCACTGCCTCCTGTGGGAGCAATGGCCGTAGTTTAACTGTTGTGAATCTTCCAACATTAAGCTTCATTAGATGTCCATGAGAAAATCTTGTCTCTATTCACTTTCTACATCTTTGCTTCGTCCAAGTTAACAAATTTGTGGTCCACAAGAGGATCCCTCCCCTTATTCCTTGATGGCTAAGCCTCCTGAGGAGACCTTAGTGAGATACTGGTTCAGGCACTGGGATCTGCAGAGGCAAATAATTCATTCAACTTCTCCATATCCTCCTTTCACATTCCTTTTACTACCTTGTCATCCAAGGTTCGAACTGTCTTCCTAGACGGTTTCGTGATACCAATTTATTTAAAGAACTCCTTGTTGGTCTTAATATTTTTAGCAGTACGCTCCTCAGAATTTTTAAAAAGCATCCCTTACTTGCACTTTTTTGCTCAAGTTTTGTTCCTTTTTGTTCTCTTCAGAATTGTTTATGCAGTAGCATTTCCAGCTAAAGAGGAACAGTCTGCCACTACCTTCATAGGATATGGCAAAGAAGAAGAAATGGGTTCTATATGCAATACAATAATCACATCAATAAAACTTCAGATGTAAAAAATAACTAAAATCATCAGTTATTAAAGAGCAGCAGAGTTCTGTATTAAAAGTCTATTTAAAATGAAAATATTTCAGCCTGGGAGACAGTATGAGACCTTGTCTCCCCATTGAATGGAACAGCAATTTCTCAGCATCACCTTCTGGGACTGATCTTCCAAGAATGTAAGGAGCCACTGTAAAACAATATGCCAGTCTTCCCAGCTTCCTCAACAAGATAGTGTTTCATCACCAAGGTGACTAAGGCACTTTCCGTTCCAAGGAGAAACCTTGTACAGAGTTTGTACAGATATTTCCTAATAGTTACCTGGATCTAAACCTTACTACTTCAGGAGGGAATTCATTGCAGCCTCTTTCCAGGACTGTAGGAACCACCCTCTTTCCTCAGGCAATTTGGGATTTGTGTGTCAACTAGTGTCAAACAGCCTATATTTCTGAAAGGACTTGTGCTCATTGTATGATGCTTTCTTTCTGAATTAGTTTCTGCTTCTTGAAAATATTCATGCAGAATTTGCAATGAAAACCCTCTCTGTTGTGTATACAATGTGTATCTTCAGTCAGGCACACTCATGTTACTGTTGCAATGCTTGGAACTGTGGTGTTGGAACAGTGCCTAAATGTGTAGTTCACTGATCTCAGATATGATACTGACGCTTCTAATCAGAGAGCCTTTTGTTGTCCAAAATGCAATCTTCAAGTATTTATTTTCATTTATTTTGTTTTTGCATTTATATTCAACGTTTCCTCCAGGGAGGTTAGGGGGGCATATTTGGCTCTCCCACTCCCTATTTTATTCTTTCAACAAGCCTGTGAGGCTGAGAGATGGTGATTGACCCAAGATCCCCTTGCGAACTCAAATCCTAGTGAGGATTTGAACCCTGAGTGATGTCCTAGTCCAACATTCTAAACCAGCCTTCACCAACACGGCCATTTGCTAGTTGGAGCTGATGGGGATTGTTGAAACCAAAGCTAAATTATTGGCACGAGACTGCCAAGCACTGCATTGTCAGTTGAGAAAGTTTGAATTTAAATTGCATGAGTGATTCTGTTTTCTCATTTTGATGAAGAGAGAGGTGATGACCACTGCAGACTTGTTTGCATTGTGGCATGTTGAAAGAAAGCAGCAGTAACTTAGAAGCAAAATGATACAGTGGAACCTCGGGTTGCGGACGTAATCCGTGACGGAGACACATCTGCAACCTGCAGTGTTTGTAACATGCAGCGCCACGTCTGCACACACGCATGACGTGATTTGGCGCTTCTGTGCATGCACAAAGCGCGATTTAGCACTTCTGCGCATGCGGCGAAACCTGGAAGTAACCCTTTCCGGTACTTCCAGGTTTCCCGCGGTCCACAACTTGAAAACACGTAACCCGAAGCGTTTGTAACCCGAGGTACCACTGTATTCTTAGTTTATTCCTCCCCACCCGCACCCAACCCTTTATTCAGGCACTCCGATTGCACAGGAAATTCTCTTCCATGACTTTTGGAGAGAAAAGGTTTTATGGTCTGGAATGCCGTATAGCTGTGTCTCAAAATCTGAACACATTCTTGTCTCCTTCCTGGCAAATGATACAAGAAACATCTTTCCCCCCACCTTCTTCCTTGAATTAGTCTATCAACTTCCATTGTATTGTGAAATTGCTTCAAGAGTGCAAATGTTTGCATAGATATTGACTATTTGTATGGAACCAGCTTGGTACTTCAGTCAGCAATAGAGAGTCAAAACTTGTAGTTTTGTTGTGCATGTATTGTACTGAGTGTCTGTCCTAGCTACCTCTTATCTGGTCATTTACAATGCATTCTTTAATGTCATTTGCATTCCGTTCCCTGCAAACCTTGGCCTTGTTCTGGAATGTTTCTTTCCACAGAAAGCTGAATAACAGATTGCAACAGTCTTAACAATATGTGTATATGCTGCTGTGCTAGTCACAAAGCCTATAAAAGGGTGTGGACAAATTTGTAAGCAATAAATGCATGCACTCTTGTTCAGTTTGAATTTGGGTGTGGTAATGACCTCACCCAACAATGGGAAAATATCCATCAAGAAGCATCAAGCCAAACTTCTTATTGGTGCCTGATATGCTTTGCACAGACCTAGTTTGGGATTCCCCCCCCTTTTTTTTTGTCGAGAAGTATGTACAGTTATAAATTATTTGCCCTCTTTAAACTTATCCTGACCATCATATTCTTTATGCATTTAAGCTAGGGGTAGACAACCTAAGGCCCATGGGCCACAAGCGACCCATGGGGGTTGTTTAACCGGCCCACAAGCTGAGCTGCCTGCTCAGTGAGTCCCCACGTGCTGCACTAAACCGGTGCAGCACGGCATGGGGACTCGCTTCTGTGGTGCTGGGAATTGCGTCTGCGCAGGTGCCGAAAATTGTGTATGCTCAGGCGCCGGAAATTGCGCAGGCACTCACAATCCCAGCCCACCGAGGGATGTCTGCTGGAGTGAACCGGCCCAGGCAAGGTAAACCTTGCAGACCCCTAATTTAAGCAAAGGTTAACTTTGTAGAGACAAAGTTAATAGAATCTGTAGGCTGACGGTATGCAACATTTGAACCATTAAGCTTTCTGCTTCCTACTAACAGAGAGTTATTTCCTTCCCCTCTCTCATAACCTTTGGATAAATCTCTCCATAGACTTGTCTGGTTGCACATTGCCTGTTTTCACTTATATAATTCAGACTGGACGCTATCTGTGCTCGTGGCTGACTATCATTTATTTTCTGTAAACAGGGTCCTGCAACCTCCTGGAGGAAGCTCCAGCAATCTCTTTGGAAGCCCAGAAGAAGTAAACTCCTCTTTCAGGCCGCACAGAATGACATCTAACATATTTGGAGGAGCTGAAGAAACTCCGAACGTTTCAAAGAGAACAAACCCTCCAGGTGAGAGTCATCTTCCTGAGAAACTCTATGTAAGGGAGTGGCAGGTTTGGCTTTGCCTGCGAATACATAACCTATACTTTGTCCTTCCCTATTCTAGCAGAGTTTTACCATATTGTATTTGAAAGCCTCTGTATGTTTCAGACTATCCTTGTTAATCAAAGACGTGCTTAGGTTGTGTTCAGCCAATATTTTGCATGCAAGAGATGAATTGCACTGCTTTGCTAACTGATGTAATTCAGCCTGACAAACAGATGTTTTATCAGTTTGCACAATCTTGCCATATAGATTGCATCTTACAAATGTAGATTGCAAGTGTGTGCTTTGGCAGAGGGGGACCAAACCAGTAATTCAACCCTGGAAAGGCTGCATAATAAAACTTGATGAAAATAATCATTTAAATATGGTGGCAACAGATTGCAGTGCATGCCACCCTCATCCAAATACCACTGTTGTGCCGAGGATGTGGTAAGATATGGTGTTTGATCTCATACCACCTAGGCTGGCTGATATTAAAAGCACAGGTTTATAATTGATATTGGACTTCTAAACGTTGAGGTGTGTGGGATGTAGGACTCAAGCTTTCTGTTTATGGTAGTAGCATACCAACTTTCAGCTGTGGTATTTAGACGGTGCTGCATTAAATAGTGGCTTAGGCAAAAGCAGTTCTTGGCACTCTCCCAGTGAACAAAGAGGTTACTTTTTAATAAATTGTATAAAGCAATTTGAACAATGGGCTTCAGTTTTAGAGCATGAAGGTGAGTCAAAATATTTCTAGAAGCTTGTCCATGCATGTTCATTTCCATACTGCTGGCGTCTGCATCCACTTGCAAACACTGTTGCAGCATATAGCTGTTCTTATTGCAGTATTGTGTCACATTGGAAATCAAGTGGAATAAACGTTCCTGGAATGATCCCATGCATAACAAATGCTAGTCAGTGCTAGCTGGGCAGCTTGTCTAGCAGTGGAACCTTTTACACATTACACATCTTCAGAATAGTTTTGGTTGATTCCCAGCCTATTAGGTTAAAAGTCAGTGCACATTGTACAGGGAATTAAAAATACAAACAATGCTGATAATGGACTGACTCCTGGAGCTTATCATGAGCTACCTGGAAGAATCTGAAGGAGAAGTTCTTAGTAACTTCGATTAGTACTGCTGTCTTGCAGGTGGGAAGGACAGTGGAATATTTGAGGACCATAAACCTAATCCTTCTCGTCATCTTACAAATCCACCCGGTGGAAAAACAAGCAATATTTTTGGGTCTCCACAGCCTGTCGACATTGTCAAAGCTCACCCAAACAAACCCAAGGTATTGTAGATTTTGCCCATTTCCTTTTCCTTTTTTCTTTTTAATAAAGCCACAGGAGAACTCAGATCAGATCTTAGGAAGAACGATCTGTGTAAATGAAGCAGCCATGCATTCATTTGTATAATTGAGGTTGCTGAATCTGGGGGCCCTTGGTATGGAATTGAGAAGCTTTTGATTCATTCCATTCATTCCTGATCATGCTGACCCAGCCTTCTGTCCACTGTAAAGTGTTGAATTAGATTGCACATCTATCTAGTAGAAATGTTGGCCACTGTGAGATAAGGATGCTGGGCTAGATTGGCCAGTGGCCTGCTCCAGCAGTCTCTTGAGTTCTTATAATAAGCAGAATCCCTTCTGCCTCATGTGTGGAAGACAGCCCTGCAGAAATGCTAGCTACGGTTAGTTTCTGTTTGCCACTGTGCAGCTGCTTAGAGTCACAAGACTCTGTTTACATTCCAGAGACATTCCAGGCTGTTTGAAGTCTCACGGAAGACAGGAGACGGATGTGACGTTACTGGTTTCCTGTTCCTTTGTTTAGTTCAGTTGCTCTCTGCCTTTCACAGAGAGAGGATGTGTTTTCTGTCTGCAAAGTAAGAAATAAAGTATAGCGATGTAGCCATAAATCTCATCACTTCCACGTGCTGCTTTGATTCTCTGCTGAATGGGAATGTGCCTGGAGCCTCATCAAAGGCTCAGGTCGTTAATCACGTTGCAGGGCATTTCCGAAGGACTCGGCCGGAGGAAGATGAGCTTTACCAGCTCGGTCGAATGCAGATTCCAACAGCTACATGCTAGAAGTTCTGCCCTTCAAAAAAGAGAGTGGTAGCAGAAATTGCTTGCCTTTCTTGCTTGAAGGAAGCCTAAGCAAACCTAGAGTTGCTTTTTTTAAAAGGGGCAATACATTCCCACAGAACTTGGTTTTTAAAAAGTGTTTTTCCCCTTACAGGATCATGCTGTTATCCTGAATGACAGAGGGGATGTGCCACAAGAACTAAAACCCAAAGGTAAGTGGAACACGTTTTCTGGGAAGCAGAAGATTTCCAAAGCGTTGGTTGTCTTTTAAAACTAGTATGAAATCAAAACAGAATGAAAAGCTAAGAGCAGAATGAAAAACATTTTCATACATATAAAAGTCAGGTGTAACACATCCGATCCACTGAAAGACGCCAAAAATATCTAAAACTCTCCAGACTAAGGGACAAAAGCCAGGGTATAAAGAAACATTTTTATCTGGTCCTGAAAGTAAATAGTGATAGTGTCAGGCTGTAGGTCACTTTGGGACACTTCTCTGTGTGTCAAAAGTAACAAATAATAATAATAGTGTGTGCAAGCAAGACTTCTGTGGCTGATCTTGAGGCCCCAGAAAACTTGTAATTGTAGGCATTCTGTCAACTGCAGATGCCTAATGCAGCTTGTGGGTGGCTATAGGGAGACAGAATCTAGACAAACATCGAGGACTTAACCTATCTTTTCAGTATATGTGGGATGAATAAAATTCACGGGAGGCTTGTTAAAATGAAATTTATCAGAATCCACAAAAAAACACTTTTAGGTTGAAGAGGGTTTTTTATTTTCCAAAGAAACCAATCTTTGGTATGTTAACTTTCTAATGGAAAAATGACTTGATCAGCTGCTGGCTCTGTCAGCAGCTCCTTAGATGCTAGTTACCCACAGTTACAACATTCAGTGTCATAAGTAGAAAAGCAAGAAGCTCTTTGGAATGAACTAAGAGTCCTTTAAATGCTTCAGCAAAATAGTCAAAGATTCTTCAGAAATCTTCAGCTTTACAACAGCTTGAATTTGAGCTGAAATATTACTGAGAATTTCTTATTTCTGTCACAAGAAATTGAATATGAAAATGCACCTCTGACTGCAATTTTTTAATATATGGATGTGAGAGTGAAATGGATTTGAAGTGGGTTTGCTTGGCTTATTTTGTGTGTACAGTACAACCTCAACTACCATTGCCCCTACTTGCAAGCAATCCAACTCGTAACCACAGCAAACCCGGAAGTAAATACTGGGTTTGCTGCAATTCGTGCACATGCAGAAGCAGCTGCCACTGTCTGCATATGCGCAGAACGGCACTGTCGCTGAATGCGCACACACAGAACGGCACTTCTCCCAGCGACCCCGTATCGACTCACGAATGGACCTTTAGAACGGATTCCGTACGTGAGTAGAGATTCCACTGTACCTGTAAAGAGTTACAATTTGAAGAGATCCCTGCATCTGAATTCCCTTTAAAAAAAACCTCTATCTTCTAAATTTTATAAAAAGCATTCAGTGCATCTTCTAAAAGTACAGAATAGATTCTCCACAATTCAGTCTTCCTATAACTATATGAGAATATTCTGGAATGGGTTGCTATTCTGCTGGATGCCAGAGCTAAGCCTGAGACAAATAATATGTATCTGATCTGAGCTATCTACCAGTGTGTATTACCATCTCCTAAGCTAGTTGTCTGAGATTACCTCTACTTACTTATTATACAGTCGGTAGCACTAACCTTGTGCTAAATCATTTCCTCTGCCATGAATTCATGGCTTAAACTATACTTTCTCTTGGATATGGCTTACCACTAAGAAGTAGATGAGCATAGTTCTTGATGAGCTGCACAGGGCTCGGGGACCACTCTGTAGGTGACAGGTTGTTCACCTGTTGTTTCTATAGGCTTTCCAGGATGGATGAGTCAAGGGCAGTATCCAATTTGTATTTGAAGAACTGTTTTTTTCTGGGGGGTTGTTTGTTATATTCAATGTTTGACACAGCTATTATTATTCCAGATCAATAAACCTAAATGAAAAGACTTGTGGGGAGAGGAATATAAGCCACAAGTATTTAGTGTGTGCCTATCTGCAGTTGTGACTGTATCTGTTCCTTAAAGGCCTGGGAATGGTCTGCACACACTTTCATACTTTCTTCGTGTCCCCATTATAGTGGCCTGCTGGGTGGGCTGATTAAATACGTTTTTAAAGGAGTGTGTGTGCGTGCATGTGTTCAGTACTTCCATGCTCCTTGTAAAGCTTTTTTTAGCAAAGTATTCTTGGGGAGGAGCATTTCACAATGCTTCCGCAGCATACATGACATAACTATCACCTTGTTAACATGGAAATGAAGTGCTAACTAGGGGCTGAACAAAGTGCAGCTGGGTAAAATACATGTAATGCAAGCTATAATTGTCATAAGACTGGGTGAATATTCTGGCATGGCCACCTGACAACATATCTTAATTTACAATTACAGAAGACCAAAGACCACAGGTGGAAGATACAAGTGAAAAGAGAGAGCCACAGAAGAAGGAGAGCACCAAAGAGCCTGGACCCAAAATGGATGATCATGAGCCCAGGCTGGGGCCACGGCCACGATCACACAACAAAGTCCTCAACCCTCCTGGGGGCAAATCCAGCATTGCCTTCTATTAAGGAAAGTGTTCTCTTCCCTTCCCCCTCCCCACAATGGAGTCAGCACAGAAACAGTTTTCAAGGTTTGAACCAGAAATTTAGCCTCCTGCTGCTTGAAGAAAGAGCCACTTAGTGGTTTGGCATATTCAGCATGTGGCAGAAGTTAGCTTGAGATTCTCTGGCTTTTAAAGTTGCAGAACAGACTTCTGAGAGTACCCTGATCTCATGCACTTCTGAGGCAGAATATTGCTTTCTTGATGCACAGATTAGGTATTATAGCCCTGAGGGGATTTTATTTGTGCTAGATAAGGAGGAAGGCTGGTCTAAACTCTGACTAAAGATCTTCCTGAACAGTGGACTAGAACTGCCCTTTGTCATCTTGTAAGGGAGAACCTTACTAAGCAAGCAGATCCTCTTCTGGAGAGTAATTGTAGTCAAAATGTATTGTGCAAGAATTCATTTTTTGAACTCTTGAAAGTGGAAGGTGCATGTTGAATGACAATATACTTGCAGTTGTGGATGGCATGGAATGATCTGAAAATTCAGCCAAACCACTCTTGTCTATAATCAGACCTTGAATCTTGTCCAATGAGATGGTTAAGAATGTAGTGTTCTACTCCATAATTAGCCTCCAACAGAAGCTGTTTGTACTCAAGGTTCTTTCTGCCCTATAAGTGTCTAGTCTTATCTAATTCTGTGCTGACTCTGTTAGACTATTTGCCTTCCTTCCTTATTGACCACTTCGTCCTATAATTTGGATAGTTTTCAACTCCTCTTCCCCAGAGACAGCACCTTTAACTATGCTGAGTGAGGCTGCAGCTGCTTTGCTGCCCACCTTATTCTTCTAGTTCTCCTCACCTTGCCCACCACCAGTACTTCAGAATTAAAAGTCCTGATTGTAGCAGGCAGAGGAAAACATGGAGAAAGGCTGCAGAGGTTGGAGCCCTGGTTATTGCAGTTGAAAGTATAAATAACATATTGGTGACCCCATCTGGAAGCACAGACTATCCCACCTGGTTTCTTCTTTGCATTGTAGCTGCCTTGAGACTTCTGTTTGTCTCTTTCACTCACTCCATCCAATTGGGGATGGTTCCTGGATTTTTGCAATACAATACTCCTGGTGCACAGACTTCAGATTTTTTTGCAATAACTTTGTATTGTTTTCTGGAATTTCATTATGTGGGTTTAGGGGGTGGGAGGGGCTCTTAAACTTCATGTATTTAGATTCCTGACCAGCTGTACTTTAAGATTTGTTCTTTTTTTTAAACATCAAGTGCAGTGGCTTGCCTTTAGAACTATAGAACTATATAGAAGTTCATCAGGCTTGCCAAAGAACCAGTGGCCTTTCTTGCAAAATGGCTCTAGGTACCAGCAGAAAACATTTTGCAAATGGGTTCTGAGAAACAAGCTCTGTGCCAGATATTAAAAGTAGCTTGGAGTTCTGTCCAAGTTATTGTTTTGACTAAAAACTCACCTCTACTGGGGAAGAAAAATTCTTCATTGCCATTCTTCAAGAATGTGCAGCACCTCAAAAGAAAAAGGGGGAAACCCCACAGTAGAACAGGGAATAAGAAGAGTTTGGTGTGGGCTTTGAGCTTTGTGGTGGATTTGTTCTAAAAAGGTGCAACATGGGAAGAGTTGGCTCAAACTTGCTTCTCTGACACTATTTGCATTGTGTTATGGACTTCCTCTTGTCTAAAGCTTCAAGCTTTACTTGGGGCTGAAGTATTAAAAGGTGCATTTTCACCAGTGCCTCTGTTTTGGATAGCAGTTTTCCAGCAAAGCCTTAAATTATTACTGTTTTAATTATACCTGTGCCATTATTTTTCTCAAGGGGTGCCTGGGGAGTACACTATGTATCCAGAAAGGATGCTTTTATTATTAAAAAAAGGTGGGGTTAATGAAAATTCAGAATGTGTTGAATCATGTACTACTCAATAAACAGCTGCATTTTGTCACTTCATTATCGTGTGCCAAGGCTGTGAGTCCAAATAGTGTTCTTTTGTGTCTTAAATCACCTTGTGTGTTTAAATCACCAATACTGAGACATGTGGACTACCAAATGTCCCATTAAAATAACTCTGATGGACATATTTATATAGTGCCATCCATCTGTACTGTACTGGGTAATTTTAAGCAAAAAGTAAATACAATTCCCTGTCCTGACAAGTTTATAATGAAATTATGGATGAATGCATCCATTTCTTGGCAGAGAATAAAATTCAAATATTGTTTGAAATAGAAAGTATCTTAATTCAGAATCAAGAGATTCAGGTGTCTGTCTGTACAATCAACACTTGTAAGGAGGGCCTTATCTAGTTGGAAGTTGCCACACCCGTGGTTCATAGCCCAAACTCATGCTACCATTCTTCTAAATGACATTTCTCTGTTCCTTCAAAACCATCCTCCCAAAAAATCCATCTCTTCTGTGAAGCATGTTTGGCACAACCTCTTCAATTCCTACTGTGCCTTAGCCCAAATACTTGCAACTGAATGAACTGCATATCATTTGTTTACCTCATCCCCATCCTTCTTCAGTTTCCCCTTTGTCAACTTTGTAAGCATCTTAGAAAAGGGACCTATCCTTTGGTACTCAGTGAAGCACCATCCAATTTGGCTATGCAAGTTATTAGAAGAGTTCCCCATGCTTTGCTGTGTAAATTCACTGATGCCAGTACTATTGCAAGAAAAAGTAAACAGAATACGCGAAACTTTATTTTGTGTGTTATTGGCCAGTGAAGTGGTATTGTCATTAGCTATGCTACAGTGACTTGAAACCCTTCACTGACTAGTTTTCACCTTAACCCCTACCTCAACATCTTTGTAGCAGGTTACAGTATAAATAGTCCATTTTCTAAATATATACTCTCTATGTAAGGAGGGGAATGTTCTACCTCCTTCACTTTTTAATATTGCTAACAGAATCTTTCTTTTGCAGTAAAATATCTTCAAGGCTGACTCAGTCTTCAATCACTAGGAAAGAAGCGTTAACTTTATTGGATTCATTTCTGTACCATCTGTTCTGTCCTCACATTAGCTGAAGATAGTAGCTGCCTTTCAATACAATTCTCTGGTTGCCTGCAGATGGTTCTTAATTTGACCTCTCAGCAACATTAAGCAATACTCTTTTCTCCAGTACTTGAAAATGAGCAGTGTTGTCATTAAGTTAATCAACTTGTGCTAGTGATTTAATACTGGTGTGGTCACACAACTTCAAGGAAATCATTTAAGAAATATCAAAAATCTTTTAATTCCTTTCTCCTAGTGGCGTTAGGAAGCCAAAATCAGCATTCTGTTAATGTTGTTGCATTATAGCGTAGAAATTCCTGTACATAATCACTAGGTGTAAAAAGAGATATTGTGGCAAAGGGGGAAAAGACTGGAAGTTGTTCTGGGTAGAGTACTACATTTTTAACTTGTGTTATTAATCTGACAAGCCTCCTTGAGGCTTCTAAGAATCAAAGTACTGCCCTGCTTCAGATTTTTCTGTAGCCTTCTGACCAAAAATATGACCTACACTTTTCCTATAAATTTATGTTTACATTACTAAACTCTAGTACCAAAGAAGGATAATGCTGGTAATAGCTGCCACCTTACCCATTGCTGGAGTAGGAATATTTAGTGATGTACATTATTCCTTTTGGAAGACTTGGAAGTATTTTCTCCGTAACAGTCCTGTGTTAGTAACACTGATGTGGTGTGTGCTCGAAAGCTACATGAGCACAAAAGCCCCAACTCTTTGGACATCAGCAGAGCAAGAACTTCATAGGAGGTATGGAAAAAATACTCTACTCCAAACACGGCATTGTTGGTGGAAGCTCTCTGCATATGGGCATTTGCAGACTGGGCAAGGCCCAAATTCATGCAATAGGTAAGACCCCCTACGTGAAAACTTATTAAACTGAAGGCATTTGTCAAATGCAGCTTTCTAAACAATTTTTACTGCAGAGCAGAGGTAACTAACCTGTAGTATTCCATATATTGTTGAATTCTCATAAGCCCCCAGCCAGAATGGCTAGTAGTTGGACATAATGGAAGATGTAATCCACCAATAATCTAGACAGCCATAGATTCTACCACCCCTGGTATTATAGATATGTTATTCAAATAGCTCACAGCCAACATTATCCATGTAAAAGCCTGGGATGAAAGCCAAGAAGTTGTTTTTCCAGTACATGTTGTGTTGCTGGCTCCACATCCAAGCTCTGGATAAGTTTTGGCAAGATTTAATAGCCTGAAGGAAGGTGCTAGGATTATCTGTTTCACAGAATCATAGAACTGTAGAGTTGGAAGGGAGCCCAAGGGTCATCTAGTCCAACTCCCAGCAATGCAAGAATGTAGGAATTTGCAGGCAGGCAACCAACTCACTGAAAACTACTCCATTGGGGATCTTGATCAATTTGGACTTATGTTTGTCAAGAATTCTAAAACCATCAAATAAGTAAAGTATTTCTTTTCATCCACTGCATGTGCATGTATGTCCTATATACTAATAGCAAGCTCACTCTCCAGTTGTCAATCTAAGCACTACAAGAGGCAGATAGTAGCAGCTGGAGGGAAATGCCCAGTAGAGTAGCCATCTTGGGATGGAATAAAGCGTTCTGGAAAAGGGCATGGCTGACTGCAACCCTAACAGTGCAGAATTAGAACTACCACAAGGTGTAGTGATAGCCCTTTCCTCTGTAGTCTCCCTCTCAGACACAGTATGCCTCTGAATGTCAACTGCCAGGAATGACAGGTAGAACACTCTTGTGCTCAGGTGCTGCTTATGGGCTTCCCATAAACATCTGGTTAGTCACTGTGAGAACGGAATACAGGACTGGAGGGGCCTTTGGACAGACCTAGCAAGGGCTGCTCTTGTGGTCTTACAACCTTGAACTGGAGCAGTCGACATTGCAGTATTTTGCTGCAGCTCCCATTTGTTATTTTGGCTAATATCAAGGAATCAGTGTGCATACACACCAAGTTTTGTTTGGGGCCTCTGTCATAGAAAACGGATTAGGTCAAGACATGGGCATGAGCCAGCATGAAATAATATTGACTCCTATTCATTCCATAGCTTTTTGAGGTTCACGTTCGCCAAGAGATTGTGCTACATTTGAAGAGGATGTCCACACATAATAACAGGATAGATACCTAGGCCTGCAGCAGAGATTCTTAGAAGACATGTTTTGAATATCCCAATGCTTAAGTGGGTCTTATATGATAAAGATGTAACTTGCAAATTTACTCACTGAATTTCCATTGATTTCAGTAGGATTTGACTTCCATTAGTGTTGCTTCTGTGCTTTTCAAACTACAACATGCAGAAAAATTCTGCCTGTACTGGAGAGCCAGGAAATAACTGTCCTCTTGTTGAAGTATTCTTCTATGACCGCACTTAAACAGCTCCAGTGCCCAAGAGGCAGTATTACAGGCTTTCTTGGCACATGGCAGATTTGTAGAACCTCATAGTGTAAGATTTCCCTTTCGTTCCTAACATAAGCCCAACTTACATGTATACGAGGGCCTAAAAAGGGACTGTACTGTAAGTTGGACTTATGTTTAGATTCCTTAATGAAATATTAGACAGTAGCCCACAGAGGGCTTCCTAGTTGATGGATCCTTCATCTTCCACCTCACTGAGGAGTGGGGCTGTGTCTACAGGCTGCCTGGCAGGCTCCTCTGTTGATGAGCGCTTTGTTGAACGGTTCAATGTTCCACCCTAGAAAAAGAAGTCGGGGAAATGAAACTGGGCATTATTTTGGGTTTTTGGAATCTCGCTGTCAGCTGGGGTGCTAGACTATGATTTTTCCAAACCCTATTTCACCACCATATAAAGCAGGAATCACATTCTATCAGGTCTGCCTGAGAAGCGTTAACTCCTGGTCATAATTACACCCTAGTGGCCTTATTCAGGGAAGTTGGTCGCAATGACAGCAGCAGCAGAGAACTGGGGAGAAGTTTTAACATCATATCTGCCACCCCCCACAAGCCATATCAATTTTGGTTACCCCTAGCAGCAAGAGGTAAAGGCTGCAAGCTCCTCATCTCTATTTTAAATAAAGTAATTAGCAGTAATAACTGGAGTCAGGCTGGGTCTGTCTAAAGTTAAGACTCATTTGTCTAGCGACCTGCTTCCTCCCCTGCTCTACAGTTCTCTCATGAAAAAGGTGCTTTAGAACTGAAACCAACTCCCTCAAACATTTATTCCTTACTAGAAAATGCAGTAAGACAAAATCCTCCATTTCTGGATACACTGTGGAACCTTGTGGCTTTGCATAAAGTCATTCAATGTTTTCTTAATTAGTAACAACTGAATTTTAAAAAACCAACGTGCAGTGGTATTGTTTTGCTAGGATTTCGGGTTACCTGCACAACAGCATCTTTGCTGGGGGAACCTGACTTATTAGCGTGTGGCATAAAGAATGAGAGAGGACCAAAAATCAAAAGAAATGGGCAGAACTTTGCTGCCACCACCAGTCTTCTTAATGTCCCAGTTTGGGGTTCTGAAATTTTAGCCAATCTTGGCTGTGCATTATGATGATTTCCTTAGGCAATCTTTGGGACAGAACTTTAAAAAGGAAAGATATTATCAGGCAGGAATGTGGAACAGAATTAGGCTTCTTTATGGCAAATGCCCCAAATACTGATCCTTACCTGCTTCTTGTCCACTATGTTGAGGCTGATGGAGGCAACAATGCAAGCAATGGTGTTTGCCAGCATGAAGACCATCATCTGTTGCCATCGCCACAATGGGATCTTTAACTCACTGCAAGGTAAATAATAATAAATGTACATATGGCAAACAAGACAGCCAATTGCTTGAGAACTTACATCCCCTCATGTAGTAGGGTTGCCATTTTTCAAGAAGTGAAAAACTGGAATTATTAATTTTTGGCCAAAGTTGTGGGCTGCTTTTTTTTTTCTGTTTCAAAATCTCCCCCCACCCAAAATTGAAGTTTTTTGGAAATTTGCAAAAAATTCAACACTTCCAATGTGGGCTGCCATATGCTTGGGTTTCCCCAGACATTTTAACTGGTTTCCGAAAATTCAACCCAGATGCCATTTTTGACAGACGAGTCATGGAAATATGGCAGCCTAGTCATGTAAAGGGTAAAGGGGACCCCTGACCATTAGGTCCAGTCGTGACCGACTCTGGGGTTGCAGTGCTCATCTTGCTTTATTGGCCGAGGGAGCCGGCATACAGCTTCCAGGTCACCTTCTGATCGGCAAGTCCTAGGCTCTGTAGTTTAACCCACAGCGCCACCTGTGTCCCGCCCAATCATGTAGACATATGCAAAATAATGTGATCCCATCACCAAGCCTTGGGATCTGGGGTTCAGGAGTGAGCAACATGGGATCTGGGGTTCAGGAGTGATGGTGACAATGGTGTCATTTTCTTGACGGCACAACTGTGAGGGAGGAAGAAAAGCAACTATTCTCACCTCGACTTTGTTCCCAGAATCCGTCCCACAATCACATTAGAGAGGCCAATTCCAATCATCTGTACGGATGTTGCAAGCCCCATGGCTGTTCCCAAGGTTGCCTGGGGGACCACAAGGGGTATAGAGGGCCACATGCTAGCCTGTTAAGAGGTGATTAAAACAACAGAAACAGTGAGAAAATAGGTGATTTGAGAAGTAAGACTGTTAAACTAGGGGGAATGGATATTTTTCAGCTTCGGCTTTTGTTTCCACCCGTGTACCTAAAAGAGGGAACATGGAAACTTCCTCTAATGAGGCAGGCGCTAGGTAAATGATGTCGAACCTACCCCGTGTATTCTAGGGAAGCAGAAACCAGTAATGGGGAGATAACATCACATTTCTGATGACTTACGGCTGCAAAGGAGTAGGTAATGCCCAGCCAGATGGTAGAGACAAGTGGAGGAACGAACGTGAAAGCCAAGAGGGCAAAGACGGGCAAAGTCAGCACTGCGCAGCCAACGGCAAATACACCTCTCAGTCCAACATAATCCTGAAAAATGGAAAAAAGTAATAATTCTACATACACTGCTGTAATGCTTAGCGATCTGCTTGGTTGTCTAAAATGCCAAAGTTTTCTGTGTATAAGACGAGGTTTTTTTTCTTATAAAATAATGTCAGAAATGGGATTGGTTGCTGCCGTGAGCAGGAGATTTTTAGTGGCGATTTGGCAGGTGATTAGTGGCTGCAGCAAATGCTGCTGTCGATTGGCGACTGATGTTGGCGAGCGGGCAGATGATTGGCGGAATTGGTGACGCGTGCGATACCAATTGTCGATCTAGGCAAACCAGCCCCCCAAAATTCAACAACTGTGGGCAAGCCTCCCCCCTTTTCTTAATTTTGTGTCCCCCAAAATAGGGGGCGTCTTATACACCGGGGGGGGGGGTGTTATACACGAGAAAATACAGCGCATTGTAAGGCTTTTAAAAAATATATATAAAAGCAATCCAATCTATGATTTGATCTAACTTGCGGTCAGGTTCCAAAACCCAGCCCTCCTCATTTCGATTTGCAAAATCCTGCTACTCCACTGGAATAGCTGAATGTGCAGCTCTTGCCCTGCAGAAACCATGTCAAGGAATTCCAACCCCCGCCCAAGCGTTACACCAAAGCCAGTGACACAAGTACTTACGATCAGTATGCCGACTGCCGCAGAGAGAACAAGGGAGCTGTCGTAAACTGCCCCAGCAATGTAAGCAGCTGCCTGTTGGGTATAGCCAGGATACTTATCTTGGATAAACTTGCTGGAAAGGGTTGCAGGAGAGAGAAGCCCATTAAGATTCTAGATCACATGACAGAAAGGTTTCCTTTTTATCCATATGGAAACAATTGAGCTCTTCTGCCTTGATTTTTTCCAAGGGCCTCTGCAGACAAATGGCCACATCTGCACCATATATTTTAAGTACTGTTTAACAGTCATGGCTTCCCCCAGGGAATCCTGCAGCTTCCTAAGGGTTCTGAGAGCTATTAAGGAGACCATCATTTCCTTATAAAGCAACAATTGCTAGAGCTCCCTGAGAATAAAAACAACGTTGTTTGATAAACTGGCCTTCTGCCCAGGGCTGATCAGAGCTATGGTACAACAGCATCTAGAGGCCATCACATTGGCTACCCCTGCCGTAGACCATGCCTGTGACCAGAGTCTTTAAATCCCTAGCAAAACTCCTGTTTGGCTTTGCACTTACCTAACATAGTGGTGCCATCAGGGCAGGACTTTTGAGGCAGACGTCAAAAGAATGAGGTGGAAGCCCCCCAAAACACAGCATGGCTAGCTTGCCACATTTCATAGTAAGTGGCGTAATACACATGACCATCTAAAGACAACAACCCCCCTTAAAAAAAAAGACCCATTAAGTCCAGAGTCTAAAATTGTCTCACTGTACCAATGGCTTAACGTCACATCTCAACCCCTCCAATCAATACACGTTTTGCTGATGTAGAAGAGCAGTGCAGGAAATCTGCCAAGGTCACAGCATTTTAAGGTGGAATCAGAAAGGATGAGATCTCCCAAGACAAGGAAAAGGAGCCCCAGCCTGAGGAAGCTGCAATACGAGCCAAGAGCTGCCATGTAGGGCACTTGGAAGACCAAGCACAGCCCAAGAAGCTGGCTGGGTGCCAGGGGGCTTTTTGGCTGCAGCCACTCAGGATGTATTGAAAAGAGGACTCTTTCCAGAATTAATGACTTCTGAAAGCTCTGCAAAGGTATCAGGCCTTTGGTATCTACCCTCCCGCTTGAGGAAGAGGAGTTGCTGCTGCTGCTGTTATTAGGATTTATCTCCCATCCTTGAAGAACTTTCCCAAAGCAGCTTACCTGACATAGTAATGAGATGAGGTGTGTCTGTCTCCCTCATTATTGGCTTAGCAAGAATTTTAAAACACTCCCGTTTACCCAGACATTGGATGGCTACAATGCACTGTTCCTGAGGTCACTGGCTGAGAGAATGCATTTAATGTTTTAGAATGTTTTATCTGTTTTAGAATGCTTTTTAAAAAAAAAAATATGTATATGGTTTTTACTATACAGTGGTACCTCGGGTTACATACGCTTCAGATTAAGAACTTTGCTTCAGGATGAGAACAGAAGTCGGGCTCCGGCGGCGTGGCAGCAGCGGAAGGCCCCATTAGCTAAAGTGGTGCTTCAGGTTAAGAACAGTTTCAGGTTGAGAATGGACCTCTGGAATGAATTAAGTACGTAACCAGAGGTACCCCTGTATTTTGAAATCAGAGATGCTTCATAAGACTTTGAAAGACAGTCTTCTGATAATCATCTCATGCAACAGAAGCAAAAAGCCAGACCTTCATCTACCCTGGGTCCAAGCCATAAAGTACTTTGAAGCAGGGATGGGGAACCCTGCAAACCTCCAGATGTTGGACTCCCAACAGGCACCAGCAGCATGGCCAGTGATACAGGAGTTGTAGCTGGCAACACCTGGCCACAGGATCTTCATCCCTGCTTTGAAGGTGTGTACCAGTACTTTGAACTGGGCCCAGAAATGGACCAGCAGCCAGTGCAGCCATTAAATCACAGTTCATCCTACAAGTTTTAAGTCCAACGGGAATGGTATTGATTTGCCAACAGGGAATACTCTGGAAACTAGTAATCCTGAACCCTTCTAGGCCTAGTTTGTTCTAGGGCCACATATGAGAACCAGATTGGCAAGGCAGAGCTAGACAAAACTAATGTAGTAGAGGGGACTCTGCTGCCCAGTCCGTATGAGTTTGGGCCATTCTGCCCACTTCTCACTCACTTATTAACATTCATACTTCTTCCAGCTTCAACCAAACCTCAGCATTGGGACGAGTCACTAAAACCACCACAGTAAACCGTTTACCTGGCATCCGCCACGAAAGGAAAGACCCCGTTGTAGAAAAACATGATGGTCAGGACCAGGAGCCAATAGCGAAGTGGTAGGTGTCGGACATCCTGAACCCGCTGCCAATTAGAGAAAAATAAAATGCACATCATAGAATCACAGAGTTGGAGGGTCTTTTTCAACTATCTGGTTCACCTCGCTGCTCCATGCAGGAGATCCAGATATAAAGCATCTCAAGCAGATGACTGTCCAGGCTTGTCCAGTCATTGGTTCAGTTGTCAGTCTGCTCCTAAGAGGTTTCCTGTAACTTACGCAAATGGCACCATGTCCTCATCCAAAACTCTGAAGGTTAAAAGCTCCAGGGCAGGGATGAGGAATCTCTGGCCCTTCAGGTGTCCCTGGACTACAATTCCCATCATTCCTCACCACTGGTCATGCCAGCTCTGGCTGATGGGAGGTGAAGTCCAACATTACCTAAAGGGCCTCAGGTTTTCCATCCCTGCTCTAGGGCTGAATTTTCACCACTACTACCTAAGGAAAGAGGATCACCACACAAATTATTATTATACCTTTTTAGTCAGGAAGGATAAGAACGGAAATATTCTGTGACAACACTAGCTCAGGGACAGAGCAGTATCATATCATAGACTCCGTTTCCCAGTTTCCTTTATTTTAAAAAATCAATTATGTAAAACTTGGGATGTAGTGAAAAATATGTATTTTGGGGCCGTAAGCTGTGGATTACTTAGCCTGTGCATAAATCCAGCACTAAGCCTAGTGCAGCATTGAGGTTTCATTCAAATCTGGCTCTGGCAGTTCATGCCAGTATCTTTACAGCCGGTGTTCGGGGCTCCCTACATTGAATGTAGTGGGGAAAGAGACCTTTCCTGTTCTTCCAGTAATAAACCAACAGTGCATGAAGCTGCAGAGCAAAAAAGGGTCCCCACAAACAAGATTACATCATGCCATGGCAATGAGAACCAAAACTCCAGGTCACTGTTGACTCAAATAAGGGTCCAAATTCGTGGTGCTGTCCTAGATGGGCCAAACAGCTGCCAGTCAAACATACTTGATGGGCAAAAAGCTTTCGGGGTCACAAGCACACCGCCCACTCTTTGCAGAGAAAGAAAATTGGGGAGCTACAGCTTGGAGACTTTTGCTAAAAGGCACTTGCTCCCTCTCCTGGCTGCCAGTGATAAATGAGGCTCTCGGGCTTTGCACACAAAGCTCGCAATGGAAAACCAAGCATATGTGGCTCAATGCAACTTCTGCCTCACGTACCACTTTCTTGGACTCTTGCTGGATAACTCCATCCAATCCGAGCTGCTTCATGCCCACCTTGTCCAGCACACTGACGACGACAGCAGAAAGAAAGCCCAGGACACATAACAAAGTCCCTGCAGGCAGAGAGGAACAACTGATGGGTGGAACTGTGATCACTGGAATGCTTTAAGGGTGTGTTAGACAAGAACATGGTTTGGGTTCATTTGGGGACAGGAAGCCCAGCTAATTGCAAAAAAAAAAATACTAGAGAGGTGAAACTGGCAAGGGTCTTCTCCCGCCGCAACACACACACACACATATATTTTAGCTAGTCAGTTAGGGTCATGTTTGCAGGATGACCACCCCTACTAGCACCAAAGCACAATTCCTACTTGGAAGTGCATTAAGAGTTGCATTGTTCATCACCACTGATGCCATAGGGCACTAGTGTATGTAGCTGCCTGCACACTCATGCAGCCACATTCCAGACAGCATTTCACATTGCAACGGGCCTAATAACCAAGTCAAGAATCATATTGTGTCCGGCAACAAGCACTGCTACTTCCTATTGGCGAAAATATGGTATTTGGACACTGAAGTGCTTGCTTGAGCACACAGTGTATTCGCTGCAATATAAACTGACCTTCTTGAAAGGCTCCATTTCAGGAATGGGAAATTTAAGGCCCGGGGGGGGGGCAACAAAGCATCCCAGGCCTCTCTATAAAGCCCCTGGGACTCTCCCCAGACCGCACACTCTCTCTAGTCACATCTCTCACCAGCCCTGCTTGAGTTTGTTTTGGTCTGGCTGGAACGCTCCCTGGGACTCTGATAATGCTTCTTGTTTTGCCAGGATGAAGCATAGAGCAGAGAGAGTGCGAGTATATGTAGAAAACGGCCTACTGTACAAAGGGAAAATTCATGTTCGCTGTTCTGACCACTTTTGCCTCTGACCACACGGACCACTGGTATGTGGGCCGTAGAAAGTTGTCCAGAATGGAATGTGAACCCTCAGGTTCTCAGGCCCCTACTGTAGAGGCAAGCTGACATGAAACTCACCTCCCCAGAGAGTCCACTGGATGCCAAAGTGACTTTCAAACTGCTGGGTGAAGAAGAAGTTGAGGACACTTCCGAGCCGGGAAAAGGAGAGTGTTAGCCCAAACGCCAGAGCCAACTCCTTCCCCTTGAACCAGAAGGCTGTGATACGATTCTGCACAACTCAAAAAGCAGGAAAGACAGCAGTGTTATTAAGTGATTTCATGAAAAAGATAGATGCTGAAAATGGAGAAGAGTTGATAACAAAACCTATAGCCCATATTTCCATAAAATACCCAAGGTAGTTGTCAGAGCTGGCTCCAGGTCCCAGCTCACAGAGGACCAACGCTAGCCGGTAGTAATGTACAAAAGTCTTTATTGAAGTACAGTTTCCATTTTCAAGCCGGAGCGCCCCAGCTCTACGTCTAGGGTTTAGATCGGCGAAGCTCCATCTGAATCTCCGCCCCCTGTACACCAGTTCAAGATTCTAGCCTTACTCCACCTCTTCCGTCTCTCCTTTCTCCTCTGGGTCCTGCTACCCCCCGGGGTCCCTTCCTTCCTGGATTCTTCCGACGCAGACGTTGACCCCCCTGACTCCTCCCGCTCTCTTCGGCGGGCTTTGGGACCTGGCTCCCTATCCGGGCTGTCAACTGTGCCGCCCTCCTGTACATTTGAACTTGGCGCGCGCACCCAGCCTTCAACCTTCCTCTCGACCGTTTCCTCGCTCCCCGATGGAGGCGTGGCCAATCCTGCCTCATGTCCTCCCGCTGGCAGTGCGCCGCCTGATCCCGATGCCTGGGACTCCTCCCCCCTACTGCACTCTGGTGTGGACGCTGGTCCTGATTTCCAACTGCTGCTCTCTGAGTCCCCTCTGGCCCCTTCTTCCTGGGGTGTCCCCCTAGGCACCCCCCTTGCCCTGACCATGGGAGCCCCTTTCTGTGAATCTTCCGACTCGCTGGAAAGACTCAGAGACCTCGGACCGCTGTCATCGCTAACATTTCCTTCGGACTCCTCCCCCTCGCTCTCTATTTCCTCCCTTTCCTGTGCCTCTGCTCCTGAACCCCTGACAGTAGTGAACAGAACAGTCACAAACAAACAATAAAAAACAAAAAAGCTAAATGTGAAATCATGTGAACACTAGAAGGGAAAAGACCAGAAATGGAAACCAGAGCATCTCCAATCAGCAGTACAGACATTTATCCATGAAAAACACATATGACATTGGATTCCCCGATTCCCCAAGGCAATGCACAGCAATCAAAATCTACAAAATTAAGCCACCCCTGTCTTAACTGAAAAAAAGATTTCTTTCTCTCCTTACTTGTCAGTGACCCGTTTCCAGAGCCGAAAAGCAACCTGCCCGTCAGCATCAGCGGCAAGAGGTACGGAGTTCCTCTGAAGTGAGAGCCCAGAGCAAATATGGATGATCCCAGGACAGTGAGGAAAGAGAAGAGAAATACACCAACTAGGGAAGAAGATGATGGAAGAAGTTCATTAAATCAAGGCAAATGGGCTTTTAACAACTATGCAAACTGGAGAAGTAAGAGGAGGCCAGTTCTTGGATCCAGGTTTATGACTATTTCGATAAGACTTGAGCACGCAATGCCTGTCTATTAATTGGAATGGCATCCAACAGGGAAACATTACTGGCCCATTTTGCATGTCTCTGGTTCGCTGCTAATGGGCACATCTCAGTGAACACTCTTCCCGTGATATTGTGTAATCCAAACCAGTGGCAGCTTGTGCCCATTGCAAATGGCAGGGCAGAAGGCAGGAGGCCAATGGTATGTGAAGCCAGAGCAAAGTGGAGACAGAGCCAATGACAGGTAATTGCAGCTCTGTCCCCATCCTCCTCCCCACTGAATTCCACAAGGGCAACACTGAGACTAAGGAGGATGAAGCTGACAACCAGTGCTACCTCCTGGGGTGGTTGTAAGAAAGAACATAAGACAGGTGGGGGTGAGCTGAGGGCAGACTGAGTTGGCTGGTCACTGCCCCATTCGCTCTAATGGACTAGCCTCCACTAATCCAAACTCCAGATGTGTTGAGCTGGGGAACAGCACACCTGGAGAACCGCTAGCAGAGGAAATCCCACATTGGCAGAAATACACTCTGCCAGCTTCAGTGTCTCCTAAACTGGGGTTTGGACACAGGGGCTTTTAATAATGATAATTTATTATTCGTACCCCACCCATCTGGCTGGGTTAACCCAACTACTCTGGGTGGCTCCCAACAGAATATTAAAAAACGATAAAAACTTCCCTAAACCTTCAGATGCCTTCTAAAAGTCAGATAGTTGTTTATTTCCTTGACATCTGATACAAGGGCGTTCCACAGGGCGGGTGCCACTACTGAGAAGGTCCTCTGCCTGGTTCCCTGTAACCTCACTTCCCGCAGTGAGGGAACTGCCAGAAGGACCTTGGAACTGGACCTCAGTGTCTGGGCTGAACGATGGAGGTGGAGACGTTCCTTCAGGTATACTGGTAAGCTGGTGTATCACCAGTGGGCACTTTCCCACAGTTTGGGTTGTTCTGTTAAATGCTGGCATCGACCATAAACTGTGTACAGATATATTCCAATTCACACAGGTTTATTCCAATGCACACAACACCTTTCTAAAACAGCTTCATAGGTTTCCAGTTTGTTTCCGGGCCCAATTCAAAGTGCTCATATTAGTGTTTAAAGCCCTAAATGACTTAGGCCGCCAAGTATACTGGGTGCCGCATAACAAAAAGTCCCGTTTTGCATCCTTGCCAACTGCGTCACAGAAAACAAATGGAAAACAAAGGAGCACACAGAATGGATTCACCAGATGACCTCTGAAAGCAAGAAGTCAAGTGGGGAGGGCGAACAATCAGCCATAGTTCAACGCCTCAGAACTTACAGCGATTTCCCAGTTTGTCAATTAAAAAGCCAGCCATGATCACCACCAGTGCATTGCTATGGGAAACAAAAGAAAAATAGAGTTATTGGTTTTTTTATTTTAAAAAATGTGTTTGCTTTTACTTATTTCCTGTTTCTGTGTTAGAAGAGCCCTGCTGGAGCAGACCAAAGGCCCATCTAGTCTAACATCCAGCTCTCACAGTAACTAACCACATGCCCTATGCAAAGCTCCAAAACAGGACTTGTGTACATAGCACCCTCTGCACCTGGTACTCAGATGCATACCAGCCCAGATTAAAGCTCAGTTGTTAGAGCATAAGACTCTTGATTTCAGGGTTGTGGGTTCGAGCTTCACGTTGGGCAAAAAGATTCCTGCATTACAGGGGACTGGACTTGATGATCCTTGTGGTCCCTTCCAGCTCTACAATTCTATGGCAGGAGAACACAGCACCCTCTGCACTTGTGATTCCCAGTACCTGGTACTCAGATACATGCTGCCTCTGACAGGAGAACTCAGTCAACATTGTTAGCAGCCACTGACAGCCTTTCCCATATACATCCCCACATATACATAGATATACTTAAAAGATAAATATAAATGGAGAGGATGTTTGCTCAGGGAAGTACCATATTTTTCGCCCCATAGGGCGAACCGGCCCATAGGGTGCACCTAGTTTTTTTTTGGGGGGGGGAATAAAGAAAAAAAATTATTTCCCCCCCCCAGGTGCGGGGCTGGGGCGGGGGAAGCCCGAGCTTCCCCCAACCCCAGCCCCCAGAACAGGCTGCTATCCGCTGCGCAGCTCTCCCACGGCTTGCGGATAGCTTCCTGAAGCCCGGGAGAGCGAGAGGGGTCGGTGCGCACCGACCCCTCTCGCTCTCCAGGCTTCAGCGAAAGCCTGCATTCGCCCCATAGGACGCACACACATTTCCCCTTCATTTTTGGAGGGGGGAAAGTGTGTCCTATAGGGCGAAAAATACGGTACCCCTCTACACTCTGCCAAACCTTGCTGCAGTTGCATTTAATGGAGGGGAGAGCTTCATTGAGTTATTGGCCAAATGGCACTGTGAATAATACACACATGCACGCATGCATGCGCGCGCGCACACACACACACACAGAGTTAAACAGCTCGCATGGGCCACCTGCCCCCCCATGCTACTTTCTCACTTGCCTATCTGCCATTTGTCACGCTGGAGTTGGCCTATTGGTAGCCCCTGAAACTGCAGCATGCCGATAGCCTTACTTTTTAATGTATATAGGAAGATACAGAAGAATGACTTACGTCCAGGCATAGATAGCATACAGAAGATTGTACTCTTCAGGCGTCATTCCCAGGCCTTCCACACAGTCAGTTCCATTATGCCCTGTGCCATTGTGGTGCGTGCCATTGGGACAGGTTAGATTCTATATAAGTCAGAGTAAAAGGAAATGAGTTCCAGAAATAAACAAGGGGTTGAGTAGGGGGACTTCTGGATTCAGCTATTCCAAGACACCCAGTTGCTTGCTTTGCCTTAGGTGGCTAATGCTCTTTATCTATTTCCTAAGATTATTTCATGTAGCAAACTGTTAGGACTCTTGGGAATTATAGGTAGAGAGTAGGAAGTGGTTGGCCCTCATACAAAAGGAGGGAAATGGTTTTAAATGGTTGGAGAAGACATATACTTTTAGGACAGGCCAGTGCCACAGCTCAGCAACTGATCAGTGCTCTGCATGCAAAAATTCCAGGTCTATCTCTACTTAAAGGATCTTAGCTGACAGAGTTGGAGAGCTGAGAGAGACCTTCACCTTGTATCTTGTTCTCCTCCCAACACTAAACCAGTGTTCTGTGACCACTGGGCCCATTCAGTCCTTATTGGGAAGCTTTGTGGAGTTCTGCAAACCTTCATTGTCTCCCTGGAGCCTGCCAATACCTCTCCTTTAAATGGTACCACTTTGGCCACTCACAGAACTGAGTTTTCCATTAGTACACATAATGATAAACTTATCCTCAGCCATGAATCCTTCTAATCCAGGGAGGAGACACCTCATGTAGCTGGACTACAATGCCCACAATCATCCTTGACCATTGCTCATGCTGGCTGAGGCTGATGAGGGTTGGTGTCCAACATCTGGGAGGTCATGTGTTCCCCTCCCCTGATGTCTAAAGTACTCCAACTGAAAATGAATTCCAGGTATGTTGCATTTTGGACAAAGATGTACAAATCTAGTCTGTAGAAACTGTGACGGCATTTAAACTATCAGTTTTGCTTGAGTCCTGGAGGCAACAAAAATAATTCCAACATACAGTGGTACCTCTAGATACGAATGGGATCCGTTCCAGAGCCCCGTTCGCATCTAGAGGTAAATGTATCTAGCAGCAGCACGTCTGCGCACGCGCGCATCGCTTTTTGCCGCTTCTGTGCATGACGTCATTTTGAGCATCTGCGCATGCGCAAGCAGCGAAACCCAGAAGTAACACGCTCCGTTACTTCCGGGTTGCCGCAGAGCGCAACTTGAACGCTCTCAACTCGAAGCGTATTTAACCCGAGGTATGACTGTATATAACCTATCCATTCTTAAGGAAATCAGCCCTGAGTGCTCACTGCAAAGACAGATCGTGAAGTTGAGGCTCCAATACTTTGGCCACCTCATGAGAAGAGAAGACTCCCTGGAAATGACCCTGATGTTGGGAAAGATGGACGGCACAAGGAGAAGGGGACGACAGAGGACGAGATGGTTGGACAGTGTTCTCGAAGCTACAAACATGAGCCTGACCAAACTGCAGGAGGCGGTGGAAGACAGGAGTGCCTGGCGTGCTCTGGTCCATGGGGTCACGAAGAGTCGGACACGACTAAACGACTAAACAACAACAACATGACTGTATATGCTCTTCAGCTGTGGAAACAGCTCTCTTCTTTGACCTGGTCAGCTTGAAAAGACTTGGGCTCAGAGACATTTTGTATTTATACCCCACCAACCCATTTTGTCTCAAGACTGCAGTCAATATGACCTTTTACAGAATGCTGTTGCTCATTCCCACCTAAGCACTTACCCCTTGAAACTGCTCTTGCAAAACACTGGGGATATCAAAGCAGAAGTAAGAGCCAAAGGTCAGGAGGCAATTGAAGAAGAGCACAAGGAATCTGTAGTAAGCTGCAGACAAAAATGAACATAAGGCAAAAGTTGCAAAACTAAGGGAGGGGGAGTCTCACAGATGGCAATTTTACCCATGATTGTGTTTCACAATTACAATGTGCAATGAAACAATTGATACTAAGACAGTTGTGCCCCACTTGGAAATTGTGGGCTGTAGCTGATGTCAGTTCTACTCAAGAGTAGACTTCTTGAAATTAATAGCCATGGCTAACTTAGGTACATTAATTCCAAAGGGAAACCCAGCCAGATGGGCTGGGTATAAATACAGTGGTGCCCCGCAAGACGAATGCCTCGCAAGACGGAAAACCCACAAGATGAAAGGGTTTTCCGTTTGCAGAGGCGCTTCGCAAGACGAATTTCCCTATGGGGTTGCTAATCCCTTAAGCCTAAAAAAGCCGTTTTTAGCCCTTAAAATGTCAATAGCGCTAATCCGCCAATGGGCTTGCTTCGCAAGACGAAAAAACCGCAAGACGAAAAGACTCGCGGAACTGATTCTTTTCGTCTTGCGAGGCACCACTGTAATAAATTATTATTATTAATATAAAGGGTCTACTCTTAAGTAAATTTAAGCTGAATACAACACTGTTTTTGCTTGCTAACATAATTATGGGAGCACTGACATCACCACCCTGAAAGCAGCTAATATGTTCACATCAAATATTGCAGTGTATTTCAATGGGACCCTACTTTCATGTGGTTCCCTGGCAGACAAAAGAGGTGAGGCAGGAATCACAGAAAGGAACTTCACACTGACCATTGCAAAGCTTATAATTTGAATGTGCATGCAGGGGAGCATTTGCTGCAGGTTTATTTTGTATTTTCTTGGAAGTTTCAATATACATGTTCCTAGGTTTTAATATTTGACAGGACATCGAGTTAAGAAGCAGAATATAAATCTTCATGTAAATACGATATTGGGCTCAAGCTGGGACCACAAAAACAGACTCAGTGGAGCAAGAGAGAAGCAAGGACTCCCTAAAGGCAAAACACAGAAACACAACCCCTCTAAAATGACCGTCAGGCGATATTCAGTGGGGGAAGGGGGAGGAAATCTGCCCACCACGCCGCTCAACCCGTAAGAAATTCAGTGTAGAGGCAAGGAGGAAGGCTTAAGCAGGGCTTGAGTACAAGACATTATTTTTAACGCCCGGAGAGGTGTGTAAAAAAAGAGAAGGGCCTCCAGGCAAGCGATCAAGAGGTCGATTCTGAGCTTGGGCAGTGAAGCTCTGAGCATGTGCAAAGAGCCTCGCACGCGCGCTCTTCAGTTCTCTATTAACGGGAGGAAGGACCGTGATTTCCTCTTTCTCAATTAAGCAAAAGAAGAGCGGGGAGGGAAGGAAACGCATAGTCCGTCACGTGCCCTAACGACGGTCACGTGACAGGCGCGGCTCGCGCTCACCTTTCTCGGCTGCTGCCTCCGCCATGGCTTTTTTCAGTTCTGGCGGCTGCTGCTTCCTCCGCAAGTTTCAGCTCACCGCGACGAACCGGAGTCTCCGCCCCTCTTCGCTCGGGCCACGCCCCTCCGCTCGGGCCAGACACCGGCCGGCACTGCCTGGCACTCAGACTCCGCCCACCGCCGCTCGCTTTTCTGCCTTTGTCTCGCCAGCCCAGCCCATGTCTCCTCTTGAGTGAAAACCCGCCCACGTGTTGGTTAAAGCAGAGTTCCGTGCCCAGCAGAAGGATGAGGAGTACGTGCTGCATACTCTTGGTTGCTTTATTTACAGTTCAAAGCAGTTATATTACAGAAAGACATCTTGCCTCTGCCGGAGCAGAAAAGCATCCTCTCTCCTCGACAGCTTGGAGAGAAACAACACAGTGAAAAACAGGAAACCAGTGTACGTCACATCCAGTCTCCCTTTCCCGTGAGAAACTCCAACAGTACAGTACAGACTGTGGAATGTAAACACCTGTCTCGTGACAAGCCCTTTCGCTGCACAGTGAAGGAAAACAGAAACCAACATCCTCCCCCTTTCTGTGAACATCACTGGGCAGCGTGTTCGTACAATATCAGTACAAACCCAACTTCTGCACATAGGTACAGTGTTGATCCCTTGATACAATCTTGGATAATACATCAGCAGGAATTTTATTACCTGGCATATAGGACACCGTTACGAGTCCCTTCTGAATACATTCCCTAGCATGCTGCAATTTTAATTGCAAGTGCTTCGTGCTTTGCTTACAACCTTCAGACTTCAGCAAAGCCAAACATGCTTTGTTGTCCTGGTAAACCTGGATTGGACATTTGACAGGAATTTTCATATCTCTGCACAATTGTATCAACCATTCACAATCCTTAAGTGAATAAGACAGTGCATTCAGTTCAGCTTCACAAGTACTTAAGCTAACTGTTGTTTGCTTCTTGCATGACCAATCAAACAGACCCTGATTGTACATGTAGCAAACTCCAGACGTACTTTTCCTGTCTTCAGTGTCACTTCCAAAACTTGCATCTGCAAATATCTCAAGACCACCAGACTTCTGATTGTTAAATCTCAGTCTGTAATGCATAGTGCCTTTCAAATACCGCGCTATGCGTTTCAGAGCTTTCCAATCCTTGACACTAGGATTGTTGACTTGTCTGCTTAGCAAATTACAGCTAACAGCAATGTCTGGTCTTGAACATCTGGCAATGAAGTTTAGCTTGCCTAGCACACTTCTGTACAGTGTAGAGTCAGAAAATGCTTCTCCAGTGTCATCTACCTGATAACCTGTTGTCATCGGTGTGTCTACAGGGTTAGCATCCATCAGGTTTAGTTTGCTTAACACATCAGCAATTTTCCGTGACTGGTGTACTAGAATGTTACCATCTTGATCTCTTTCTATTTCCAGAGATAGGTAGTTGTTTTCCTCACCAAGATCTTTCATGTCAAAGTGCTCTTTCAGTTGAGCTAGGGCGTTATTGTACATTGCGACATCTTTCCAAAAGAATAATAAATCATCAACATAAAACAAACAGTACAGTTTCTTTTGCCCCTCCTCTTTGACAAATACACATGGATCAGCTTTCCCTTGCTGAAAACCTAGAGAAAACAATACTTCAGTGAGTTTTGTGTGCCAACACCGTGCACTTTGTTTGAGACCATAAAGGGATTTCTTCAGAGCACAAACAAATCCCTGTTTTACCTGTACGCCATCAGGTGGAAGCATATAAAGTGATTCATCCAGAGATCCGTACAGAAAAGCTGTATTAATATCATGGTGACTAATGTGTAGATTTTCCTCTGCAGCTAGCTTGAGCATAAGCCTAATGCTTTCATACCTCACTGTGGGTGAGTAGGTCTCGTGATAGTCTTCACCTGGTACTTGTGCAAAACCTCTGGCTACCAATCTGGCTTTGTGTCTGACTATCTTGCCATTTTGATCAGTCTTCGCTTTGAAGACCCATTTGCTTCCAAGCAGTTTCATTCCTGGAACTACTGGAACTAGCTCCCATGTTTTGTTCCTTTCCAAGGAATCAAGCTCAGCCTTCATGGCATTTAACCATGGTTCAGCTTCCTTTGAATCCAAACCCTGGATTTCTTGGAAACTTGAAGGTTCAAATACCTTCTTGGAGCTTTTAACAGCTGTTACTGCTATCGTAGCAAATTCATCAGCAAATCTCTTTGGAGGTTTGCCTTTTGTGGCTCTCTGTGACCTACGAATTAGCCTTAAGTCTTCAACACTCTCCTCTTCCTTCTTAGGAGAAAAGCGACCTATTGTGAACAATGGTTCTTCCAATTCTTGATCAGAGCTTTCAGAGGGTCGCATAGAGGCTTTCGCACTCTTGAAATCCTCTGAATCACCCGATTCAGTTTCAGATTCAGACTCAGAACCTTCATCAGTGGGTGTGGGTTGTTGTGGTTGCTTCTGACTATCCTCAGTCTCATCACTGTCATCAGGATAACATTGGAAAATTCCCACATTCTCCCCCCACTTTGCATTGTATTCAACACTTCTCGTGAGCTTAATTGTCTTAGAGTCAGTCATCATTATTCTGTAAGACCCTTTCTGATAACCTAGAAAGATACCATGCAATCCACGCTTGTCTAACTTTGAATTTTGTGGTGAATGAACCCACATGTCAGAACCAAAAATTTTCATGTGTTTGATGTATGGCTTCTTGCCAAACATCTTCTCATAGGGGGTACAACCAATCGCTGAAGATAACCTGCGATTGTAACTGTAAACAAAACACGAGAGAGATTCGGCCCAATAACTCTCTGGAAGATTGGCATCATGCAGCAAGGTTTTTAACCCTTGAAGCAATGTCTGATTTGCCCGTTCCGCAAGTCCATTCTGCCATGGCGAGCGAGGACTAGACAAATCGTGTTGAATTCCTTTCTCAGTCAGAAAAGCTTCAAACTGCTGAGAAGTGAATTCTCCCCCGCGATCACTGAAAAGAGTCTTTATCTTCTTACCATGCACATTTTCCAACCAAGCACAGAATTCCTTGAACCTAGGAAAAGCCTCTGATTTCTGCTTGAGATTGTACACAAAAATATATCTAGAAAATGCGTCAATGAGAACCATGAAGTACCTATTTCCACCCAAAGAGGGCGCTAGTGGTCCAACCAAATCAGCATGAATAATCTGGTATGGTTCCGTAGCTTGCCTACTAGACACCTTACCTTTCGCAGCCATTTTCACCTTGTTTGCTGCGCATGCTTTGCACTTCATGTGGTACCTGCAGGGTCTAATAGTCATACCTTCAACCAAGGCAGGCATTTTAGATACTGCCTCAAAATGCAAATGACCAAATTTTCGATGAAAATCATGAATACATCCTGCATGCAAACTTTTGTTAGAACCTGCAATGCAACAAGTGTCATCCTGCACAACATCATCATAATACAAAACAAACAAACGATCAACATATTCAGCATGCAATTCATAGTCATTCTTCTTTGTGATGATGCACTTCTTGTTCTTGAAGGAAACGTCAATGTTCCGCTCATTCAGTTGTCCAACGCTGAGCAGATTATGTTTGGCGTCTGGCACGTAAAGGACATTCTGTATCGATAAGTCCAAACTGTGAAGAACAACAGTTCCGTAGCCTTTACTGGGAATAGTGTGGTCATCCGCCTGGTGAATCGCACCTTCCTGCGGTGTAAAAGACACAAAAAGTCTCTTATCGTTGCACATGTGGTGGGTCGCCGCCGAATCAACAACGAAGAAAGATCTAGACGTCTTCTGGACCTCTGCAACCTTTGGAGTGAAGCGTGAAACCATAGCCTTGTGCTGCGTTGTCCTAGACACCGGACCTTTGCCTTTGCCTCGGCCTTTTCCACGCGATGAGCTTTCGCTGCGCTGCTCTGTCTTGGCCCTGGGATATCTGCATTCCCTCTTCATATGGCCTAGACGTCCACACGAGTAGCATTTCACTGCCTTCAAAGCTTTGGCGCCATCTGCTGGTTCCACTGCACTATGGGATGACGTCTGTGAAGACTCCCCCTTGCCCATGCAGCTAGCACCCCGGCGATCTGCTTCATTTAACACCACGGCAGTAACAAAGTCCACTGTTAGCTGAGCTGTTGGCTGCACAGCAATCTGGGTTGCAACAGACTCCCAACCTGAACCCAAAGATTGTAGTATCATGAAAGAATACACAGCCTCTGGAAAGTTGAGTCCTCTCTGTTGCAGCTCATGTCTCAGATTTTGCATCTCCATCAGATGTAAACGCACATCTCCACCTTCAGCAAGAGCCATATTATGCAGCTTGTTAAAGTAAAACATAGTAGATCCAGCTTCTGTCCTTAAGTGAGCCTCTCTCAAAGAATCCCAAATTTCTCTGGCTGAGGTCTTATCACGCAATAGACAGAGCTCTTCTGGGGATACTATCAATGTAAGTGTTCCCCGTGCTTTGGAATCCTTAACTTTCCATGCATCTGTAACTGGAGCTGGGGGGGTTTCTGTAATGACCTCAAACAAACCCTCTTTCCGCAGAATTGCCTCTGCATACAAAACCCAGTCGGCATAATTTTTCTTGTTGAGCTTAGGAATCCCACAAGCATCCTGAAGGGCCATCATGACTCTGGCATTAGCCTTCAGCGTCATATATGCTGCTTTAAATCTTGCTGCGTCACTGCTGCACCTGCTTTATTCCAAAAGCGCACTTAAAAGTTACTTTCGATTTCCCCAGCATAGTAACTTGAGCCTGGGAGCCATTTTCCTATTCCCGGCAAAACGGCTTTAAAAGTTCAAAGTCCAGCCATAAAGCCATTAACTAGAAGCTGGCAGGCTGCCCGGAGCAGTAGCAACATACCTCATCAATCATGTTTATGCGCAGAGCAGATTCCAATCCGATCTGTCCCTCTGCATTCCGATCCTTTGCCGGCACTCCGATTCGACTTCTGGAGCCCATAACCACGTGTTGGTTAAAGCAGAGTTCCGTGCCCAGCAGAAGGATGAGGAGTACGTGCTGCATACTCTTGGTTGCTTTATTTACAGTTCAAAGCAGTTATATTACAGAAAGACATCTTGCCTCTGCCGGAGCAGAAAAGCATCCTCTCTCCTCGACAGCTTGGAGAGAAACAACACAGTGAAAAACAGGAAACCAGTGTACGTCACATCCAGTCTCCCTTTCCCGTGAGAAACTCCAACAGTACAGTACAGACTGTGGAATGTAAACACCTGTCTCGTGACAAGCCCTTTCGCTGCACAGTGAAGGAAAACAGAAACCAACACCTCCAACTCCGCCTACTGCTGCCGAAGCTGGGCGGGCGCTCACCGCCCTGCTTGGTGACGACGCCAACAAATCCGCTCGCGGCTGAGCTTGGGCCCGCCCTCTTTCCTCACCCACTGAGCTTTCCTCTCTGAGCTCGGGTCTCTATGTTTCGCCTGTGGGCCTGTCACTCTCCCCTCTCCTGCCCCTCCTTAGTATAGTGTGTATGCACACGAAAGATAATAATAATAATAATAATAATAATAATAATAATAATAATAATAATAATAATTTACTTATACCCCGCCCATCTGGCTGAGTTTCCCCAGCCACTCTGGGTGGCTTCCAATCGAGTGTTAAAAACAATACAGCATCAAATATTAAAAACCCTAAACAGGGCTGCCTTCAGATGTCTTTTAAAGAGAAGATAGCTACTTATTTCCTTCACATCTGAAGGGAGGGCGTTCCACAGGGTGGGCGCCACTGCCAAGAAGGCCCTCTGTCTGGTTCCCTGTAACCTCACTTCTTGTAATAAGAAGAAACTTAGTTGGTCTCTAAGGTGCTACTGGACATTCGCCCGCCCTCTCGGGTTGGCCTCCTCTGAGGCGTGAGGGAATAATAATAGTAATTTATTATTTATACCCTGCCCATCTGGCTGGGTTTCCCCAGCCACTCTGGGCTCCCTCCAACAAAATATTAAAAATCCAATAAAACATCAAGCATTAAAAACTTCCCTAAACAGGGCTGCCTTCAGATGTCTTCTAAAAGTCAGATAGTTGTTTATTTCCTTGACATCTGATGGGAGGGCGTTTCACAGGGTGGGCGCCACTACTGAGAAGGCCCTCTGCCTGGTTCCCTGCAACCTCACTTCTTGCAGTGAGGGAACTGCCAGAAGGCCCTCAGAGCTGGACCTCAGTGTCCAGGCTGAACGATGGAGGTGGAGACGCTTTTTCAGGTATACGGGGCTGAGGCCGTTTGGGGCTTTAAAGGAAGATTGCTGTCTCTTGTGGGAGGCGGTGTGGGCGCTCCTGGTCTCGCTCATGGATATTTGTCAGTCTGTTTGGTTTGCTTTGGTTTGGTTTGCCCTGGGAAAGAAAAAGCGACGAAGGAATTCAATAAATAATAACTTTTTTTTTTAATTACCACACCCTAACTCCTCAATGCTTATCAGAAGGTCGGCAGTTCGAATCCCCGTGACGGGGTGACCTCCTGTTGCTCGCTCCCTGCTCCTGCCAACCTAGCAGTTCAAAAGCACATCAAAGTGCAAGTAGATAAATAGGTACCGCTCTGGCGGGAAGGTAAACGGCGTTTCTGTGCGCGGTTCTGGTTCGCCAGAAGCGGCTTAGTCATGCTGGCCACATGACCCGGAAGCTGTACACCAGCTCCCTCGGCAAGATGATAAAGCAAGATGAGTGCCGCAACCCCAGAGTCGGTCACGACTGGACCTAATGGTCAGGAGTCCCTTTACCTTTAACTCCTGAATGCCAAACTGTATGATCAGTACACTTCCTCTGTTCTTTCTTTTTTTTTGCACTTAATTCCCCTTTGACCTCACTGTTTACACACACACACCCCCCGCACCAAAGCGACCTTGGGAACAGCGTCATTTTTATCAGAGCAACTGATGAAATCTGGAGCTGAAACGTTTTGTAAAGAAGGTAAAATTTCTGTTGTGTTAGTCACTGTTAGTCTGTCTCCAACTGACCAAAACCAAATCAGCGTCTGGGCTAAAAACATCTTATTCTGAAGTGGCATTTATATCCATTTCCATAAGTGCTGCAAAGTGTGGGTCGGAAAAGCGAGAGCCTCCCCCCCCCCCCCAAATATTGCCCTGCACTGAAATAAAATCCGAAAGGACAAACATGCCCAGGTGCCTCACTGAAATTGTGAGGGAGTCTTTAAAAATCACTGGTTTTCAATGGCTTCTCTGCCTTTTGGGTTAAGAGCAAGTGTAAAAACCACTGGTTTGAATTCAGTAGTAATACTAAAGTAACATGCGTATTGCTCTGTGAATTGTCATTTTAGGATGGATAATGTGCTGTTAGGTACAAATCAAGGGAATGTGTGGAAGTGGATCCCATGCTGCAGGTTGGGAGTCAGGGGTGGATCTCGGGTCTGTACCAGGTGCTGCTGTAATAAATATATTATTTCAGTAATTAAAGGTATCTTACTAGGATCGAAAACAAATGAGTCTGAAGTGCTGTTTGATGCCTTCATTACTGTTTGACGCCTTCCTCCAATCCAGGAGCCACACCTCTGCTTCCTTTCATTTCGTAAAATAAAACTCTAGCAGGCATTTAAGTTTTGCTGTTTCTGATGCCTGCTAAATACTTTCTTGTTTCAGCAAGCCTGTCCAGATTTTTTAAAAATAGTTTTTTAAAAATTATGTGGATTTTTTCTTTGTTGTTAAATTGTCTGCTTACTCTTAACGTTGGCTGGTTTTATAAGTATTTTTGATTAAAAATTATACTATTTTATGTAAACCACTTAGATTTTTACTCATTTTTGTTATATAATCTATAAATGTTGCTGAATAAACTAACTAAATATTCTTTATTAATTTTAGTGCGTAACCAATACAATTACATTAAATTTCAACAACTTTTCTTATCTGTATTTTCTCCATCTCCATTTAATTCTACAACTTTCTTTCTCACCTTCAACACAGTCTTTCTCATTTCAGATCCTAGGACTAGGTCAAAGTTCCTCCCAGTTAAAACATCAGACCTTTTAATAAGCTTCTTACACAGTAAACCACCTTTCATATTGCAATGAAGAGATCAGTTGAAAGGCCAGAATGAGGAAGAGTGGGATGGAGAGAAGAATGACTAAGAGATAGGGAGACAGAAAAAGGAAATTGAGGAGGGGAATCACATCAGATTATCCTAAACAAACAGTGCAACCTTATGCATATGAAGTACTGACTAGTAGCAGCTCTGCAGGGTTTCAGCAATATTCTTCCCCCATAGCCCTACCTGGAGATGCCAGGGTTATTGGATATATTTATTGCAGGCATAGGCAAACTCGGCCCTCCAGATGTTTTGGGACTACAACTCCCATCATCCCTGACCACTGGTCCTGTTAGCTAGGAATGATGGGAGTTGTAGTCCCAAAACATCTGGAGGGCTAAGTTTGCCTATGCCTGATTTATTGGATAGATTTCTAGCCTGCCTTTCAGGGCATGTTGTCATCACAAGGTAACAAAATAAAAGCATCAAATAAAACATAAAATAATTATCAATGCAGCCATTCAATAAAGCAATTTCCAATTTCCATTTACAACTTAAAATTAAGCAACAGCAGCTAAACAACATTTTCAAGCAAAACAGATGAACTAAATGTGAACTGGATTAAAAAAAAACAAATTGAGCTTTCTCTCTTTTTTAAAGAAACAAACAGAAAATGAACAGAAATAATGGTGCCCTATGTACTCCTGAAGAGGAAGTTTGAAAGATATCAGGCTATCCTGGAAAAGGCGCTGTCATTCCTGGTAGTAGATCTTTACCCAAAGAGCAACCAACATCTTGCCTTTAACAGCAATAGCTTGCGAGGATCTTGCAAAGTAAATTAATATACCATCCAGCACGTGAATCAAAATCATTCAAAATGTAGAATAGTGGGGGGGAGGGAATGTGGCTCCTGAAGTCCTCATTGATATGAGGGCAGTGTTGTTGCAAGCACATTCCTATTTTCATCCATGAAATGTTGGAGGGCATGGATGATATTCAAACATCTATATCTTTTTCAGTTCCTGTGTCTGCCCCTTTTACTTTTGGAAATATAAAGAAGAGCATCAAAGCACTATGCCAAATTGTTGTTCTCTATGAAATAAATTTACTCCAGGCTTCCAGCATTCTGGCCAATGAGTGCAAATGCTGTGGGATAACTGACAAGTCATATGATTCCTTGTTATGTCATTAACAGTTTACAATTTTACAATTTTCAACATTTTACATTACTTACATTCAATGCCAGCTGTTCTACAGTGAATGACCCTCTGCATGTAGACTTCCCTTCCCACCTCCATTACACAATTTCTGGCCAAGGTCTTAGATCAGTGGTAGCTGGTGCCCATTGGGAATAATACAGCGGAAGTGGGAAGACCAACACTAGGTGGCGCGAGAGCCAATGACAGGCAGAGCCACCCACTGACTGGTTGCAAATATGAGGACAGTCCAGCAGGGACTGGCTGAGGACAGAGGCTGGTGGGGTAGTAACCCATTCTCCCTAAAAGACCATCCTCCACTGGCTTACATGGAGCTTGGATTGACTACAGCATTTACAGAGCCCCAGTGATGATGATAATTTAATGAAGCTGTTTAAGAATGCTCTGCTAGGGCATGGTGGTTGTTTTTAATTCCCTTTAAATCTTTTAATTGTGCCCTCTCTATCCTTTGGAACATTATTGTGGTGAAGAAAAGTTCACTACATATCTAGTCCCTGTGTTTCTTTGTTCTAAAAGGCCTTATTAATTTGCACCCCCTATCTGAATTCTACAACCAAAGGGCTTAGTATTGGATGCAGAAATCTGACGTAGCAGGTTCCAGTGAAGTTCCAACAAAGTCCCTGGTTGTAGAATTCAATAGGTGGTGCAAACCAATCTGGTCCTTACCTTAAAACAGAAATATTTGGCCCTCCAACTGTTGCTGAACTACAACCCCCATTAGCTCAAGCAAATATAGCCAATGGCCAGGGACAATGGGAGTTGTAGTTCAATTTCTGATGGGCCAAAGGTTCCACATGCCAACAGGACTTCCTGGTCCTGGTCCACTGTATGTGGATTGGGGCCCTGCATCCCTTCCCCCCAAATATATTGGCAAGAATTGCTTAAGAACATGGTTAATGTAGCCTAGCCTACCACACAGGGCTGTTCCAAAGATAAAAAGGGAAGAAGGGAGGAAAAGCTATATATATATATATATATATATATATATATATATATATATATGTCATTTACAGATCACATAAAGCAAAATAAACATGCATGAAGGCAGAAAAGTAGCCCCACCTACTGCTTTAACTGCAACATTTTTATGGTCTTAATAATTGCAGTAAAATACCACCAGCACCTCTGGTAAATAACAAAAATGCAAAACATAAAAAATCCAAGTATGTGCAGTTTCAGCCTAGGCTACCTCACAGGGCTGTTGTGAAAATAAAAAGAAAGACAACGTACACAGCCTTGAGCTCTTGTGAGGAAAAGCAAGATACAAATAAACAACAAGAAGCAACAACAGTGCCACAACTCCCTGCAACACATGCTCTTTTTTTGCCAACCTTGATTAACAAAGGATCCTTGTGAATTCCATGCCAGGCTTAAAGGAACACAAAGCCCAGTTATGTAGTTAACTTTTTTTAAACCTCTAAGTGGGGAAAGCAGGAACACCAGCATTCTGCTAACTAAATTGATTTCCCACAAACATATTCCATGTGACCCTTCTTCTTCTTCTTCTTCTGCTTCCTCCTCCTCCTCCTCTTTCAAGAGGGATTTCCCCCTGCTCTGCTCTGCCTTGTTCCTGGAGATGGATGCTGCTTATTTGCTGTTTCATCCTGGTCTGATGACTCACACTCTGCATCTCTGGGCCCCAGTGGGTGAAGCAAGGCTAGAGAAAGGAGGCGGAGCAGCTGTGAGGGAAGATTTCCTCTGTCAACCCCAGACCTGCTTAAATATTGCACAGCCCCCAACTGAGCAATCGCTTCTCCCTGTGTCATTTCACGCATCATAGCTCATCGGCAAGGAGAGCTCTAGCCAGATGATGTCATCTCTCATCCTTCCTCGCCTCTGTTGTGTCTCTGTTGCATTTAGAAGCCGCCCTACATTTAGGGCAAAGCTACACGTTAAGAAAGCAGCACAGGGTTCCCAATTGCGTGGATTTCTTCATAAAGCAATTGGGAAGTGGGTTGTACTCTTGCAGGCTAGAATCATCACTCCTGATACTGTGAGGTTCTGATTCCCCATCTGCTTACAAGGCTGGGGAGCTGTCCAACAGGGCAAGGACCCAAGGCAAGGCTGCTGAGGCAGCAAGGGAGCTGTCCAGCCATGTAGAGTTTGTGGACAGAGGTGGATCTGATCAGAACAGGACTTTGCATTAGGAAAACCCAGGCGGACACGGAATGGCTCACATAGGCATCCATACAGTCAGGCACCAGGGATTTCCCTTAGCCCTGTATTCTTGGTGCCAGGATATTGTCTGAAGGCACATGTTGCAGCCACCTTGCTGAAAGTAAGTAGGTCTAGATCTGGCCCATTACCTGCATGGGAAACTGTCTGAGAGACCCCTGGATGCTGCCTTAAGTTATATCATGGAAGAATGGTGGGGTATAAGTGTAATCATAATGACTATAATAAAACTTGCATGTTTGTTTTGTTTTGTTTTAAAAAAACACACTACAAAACCATGCAAACCCTCTTTAGGAAAGGCAAAAAAAACAAAACAAAACAAAACAAAACAAATCAGCATAGACATCAGGAGTAATGGTTCCTGTTTCTGGCCACCTTCAATTCTGGGGTGCAGGGACTTTACTTCTGCTTACCTCCATCCTATAAATGCACTGGGCTGTTATATAGTTCCACCAGGCTACAGCAGAGGAAAAGATAGGCTTGTGGGCTCATTGCATTGGCTCTGTCAAGAGAGCAGGTCCATCGGGTCCCTCTTTTCCCTTGCCCACTCTATCAGGCTACAGGAGGTCTAGAAACAGGAAGCACCCATCAGCTCAAGTTCCCACCAAGCTCCATTTGGGTCATTGTCTCCCAGAAGTCAAGCTGGCCATCATAAGAACTTTGGAATAATTTTAGGAGCAGGTGCCTGAGTTTGCTTGTATTCCTCTTTCCTTTGTGTTATGCCCTTTAGCTTGTAAGCCTACAGGCAGGGATTGTTTTGTTTGCCATTGATCCTATTTAGGCTACCTACTCTGGGAGATTTTTCCACTGAAGAATGAGCTAACATCCTCTGTTGGCCAATATCCGGGAAATGAAGGAGATCTAGATGAACTGCTGCCAATCCATAGTCACACTGGTAGCACCAAATAAATATTTTCTTTCTTACTTTAGCACATTTATTTATCTGAGAGGAAATTAGTTGATGTAGAAACTTTTCCAGCGAAAAACAAAAACAAGGGGGCATAAATAAGCAAGCAGAAAACAAAATTGCCTAAGAGCTTTGTGGCACCATTGCTGCCATAAGTGTGCTGGTAATTAGTGCAATACAGTACAATACTGGCATAAAGAAATCTTCTGTGATGGCTATAGTTGTCCACTTGGTGTTATTTAACAGCTCCTGTGGAGGTTTCCCAGTCTGAGAAGACCAGGAGGAACATGCTGCTCTATAAAAGAAGGTCAAGGGAAGGTCTTTATAATAACAGCCACAAGCTGAGTGAAGATTTGTAACAAATTATAGAGAACCCATTGCCAGCTTGATCCTGGCCAGGGCTGAGCTGAAAGCAGCCTTTCAGTTGGAACTGAGAATCAAACTGGAGAGGTAGAACAAGAAGGCAAAGACAGAGCCAGAAGAGATAATAATCACCTAGTCCTAGGCAAACTCCCAGCCTGAGGAAGAGGCCCATATAGCAGGGTTCAAGAACACAAGGGTCACATTCGCTTCTGGGCAACTATTTCTGGACCCAAATTCGTATTATCTATTTTTTGTTTTGTACACTGCTCAGTTTTCTTTACGATATACAGTTGTGTTTTGATTCCATTTTTCTGTAGTTTTAAATAAATTTTATTAAATGTTGCACTGGATTGTTTTTATGCAAATTACTTAGAGATTTTTTTTTTATCGTGTTAAGTAGTATTCAGTCCCAAAAAATAAATGCAACAAATTCAAATTCCTTTCTTCAGTGACCATGTTCATTTGGGGCACTAGGAGGAGCAAGAAAAACATCCTCCCATATTCTTTACAATAAATTTAATCTAGAGATTTACAGCAGACATCCTTCCATCTAAAAAAGCAGGGCACAGACATCCCTTCTGCATAGCTCTAGGCAGATCCATCCCTTGTCTTGAATAGAGTATGTTTTAGAGTGCTATTAGGAGCAACTAAGAGATCTCTCCTGAGATTTCTTGCAAGCTTTTGCCTCTCTCTTCATTCCTTTTTCCTTCCTCAGACCAGAACACTGAAGCTCACATTACAACTCTACCCAAATCTTTCTAATGCCTCATTGATTAGTCATTAGAGAGGTTGGGGGATGGATTTTATTACAGGGCCCTTGACATGCTACTCCTGATCTTTCCAGAGATGGCACAAAGAATCTCTCAGCTGATGCTCTTTATTTTATTGTTTGCTTCACAGTTTTGGTTGCTGTTATATGAAACAAGAGGTATACACAGAGGTGTATACCTAAGTCATGAGACTAGGAAATGTGTATTTTTTGTCAGTGTTAAGTGACATAGAAGGCTATTTATATGATCTTGCATAGCAGGATTTTGAATGGGAAATGGCAGTGCCAGACACAGGGTTTCTTTGGGGGTTGGGGTTGGGGGAGGGTCTTGATCAAGATGCCTTCAGTAGCCTTCCTTCTCTATGATTCCTTGATTTCTGTCTTAAGGCAGAAAGCTTGGTCATTAGTGTTTTCCTTAAGCTATTGTAGTTTCTGTTACTCTTGGTCTTCCTATTATATTTGTTATCATTGTCAGTACCATGAAGATTTATTATGTTATTATAGTTATTTTAATAGAAGGCATCAAAATAAATAAAAATAAAGGTAAATTGAGAGTATAATTGAAATGTCAGCCAGTATGGATCCAACAGCACCACAGTAATATGCTCTGACTGACCAAATGTAGGCAACTACAGTGGTACTTTGGTTTACAACCATAATCCGTTCCGCAGGTCCGGCTGTAAAACAAAACAGGTTGTAACCCAAGGTGCGCTTTCGCCAGTTGGGCCTCCCCCCCCCCCCCAAAAAAAGAGTTGTAATAAAAAGAGGGGGGGTGTAATCCAAAAAAAGGGACAATCACTTCCGGGTGTGACGTGGTTGTAATCCAAAACGGTTCCTAACCAAGGTACCACTGTATCTGGCATTTTGCACCATCTGAAGTTACCAGTTTCTTTTTTGAGGCCAGTCCCACAAACAGCACATCACAGTAGTCTGTATTAGGGATTCCTAAAACATGAATGATCAAGGCCTGGCCTGTCTTCTCTGGGAAACAGCACAACTGACACACCAGCTGAACTTGGAGAAACATATTGCAGCAAACATATTGCGATGTGAAGTAGGGTCTGGTTGGAAGATGAATGCTCACACCGTGCAACCGGTGGCTGAGGGCATTTAAGAGGTGGATTGATCATATGATGTCTCCAGACAGACAGTATTTGTGGGAAGGATACATGCACACACTGGGAATTGTAGTTTTGTGAAATCAAAGTGGAATTAAGTCATCTGTCACACAATAAATCCACTTTTAAGGAAGGATGGAGTTTTTGCGGTTAGCAAAGTGAAAGTGAATTGCATTAAAAAGTGTTTAATGAATGAACAATTAGTGGGAAGCTGTACAAATGTCCTATAAGCAGGTCAGCATGACTGGCCACCTTATTTTTGTGTGTTTGTAAGTTGTTTTTAACTGTTTTTAACATTGTGTTTTAATTGTTGTAGTCTTCTCTAGAACCTTAGAGTGAAGGATGGGTAATTAATAACAATAATTGTTATGTAACCTTCCTACAAACAAATCAGACTGAGTTTTCAATAAAGATCAGAAATTATCTAACCTCCACATAAATTTTGGGCAAGCAAATCAGGATGAATCTGCTATAAAGAGGTTGTCTGATGGAGGCCAAATATCTCCATCAAGTGAACTATGTATCAATTTGCTTCCCATGCAGAAACTCAGTTATGAGACACAAAAAGTTAAAAAGCAGGGGGCGGGTTACCTCTGAAGATGTGTAGAGCGGCTTTCAACTTTCACTGAGTAATTACAACCAGTTCACACACATTAGATTTAGTGGAAGGGATTCTAGGTTAGAGATTATTATTTTCATACAGGGTTCAGCCTCATTTGTCTCTCTGAAGGCATTAAGCATCCTTAATAAAGCATATGGAAGACCTGACCACACATTGGGACCTGTTTATGTTTATCAGATGGAAATATTTTGCAACTGGGTTTTTGTTGTGGAGTAGTTAAAATGTGTTGTATTATGTGTAATGCATGAATTCTATGGTTGAAATGATTATTTATATACTTACAGAATTTATACCCCCCCCCTTTAAACAACTATATAAGCATATGGTTTTGTGCACTGCTTAGGCTCCTGATTTAAGAAAGTGGACTTGACTGCACTGATATAATGCATGGGAATTCTACAATGCGTTTTAAAATAATAATAATAATAATAATAATAATAACAACAACAACAACAATGCCCAACTTTATCCCCACAGGGATAAATTCACCCACAGAATGATCTTCATAGCAATCTATCCTGTGTCCACTCCGAAGCAAATCCTACCAGGCTGAATAAAGCTTACTTAGTGAGTATTAGGTGGTGATTCTTCCAAATCCGTATCTCATTTGCAGCTCAGTAAATGGGAGTTTGGGGATATTATGCCGTGTACCTAAAATGTAACCAATTAAATATTATACAGGCACACGGATTTTTATTTTTATTTTTAAAAAATAGCAAGCAGGCTAGTCCTCATTTCCCCCTGTCCTTTGCCGTCGCAAAGAGAGCTGTGCGGCAGCATTATTCTGGATCTGCGCGCCCCCTCCCCAATTATAAATACGGCCACAGCTCAGGCCAGCCTAGTAACGATGAAAACCTAATCCATATTGGAGCGAAGGAAGGAGGGATGCGCACGGGAAATCCGATTGTAAACCCACCTTTCTTCCTTCTCTCCGTCCGCCCCCCCCCCCGCCTCCCACTAGCAGCCTGGCCGCAGCGGCGTCTCTGGCGCTGATGCGCCTGTGCGCGCAAGGCAGGGAGAGGAGAGGCGACGGCAACGGGAGTGGCCAGTGGCGCAGGGCAAGCGACGTTGGGCAGAGCGGAGCCGAGCGCTGGGGAGGCGGAGGCCGAAGCGGGAGGCGCAGGAGCAGCATCAGCACCGCCGCCGCCGCCGCCATCCATCTTCTGCAAGCCGGCGGAGCAGGTGCCGCTGTCGGTGGGAGCGCCTTCTATCCGCGGCGCGGGGCTCGTCGGTCAGCGGAGGAGGAGGAGGAGGCGGCGGCGCCAAGATGTTGGAGATCCAGCTGGACGATGGCGGCGTCGGGGGCTACCCGGGCGACGATTACTGCTCGGGCTCGGTGATGTCGGAGCGGGTGTCGGGCCTGGCCAACAGCATCTACCGCGAGTTCGAGCGCCTCATCCGCTGCTACGACGAGGAGGTGGTCAAGGAGCTGATGCCGCTGGTGGTGACGGTGCTGGAGAACCTCGACTCGGTGCTGACCGACAACCAGGAGCACGAGGTGGAGCTGGAGCTCCTGCGCGAGGACAACGAGCAGCTGCTCACGCAGTACGAGCGGGAGAAGGCGCTGCGCAAGCAGGCCGAGGAGGTGAGCCCCAGAGAGAGAGAGGGAGACCCCTGCGGGCGACGCGCCTGCAGCAGGGGAAGCGTGGGGGGTGGGGTGCGGAGAGGCCGCGGCGCGCGCAACGAGGGCGCAGCGCTGGGCCAGGCCCAGGCGAGGAGCCAAGGGGACCCACCAAGGCCGACGCAGCCCTCCTGCTCCCGAGCAGCTTCATAGGCAAGAGTGGTGTTGCCGTGGCCCAGATCTGGGCAGGAGGATGGCTTTCTGGAGCTCAGGCCCGGCTCATGTGGATTGTACTCCATCACCTACTAATAGTGGATTATTATTATTTTTAGTAGCAGTAGTAGTGTTACTATTATTCTGCAGCTGCATGGGATTTGCCATCTAAAGGACAGATCCAAGACCTGCTTAGCTGCAGCAGATTCTCCAGGAGGATGAAATGCTCTGTAGAGCCTTTGCTGGGCTCCTAAAAACATAGAAAGGGTTAGGAATAAGCCACGGCTTGTCCTGTCTTGGCTAAAGAGCAGGGGGAAAGGAGCAAAGGAGCAGCCCACTGGTATCTGGCAAATGCATTGGAGCTCTGTGGATTAAGTTTCTTGAAATGGGCAAGGGGACAGAGGGGAGTCCTTGTTGATACCCAGGTTTCTTTTACTGGACTCCATGAGACATAAAAAACCCCAAGTCAGAATCTGTCCAGAGTGGGATGGGTGGAGGGAGGTGAAGCAAAGATCCAATGCAGTGAAGACGCTGCAGGGATACTTTCCATGGAGTGCTGTGTGCAAAATACTTTCCTTTGCAACCTGCCACCCTTCCCCACCATGTAAATTACCTACTGTTCCTCCTGATCCCCTCCCTAAAATATTGCCCTATTGGTTGGGACCTTGTCCCTCTCCGGGTCCCCATCATCTGTCTCCCTTTTGTATCCTAGTGCCAGACTTCCCCAGCCTGGTGCTTTCCATTTGTCTTTGGACTGCATCTCCCATCAACACTGTTCTACCTGGGGCTGATGGGATTTGTAGTACAAAAAAACTGGAGGTCACCAGGTTGGGGCAAGGTGGGCCTAGGATAGCTGCGCCCACCTACCTTCCCTTTCCATCAGCTCTTGGCAACCAGCCATGTACCTCTGCCACTCATACACCCATTCCTGTGCCAAGATGAGATAAATATATCGCTAGACCCCAGAAAGTCACCCTGCCGGCTTCTCCCCTGTTTTTTCTAGTTTTTAATTCCCAGAAGTTCTGTTTGCCCTCTGGGCGATCTCTTCCCCTCCATTCTGCCAACCGTTAGTTGGTGAAAGGAGAGGAGGGGAGGTTTGTGTGGCACACTGCTAGGCCCTGGAAGTGCCAGCCTCTGTTATCTTTAGTTCCCGCCCTTGTGTGGTGCAAAGGGGGTGTTTGTAAATGCCATGGAAGTGGACCCAAATGCCAAAGTTGCTCTGCTTGTTATTGGCTGGTGTGGCAGGACTTAAATTGCTCTTGGTTGATTTCTTAGTGATTTGCTGTAGATTTGTAAGTTCTTCTGACTCCCAGTTTTTTAACAGCAGGAACAACAGCCAGTGTGGCCTAGTGGTTAGAGTGTTGGACTAGGGCCTGGAGGACCAGGGTTCTAACCCCCAAGTCTCACTGGGTGACCTTGAGCCAGTTGCTGTCTCTCAGCTGAAGCTACCTTGCAGGATTATTGTGAGAATAAAATGGAGAGGGGGGAGAACTGTATACACTAGGGTTGGGGGATTATTATTATTTAGTTTGAAGGCTGCATTCTCTTCTGGGCAACCTTCCAAGGGTCGCATGTCAGTGGTGGGCATGGGCAAAAGTGGGGGGAGAAGTTAGTGTAGATTTTACCTTTGTACAGTAGCCTAGTTTCTACACACATGCACACCCCCTTCTATCTTCCATCTAGGTAAGTAAAGAAGCAATATCAGGCAAATTCCAGCTAGGCAAAAATAGGCTTGGGGTGCAAAGGGGTGTGGCCTTGGGACAATTCTTAAGGCTAGATAGAGAGGCCTGAAGAGCCCCATCCGGCCCCCAGGCATGAGGTGACCCACTCAAGTTGCACACTACCCTGAGCTTCTTGAAGGGACGTTGGATATAAATGTAATAGTAAGTAAAAATAATCAAAGTTGTTTTTTAAAAATATTTCTCTCCTTCCTCAATTAAGATACTGAAACAAGGCTGTATACACGCTATACACCGAAAGCACAGTCAAAGCACATTCTTTCCCTCAAGTAATTCTGGGCACTGAAGTTCGTTAAGGGTTTCTGGGAATTGTAACTCTGTGAGGATTCTTTGAGGGAAAGAATGTGCTTCAGATGTGCTTTAAAGGTACAGTGTGTACACATCCAAAGAGAGTTTTTTTAGGTGGGAGACAATGACTGGATTTTTGTGTGGAAAGAATTATGAACTCAGTTCTGGTATGGAAAACCAATTCCGGGTCTTAAACATATGCTCAGTTTTGTCCTGGTTCTTAATTTCTAATTCTAAGGGTATATCTGCTTCTGTAGCCAAAATGGCCACCCATCTGTATATAAGAATGCCTCTGAAGCAGCAGAATGAGGGAAACTCTAATGCAGGTGAGGGGAGCTTTTAATCTTTCAGACGTTCAGCAACTACAGTTCTCATCAGCTCCAGTAAACATGGCCAATGGCCAGGGACAATGGTCACTGTAGTTCAGCAACAGCTGGAGGGCCCAAGTTTCTCTATACCTGCCCAAGTTTCTAGAAGTGCAAAATATATTTTCGAGGGTGGAAGCCTTGAGGGAGGAGCCTCTGCCCACACAAAAGCAGCCTAAAGAAGATTGAACATGCTCAGTGGTCATAGAATGCTAATTGACTGTGAACCCCTGGAATCTCAAGTGGGAGTATTCAACGCTGCAACATTTTGTTGTGGGTCCCACTTGTTATTTTTAGAGTGTGCTCTCCTTGATGTTTTAATTTGAGGAGACCCACTAGAGCTGGGAGGTCAGGAGTTTTCTATGCCAAGGATGCAGTCCGGCTGAAGGGTAAATTCTCTTTGCATCATCAGCCTCAGATGTCTCTTTCCCTTACATCAATTGTCAGGCCATTTTTTTGGTCCCTTGGGCTGATGCCTGGTCTTCTGGCATCACTTCACAGTTTAAGAAGGATGTTGACAAGCTGGAAGGTGTGCAGAGGAAGGCGACCAAGAGGATTCTGCACTGCAGGGGGTTGGACTAAATGACTCTTGTGTCCCTTCCAGCTACAGTTCTATGATTCTATGACTATGATAAGGGTTCAAGTCATATGAATAATGGCTGAAGAAGTTTGTTAGGTTTAGCCTGGAGAAGAAAAGACTGAGAAGTGATATGATAGGCATCTTCAAATTTGTGAAGGGCTGTCATGTGGAAGATGCAGCAAGCTTGTTTTCTCCCGCTCTGGAGGGTAGGAATTCAACCAATGGATTCAAGTTTAAATAAAGGAGATTTTGACTAAGCATTAGGAAGAACTTTCTGATGGTAAGAGCTGTTGGACAACGGAAAAGACTACCTGGGAAGGTGGTGGACTCCCCCTCCCTGGAGGTTTTAAAGCAGAGGTTTGATCAGAGATCAGGCCATCTGTCAGAGATTCCTTAGCTGTGATTCCTTTATTGCAGGGGGTTGGACCTGATGACCCTCAGCGTTGCTTCCAGCTCTATGATTCTATGGTTCTACATGGCAGTGTGGCAAGGAACAAGATGGGGCAGCTGTGAACTGATGTACAAGAAGCCTGAAACAGAATGAGAACAAAATAATTCTCTTTGGTATTTATATAAAAGCACTTCTGTCAGTGATGTGCTTTGCCAGCTGTTTAATCCCAGGCATATTCATACAATTCTTTTAATCTTATCTATATTAGAAACAGCTCATCAGATTTCCCCTCCCCATCCTGAGATCCATGGCCTTTTCATATTTTTAATGGTTATTATCTTCCGTAGAAGGAGAGATCAAAACTATTAGAGTCACAATCCAACCAAAGTTGAACTCAGTGGTTGAATTTTTTTCTGAGAAGGCATAGGATTGTGCTGTTTAAAGATTTAATTGTTTTCAGTGGGAGAAAAAGTGGGGTTTTGTAACAGTACAACCCTATGACTGTTTACTCAAAAGTAAGACCCGCTGTATTCAGTGGGCCTTGCTGTTAGAATTGCAGTCTCTTGTGGAAATCAGTGGGACATAGGATGTGCTGAATTTTGGCTGGATCAGGCCTGAAGTTGCTTTCAGCTTAGAGAAGAGGTGGCTAAGGATTAACGAGTTACTACTGAGAAGTATAGAGAATGAATGGAGATAGGGGATTCATGTGTAGTTTCTATCAAATACATTTTACGTGTCTTGATCAGAGTTCAACAGCCTATTCCAGCAAGGCAAAAACACTTAGTGTGCAAAGCAGTGCCAATGAGGGGTGTGGCTTGGGGAGAGTTCTGAGGGCCAGTTACGAGAGGCCTGGAGGGCCACATTTGTTCCCCAGCCCTGATGTGCCCCACGCCTGCTTTTATGAAGGGGGCATTCACTGTTTGCCAAAGTTGTTCCAAATCATTACACTGTAAAAAATGACGAACAGGGAAAGGTCAACTTGGCTGTGGGACTGGCATCCTGCATTTTTGCGTACACCCAAAGTACATGGGAAACTGTAGTCTAATGTGGAGGTTAGCAGAGCATGGAGTACAGTGGCCAAGTTGTCTTCTGTGTCCAAAACTGGCCATAGCTGGCAAACTAACCATAGCTGGAAATAGGCACTCCTAGCTGTAGAGGCTACTAGAGTTTCCTGGGGCAATGTCGGATCAAGTAGGAATCCCAAGCTATGGACCTGTTCCCTCCAGGAGGATGCAGCCATGTCCAAAGCTGACTACCACCAACATATGGTACCAGTCCAGTGTTGAAAGATGTGCCCTGGCTACTGGTCCAGATTCAGGGTTCTGGAACTCAGATATATGAAACCTCCATCTTGTCTGCATTCAGTTTCAATTTGTTGGTCCACATCCAAAGTTGAAGCTCCCAGAGCGAAGGAGTTTTTTGCAGCCTTACATTTTAGCTATTGGAAGGCAAACCCCCCACAATTTCCAATTCCTAAGTAGCATCAAATTGATTACGCATGCAGGTGGATAAGCCCTCATGATTTTTCCATCTTTGGATACTTAATGTGTAGCGGTATCACAAAGTTTGTGGCTGCTTTGCAGGTCCTCTTTGTATGAAGTTAACCTTGCATTGTCATTCTCCAGCTGATGCCAAGCTATAGTTGGCGAACACATTGCTCTTACTCTTTTTTTTACAGCACAGTGGTACCTCGGGTTAAGGACTTAATTCATTCTGGAGGTCCGTTCTTAACCTGAAACTGTTCTTAACCTGAGGTACCTCTTTAGCTAATGGGGCCTTCCGCTGCTGCCACACTGCCACCCTGCAATTTCTGTTCTCATCCTGAAGCAAAGTTCTTAACCCGAGGTACTATTTCTGGGTTAGCAGAGTCTGTAACCTGAAGCATCTGTAACCCAAGGTACTACTGTATTTATTGTAGTGATTTTGAAGCTTTCCAAATGTGGAAAATCTTGACTCAGACCCTGAGAAATACCAATTTCACAAGCGACAGAAGTGTATGCAGTTTTTTTTAAAAAAAACATGCTTCCCTACCTGCAGTCTTTGATTGGTTTTTGAAGAAAAGATGATGGAGGGCACAGACTTTGTTTGCACATGACTTTAAACCAGGGTTGAGCAACCTTTCTTCACCTTTGCATTCTAGGGGCCATATGCCAGAAGCAAAAGTGAGTGAAGCAACGGATGCCAGTTTACTTACACATCTCTCTGGAAGCCAGAAGCATAATAAGATTTGAAGGTCAAATTCAAAACTCTCAAGGAGGGTGTAAATCTGGGCTGGTGGAAGATGTGGCTGTAGAGAGCATGTGGTCTAGGGTGAGTCCCAAGGGCCAGAGAGAGAGTCCTGAGGGCCACATCCCATCACCAGACCTGAGGTGCCCCATCCCTACTTTAAAAATATAATTTGGCTTAACTATGGTTTGAAAGTGTACTGGTGCACAGGGCTAAAATTGCTGGCCCTTAAATCCTTACTCACTGCAGACCCAGTCTTGTGGTTTTTGTCTCTCCAAAAAAAGCCACAAGCAGTAATCCAAGAACAAGCCTTGGCTACAGCTTGTGGTTTGTTTGGAGAGGAACAAACCATGAACCTGGATTAGGATGAAACATTAAACCAAATAATGACTTATCTCAGCAGGAGCAGGGGAGGAGTGCAGCACCCGTTATTTTCTCCCTGAGTACCAGAGCACTGCACATTCACCATTAAACCATAGTTAAGTTTAATATACACATACAGACCTTTTAGATGTTTACAAGTGGAAACTTCAACGAAATATTATGGTGAGTATGAAATACTCCCGTTTAGGTTACCGTATTTTTCGCCCCATAGGACGCACTTTTCCCCCTCCAAAAATGAAGGGGAAATGTGTGTGCGTCCTATGGGGCGAATGCAGGCTTTCGCTGAAGCCTGGAGAGCGAGAGGGGTTGGTGCACACCAACCCCTCTCGCTCTCCAGGCTTCACGCAGATCTCCGTAAGCTGTGGGAGCCCGCGCCTGGCTCCCACGGCTTGCGGAGAGTTGCCTGCATGTCGAAGGCTGGGCGCGCTGAGCTCAGCGCGCCCAGACTTCGCGCAGCTCTCCGCAAGGCGCAGGAGCTCGGCGCTGGGCTCCCACGGCTTGCGGAGAGTTGCCTGTTCTGGGGGCTGGGGTCGGGGGAAGCTCGGGCTTCCCCCGCCCCAGCCCCGTGCCTGGGGGGGAAATAATCCCCCCCTTTATTTCCCCCCCAAAAAACTAGGTGCGCCTTATGGGACGGTGCATCCTATAGGGCAAAAAATATGATAGCAGGCAACTGTGTCCATTTCCAGGCTACTCCATTCCATTTCTCTTCCTGATTTTTATTCCACCCCCATTTACAGGCACTTGCTGTTGTGTTGACATTTGGAATGCTCAGCCTTCTTTGAACTGTTATTGGGGTCCCCCATTGTAGTGGGGGATTCAAACCCTGAAAGATGCGAAGGGATTTTTTCTGATTAATCACAGTTTGATTGTCTCATATCTCAGGTTCTACCAATGCTAGAAACTTAACCTTTTTTTAAAAAAAATGAAAGCTGAGGATTATGGTTTATGATGGGGGTGGCAGTCCTTGCTGCATCCCTGCTGGACTCCCATGAGGAGAACATACGTTATTCTTACCATAATAGAATTGTTTATAATTGGAAATGGCTTTTGGAGGAAGATGTACTGTTGGACTGACATGCAGTAGTTATTTATATGATATCTTAAAAGTAGGGAGTGGGTGGGATTTTTTAAAATCAGTTTTCCTGGCAAGAAAGGAAGAGCTTTAGAGCGCCACGATTTTACTGCATATGTCTGTGAGGCCTTTATGGAAATCAATGTGAGGTCAAGCAGTTGATGAAGCTTTATGGAGTTGTTACGCTTGCTGATTTAGAAGCACAGAAGAGAAAGCTAAATAAGAGCAAGGAGTCCGTTAATGCGTTCCGTGTCTGAGTTAACATCTTTTGCATCCTTGGGGCAGTAGCATTCACTTCAGATTTTTGTTCTGAGGATTTTTTAAAAGAGTTCTTCACATTTATAACCCACCTTTCCCCATAGCAAAACTAATGAAGAGCTTTGAGGGCTAATTCTTAGAATCATAGAATCATAGAGTTGGAAGAGACCACAAGGGCCATCGAGTCCAACCCCCTGCCAAGCAGGAAACACCATCAGAGCACTCCTGACATATGGTTGTCAAGCTTCTGCTTAAAGACCTCCAAAGAAGGAGACTCCACCACACTCCTTGGCAGCAAATTCCACTGTCGAACAGCTCTTACTGTCAGGAAGTTCTTCCTAATGTTTAGGTGGAATCTTCTTTCTTGTATTTTTGCAGCCATCCATGCATGGTTAGGTATCTTTTTTAATAAAATGAATAATTTTTTTAAAAGGTTTTCTTGGTTTACAAAAGTACGTGCATTCTCTCTTTTCTCAGGTTGTGGGGTCTTTTCTACAGATCAGTTACATTTGATTTGAGACATTAGTGTTGTAAGCAATATCTTTTCTATTGGTTCACCCTGCACAGATTCCACCATGATTTGTACCTAGTGCTTGGTGAACGAGTGGGACATATTGGAGTGGTTGGGTGAATGGTGGATGTTTGTGTATATGGGTGAACGTGTGGGAGCGGAATGGGGTGGGTGACATTGACTGAATACTAGTGTATGTTTTGTGTAGGCAGACTTTGGGTGTGATGTGTAGTATTTTGAGAACCACTGGCTGTGTACGTTTAAAATGCATGCACACACAACAATCCTGGGAACTGCAATTCCCCTGTCACTGAGCTACAATTTCCAGCATCCTTAACAAATTGTTGTTCCCAGGATTCTTGGGCTGGGGGAACTTGTTTTAAATGCATGGTGTACAGTGGTGCCTTGCAAGACGAAATTAATTCGTTCTGCGAGTTTTTTCGTTCTACGAGTTTTTTCGTCTTGCGAATTACCGCTGCGTATTGACGGTTTTCCATAGGAATGCATTGGTGGTTAAAAAAAAAAGACGCAAGACTTTTCGTCTTGCGAACCAAGCCCATAGGGAAATCCGTCTTGCGAAGCAACTCGGAAAACGAAAAACTCTTTCGTCTTGCGAGTTTTTCGTCTTCCGAGGCATTCGTCTTGCGAGGTACCACTGTATATGCAGCCAGGATGTGCCTTGGCAAAAGAGAGGCTGAAGAGGGAAGGATCCCTGTCTCTAAACATGTTTCAAAATGTGCTGCTAAGTTTTTCGTTTTTCGTTTGGATTTTGGAGTTTGGATTTATGTTCAGAATGGAGGTGGCTGATTGCATGGAAAGCTAGTGTGTTGTTGTTTTGGGGTTAGATAGGAACATAGGACACTACCTTGCACCAGGTCAGAGCAGGTGTCAATTTAGCAGAGTGTTGCCTTTTCTGATTGCAAGCAACTCTCTATGGTCTCTGGCAGAAGTCCTTCCCATTATGTATGGTTCCAGTGTGATCAGCTTCATGCACTGTCCGTTTTTGTACATGACACACAATAGACCCTTATGAAGAAGATGCTTTCGCTGCCCGTAAATATCGCAATGCATCGAGCAATTCCTACTTGCGTCTAAATTATTTATTTGCACTTCATTCTGCTTGCCAAGATGGCATTTGTTGGTTTTCGTTTCTGGGCTTTGCCTTGCATGTTCACAGGGATAGCACTCTCAGCAGTTTTTTGTTTGGCTTGGGTTGTAAAATTGTTGCTTTTTGTTATGAAGGCTCTCCTGTGCAAGAGGGCAAAACCAAAACCTATTCACACATGAACACATACACAAACGTCACTGATCTGTTCTAGTTGCTCAGCAGTCACTAAGGCTTGAACTATTTCTTACCAAAGTGTGCAAAGCTCATAACTTAAGTTTTCAATCCAACTGGGTTAAAAACCACTTACAGTGGTACCTTGGGTTAAGAACTTAATTCGTTCCGGAGGTCCATTCTTAACCTGAAACTGTTCTTAACCTGAAGCACCACTTTAGCTAATGGGTCCTCCTGCTGCTGCCGTTGCGCGATTTCTGTTCTCATCCTGAAGCAAAGTTCTTAACCTGAGGTACTATTTCTGGGTTACCGGAGGCTGTAACCTGAAGCGTCTGTAACCTGAAGCATCTGTAACCTGAGGTACCAGTGTACTTAACTTTTGAAAGGATAAAATATGTAGGGTAAAGGAGTTCGATACATGTTTTTAAAAGCATTATATGTGAATATATCCTAAGCATAAATGTCTCTTATAAACATTAACATACTGGGTGGCCAGATAAACAAATTGGCCCTAGATCTTCTGCTTATTAGGGTTTCCAACCCATGCAAGTTGCATAAACCATAATTTCTGGTGGGGAAACAAACCACAGATTGACAGGTTTAGCATTGTGGCCTTATGTTTAGATTTGCTGCAAACAAGCCATTGATCTTAATCCAAGGTTTATTGTTTTGTTTAGAAACAAACCATGAGTGCTGGTGCAGACATAAAACTGTGCCACTGTGGTTTGCTTTTGTGGTTTGCTGAAGAAAAGGAGGAGCAGAGTGGATGTGTTTGAGCTTGCACACAGACTTATTGAGCACCTTTCTGACTGCTGCAGGGAGCTGCGCAAGGCCCCATATCTACTATGAAGGACCTACTGGTAGATTACGAATGGGGCCCCCTGTAGCCTTCCTGACTCTGTGGGACTCCCAATTCCCATCATCGCCAGGCAATGTGGTCAGTGGTTAGGGATTATGGGAGTTGTAGCCCAACAGCATATGAAGGCCCTAGATCTGCTAGTCACCTATGGAAGCTTAAATGGCTGTGGGAGAACCTGGTTTGGCCCAAGAGAGTTTGCCTGAGGGGAACAGCAAATGACTCCCACGGCGCTTCCATGTTCAAGACAGACCAAGTTAGGCCCCATCTGCATTATACATTTCAGGAAGTATCATACCACTTGTAACAGTCATGGCTTCACCAAAATAATCCTGGGAACTGTAGTTGGCTAAGGGTCCCGAGAGTTGTTAGGAGAGTCTTACTCCCCTCACATGAGCTATAGTTCCCAGAGCTACCTGGGAGGAGAGCTTGGTTGTTAATCCACACTGGGTTATAATCACAAACTGATGTGGAAATGTAACAAACTAAATTTTAGACTGGAAAGTGAAAGAAACTGAAATTGACAACTTTGCCTAATGGTAGGGCTGGTCCTGATAGCCTCTCTTTATTACATATTGGAATGATAATTTCTTCTAATACGGAACTTCATGTCCACCCCCCCTTATTTTTAAATTGTAACTATATTGTTTAGTTTTCGGAGGAGGAGGATGCTTAATAATACAGTATCATTGTATTTCTCCTCCTAAGCTTCTCCTTGCTCAAGTGACACCAGTCCTCTCACAAGACAGCATCACTTCAGTTTTCACATGGTCAGATGTTTAGGTGGAAGTGTCCTTGTGTGTGACACATCAGAGAAGACACCCCTTCAATCCTGTCACAGTGTCCATTTGATAGCTGTAATTTTCCACTTACATATATCACGTTCTTCTGTTTGATTTTTTTTGGGCCCATGTAGAAGTTCATTGAATTTGAAGATGCACTGGAGCAGGAGAAGAAGGAATTGCAGATACAGGTTGAGCACCTTGAATTTCAAACACGGCAGCTGGAGTTAAAGGCCAAAAACTACGCAGACCAGAGTAAGTGAAAATCATGTGCACGGTTTGTCTGAAGCTCTGTGAATCATACACAAGTTGTGTTGAATTCAATAGGGCTTTGTCCATACTGATTGAACAAATGCAATGGTGAGGAACCTGTGGTTCTCCAGATGACATTGGACACCAGCTCCCATCAGCACCAGCCAGTATTGCCAAAGGGCAAGGATGATGGGAGTTGTAGTCCAACAGTACATGGAGGGCTACAGGTTACAAATCTCTTCTAAAGCATTTACTGTTTTAAAAAAATCTTCTAGGTGACCACAAAATATCTGGAGAATTGAGGGAAGAGGGAGCCAGTATTGCTTTTGCCATTCTATGTTCATACACATACACACACACCTGCCTGAGCCAGTAAAATGGATCATCTTGAAATTGCTTATTTTTTCACAGGGCTTATTTTAACCACCACTATCAAGTCACAGATCACACCAGTCTTTGTCGACTGAACCATAAAGTTTATGGATCCAGTGCTTTACAGCACTGCCATGGGAGAAAAGTACAGATTAAAGGCATGGATACTTATGGATTCTCATATTTTTTCAAGAGATCCCCCTCAAAACCACCATCAAATCATAGTCTGCGTCGGTGTTTGCAGATGTGCTGTGTGATCTGTTGGTGCTGTTGTTGTCATCTTTGTGAAGAACCACGAGGATCTATACCTTGGATTATCATTTCTATGGCAAATCCTGAAGCGCAGTTTTCTAGTGTGTAGTCCTACCAACGCAAGCTTTAATTTGATGGTGGTTTTTTTGGGAACCTGCATACAATCATGTGACTTCAACAGGATCAGCTTCAGTCCTACTGAACCCTATGGAAAGCCAGAGACAGAGCTTGTCCATTCTTGGATCTAGGAGAGACGCAGTCAGAAAGGGTGGTGCCTAAGACAAAAGGTTGCTGATTGATGATCTATGCTATCCAGGGTTTCAGACTGAAGGCCCTTAGCTTAGAGGAAAGGAACAAGCTCTGCATGCAAAAGACCCTGGATTCCATCCCTCCTGTCTACAGTTGGAAAGGACTCCTGTCTAAAACACTGGACTGTTGCTGCCAGTCAGTGTTGGTTATACTGAGCTTGATGAACTAATGGCCTGACTCCATGAAATAGCTTCCTAGCTTGAGTCTTTCCTAGACCTACCTAGAGGTGCCAGTGATTCAGCTGGGTACCTTCAGCTTCTCACGCCTCGGCCATAAGCACTGAGCTACAAATGGCATTCTTGTGCTTGCACCCTCATTCCTTTTGTTGTTTCCACGTTCACCCCTCCTGGAGATGATAGATCAAAAAAGTTATCTTTCTCTCCCTTTTATTTTCAATGAACAGTTTCCAGGTTGGAAGAGCGTGAATCAGAAATGAAGAAAGAGTACAATGCTCTTCACCAGCGTCACACAGAGGTAAGTCGTCATTTCAGAGGGATAAAAATCCTTTTCAAACTATTTGCATAAGAAGTGGAGAAGGGCACAGATAGAAGAAGAGAGCTCTGCAAGCCTGCAAGCTGCACTGGCTCCCGATGGAGTACAGGGTCAGATTTAAGGTGCTGCTTTTGACCTTTAAAGCCCTTCACGGCCTAGGACCCTCGTACCTACGGGACCGCCTCTCCTGGTATGCCCCACGGAGAGCCTCAAGGTCCATAAATAACAACACCCTAGTGGTCCCAGGCCCTAAGGAAGTTAGATTGGCTTCAGCCAGAGCCAGGGCCTTTTCAACTCTGGCTCCGGCCTGGTGGAACGCTCTGCCTCATGAGACCAGGGCCCTGCAGGATCTGATTTCTTTCCGCAGGGCCTGTAAGACAGAGTTGTTCCGCCTGGCCTTTGGCTTGGAGCCTCTCTTTTTTCTTTTCCTTCTCCTCCTGCGATGAGGCTACATTTTAATGTTCCATTATTTTAATGTTGTATTTTATTTTATTTTTTAAGTTGTAATCATTCATCTTGTTTTTATTATTGCTTGTAAGCCGCTCTGAGCCCGGCCTTGGCTGGGGAGGGCGGGGTATAAATAAAAATTATTATTATTATTATTATTAATGCTGTAAATTCTGCTCACTCTTGACTCCGGTGCTCAGTTAACTTCTGCTTTGGGCCAGCTGCTTTTCCTAGAGCAAATGTTTCCCACAATATCGCTGGCTGTTCCGATCTTTAAGGACATCCCTTTCTTTGAAAGAAATGCTTGTCCAGAAAATTAAATGTTGGGATGTTCAGTCTTCATTTTGGCCCTTCATTTTGCATTTCCCCGCTCCTTTCGCAGATGATCCAGACCTACGTGGAACACATTGAGCGATCCAAGATGCAGCAAGTTGCTGGAAATAGTCAGAATGAGAGTGGACTACCTGGAAGGAGGTAATGCTGCACCTTGGCGTTGTACCTGGAAAACAAAACAAAACTCAGATGACTTCTGAACTGTGAATATATGTTTTAGGAGGAAGGCACTGACCCAGTCTCCTGTGCTCTCTGAGTGACCAAAAGTAGCAGTAGCTGATCTCTTTTATGGCTGGTGTCCCTAAGTTTGATTGCAAACCATTCTTCTTCTTTAATAATAATAATAATAAAATCCACTCTTCACCCTGAGGTCCCAGAGTGGGTTACAATAAGTAAAATGCAATATTAAAAACAGTTTAAAATAACTTAAAATCACAGAAATAAGGTGAGTCCTAAACATGGGTCCTGGGAACAGCCAATGAATCAGTCTGCTGCTTTGATCCTCAGCTAGCTCTGAGTGTGCTGGATGTGATAGGAGCAATTCAGGAGAAGAATGGGAGTTAGGTGACAAACTGGATCTGAGGTCCCAGGGCTTTATCAAAAAGTGGTGAAGGGAGGGTGTTGTTTGAAGCAGAAGGAGTGGTTAGGGGAGTGCTGAACCCTTCCCCCGAGCTGTGGTTTTTCCCTCCCCAACAACCTTCATATTTCCCCCCCACACACACAAGATAACACACAGGGGGCTAGAGCTTCCTCATCTCTGTCTTATGCAGTTGTGTTCAACCTTGGGTCTCCATATGTTGTTGGACTACAACTCCCCTCCTCAGCCAGTGTAGCCAACATTCAGGGTTGATGGGAGTTGTAGTCCAATAACCTCTGGGGACCACTTTAATAGACAAATAAGGGAGAGATCTGTGATTGGGGTGTGCGTTTGTGTCTCTGGCATTTTGTTTGTTTACCGACCAACCATTTGCTGAGATAAGTGAAACAATGGCAACACCAGTTTCTTGCTCTGTATTAGACAAGTTATCCATCTTTTTAAAGCCCCTTTGGGCACTGGTGGGTGGCTTGCTTCCTTGGAAGAGAGAAGACTATGCCTTGGAGTCTCCCTTAACCAGCTTTCCAGAGTCAAGGAGGCTTTTCCTTCATTCCAGGCTGCGCTTTGTACACACATGGCTCAAGAGCTGCAAACCTGCTTCACCATAAACCTTCCCCCTGCTTGCTCTCCATATGGCTTTTGTGTCTCCATCTGCTTAGCCTCTTAGGCCCCATCTGCACTATGATACCACTTTAAACAATCATGGCATCCCTCAAAGAGTCCTGGGAACTGTGGCTTGCTAGGAGAGATGAGAGTTGTTCGGGCACCCCATTCCCCTCACAGAGCTGCAATTCCCAGAGATTCCTGGGAAGGGGAATTAATTGTTAACTCATTATTGGGACTCTGTGAGGGGAATAGGAATCTTCTAACAACTCTCAGCACGCTACAGTTCCCAAAGGGGCCTTAGAGAGGTAAGAACATGTTGTAGACTTCATGTGTGTTTGTGATGCAGTGTGCCTTGCCGCTCTCTAGATTGTTTTTGTGTATTGTTGCGCTTTTGTATGCCTTTGGACTTCTTGTTTTCAGCTCCACCTCCAGCTCTCAACTCAGAGCTGGTGAGAGAACCAGGAGATTCTCTCCCTACCTTAGAGGTGTGGCAGGGAGGTTATGACAATTACAGTTTTGGGGAGGTTGTCATCAGGACAATCCAACATTCAGTAACCCTGCTTAAAGACCTTCACAGCTTGGAAGGGTGTGAGCATTCTACAGATGGGGAGCTACATCTGCAAAGGCCCTCTCCCTCTCTTGCCACCCTCCAAACCTCCCTCACTGGACTGTATGTATCACCATTGTGTGTTCCAGACCCACTGCATGTTCGTTAGGTTGGGTGTTTAATGTGTGCCAATGTCTCAATCTCTGCTCAGACGAGCATTTCTGTGAGCACATAACGACATATGTGTGTGTGTGTGTGCGCTTGCATGACTGTTGCACTCTAATGGTTATTCTCTTGTCTTGCTTCTTGTGCCGTTGCCTTTCTTGTGTGGGCTGCTCTCTGTTTGTCACTTCAGTCACCGCCAGTCATGGAGGAAAAGGTAATTTGAGAGAATCTGTATCTGTTGGGTTGGGAAATCTTTCTTTGCGGGGGACTAGCTGTGACCATTAACAGCACTTTTGCTGTTTTGTGTTGATGTGAGACAAGCTGGTGAGTCGAGGCAGGGCAGCCTATTTCCCTAGGCTCTAAAGAGGCAGACGAAATGGTCTCAGGTCACACCAACATATGTTTGACGAAGAACAGGGTCCATCATTTGAACTGGGCATCGCTGCAGCACCTGATATCCTCACACAGCAACCAGGGCACACCTGCACCATACATTTAAAGCCGTATTATACCGTTTTAATAATCGTGGCTGCCCTCAAAGAATCTTGGGAATTGCACTTTGCTAAAAGTGCTGAGAGTTGTTAGGAGACACCCCTATTCATGCCACAGAGGTATAATTTCCAGAGTTTCTTAGCAATTACTCTCTCTCAGGGAATCCTGGGAATTGTAGCCTTGTGGGGGGAATAGGGGTCTCCTAGCAGCACCCTTAAAAAAACCTACAACTCTCAGCACCCTTAAAAAAACCTACAATTCCTAGGATGTTTTGAGAAAAACCATGACTGTTAAAGTGGTATCATTCTGCTTTAAATATATAATGCAGATATGGCCTAGGATTCCACTACTGTAGTAGGGCCTATTGAAACCTTTGGCTTTCCGTCCTTCCTATTGCCTGAGGCCTGGGATTACAGAGTGGTAGCAGAAGGCAGCTGGGAAGCTGCAATTTAAAAAGGCCCATAATGCCCCGGGGCAGCTCTCTGTCAGGGCATTGTGGGTAATTGCAATGAAGAGCAGTTCATAGCTGCCCGCTGCAGAGTGCAGTGTTGCCAAGCTGTTTACCACTGCCTACAAGCTCACTTGGTGGGGCTGGGGTGTAGTGGGGCCATGGAGGCTACTTTCCTATGGTGCCCTCACACTTGGCGCTAGCACTAGTTCAAATCCTGACAGAGGTCACTGCAACGGGTAGACTTGCGGTGCATCTAGGAAGAGCTAAGTGTCCTTGGAGCAGAGGCGGGCCACCTTTCCCCTCTGAGGGCCACCCGTACTCTGTGGGTGTGGTGGGGGAGGAAAGCATTTGACAGGTAGGTTGCTTCTAACAGTCTTAGCTTTTGTCAGGCGTTCAAGCCTAAAGTTAGAGATCACTTCAAAGACAGGAAACTGCAAGCAAGCTGGAGTCAAACTTCAGACAGATCCAGGAAGTTCACAGGCCTAAAAGCCTTTGTAACTTGTCCCAGGCAATGGATTGGCCTTTCACTGTCACCTGACATCCCTGGCCATGAAGATTATGGGCTTTTTATGTGAGCCTGTTGGCAAGAATTATGCCCACAGTACCCCATTCAGCAGTTCAGCAGTTAAGAGGACCTAACAATAGGCTATCTCATATCAAAACCAGCGGCGAAAGGAGAAGTGATAAGGCTTTAACAAAATTGAACTGCAGGTGGCACTGTGGTCTCTAAACCACTGAGCCTAGGGCTTGCTGATCAGAAGGTTAGCGGTTCAAATCCCCGCGACGGGGTGAGCTCCCATTGCTCGGTCCCTGCTGCTGCCAACCTAGCAGTTCAAAAGCACGTCAAGGTGCAAGTAGATAGATAGGTACCGCTCTGGCAGGAAGATAAACGGCATTTCTGTGCGCTGCTCTGGTTCACCAGAAGTGGCTTAGTCATGCTGGCCACATGACCCAGAAGCTGTCTCCGGACAAATGCCAGCTCCCTCGGCCTATAGAGCAAGATGAGCGCCACAACCCCGGAGTCGTCCGTGACTGGACCTAACGGTCAGGGGTCCCTTTACCTTTACCAACATCCTTTAGTGAAGCCTGGCCAAGCAAGTTATATCACTATACACAAATGCTGCTAAGATCACCAAATAAAGGCCCCTCTTTTGTCGGAGACACATGTACCTGGCTCTCACTGGGACCCTCATTATAGCTTCAAAAGAGTTGCTTCCCTCCCAGGATAAATAGTAAATTCAGAGGTGGGTTTTGGTTGGCACTGGGTGATGTCAAAGCCTTCTCCACCCATGTCGTAGTCCCAGTCCAGAATCGCTGCCCCCCACCAAGCAAAAACGACTTGCTTTTAAAAAACACACAGAGGCAAATGCAAAGATTCATATAAGGTAATGTGTGGCCTTATCCATTATTTTTTTGCTGGAAACTACTGGCAATCAGTTTCCTTGACTGATCCCAATTTATCTGACTGGGGGGAGAAATCCCTCCCCCTACTGAAGTGTTGGATGCCCCAGCACAGAAATTCATGTCTTCAAGCGAGAAAATATCCTGTTGGGCAATTTTGTCACCATTTCCCCACCCCCATGCCCACCTACAATAAAATGTGTTTGTCTTGACACACACACACCCGTTTGCTGGTTTAACTCACCCTCAAAGGAGTTTGAGCATGTCTCACCAGCCCTTGCGTTCACTGCCTTTGCTCTTCGGATTTCCGGGGGTTTTGAGTTCCATTACAGCAGTTTCACACAAGGTCACAAGCCGATTGCTCGTAACTGCCTCTCAGCTGGATCCCTGGGGAAATGGTTTTCTGTGTTCAGCAGAAGCGGTGATCCATACCAGGAACAGCAGGGAAAAGGCTTGAGGCTTTGCTGCAGCACCAGCTTTGGCATAAGCTCAGAGAAGCTCAAGTGCAGTTAAGGCTGCCAGTCTATAGAGTGTTGCATGAAACTCCACCTCCGCTCCCTGCTCAATTCATGCTGGAAGAAAAGTGTTTTGCAAGTTCAAAGCTGCTCTACTCCCCTTGCCAGCATAGAGGTTCTAGGTTGAGCAAGGGGAACCTCTGGCATGAGGTTGGAGTTTTCTTCCCATCAGCTCCAGCCACCATGGCCAACTGTCAGGGATGCTTTAAAGCCCTATACGGCCTAGGACCCTCGTACCTACGGGACCGCCTCTCCTGGTATGTCCCACAGAAGAACTTACGGTCTGCAAATAAAAACATCCTGAAGATCCCAGGCCACAGAGAGATTAGGCTGGCCTCAACTAGAGCCAGGGCTTTCTCGGCCGCGGCTCCAACCTGGTAGAACGCTCTGTCACAAGAGACTAGGGCCCTGCGGGACCTGACATCCTTCCACAGGGCCTGTAAGACAGAGCTGTTCCACCAGGCCTTTGGTCAGGGCGCAGCCTGACCCCCTCCTCTGGCAATCTGCACAGAATTTTGCTTAATGGTTGCCATCAATTTGATTTTAATTAATTTTTATAATGAAAGGTTTTTAGAATGTTGGATTATTTTGATTGTTGTTAGCCGCCCTGAGCCCAGCTTCAGCTGGGGAGGGCGAGGTATAAATAGAATTTATTTATTATTATTGTTATTATTTTTAATAATAGTAATAATAATAATAATAATAATAATAATAATAATAATAATAATAATAATAATTTATTTATACCCCGCGCCTCCCCTCAGGGCGGCTAACAACAGTCAACACAATCCAACATTCTAAAAACTTTTCACCATAAAATCAATCAAAAACAAATTAATGGCAACCAGCAAGCAAGACCCTGTGCAGATTGCCAGAGGAGGGGGTATTTATTCAGGGGGTAATTTATTCAAAGTTGTATACTGATTGAAATTATCAGTAAAAGCAGCAAAAAACCAAACCAAACATCCAACCAACCAACCAACCAGCCAGCCAACCAACAAACAACAAACAAAAAACTTATGAGACTGTAGTGACAGCAATGGATCTAGGATCACCGCTAAACTAAACACCTATTCCTTCAGAGGAAGTGCAGTTACCCAGCCCAATTCTTGGGGTTGATGTGTGAATCCTGTGCTGAAAGGTTTAAAATTCCGCACCAGGAAATACAGAATTTTGTGAGTAGTACAAACCACTCAGATTTGCATTATGTGTCTCTGTTTTTCATAAATTATTCCACAGTTTTATTCATTCATTTGCCTTTTTGTATAAACAGATCTGGTTTGACTTCAGAAGGATTGTTGCTCACTGGTGCAGAGCACACACTTTGCATGCCAATGACCCATAATTCAATCTCTGGTATCTTCAGGTAGAGCCAGGAAATACTCTTTCCTGAGACCCAGGAGAGCTGCTGCCCATCAGCATAGACCAGGGATAGCCAACATGGCGGCCTCCAGGTGTTGCTGTACTACAACTCCCATAATCCCTGGCCATGCTAGTTGGAGCTGATGGGAAGTTCCACAACATCTGGTGGGCACAATGTTGGTTACCCCGGTGTAGACAGTGTTGACCTAGGTGGACTATTGTTCTGCTTTGGTATAAGGCAGCTTCCTATCCACTATTCATGGAACTATGCAGGTGCCAATGCCCCAACTTCCGCAAAATGTATGCCGCCACCCCACTGGCTTCAGAGATTCCAGCAGGTACATACACTTTTGAGCCTATTTTCACACCCAGATGTCTGGAAACTTGGTGTCTGTTTTTTAAAAGGACTTTCCACTTCTTGGGCAGTTGAATCTTATGGGAATGTTAATGGGTTGTCCTTGGGATACTTGGCCCACTGTTAACTATGATGGGTTTGTTTTGCTGCTTTCTCCACGTCAAGGATCTGCTGGTTTCCTAACTCTTTCCCATGCTCTCTCTTTCTCTCCTTGTCTCTCTCTGACTTTCCTTTTCTGTCTCTAGCATGAAGAGGCGTCCCAATTCTCTGAACATCCCCCTCACAGATGACATGGTACGTGGGCAGGTGGGCGCCAAGATCGCCCCCGCAGTGGACCACTGGCATCTGAGTGACCTCGGCCAGCTGCAGTCCAACTCCGGCTACAAGGTTTTTCTAACACCATCATGGAAGCGAGGGCATCCTTGCCTACTTGTCAGCAGCACCTCCATCAGGACAGAGAGACCTCTGTGTGTCTGTAACCCTTTGCAGCTCATAGCCATTTCTTTGCTGATGCTTTGCTCAGCTAAACTCCTGTGTGTGATGAGTGTTCTTATCCTAAAGGTGTTTTGTTTTGTTTTGCCTGGGACAGCAGTATTTTAACATTCACCCATCAGCTAGCATACACTCAAGGTGCTTCCATCAGGACAATTTATTATGGAATCGATGTTGCCCCTGCTCAGAATTTCTTTTTGCAGTCTCCATGTTGTCCTAAAAATACTACCCCGTGCTTTTTCTTCATATAATCATATAACCCAGATTTACTCTCACCCCACAGAAAATCCAATTTTAAAAACCCCAGTCTATATCTGCAGTTATTGGTGTGCCAGCTCAATGGCATAAATTGTTTGGTGGGTGGTTTGTTACATGCATGGCAATGCATCAATGGCTTCCCTCAAAAATCATATCAGAAGTCCCCTATTTCTGACATAGAGCTCCAATTTCCATGGTTCCCCAGGAAGATGGACTGATTATTAAACTACTCTGGAATTGTAGCTCTGTAAGGGGGAATGGGGGACGCGGGTGGCGCTGTGGGTTAAACCACAGAGACTAGGGCTTGCTGATCAGAAGGTCGGCGGTTCGAATCCCCGCGACGGGGTGAGCTCCCGTTGCTCGGTCCCTGCTCCTGCCAACCTAGCAGTTCAAAAGCACAAAATGCAAGTAGATAAATAGGTACCGCTCCAGCGGGAAGGTAAACGGCGTTTCCGTGTGCTGCTCTGGTTCGCCAGAAGCGGCTTAGTCATGCTGGCCACATGACCTGGAAGCTGTACACCAGCTCCCTCGGCCAGTAAAGCGAGATGAGCTCCGCAACCCCAGAGTCGTCCGCGACTGGACCTAATGGTCAGAGGTCCCTTTACCTTTACCCTTAAGGGGGAATGGAGTCTCCTAACAACTCTCAGCACCTTTAACAAACTACAGTTCCTAGGATGCTTTATTGGGAAGCCGTGTAATGTTTAGTCTAAATCCCTTTTTTTGTAACTTCTTTTAATCCTGACCTGGATTTCCTCTCCTCTCTGCCGCTGCCTTTTGCTAAGAAGGAGATATGCTATGCCCTGTGCCTTTAAACCATTCATAGCTTCCTGCCCCACAACAAAAAAAAGTTCCCTGAAGTTGGAAATGCAGTATGCTCACATACTTGGTAGCAAGGCTTTGTTGGGGTTGCCATATTTCTCCTCCCAAAATAGTGATTTTGAGGTTTTGGAGCTGTTTCCACTGCTTTGTTCATTGCGTTGCCATACATCCAGGTTTTTGCAGACATTTTGACAGTTTGGCTAACCCCCCCCCCTCCATTTTTACACCCGAAAACCAGCACATCAGGAATTTTCCTGACATATGGCAAGCCTATGCTTTTTTCTCTAGTTGGCAAGGTGCAAGCAAAATATCATCTCGGTGTTGTGCAAACAACATCCGGCACTAGTAAAACCATTAGGGAAATGAATGTATTGTTAGTAGAGAATGCACCACTGTCAAATTACATTACTCTGGTTTTTTAGTCTTTGATGGTCCCTTTGTGATAGGATTTCTGCTGCTAGCTTGTTCTTGTTACACACCTGAAAACAATTGGTATCCAAGACCGCATAGGCTATGTGAAGCTCGCCAGCACAGTATATACAGGACTTGAAATTCTGCTGCTCATTAAAGCATGGCATCCTTGCCTTTAAGAATGTATGGCTGCAAAGGGTTAAGTGGCCATCTTTTCACAGTCTCCATTGTCATTTTGCTGCGCTCTGTATGTGTGTGCATGTGTCAGCTGTGGAAGTATAGCTGGGTTTGCAGTAAGGGAATCCTTCTAGACTAATGTTAACAAGATCACCTCTGGCCTTGAAGAAATCACCATTCTCTAAATTGCCTGAACGAAAGCTAAGAGTTCAGCGGTGATTCTTGTGTTCTTACTTAAGTGGCAGGGATTTGGTGTAGAAGTCAGAAGTGCCTCTAGAAAAGAGGGTCCCCTTTCCTCCAGGGCTAGTCCATTGCTGGCACTGGTCCCATAGTGGTTCCTATCAGCCGTGAAGATAGCTGGAGGATGACTCCACGTGGCTCCTGCAGTGGCCAAATATGGTCCTCATCCAGTCTCCTAAAAACGAACTATGTACTATGGTCCTAGAACATCAATGGGGAACCTGTGGCCCTTCAGATGTTTGGGTGAAATACGTATGGTTTTGTGTAAATGTGTGTCTTTGTTTCAGTTGCACTGCTTTTCAGATGTTCGTATGTGCTCTTGTTTTTAAAAGTCCTGTCACTAGTGATGGTCCCTTGACTGGATCCTTTGGCTTGTTTTCTTCTGTAATTTGCCCCTAAAAAATGAGTCCAGCATTTGGTCATAATTATGAACCTTGCCACTTTGGGGCAACAACTGCCAGTGTGGTCTAGTGAGTAGAGAGCCTTGGTGCCTTCTGACTGTGTGGTTGACTGTTCCTTATATAATAAGCAAGGGTCAAATTATAACTCAGGAAGATGGGATTCACTAGCACCCATAGATGACACAAGGCCTCCAACACATTGTGGCTCCTTGTGGGTCATTATTCACCATTAAGCACTCAGGCCAAGGGGTGAGCCAAACATAGGACAAAAAAATCTGAGGCGTTCTGGAGGGAAAAGGAAAAAAGAGGATGTTACGTGAGGATATGAGGTATCAGAGAATAAAACACATAAACTAAACATGACTTTTCTTAAGCAGCACAGTGAATCTTAAAAGCTGCTAACGGGCCATTAAAAATCTTGGGAGAATTACAATATTTTTGTATGGTCTAATTAAATTTATCCTTCACAACAACTCTGCAAGGTAGGTTTGGTTAATGGTGACTTGCTTGAGGGCACCCACTTCCCTTGATTGCTAAATGGAGACTTGAACCTGGCTGTTTATCAAAGTCCAGACACAACATTCTAAACCACTGTACCACACTGGCCCTCATTTTTGTAGTGGCCGTTATAGGCTTTTTAGTTCATAGTGCTCATATATCACAGTGCTACAAGGCAGCCAGCTGGCCAGTAAATGGGAGGAAAAATTAACTGATGCATGTGATTGCCTCCCCACCCCTTCTCTTCCCACCCCCTCGAAACTGCTGTGCCCCTAGTGCCCGCCTGATGAAATGTCTGAGTCTGGACAGTCCTCGGCAGCTGCTACGCCCAGCACGACCGGAACAAAATCCAACACACCCACCTCGTCCGTGCCCTCTGCTGCTGTCACCCCCCTGAATGAGAGCCTTCAGCCCATGAACGACTACATCACCTCAAAGAACAACAAGCGGTCGCGGGAGAAACGGAATAGTAGAAATATGGAAGTCCAGGTCGCCCAAGAGACGAGGAATGTGAGCATAGGTATGGGTGGCTGAGAAACTTCTAACTTGTTTCCTATAGGAATGTGAGATGTGGACATAACATGCTAAGAAGGAATTATTATCCCATAATGGTGTAAATTAGCATATTCCTTATTTTTAGGGCTGCAAGTAGATTGCGGTGCCTGAGGTTGAGCAATGGACTGCCTCTTAAACCTAGCTAAGTGCGTGGATGTGTGTGTGGATGAAGAATTATTGGTGGCTGCATGAGATCTCTGCTGTTCTCTTTGGGTTGTCACCAATATCCTCCTTGATAAATGGAGGTGTAAATGCCTACCTCTGATCTGAAATGTTGGTTTGGTCTTCTTGACTATGCATTCCGTCCTACAGGGATGGGGAGCAGCGATGAGGGGTCAGATTTTCAAGATATCGATTCTACTCCAGAGCTGGACATGTGCCAGGATCCCAGACTGGAACGCACAGGAAACAGGTTTGGGTGCAGACATTCCCTTCCTTTAGGCATGCTGCCCAGGAGTGCAGAATGCAGCTTTTATTCATTTCGTGCCAGTCTGCAGCATTTCCATTCTTTTTCTCTTTGCATGACAGCCCTACTCAGGGGATCGTGAACAAAGCCTTCGGCATCAACACCGACTCGCTGTACACGGAACTTACTGAAGTTGGCTCGGAAGCCATTGGCGATGTGGATGAAGGAGCAGACCTCCTAGGTAAAGCCTGCTTCAAGAGTGCTGCTTTTGAAATTCTTATCTTATTTATCACAACAGCCCTTTGAGGTAGAGTAGCTGGAGAGATAATTAGGTAAAGAGCTGGAAGAAGTCATGCAAGTCTTTATGGTCTAGAGCAGGGATAGCCAACAGCTTCCCGATATACGATATCTTTATTGTCATTGTCCCATGCAGAACAATGAAACTGGAAAACTACATAAAACATTCAAAAACCCCTAAAAACTCTGAAACCCCATTTTAAAATACACTATACTATAGAGACCCCTTATGCTGCGTTTAGAACCAGAATTGCATTTGCATAGAAACTGTTTCTCAGGCGGCTAGTCCTGGCCTTTATAACCCTATACCTTCTTCCAGAAGGCAGAAGCTGAAAGAGATCGTTTCCAGGGTGCGTACTATCCTGCGCTATCTCTGCCGCTTTCTTATGGCACCTGACAGCATAGATTTGATCCAAGGTGGGAAGAGTGCACCCAATTATTCTCTCTGCAGTCTTTACAACCCTGGACAGCATTGTTTTTTCCTTGGCCGTGCAGCTCCCAAACCACACGCACAGACCATAAGTTAATACCTTCGGTTGTTGTAATCTAACTCCCATCATCCCTAACCATTGGCCAGGCTGGCTGGGGCTGATGGAAGCCCAGCAACATCAGGAGGGCACTGTGTTGGCTACCCCTGCTCTAGATAAGATGCAGAGATTGTGGCGATCAGATGTGATCAGCAAACATTGGGATGAAATAGAAAGGGCATTTCCCTCTGAATCATAGAATTGTAGAGTTGGATGTGATCCCAAAGATCATCTAGTCCAACCCCCTGTGATGCAGGAGTCTCAACTAAAGGATCCATTACAGATGACGACCCAACCTCTGTTTAAATACCCCCAATGAATGAGAGGCTACCACCTTCTGAGTTTCCACTGCCAAACAGCTCTTACCGTCAGAAAGTTCTTCCTAATGTTTAGTTGAACTTTCCTTTCCTGTCATTTATATGCATGTAGTCCACAGAATTCTGTGACTTTTATGCAAATTATGCAAATTAAAGCAGAGTTTCATAAATTATTTTGCCTAATTTACTCTGCTGTTTTAGACTTGGAGGAGGAGCCATATAGGGCACTGTAGGGCACAGATGTCTATCTATGCTCTATTACTGGAAATCTCGCCCTATGTTTTTGCTTTTGAGATATCACCACATATTGCCCACATCCTTTCAGGCATACCGCTTCCCAACTGTAAAGAATATAAATTTTTTAATGAACTGATTTTGGAAAACGGAATTCTGTAATCAGAATTGTGTCCTGTAGTTTTTCTTCCCAATGTGAGGAATTGCAGTCTACACATAGCCAACAATGACCCTGAGAAGTAAACAGTGTCAAATAAAATTAATAAATGGTTTACCTGCTATATTGCCAAGCTGCTAATAAAAGCAAAGGAACAAGTAGACCAGCTAATAAGTGTTACATTGATAGCCCAAAAAGTAGAATGCAGAATTATCAACGCCCAGAAGTCTTATTTAGCTGTCACTTCCAACACTTTAATTTCCTTTCTTCATCTTGAGTCCTTGTCACACACCAAATATATTTCCATGCTCAAATTCATGCTCACTACCACATGTTCACTCCCTCTCCCCTGCAACATTCCCACTGAACACGGCTAGATCATGTATCACCATTTACGTTATCATTATTTCATTAGCTAAATTTATATTGTACTTATTCATTGGCCTGCTCAAGGGTAGCACACCAAATCAGTATTTCCAAAAGCAATGGCAACAGTCAGTTAAAAATCATGGGTTGTATCCAGCTAAGGCCACATTTACCCCATACAAGCACTATGATAGCACTTTGAACAGTCATGAGCTCTGGGGAACTGTAGTTTCTTTAGTGTGTTGAGAATTGTTAGCAAAGCTCTATGCCCCTCACAGGGCAACAGTTCCCAGAATGGTTTAACAACCAATCCCTCTTCACAGGAACTCTTGGAATTGTAGCTCTGTAACAAATCTCGGTACTCTTTAACAAATGACAGTTCCCAGGATTCTTTGGGCTATGACTGTTTTAAGGTGCCATGAGAGTGCTTTAAATGTGTAAATGTGGCTCAGGTTTTAGTTAGAGAAGACCCATTGGATTGTGTCCAGTGCTAGTCCTGCTCATAGTAGACACACTGAAAGTAATGGACATGACTTAAGTTAGGTGTGTTAATTTCAGAGGGTGTACTCTGCGTAGATGGATTCAAGCCATCAAAATTAATGGAGTGAGATGTTAATCATGTCCGTTATTTTCAGGGGTGTTCTCTGAGTAGAACTAGCATTGAATACCACTGAATGGTTATATCAAATTAGGGCTTAACACAAATGCCCCCAAATTTTGTGCTTCTGTGGCCATTTGGATTTGGAGGAGAGATTTTCTGGGGGTGGGAGGGTTGACATTCACCTTCAGACCCGCCCCCTCCTCCCGATTCTCCCACTGGTGGCCGCCATTGTTATGTGATATTTGTCATTCCTCCCCTCCTCCCAAACACAGTGACCCAGAACAAGGGGCATTGTTTGTGTGGGATGGGAGGAAATGGTAGTTTGGTCACTGGAGGAAGTGTTCTGATGTGGCTGCTTGTTTAGCCCTGTAATGGCTAGACTAATATCTTTTTTCTTTTCATTATCTGACCAGAATCTAAGAGGGCTGGGCGATTAGCCAATCAAGAATAGCTGTGGCTCCTCAGAGAATGGGGGAGCGGGGGCAGGGCAACAGCTGAAATTTTACTTCTAGGTGGCCAGACTATTTTGGCGTGTAAAACTTATTTTTACCTCAACTAAAAGGGGATATTTGGTGATGAGAGGAACCCAAAGGATGTGCAAATGGTAAGTGTTATGAATTGCCTATCTTAAAGCAGAGGAGATTCAATTCAGAGCTTAATACTGTCACGCAGGCCTGCTCAGCTTGCATCCCACTGAGCCAAAGGCAGCCCACCAGCATTGCGCATGGCCCACCGCCGGCTCAAGGAGCCTCCTGTTTTTACTGCTTTTCTTGCAAGTGTACACAATTCCCCTCACAAAAAAAAATGAGCAGGGACAATAGCCCACTGGTAGAGCACCTGCTTTACATGCAGAAAGTCCCAGGTTCAATGCTTGGCATCTACAGATAGGGCTAGAATAGACCTCTGCCTGAAACCCTGGAAAGCAGCTTCCAGTCAGTATAGATAATGTGAAGCTGAATGGACCAAGGGCCTGATGTGGTTGGTATAAGGCAGCTTCCAGAAAGAGCTGTGGCTCATTGATAAAGCATGCAGAAGTTCCCAGGTTCAGTCCTGTGATGGCCTGGGACTCGGGCTCGGAGCCAGAGGAGTCTCAGTCTGCACCAGATCCTTTGCCTCAATCTGCACAGGTTTCCCTGATTCTGAAGAGCCCCAGTCTGCAGAGGTTTCCCTGCAACAAACACCAGCTGGGCCGAGTCAGGGGCCTGAGCCTGCCCTGGCTCCAGATGCGGGGATTACCTTGTTGCCTTCAGCTGGGCAATCATTTACAGCTGCTCCACTACCAGTTGGGTTAGGAGAGGCTGAGGCGGCCTCTGGGTCTAGTAACCCACCAACATCTCCCAAGCTGCAGAGACTGAGGTCTGAGAGAAGGAGAGACCTGAGTACTCACAGGAGGAGTGTTCGCCTCCGGGCGAAACAGGGAGGAGAATCGCCGGGGGATCAGGACCGGCCATTACCCCGACAGAGATAAAAGGCTTGCTGGAGCAACGTTGCTGTTTGCCAGAACCTGCCTGTGATCCTGTGCCTGACCTTACCTGGTTTCCTGCCTCGTGTCCTTCCTTGGCCCTGCCGGACTAACTCCTCGCAGAACCCTTGGATTCGGGATCGGACCTAGACCGCGTTACTCAGGTTACCCCCAGGCCCAGCACAAGTCCCCAGCACCTCCAACATGGGGTTGCACATGTTCCTATTCTGAAACCAAGGAGAGCTGCTTACCAGTCATTACAGGCAGTACTGAGCAGAAATGGACTAATGGTCAGACTCGGTATAAAGTAACTTCCTATGTCCCTCTGAGGGCTGCTGCCAGACAGAGCCAACAGTACTAGGCTAAACTGATCAACTGTTAGGCCTGGGTTAAGGCCATTTCCATTTTAAGGCATTAGGGCCATAATCCAATTCCTGTTGGGCTGCGTTTGATTTAGTGGGTCTCAAGCTGTGCCAGCTTTCATGAATTTTTGGAAAGGCTACATAGAGCGCTGCAGATGGTCGTAAGCATTCCAACAAATTAGGTTATTCAGAATACGTTTTTATTATACCATTTGCCATGGTTGAGAAGACAAGGCTTAAGTCGGGGTTTGTAGGAAGTCTCCAGGCTCCTCACTTATATCCTCATCTGGGGGGGGGGGGAGTGATTTCCTCACCCTCATACTCTCAAATGTCCCATATGTAGATTCACACCATTTGCAGTCCATAGCAGGTCCTGTCTTTACTATTTCATGCCTTTTGACATTGAAATGGCAAGATCATTGTTAATTTTTTGTTTCTCTTCTTTAAAAAAATCCAGATTTTTTTTTATTTTGTTGGTTTCGGTCACTGATTGACTCTTTTTCTTTCCTTCCCCCCGATTCCTTCCCCCCTACCCCATCCTGTATCTCTGTGCTTCGCTGGACATGGCCCATAGGGGAGTTTTCAGGTGTGTATCTCTCCTCTGTTCAGATTCTCTGTTTCCTCCAATTTTTCTTTCTTCCTTCTCCTTCCCCCTTTCTTGAATTTTAAATTGAATGATGTGGGTACACACGTGTGATACTCCCCTGCTGTTGTCCAATCACGGTTGGCTTTGCGGACTTCGTCCCGCCTTTCCCTTGTTTGATTGGCTTGCGTGACTTAAGGTTCCAAACCCAATTGAACATTCTCTGCTTTTTGCTCACATGTTACATTGCGGTAAGCTTTATTTCTAACCCCTACCCCCGGCTTTTTGCAGCCTCACTCCACGATCTGCTTTTTTTTACCTCCCTCTTTGAATCCTAGGGTAGAAGGTGGGGAACCATCTGTTACTTCGTGTTTCCTGTAAGGTGGGATTTTTCCTTCCTTTTAGGGCAGGCAATGAACCCAAGTGTGGGTTCCTCATTCAGAGAGTGAGCTAAAGATAGGAGGTTTATCCATCTTGCTGATTCCATTAATAATTAGTCCTTTCCCTCCCTCAGGATGGCTGCTGGGGGTAAGAGAAGGTTTGGGACTCAGTGCTTGCAGGATGGGGGCTGAGCTCTCAAGTTTCGCAGCTTGTAAGTTTGGAAAAGGCTGAGATGGTCAGTCAAGAGTTCTAGCTGAAGGAGAAGTGTTGGAGGTCCAAGGGCATCTTTTCTAGATGAACTTGCTTAAATCAGTGGTGCAGTTAGCTAATTTAAGACTCTAGACCAGGGGTGGAGAACCTGATGATGTTGAACCTCCACCTCCCATCACATGGAAGGCCTATAGCTCAGTGGTAGAACATCTGCTTTGCATGCAGACTATTTCTGGGTCAATCATTGGCATCTCCAGGTAGGGCTGTGAGATACTCCTGTCTGAAAACCTGGAGAGCTACTGCCAGTCAGCATAGATGATACTGAGCTAAGTGAATTAGTATAAGGTGACTTCCTAGATTACTATCCCTGACCAATGGCCATGCAGCCTGAGGCTGATGGGAGTTGGAGTCCAACAAAATCTGAAGGGCCTCCAGCCCTGCTCTCTATAGACAATGATCTTATTGGAGTGGGGTGGCTCTTTAGATGGTACAGTGGTACCTCTGGATGCGAACGAGATCCGTTCCGGAGCCCGTTCGCATTCTGAAGCAAACGCAACCGGCGTCTGCGCGGATTGCGATTCGCCGCATCTGCGCATACATGTGACATCATTTTGAACATCTGCGCGAGCAGCGAAACCCGGAAGTAATGCGTTCCGTTACTTCCGGGTCGCCGCGGAGCGTAACCTGAAAACACTCAACCTGAAGCACGTTTAACCCGAGGTATGACTGCATTGTGCATTGACACCACTTCCTTCAGCATGTGGAAAGTCTGCCCTGTTGCGTTAGGAAGCCCTTGGGCTCATTCTGCTGAGTGGGCCCCTGGGCCTCTACCCCAAAGTCCTGCCTTGACAGCACCATGGCTTAAGTGGTACAGACTGGACAGTTTCCCTGGATACAGTTCTGGTCCCCATCTCAGGAGGATATCCTGGAACTGGGAAAGATTGCAGAAAGCAGAAACAAAACCATGACAGGTCTGGAACATTTCCTCATATATAATATAAAGAAAGCTTAAAGCATTTGAGGCTTCAGAGCTTTTAAGATAAAGATGGGCAAAGGTTCAGGGAGCACAAAGGACAAGATAGAGGTTTATGAAATGCTTCAGTAGATAGAGGGAATTTCTGGAAACTTCGGTTAGTTATGTTTGCTTTCGTATTGTTTCGGAGAGTGTGAATTTGATAAATTTGCCTTTGAACGTGAACTGAATTGAATTTCTCCCCATTCTTATTGGCCACACGTGATTGCCTGTCGATTTGTGAGCACACTAGGTGTGCACACTTAGTATCATTTCTGAAACTGGAGCATCCACACTTCCCTCCAGGGCTCTCCCAGTAAGGGTGGGAAAGTAGGATTGCTTTTTTTTACATGTAAATGTTCATTGTAGTCATGTTTGAAATGTTTGCGGAAGGGCCATAGCTCTGTGGTAGAGCATCTGCTCTGCATGCAGAAACTCCTCTGAGTTCAAGCTCCAGTATCTCTGCATAGGGTTGAGAACGTCCTCACTTAAAATCCTGAAGAGCCACTGCCAATCAGTGTAGACAGTATTGAGCTAGACGGACCAATGATCTGACTCAGTATAAGGCGGCTTCTTATTACTGAGTTGTATGACTTGTAAACACAATCCTTTGTGAAAAACGTGTCCGGTTTTGACCAAAGGAGAAAGAAAGAGAAGGGGTGTGTGTGTCTGCAAAAGTTCCCTTCCTTTGATAATAGCAGTCTACCTCTGCTGAAGAACTCTTTACACTGGACCCGGCCCAGTGCAAATAGGAAATAGATTCATTTCCTTTAAATATTTATTATTTGCTGCCAACCCAAGATTGCTGCCTTTTTTCCCAAGCATCCGTCCAGCTGAAAATCAGATTCGGGGTCTCCCAACAGCCCCTTTGCCCCAATTTTACTGTCCTCTCCTCCTGTTTTTCCCCTTAACCTGACCCATCCATGCTGTTGCTTTGGTTCCCTTCCGTAGAGGATGAGAGGCCCAAAAGACCTTTGCCTATCCACGGAGGATAATAAGGATGGAACCAGGAGTTGCTAACTTGATCTGTTCATTCATTCAAAATCGGAGACTTTCTTCCCTGCTTAGCTGGATCAGAGGCAGAGAGTGGTTCTTGCTGCAGCATAACTAATTTCCTTGCACGTACGTGCTAAGAGAGCACCACCGATTTGCTGTTTACAGATTTGTATTTAATGGCTGCTTTTTTCTCTCCCTTTCTTCCCCTATTTTTCTCTTCTTTGTCCCTATCTCTTTCTGTACCCCTGACCCCACCCCTCTTTTCTCATATGGAATGACTTTCATAGTGCGGGATGATTTCTTTGGTAAGGCCAAGGCCTTTTTTAAACATATGGGTGTTCTCCTCCCCCTTTCTGTTCATTCAGCATCTCTTCATCCTTTTTTTTCTTCTTCTCTTTCTTTTCTTCTGGGATTTCTCGGGACTCTCTTTTGTTTCGTTCCCGTGATGGTGATGGTGTTGCTTTGTTGAGAAGAAGTAGGTGATTCTCCCATCACCCATTGTTTGGGAGAGATTCTTTTATGTTTGGGGATGTAGGTGGTTATTCACTTTGATGTTTCAAACAGCTTGCAGGATGCAGGTCAAGAAATATGGCTGTGAAATGTAATGCATTTCCTGGTTTGTTTTTTTTCTGGGAACTGTAAACAAACACACAAAACACATACAGCACTCTTCACGGAAATATTCTATATACACAATTGACTCCACCACACTTCACTTAGGTTGCTGTGGGAGCCAGGGCTTCTTATAAAATTCCAGACACACAATTAATGTGCTGCTTTTCATGTTTTGAAAACCCTTAGCTTTGAAACCACTTTGTATTCAGAAGAAAAGACTAGCCCTGGCCTTTTTTTTTTTTTTACCTGAACCACTAGCTTTCTAGAAGCAAGGAGCACTCAGTTGTGGCTTCTTCCCAACTGTATTTTGAAGCGGTAACATGGGGATGTTGGCAGGTGGTGCCATCATCATTATTATTCTAATTATCATCATCATTATTATTAGACAAATTTATAGGCTGCTTCATGGCCAAAGTTGGTATGTGGGGGAGATAAGTATATGGCCCACTGGCCGGATCCAGTCCTGCAGTAAGGAATTGGCTACTCCACCTGAACTGCCATTGCACATCCAGCATTGCACAACTGCCATGCCTTCACCCTCCAGCTATTGCTCTGTACTTGGCTCCAGTTCCTGGACTGCAGTGCTCTGGCAAAAACCAAAGTAGATTCTGAAATCGGCCTATGTTTGTCATGCTTGATGTAGTCTGTGCTACAAAACAACAACAACAACAACAAAACCACACCAAAAGATCTTGTGCCAAGAAAAAGAAACGTAAAAATGATGCAAGCCAGCAAAACTGCATATATTCACTCAGGTTGTATAACTTAACTACTCATAGCCTTGGGCCTGAGCAAAGGTCTTTGCAAAGTATTGACACCTGCTCTTAACTGTCAGATATCTGAGCTTCCGCTGTTCCATGCTTGTGATAACCACCTGGCATTCTTCATACAGTTTCAAGCCTATTTTTGCAGTCTTAAGGGCTACAAATTTGCTAAAGGGGCGAGACTTGCAGTATTCTCTGCTCTGTTATAGATTGATGCAGTCTTGTGATTTTCATATTCTGGATTCATACTTCTGACTTATATCCCGTAGGCTCAGGATGATTTCCATTATTTCTGAAAGAACAACAGACCTTGCCTCTCTGCAATATGTTTTGATTTTTGAGTCCAAGTATCTCCAGTTATCCAGGGACAGAAAATACCCTGCAGCCACATTGCCCAGGCACCTAAAAACTGGTGCTAGTGCCTTGAAATATTCACACACCCCCAACCTGCAGACCTTGGCAAATCAGTGTGTAAAAAAGATGCTATTTACATTTCCCCTTCTCCCAGCAGCCGGGATATAAAAGGTCATGCCACACTTTCTTTCATTTTTTAAGTGTACTCCTATTTCAAATGTACACCAAGAAACATAATGTGGGAATGAAACACATGCATGTGTCATGCAGGTACACAAATTGAGTACCTGGGTTTGGCAGTTCCTCCATGTGGAGTCTACATGAAATGGACTGAATGTCCGTGAAATGTGCAGAGTGGCCTATAGCTTGCCTTCAGATTGGGATTCTTAATCTCCATTATTGCATTTAAGTTTGTATTTTTGTTCTCTGCCCCAATAGACAGTATGAAGATCTCATGCTGCCTGAAACATCAGAAGTGATTTATTTATTCCTGTCTTCTTGATGGTTGTAGTGTATTTTTCCTTTCTCTATATCTATCTAACTTTATTTTTTTAAAAAAAACACCTGCTGCTTCTTTGCCATTCTTGCTGGGGAACTTGCCTCTGCCATCATCAACCCGTCCCATCTCATTGTTGGGAAGAAAGTCTGTGTACTTGCCTGAGTGTGTTGTGCTGTATTCTCACTTCCTGTACACTGCCATGACTCTCTTTTTTAAGCGTTTCATTTGTACTGAGTGTGTGTTTGTCGCTTTCCACAAAAGCAAGCAGAACGAACAGCGTAAAAGCATGTTTCTCTACACAGTGTGAAGTGGATGCGTGCGTGAATGTTGAAAGCATCCGTGGGTTCATGAGAACAGTTGAAATGAGACTAGGTAACTAAACATTTCCCTTCCATTCTGTAATGGAAGGAAATTCTAGTCCCCCTATACTGCACTCCCAACATTTGGGACGGAGGCTCTCCTTAACTTTGGCTGCAAACACACCCTAAATTTAAAGCACTTGAATTCCCCCGGAGAACCCCATGAAGTGTTGTTAAGGTGTGCTGGAAACTACAGTTCCCAAGGTTCTTTGGGGAAAGCCATGTGCTCTAAATGTATGGGGTGTATGCAGCCTTCGTAAGGTCACCCAGTGAGTTTTGCAGTGAAGCAGGGATTCGTACTCTAGACATGGCTCTTTTTTGCTTCCTGTTCTGCATTGGCAACTTTCATGCACAAAAGCAGCAATAGCCAAAGAAGGGTTCAAACCAGGCAGGAGGAACCTGTGGCCTGCCAGGTGCTGCTGAACTGCCATCTAAATTGTAAATCTAATATATTATCTATATCTATCTATCTATCTATCTATGTATCTATCTATCATCTCCCACCTTTTCCCCAATGGAACTCAAGGTAGCTTAGAGATTAAAAAAAAGAAGTGCTAAAAGTTCAGGGTTGTTTAAAAAAGAAAAAAAAAAAGAGATTGTGAAGCACTCCAAAAGCATCTCTCAAAACTGAAGGAATGAGCAGTAAAATGGCAAGTGCAATTCAGCGCAAACAATTATAAAGTGATGAATGTTGTCCCCCCAAAATATGCTTACATTCATAACTCCCTTTAATCTCCGTCAGCATAGCTGATGGTCAGGCATGATGGAAGTTGTAGTCCGGCAACATTTGGAAGGCCACAGGTTTTACACCCCTGCCCTACTAAGTGTGTTTAGGATAATGTCATATGTGGGGGGAAACCCAAAGTTTGTGCAAGATGTATCTAAACTTTCACAAATAGTGTATTTGCCAGATGAACAGAGCTGGAATAGTGATCTGATTTCTCTAGAATTACCTTCACCAACTTACTGCACTCCAGATGATTTGGATAACAGCTGTAATTAGCCCCAGCCTGATGGGAGTTGTAGTCTAAAACATCTGGAGGGCAACAAGTTGGGGAAAGCTGCTGTAGAGTGTGCATGTTTAACAAGTGTATTGAGTATGTGACTAATAGTAAGATTTCATTCTTCCTCCTGTCCTTCATCTTCCCAGCAACAACTCCATAAAACTAAAAAGATGAGAGGAGGGAATGGCAGCCTAGTCTCATATATGGAGCTTGCTGCAGTAGTTATGGAGACTAAGGTCACTTCCCACATCTGTCCTTGCAAAACTGGGAAGTGTAGTTCTGTGAGGGGAGCCAGTGATCTGTAAGAGAATTCTTAGCCCCCTTGTCAAGCTACAGTTCCCAGCACTCTTTGGAAGGGGCAACATGATAGTTAAATGGAGTGCTAATATATCCACAAAGTGGGAAAGACTCAATTGGGATTTTTTTTTATAACAGCAGTATAACATTTCAGAGCTGACCTCACTAGCGAGCCCCTCTACTCTTCCCTTACCCACCAAAGAGCCAGTGTGGTGTAATGGTTAAGAGCGGTGGACTCATAATCTGGTGAACCGGGTTCGCTTCCCCGCTCCTCCACATGCAGCTGCTGGGTGACCTTGGGCCAGTCACACTTCTCTGAAGTCTCTCAGCCCCACTCACCTCACAGAGTGTTTGTTGTGGGGGAAGAAGGGAAAGGAGAATGTTAGCCGCTTTGAGACTCCTTAGGGTAGTGATAAAGCGGGATATCAAATCCAAACTCTTCTTCTTCTTCAAACCTCTTCAGAGATAGTTTCCTTGTGATGTCTAGCTGGGATTGGATCCTTCCACAGTGGTGCGGCACTAATCTGCATAGAAGTTCAGGGGAAGTCAGACAGTTAAGCTTCACTGTGTGACATTAGGTACTTCCAATGAAACAGTTGGCCCAACGGCAAAGTCTTTAAAGTTTCCCTTTGTCGTTGGCAACCTAGAGACCAGAAACTAGTGACTAGGAGGACTGAAATACGTGACAGATGATCGAATTAGATCAGAGCTGGTCCTTGGATAAACAGAAGAAAGTGGATGAGGAGATGTTTTTCTCCCTCTCTCATCATGCTTGGGGCCATTCAATGAAGTTGAATGTTGGAAGATTCAGGACAAACTCACATAAGAGGTATTAATGACCACCAACTTGGTGTAAAAGAGGATTAATGGAGGATGAGGCTATTTAGGGCTACTAGCCATGATGGCTACGCTTCTGTCTCCCCTGTTGGAGGCACTATGCCTCTGAATACCAGTTGTTGGGAACTGCTGGTGGGAAGAGTGCTGTTCTGCTCAGGTCCTGCTTTTGGGCTTCCCAGAGGCATGTGGTTAGTTGGCCACCATAAGAGCAGGATGCTGAACTAGGTAGGCCAACAGGGCTTTTCTTTTCTTTTCTTAACTTGCATCAAGTGGCTTCTATCTACGAATCAAAGTTGACCTGCAAGGGTGGAGGTCTGTTTCACTAGTATGTTCCTTGCAGGGAATGCACTGGCCAAACAGCACCCAGCAGGACTGAAGTGGAGAGGGTTTAGTTGTGTTCTACTTTGCTAGCATGTTCCCCCACAGGGATCACACATGCAAAGAAGCACCCAGCATGATTGAACCCTGCCCATCAGCTGACAACACCCAGTGATACCAGCTGATTGACAGGTGGTGTGGTTTTGGGGAAATGGCTTCACAGGTCAAATTCAACTCCCCGGCAGGCCAAGATTGGTGCATGAGCTGGACTTTCTCTACCCCTGCACTAATCGTTACCCTAAATTAGCTGTGCATAATATTGAACTTTGCTAATAACTCGCTGTGCTCATGGCTTGTGCTCTTGAATCCAGATTGAAAACAAGCAGGGTTGTGCGAAACAGAGGAGTTGAGTGACTCGCTCATTGGCTGGGCCTGTTCAAAAAGGTTTTAACATATTATAGTGGGGTGGGTCCAGCTTTTAAGTCTAAGGGCTTATGCACAATTACCTTTCCTCCACTCTTTCCAGGCACAGTCCACAATTTCAAGCTCTGGGTCTAAGCACTCCCCCCCCCCCTTTTTTTATTTTGCTCTGGACCTTTCCTCTTGAAAACCCATTCTTTCAAGCTCAATCAGAGCAAATGTCAATCCACAGAAAACCTGAATTGCTGTTTGTTCCAGTTCAACCTTAAAGAGCTGTTTTTTTGTGGGGAAAGCTTAGGGCAAAACAAACAAACAAAAACTGCTTGACCTTAGAGTGTTAATGTACAGATCTCTGCCTGGAAAGTGTGGGACAAAAGTTGAGTGTGGATAAGCCCTAAGAATAGCCATTTTAGTGCAGTTGTTTCTTCTGTCCCATCTCCTAAAGGAAGTCTCTGTACTTGAGTGAATGCATCCGTCTGCGTTTTCAGAAATGTTTGCTTCTGTTCCATGACCTCGACAGGGCGAGTGGCGCTTTGCACTGTGCAGCAAAACATATACGTTGCAGGCTCTCGAACTACGAGGCTGCTTCTCCTAAGTAAGAATTGGCCAGCAAAGCATAAGGCTTAAATCTTTCCAAAGGGTGCAGATCAAAATTGTGTGTTGCCTCGTGTTTTATTTTTTCTTTTCCACCCCTCCAGGGATGGGCAAAGAAGTGGGGAACCTGTTGATGGAGAACACACAGCTACTGGAAACAAAGTAAGACACCAGCTCATGCTCTAGAAACACTTTGCTTGTTTGCTTAGGTGTATGGCATGGACATGGTTGACTTCAGAGGACATTTGTGTGTTGCCACTTTGCTTGCTAGCATTTCGGTGACCACCAACTTAGAAGGCTTTAAAAGAGGATTAGACAAATTCATGTATAAGGGTATCAGTGGCTACTAGCCTTGATGGCTGTGTTCCACTGTTGGTAGTAGCATGTCTCTGATAATTGCAGGAAGAACTTCCAAACAGTGGTCCTTAAGAGGGTTGAGAATTGTTTCTGAAAGGGGTCACTTCTAGGGGTGTGGTGAGAAATTAAATAGGGGATCTCACAAAGGCAGACATCCATACTTGGTTTCTGCCAACAGAATCAGTGCTTCCCACAGAAAAGTCTCCGTACAACCTACCATACTGTAAAATCCATATAAATGCAGTTCAAAACAGCAAATTCATAACAAATATAACATTTGAAACCCACAATAATGTGCTAAATGAGTTTGAGTGTTGGGGGGGGGGAGGCTCGGTTAATTTCATTGTACACAGGTTGTACATTGACAATAAAGGTATTATTATTATTATTATTATTATTATTATTATTATTACTAAAAGCATCTGCAATAATCACGAAGAAACAAACCGCCCTTTCCCCCACACAACACAAGGATGATTGACAAGGGAACTAAATATTGTTATGCAAGAACCACGACAACAATTCCTAAGAAAGTAAAAGCTGCTTCAACGGGTGCAGGGCGAAATTCCCTGGGAAACCAGAGCCTACTACCCAAAAGCCCATTCTCTCTCTCACTGCTGTCCTCTAGACTAGGGTTGTAAGAAGGCATTGCTTTCAATCCTCCCCTATATTCATCACAGGCTGCACTGATACTTCTCTGCTGCAGATACTCTTCCACCAAAATGATGATATCCACCTCACTATCTGCTGTGGCACATACGTTTTTCTTTTCCTTTCCCCTGTCCTAAAGAAATGCTCTGAACATAGTGAAGAACGATTTAATTGCAAAGGTAGACCAGCTCACCGGGGAGCAAGAGGTGTTGAAAGGTGAGCTTGAAGCAGCAAAGCAAGCGAAAGCTAAGATGGAAGCTAGGATCAAGGAACTCGAAGAGGAACTGAAAAGGTGAGTGTCCTGCTATGTGTAGGCAAGTCATTCGGGACAAAAAAAGAAGGCTGATGGGTGCTAGATTCCAAGGCGATCTGTAGGGCAGCACTTGGGCTACCCTGGCTATTGTCGCAACAACACTTGGAGGCTCACAGGTTTTCCCCCTGACCCCTCTGCTAAATGGACCCTCCCACAGCACCACATCCCAGATCTTCATGAGCAAAAGCAAACCTGCAGGAGACCCAGCTGTGGTCCTTCTGTACGTATCACATTTGGTATGGCCCTCTCTACATGCCACACTCAAACAAAGAACTCAGGTGAATATTGCTGTGTGAAAAACGAGGTGGACAAATCTTGCTTCTCATTATTGTTCTTGTATTAAATCCCCCACCACCACCTTTGTAACTATTACCAAAAGTGGTCCAGTTTACATTTTGGGGGGAGCAGGGGTTCAGAATGAAGTATTACTGTCTTCTTCTTTTTACATATATGGATTGGGGTGTGTGTGTGTGTGTGTTTTATCCTTGGTTGTTGCCTTGGGCTGCTCACATAAAGCCAGATGTTCCCCTCACCTCATACGCTTTCTGTAGCAAATGTAACAATATGGCCTAGCTAGGGTAGCCATGCATCCAGATTTTCCCGGACATTACCGAAATTTCAATGGCGCAGGTGATGTCGGGGGTGGGGTGGGGAAGAGGATTTCTAAAAAGCAGCGGTTTGTCCTGGATTTTCGGCAAAATAACTGAAAAATTCTTTGGGTCATTTCTCAAAAACAACTTTGGCATTTTTCAACAATTTGTTTGTGTCTGGATTTTCACTTCTTGAAAGATGGCAGCCCTAGTGAGCAACTGAGGCCCAGGACAGCGTACCCCTGCCAAGAGGGGCTGCTGTTTAGCCTCTTCCTTTCTTTGATGTTCTTTCCTCTGTTTTCTAGAGTGAAATCCGAAGTGATCGTTGCCCGTCGAGAGCCCAAAGAAGAGGTGGAGGATGTAAGCAGCTATCTCTGTACAGAATTGGTATATTACATTATTAAAATGCCTAGGGAAGGAGGGTTTTTTTGCGGGAATGGGGGGTTTTCTTCCTCACTTACTTGAAAACTGACACCAAAGTGCATATTTTATCATCCTCAGGTGTGTGGGGCAGCCCAAAGAGGCTGTTCTTTTTGGGTTGTCACCACATCCATGACTACCGCAGCCTGGGTATAATCATATCAAAATGGAAGTACTGGATGCCACTGCAGTCCTAACCCCACTTACCTTAGCCCCATTGAGATCAGTAAGACTTGCTTCTGAGTAGACACGGTTAGGATTGCACCATTAGGGTCAGATTACCCTTACATATGTGTGCCCCCCCCCCACAAATAGTCTCTGGTATGGGGAAGGTAGGGGACTTTAAGTCTTTGCCTCCCTCCTTGTGGTCCTAAACCAAATCTCCCTTGTACATGCTAACATGAGGAGGAACATAGGAAGCTGTCTTATCTGCAGTTAGGTGACTGGTCCTCCTAGATCAGGGTTTAGCCACTCTTCCTTTTTGCCCCATTCTTTCCAAGTCCGCACTTAAAAGCTCTATGTCCAAAGTGTGGGTTTGTTTTTTGCTTTTTGCCCTGGAGCTTCTCCCCATGAAAACCTGCTCTTTAGCGCTCAATCAGAGCAAATTTCAGTTCGGGTTTTCCGCAAATTGCTGTTTGCTCTGATTGAGCTTTAAAGAGAAGGTTTGCACTGGGGAAAGTTGCGGGACAACAGCAATCACATCTCTCACTACTGCTGAGCACCATGTTCCTTCCTACCCAGAAGATTCCATCAGAATGAGGTTGGGAAAACATTGCTTTCTGCTCCCATGCAATCGCTCTGATGACATCATCCCCAAAGCTAGTTTAGGATAAGGGCAGAAACAGAAAGTAGTGTGTCCTGTCCTCGCTCATCTTCTGGGTTACAAGGAGCTTCTCAGAAAAATTACACGAACCATCTGCGGTGAGTGTGAATGCCATGCTGATACGTGGGACAAACATTTCCCCTTGACACACACAACCTCCACATACACGTTCCTTGTTGCTGAAATGCCTCCCTAAACTTTGCAGTGTATGACAAAGTTGGGTGTGTATTTTAGCTCTTCTAGCTGGTCTCCTAGCTACCCAGCAATGCTTCCTGCGACCTCCTGATCAGCAGCCCATTAGTCTTTAGCACTTACTGTTGGGACGGATGAAAGGGGCCGCATTTCGAACCTGTCCCTTCTCTCTATGCTGTCAGTGGTCACTGGGATCTCCCCCAGAGAATCATCCAGATAATGAGTATGACCAGGTAAGCTCAGCCATGCTGGGTAAGAAGGTCCAAACCTTCTTCCGCAATAGAATAAGCAGCTCTTCCCTCAGTCTCCCACCACATGTGTTTTGGGGACTTCTTTGTAGAGAAAGGCAGGCTGATTTTAATCCTGTGAGCTACTAATGTGTGTTTCAGTGCTGACTTGCTAATGCGGTTGATATGCCCATGCAGGCACCCTTAGTTCTGATGTAGAATTACCTATTCATTCTGATCTTCGGGTGAAGACAGGCATAGCACTTTTGAGAGTGGCAGAGATTGCTTGAATTCACTTTTGACTTCCTGATCTACACATGCATGATTCTTCTTTTCTATGATTCTTATTTTCTGGGAGAGGGAAACTAGAGCTTTGTACGTTTCTGGCATATTGGGGGAAAAGAAACTCTGGGTAGTTGCCTGTTGTCTAGTCTGTGATGTCATTACCTCCCCAGGTCTCCAGAACAATTTTGAAATGGTTTCGGGGGGAAATTACGAGTTGGTTTTTTGGTAATGTGAAGGGTGAACAAAAAAGCTTACAAAAGCATATAAATTCCCAATTTATTAATATATATATATATATATATATATATATATATATATATATATATATATAGAAAGATGGGCAATCTTTATGAATCATGACAGGGGGAGGAATAAGACTGAATTCATGCAACGGGTGCATTACTGCTTTGGCCACTGTTAAGACTGTTACTTCTGCCTTCTCCCTTAAATAATCCTCCACTTTTGCATTGTATTACACTGTTTACAAATTAGGCTTCCTCCTGTTGCAGGAAGTTTGGCTATGCATGGGCTTAATATGAGTTGCCTAACCCATATTAACACTTCGCTCCTAACGGCAGGCTAGTTAGACTTGGATGCTAACTAGCATTACCTTGGAGGCTTGCAGAACACGAATTAGCTTTTCGCTCATCACTTCTCCAGATGTCACATTTTCGTCGCTTATATGAAGTTGTAGTTAGATTCTCTTTGCTAAAATTAACTGGGGGGGGGGTACACCTGGAAGAAGCTAACAATTGTTGCTTTAGTCTCCTGGCTTCATGCTTTACTAACCTTAATCCCCTTCCATTTCCCATTGGTTGAAGCCGTCCTCCTCCCCTCTGCAGGACAACATTCCCATAGCTCAGCGCCGGCGGTTCACCCGCGTGGAGATGGCCCGGGTCTTGATGGAGCGCAACCAATACAAGGAGAGGTTGATGGAGCTGCAGGAGGCTGTCAGGTGGACCGAGATGATCAGGTATGGGGGTGTGTGCTTTATTATTGCAGCATCGTAAAAGTGTTGAGAGGAACCTAGCAGGTGGGCTAGAGGTGCTCTGTGGTTCTGGAGTACCAGTGGTCATTTTGCGTGAGACGCAGAATTCAACACCCTGATCACCTCAGCATCACGCAAAAAACCCAGTGGGTTTCTAACTCTCATTGGCTAGGTCTAAATGTATTCTAGCACCTCAAGAATCTTAGTGTTTATTTAAAAAAGAAGAAATGCAAAAACCCAATTATAGCCTTTACATGTGGCTTCATCTCATGTAATTGGGTTAGGGATTGCAGCCTTAACCCGTGACTATTATTATTTGTTCATATACTTGGTTTTAATGTGGGGTTTGTTTGTTTGCATTGTAAGTAACTTGAGAGACTTTCGTGGGAAAAGCAACAAATAAATATAAATAAAATAAAATAGTTGCTCGCTTTTGTAGTGTGCAAGAGTTATGTATGATGTGGTTTATGTTGGATTGTGTTATGATTAGGTGAGGGTTGTTGCATTAAAGTATATTCTATGCACAATAAGGTTTTTATTGTGGGTTTGTTCCGGCATGCCTAATGAAGATGTACGTTTATAATTATTTATATGGATGCTCATTTTTATTTTTTTTACAAATTTATAAAAATTCTATTTACTGGAACTGTTTCAAGGCTTTCCCTTTCTTTTTGCTTCTGGGCCTTCATTGCAGATGTCATTTGTAGCTGAATCCTGAAACCAACAGGCATACTAGTCCTCAGATCCCCAAATTAACCTTTTTTGCCATTTTTTTGTCCGCTCATCTGTCCAGCTGTTTAATAATTATCTATTGTATTTGTTCACAGAGCCTCTCGGGAGCACCCTTCTGTCCAGGAGAAAAAGAAATCTACTATTTGGCAATTGTAAGTAGTGTGTTTGCTTGTGAACTGTGAAATGCAGAAGGACGTGTGCAGTAGAGACTTTTCTGTACAGTCAAGTAAAAGCACATTAATTCTACCAGTTCATTTTTACTGACAAAGTTGCATATTTGGATGTGAGAAGGGAGGTAATATCACTGGTGCGACAGATAGCCTGTGCTGCCTCTTGACATTCTTTATGTTTAAACCTTGCGCATTCCATCAGATGAGGGTGTGTGAAGACAACTTCAACACACCCAGCACTTTCGGGTAGCTGCTGGGGCTCAAGAGTTTCCAAAAAGCACATCACCTAACCATCCTTCTCTGTCCTCTGTAGCTGCAAACTCTCATTTTAAATTTCCCATTGTGCCACAGAACACCGTTGTGTTGAGTGCTGCAGAGCATTATGGGAAGTTTAAAAAGATGGCTTCCAAGGTGCTAACATAATGCCAGGTAAAGAAGGGCCCCCCAAGATGGTACTTTGCCAAGACCCCTCTCAATCAAAGGGAATAAATAAAATATTAAAGATGAGCAGTTGTGGCAGTGTGCTGCTTCACATCCTCCAGCAACCCTGGATGGATGGGGTCTTCAAGTTCAGAAGATGTGGCTTTCGGATAGGGTTAAACTCTGGTCCACTATATATTAAGGTAAAGGTACCCCTGCCTGTACGGGCCAGTCTTGCCAGACTCTAGGGTTGTGCGCTCATCTCACTCTATAGGCCGAGAGCCAGCGCTGTCCGCAGACACTTCCGGGTCACGTGGCCAGCGTGACAAGCTGCATCTGGCGAGCCAGCGCAGCACACGGAACGCCGTTTACCTTCCCACTGGTAAGCGGTCCCTATTTATCTACTTGCACCCGAGGGTGCTTTTGAACTGCTAGGTTGGCAGGCGCTGGGACCGAATGACGGGAGCGCACCCCGCCGCGGGGATTCGAACCGCCGACCTTTCGATCGGCAAGTCCTAGGTGCTGAGGCTTTAACCCACAGCGCCACCCGCGTCCACTATATATTGCTGAACTATAATTCCTGAGCATTGTCCACAATGGTTGGGGCTGATGGGTATTGTCATCCAACAACATCAGGAGTACCACAGTTTCCCCACCTGATCATTTTCAGACTCAAGCATGCAAACAGCAGATGAAGTGCCAAATTTATTCTTGCACAATATGCTCTCCCATTAAAACCCAAACATAGTACAACTCCTTGCCTCATCCCATGTCAGGAACTTCTCTAATGTTTAGTTGGAGCAACTGTCCAGTAACTTCCATTTAGGATTCTTTCTGTTTCTCATTTTTCCAATTTTAAATTCAGTTCTCCTCATTTTTGCTGCAATTTGCACTTTAAAAAAAATCCTCATGAATACGCATCAGCATTTTAGTGCACATTTCTCCTAATAAATATATATTTTTGGATACACTTTTGATTAATATGCACATTTTTGCAAGCAGTTTTTCCAAAACTAAGTATTTTGTATGTTATCTTCACTAATAGATAACATCTATTTTTATGCATTTTTTACACATTGTTTGGTTGGAGAAATGCACTGCAAAATTCCAAGAATGAATTTCAAAGGGTTGCTGTGTTTCGATTTGTGTATTGGGTCTGAGAAGCGTGATTTAGGTAGTTTCTCATTAAAATGCACACAAATAACCCCCCCCCCAATTCATACTCCTGTACCTCTTTTCTTGATGGGGTAAGCGCCCGTTGCTCGGTCCCTGCTCCTGCCAACCTAGCAGTTCAAAAGCACGTCAAAGTGCAAGTAGATAAATAGGTACCGCTGCAGCGGGAAGGTAAACGGCGTTTCCGTGCGCTGCTCCGGTTCTCCAGAAGCGGCTTAGTCATGCTGGCCATATGACCCGGAAGCTGTATGCCGGCTCCCTCGGCCAATAAAGCGAGATGAGCGCCGCAACCCCAGAGTCAGTCACAACTGGACCTAATGGTCAAGGGTTCCTTTACCTTTACCTCTTTTCTTCTTCTTTGGGATTAACAATACAAAACTCATGATTTAACACCTTTGGCTTCCTTCTTTCTCCCCAGCTTCAGCCGCCTGTTCAGCTCCTCCTCCAGTCCTCCACCTGCCAAAAGGAGTTACCCATCAGTGAACATCCATTACAAATCTCCCACGGCAGCTGGGTTCAGCCAGCGCCGTAGCCACACTATGTGCCAGATCTCTGCTGGGAATCGCACCCTTGAGTTCTTCCCGGATGAGTGAGTTCATCGACCACTTTGGCTAAAGTTCCTGCTGTGGCTTGTCCTAATTGCTTGGCGGAAACCCAGAAAGTATAGCTTCAAAGCATGTGCTGACCAGATTTTGACAAGGCTGGACATAGTCTGTGGCTGCTTGGAATCCAGCGTCCTGCAAATCTCCTTTTCATTACTTTATAATAATAACAATATTTCAGGGAAAACTTAAGAATGAACAAGATAGTGAAGCACATCAAAGTAAAGAGGGGAACACGTTTTGCGTGTTAATATTTATTCAAATATTTGCCCTGAAAAATGCAACATGCTTGTCAAAGAAGAGAGGAAGACATGCATAAACTGGACATATCTATATATTGCCTCCAATGTTATTTTTACTCAGAGTAAACCCATGAAAATAATAGCCCTGGGTTAGTCATGTTCATTCGTTTCAATGGACCTCTGAGTAGAACTAAATAGCACATCACAACCCTAATAGTAAAAAGGGCCTATCTTTGATTCCCACAGAACTAAGGTTTTGACGAATGCTTTTTGGATGGATTTTCATCCTCGGTGGATTTTTAGCACCCAGTGTTGCTCAGGAATTCTAAGGACCACCCCCAATCAGTTTAGTCTGGGAATCAATAATTAAAATCAGTGCAGCTCAGAAAGGTTCCTTCCACCTTCTTGATTCAAAATGGTGTCCAAGTGTATCCAAACCTAGAAAAAAGAAACCCAGCGTCTTGGTTTCAGAATCTGTTGTGCAAAAATTGGCCATGCTATCTGAAGAGGTGTCCAAATGCTTAGAGAACAGATTAAAAAAAATACTTTCTAAAATATATAGTAGGAGATCTCCTTGGTTGACTGCCATAGCTTTCCTCCCCTGCTTTGTGTTTATTATTGACTAAGCTTCAACCACTCTCTCTCTTTTTCCTTTCACTCCGTGAATCTCTGTCTTTCTGCTGCCACGGCAATGCTTCCTTGACCCTCTGCCTCTCGTTTCTAACCATAGATTGAGAAGTAACACTGTTGCGTCTCTCCTCAGTGACTGTACGTCATCCGCACGTCGCGAGCAGAAGCGCGAGCAGTACCGCCAAGTCCGGGAGCACGTGCGGAATGATGACGGTCGCTTGCAGGCCTGTGGCTGGAGCCTGCCTGCCAAATACAAGCAGGTAGGCCTCGTTCACCGAGAGGCAAGAGAGGTGAAGTTCGGTTTATTGAATTTGTGGAAATGTTTCCCACAACAACTACAAAAGTCCTGGTGTTGATTTACAGCAAGAATAAAATGCAGTCATTAAAATACGTATGCTGTAACATCATTGAGGCCGAGAGGGGGTACACAATCGTCTGGGCGACCCAGGACCGCCATACACATTGCCCAGGCTTGCACCCCACGGAAGTCACTTCAGTGCTGCTAACTCAGTGGTTTGACTTCACCTCCAGAGGCGCACTTCATTGTCTCTTGAGACAGATGGATGCCAACAATTAACCTGTGGGCACTATCAAAATTGTCTATTAGCATATGAGCTAGATAGCTTTATAGTTGCCACATGTGTGTTACATGTGTGTCACACACATGTGTGTGTGTGTTATTTCTCCTGGTTGGCCACTGAAAGGAACAGGTTGTTGGAGAAAATGGCCCTTTGATGTGCTCTTATGTTCTTACTCAGTTTGGCAGCTGGAAATCACATTTTGGTTGAGAGCTGAATCACGTCCTGTCCTTTCTGTCCCCAATAGCTGAGTCCCAATGGTGGCCAAGAGGACAACCGGATGAAAAATGTCCCAGTGCCTGTATATTGCCGCCCACTAGTGGAAAAGGACCCTACCATGAAGGTAAGTGTCACATATGTGCAAAAGCTTCCCATTTCTTTTAGCAGATAGTTCTGTCGTTGCTGAATGTTGCGTCACAAGTTCAGGCATACCTTCATGCGAATAATCTACTTGTCGAACAGAAGTGACGAAGATGTCCCAACAGTTGCCGCTCCCCTCCTGCCAAGCTTTTCAAGGCAAGGCAAGCTCACTCTCGGAGCTCTCTTGCCCTACAAGTCTGCTGTGCACACACATGATGCACACTTCATCTGGGAGGATGCATCTGATTCCAGCTGTGAAGGCAGTGCTTGTTTCCTGGCAACGAGTCTGTGTGCTGCCCCTTTGCCTCCAGCTCCACCCCCAGCTCCTTCTCTATCCTCTTGCTGGCCAAAGTCCTCCCACTTCCCTGATGATGCTCTACATTCCACCAGGGGCAGAGGAGAGCCAGCAGATCTGCTTCTCCCTCTCTGACATCTAGAGTTCCAAAGGGAGGGGCTCTCCCCTCCATTCCCAGGTGCCAGCCTTACAGCACCCACCCTTTATCTCTCCTTCTCTGTTTTCCTCCTCCTCTTCCTGATTTATCTGGGGTTGCCAAGCCATGCCAGATTCTGATGGAGCGAAGGAGCCTGTGATGGGAGCTTTCTACACAGATAATAGTAGCCCTGGTTTGGATAGATATAGTCGTGTTTCCTTTTCACGGGCATCTAGTATGTTTCCTGTGCTGGTTCACATTCCCAAGACTCATCAACCTTTGTTCTGGAGGCCCAGTGGCACAGAGGTCTCTAGAGCTGTACCCTTGCTTGCAGCATTCCCTTAGGATGGATCATTGGGTTTGTGCTGAATTCTGATTTATTGCAGATCATATTTGAGAACAAAGATACTGCAAAGATGATCAATCATGCCAAGTGGCTCACCTCTTTTTACCCCGCCCCATACAAAAAAAATCTCTTCTTCAAACTCCTTTCTTTGTCTTTTTAGTTGTGGTGTGCAGCTGGTGTCAACTTGACAGGTTGGAAGCCTGTGGAACCAGATACTGGAAATGGGCAGAAACCAGATCCAGGATGTGACCCTCTCACTTGCGACCGAGAAGCAGAAGGAGAGAGCACCAAGAGTAATCACACATCACCGGAAAAGAAAAAGGTTGGGGAGGAGAGCTGTCCATTTCTCCCACTTTCCTGCTTATGCATTTAAGTGTGACTTCCTGAGCTATTTTTCATAAGCTGGATACACAGCAAAGCAACAATCATGCACTCTAACATCAATTAGGCATTCACCATGCTTTTTTAATGAAGCATTTGTGGTTCTACAGGAGATATAAATACTGGATTTAGTGGCTGGTATCTGGGCTGCACTTAGATGAGAGAGGGGCTACTGTACATTTTGAACAAGATGCAAATACCAGCCATGGGGCAGGGGAGCTATTCTGATCAGGGGCACAGTGGGGACAAAGGGTTAAATCCCAGCAATCCCTTTTTATAGTGGGGATCCCTCAGCAGTTATTTAGGTGTTTTGAATCCATAGAATTGCTAATAACATGAATAGCACAGTCCTAAAAATAACACAGAGGGAGGTGATTGTAAATCATCTCGCCCAGAGACACTGGCAATCTTAAACATCTGTGAGACTCTGTGATCACATAGAAGCCCAACAGGTATGGGGAATCTCAGGAACTGGGGCTCACTGTGGCCTTCCAAGCTTCTTTCTCACACCTGCTCATACTGCTTCGCATTCCTTGGATGTTTTTGCCCTTGAGCACCAAAACTGCCTTTTGCTTGCCTGGATGGAGAAACAGGTGTTTAGGAACAGCTCCGCTGTACAAAGCTAACACTTACATCCAGTGCTCCTCCTAGTTTTACCCCTGGCCCTGCCAACCCTGGCCCTCTGAAGGTTGCCCAGAAAAGGAATGCAGCCCTTGAGCTGAGAAAAGGTTCCCCACTCATATCCTAGAAATTCATTGTGAATATGCTTTTGCACTCAGCGCCTCCCTGCCTCCCGCATTCCATGCTGGAGCGAGAGCCAGGTACTGAGACGAACTGCGAGTGAACCCTGTTCCCCGACCCTGGGGTGAACTTGCAAGGATAATTACCCTCAATCATCCTTGTTTTTCCTTCGCCAACGAAGCTTAATGGAGCTGCCTCCATTAAGGCAGACCGGAACCGGAAGCCTTCCCACCCGCCACATTCTCTCTTTCTCTCTCTCTGCATTTTTGCTGTTCTGCAGGCCAGAGAGTTGCACGAGATGGATGCCACATCCAGCAGAGTGTGGATCCTCACAAGCACCTTGTCTACAAGCAAAGTTGTGATCATAGATGCCAACCAGCCAGGGACGGTGGTGGATCATTTCACCGTATGCAATGCTCACGTCCTTTGCATCTCCAGCATTCCAGGTAAGTGAATGACTCATCATAGCAGTTTAGGCGCTGTTTCCAAAGCTGGCAAACCCGCAGGGAAGGAGATCGCAACCTAGAATATGAAAGGGATCTTGCCAGTTCCACCCATAAGGCAGGTATTTTAAAAACCATAAGTCGTGCACACTTGAAATGTGGTACTGTAGTGAATCAGGGCCTGTGTATTGGCCCTGGGGCTGGGCTCTCTCAGCCCTGCTCTCACTCATTCGCCCCCACACAGAGAGATGTAAACAAACATATAACCTCTTGTAGGGGCAGAGGAGAAATTATGTTTGGTTAAGGGTTTTAATGTGAACCTACCTAATTCACACTTTCTGAAACAGTATGCTGATCAAAACATAGCCTATCCTATCCTGAAGGGAAAAAAAGAAACAGATACATAGCTATCCTTTCAGATTTAAGCTCCTCTGAATTTTGTTATGCAGTTCTCTCCTGAAAAAAATGTGTTTAAAAAATTGTATATTAGAGGAAAGGGTGCATAAAAATTAGTGAAAATAACATACAAAGCCCAAGAGTATGAATATCAGTCAAAAGTGCACGCAGAATGTATATTAGGAGAAAGTTGCACTGAAATGCTGCTTAATTTTCATGAGTACTCTTTTTAAAGAAATGTACATTAAAAAAATTACTGCAGAAATGTGAGCTTAAGCTTGGAAATGTTAGAATGAAGGAAAGCAAACCTGACGAATTTGCCTACTCCCCCCATGTGCAAATGCACACACACACACGCACACACAGAGCCTCTTCTCTCCCACAAAAAGCCAAATCTCCTTAAAACAAGAACCATAATAGAAAACAAATGCTAGCAGCGTAAAGGCCAAGCTAGACATGACATTAGGTGCGTGTTTGCATTGAACACGTATGTTTTTTAAAATACAAATAGTTGCCGTGGAACGGGGCTGATAATAGGATTCATTTTATGAAACAATGTGTTTCTTAACAGTTTTGCAGAAATGTAGTGGGGCAAAATTCCACCCCACATCCCTTATGTATGTCAATGTATAAATAGCAGTCATGATTTTACTATTGCTTTGGAATATACCAGTCATCCACATTCATTCATTTAATTTCATTGCCTGATTGTTTCACATAATGAAGCAATGTAACAATAAAATAAAAAAATTCAAGTCCAATGTAGATAAGTCTGAGATTAAAAATCTTCACTTAAAAGACTTCATTGGGAAGGAAGATCTTTAGTAGGCAGAAGTATAATTTTAGCGTGAGCAAGGAGCATTATTGGAACTTGGCACAACTTGGCCTGTCATGCTGATAAGGCTGTTGGGCACAGAGATTATATACAGTGACCCAGGAGGCTTTCCTTTCCCTTCTTTGCAGCGGCCTGTGACACTGACTATCCTCCTGGAGAAATCTTTCTGGAAGGGGACATAAATCCCGAAGAATCCTCTGAAACCGACGGCGTCTTGGCGGGCATCACCCTGGTGGGCTGTGCGACCCGGTGCAATGTGCCCAGCAGCAACTGCTCATCCCGCGGAGACACTCCAGTGCTGGATAAAGGACAGAGTATGTCTCAGGTCACCATATGAGTATGTCAGTGAAGGGTTGGTTCAGCTTTTCTTCTTTAAATACACCCATTTTACAGGTTTCAATGAAAAGGCTTCAAATTCAGCTATATGGGGCAAACACAGAGCAGTCAAATGACCCCAACATGTAATGAAATCATGATGTCCACAAACACCCTTCCCAGTGTAAATAATGGGAACATTTCCTGCTCATCAGGGAAGAAGGAAAAATGTTGGGGGAAAGGAGAAAAGAATGACGGGAAAGACAAAAGAAGGGGAGGAGCTGACAGGTGTGTGTGTGTGTGTATAAAGCTTGAGTTTGACTGAAATCTAAAAACATGTTGCCGCTACAGAGTAAGTACAGTGGTACCTCAGGTTACAGACGCTTCAGGTTACAGACGCTTCAGGTTACAGACTCCACTAACCCAGAAATAGTACCTCGGGTTAAGAACTTTGCTTCAGGATGAGAACAGAAATTGCACAGCGATGGCGCGGCAACAGTGGGAGGCCCCATTAGCTAAAGTGGTACCTCAGGTTAAGAACAGTTTCAGGTTAAGAACGGACCTCCGGAACGAATTAAGTTCTTAACCCGAGGTACCACTGTACTCTTAAAAGATTAACTCACTGCCTTGAATAAGATTTCTTGTGAGTGCTGCTAAAAAGGCAGGTTATCTGAATTCAGCTGGGAAATGACAATAAATCTTCTTTTCCTTCTGGAAAACCCCCTATGTGGAAATTATAATAGTTCTGCTCAGCAATATGCTCCTTCACAGGGTGTTAGCCACATCCACACTCTTATACCACTTTAACCGTCACGGCTCTCCCCAAATAATCCTGGCACCTGTGGTTTGTTAAGGATGCTGAGAGTTGTTCCCCCACAGAGCTGCAATTCCCTGCACCCGTAACAAACTACAGCTCCCAGAATTCCTTGGGGGGAAGCCATGACTTTTAAAGCTGTTTATGGTGAGGCGTCAGAGGTCCTTATATTTGTGGTGGAAGGAAAGGGACAATGGAGTAAAGAAGGTATGACATCAGTTCCAGCCAAGCCAAATCCCAGTAGGGAGAAGGCGCTGGCAGGCTTCATAGGGGTGAAGCCTTAGGATACACCTACCCAATGCCCCAACGAGGGACTACTGGGTTGTATTCAGCGGGGAAATAAAAGTGTGATGTGACACCCTGTCCTTCATAAAAACAACTGTGGTTGCAAGCTATGTGTGGAAAGGAAGAGAAGGGCAGGGATACAGGGTCTTTTGGGGGATTTCCCATGGAAGCCCAACAAGCAGTCAGCTGATACTGCAGCTGGCTGTTCATCTGATGGACATAACCTGATTTCTCTACATCCCATCTCTTGCCTTTTCCTTCTGCTTTCCTGCCTTCAGATGAGGTGCCTGCCGTGAGCAACGGCAAGATCAACCAGTCCCAGTCCACCGAGGAAGCGACAGAAGCTACAGAGGTGCCAGAGAATGGGGTACACGAAATGGAGCCAGCCCAAGTCTGCCCGGGCCCCCTTACGGAACATGTGTTTACAGACCCAACCCCAGTTCAAGTGCCTGTGAGGCAAAACAGGTAGGGGGAATGCTCCTTAAAGCCTGCTCTTCCTTGTCTTGAATGAGGAGGCTTATTAATTCAGGACAGACAAAAGAAAGTATTTAATTAAAGAATTCATTCCTCCCAATAAAGAGCGACGGCCACCAACCTGGGTGGCTTTAAGAGGGAATTAGATGTATTCATGTGGGATAAGGCTATCAATGCCTATTGGTCACAAAGGCTATGTTCTATCTCTAGTGTCTGAGGCAGGCTACCTCTTAAGACCAGCTGCTGGGAGCTGCAGGAGGGGGACATGTTGTTGTACCCAGGTCCTGCATGCAGCCTTCCCATAAGCCCATTATGAGAATAGGATCCTGGGACGAGGTGGGCCTTGGGCCTGTTCCAACAGGGCTCTTCTTACATTCCTATCAGTTTTATTGACAGTCCAAGAGAGGGGCCTGGAGAAATCATGTCAGTGCTGCTAATGCAGCAAAAACAACACAGGAGGCAGTAGTTGCCAAGATATTAGTCTCTGCAGCCACAGCAGCAGCTGTGATTCCCCAGCGGTCTGACTTCACCTCCAGAGATGCTCTCTCTCCATTGGATTCCAGCAGTTTTTAAAACCATTTCCCACATAGCCTCTGAGGCAGCTAACAAACCGAATGAAAATGACACAAAACGGGGTGCAAACATTTAAGGCAGAACCATGTTAAGAATCGGTTAACAAACTTGCCTCTAGCAAAAGTAATATTTTTCAGTTTATTGCCTAGATCCAACCTGTAGTGTGTTTTTCCCCCACCCCCTCCACAGTGAAAACGGGCAGCCAAAGATGGAGTCGAGCACAGCAGCCCAGGAGCAAGAGGCAAATGGAAACGCGGCTGGCACTACCACAAGCGCTGCCCCTACCATGTGGCTGGGAGCACAGAATGGCTGGTATGTCTCTCTAGCCCACAGTGGTGGCTTGGCGAACCATTGATAACGTCAGTCTCTAGGCTCCAAGCAAGAAGCATTGAAAACAGCACAGTGCAAGGCAAAATGGTGGAATAATTGGGTTCAGAGCAAAAGCAAATGCCCCCCCAGATGAAAACACTTCTTAGCACAGCGTTGGGGGACCTGTGTCAGTCTAGATGCTGATATATTCCAACTCCCATCAGAGCTGGCCAGCATGGGATGGGGGGTTGATGGGAGTCTCAGTCCAACAACATCTGGAAGAAATTAGGTCCCCAATCCCATATTAGAACTTACAGGGGAATCTGCCAGTAATGTGACTTACTGTCAGGGTCCAGCATGGGGCAGAGAGGCCATTCTGCAAACAATCGGATGTTGGGGTCCTGGGGTGCAAAGCTGGCTGTCAGTCCAGGGCCCCAGATATGAGTAGTTTAGTCCCAGGCAAGTGGAGGCTGACTTCTGAAAGCAACAACCAGATCAGGTGGGCAGGAAGGCTAATTCAAGGCAGGCTGGGAGGTCAGATAGAGGAAGCGTGACATTGCACAGTCCAAGCAGTGAAGCACACCGCCCAGAACCGCTTTGAAGCCGAGATTTCACAGGGCCTGGTAGAAGACGATTGGTCAGCTGATGGGCTGCTCAGTTAGGCTCCATTCCTGGCATCTCTAGGTAGGACTGGGGAAATCCCATCTGAAATTGTGGATAGCTGCTGCCAGTCAGTGTAGACAACACTGGGCTAGGTGGACCAATGAGTGACACAGTGTAAGGCTGCTTTATGGCCCAGTTTGGTGTGGGGCTCGGGGACTGTACTGCCTAACTAAACTACCTTTCCCCCAGGTTGTATGTGCACTCAGCAGTCTCAAACTGGAAGAAATGTCTACACTCAATCAAGCTGAAGGATTCAGTGCTGAGCCTGGTGTAAGTAGAGATGCTGAACTTGGTGTCTATGACTTGATACATAACCAACTATGGATATTCACATCTTTTAGAAAACTTGCTTGTCTGGTCAGTAGAGGGACTGTATCTCTATAGAAGAGCACCTGTGTCACATGGAGAAGGTCCAGATTCAGTCCTTGGCATCTCCTGCTTCAAAAAGTGCCTGGTGGTGGTGGGTTATGGGAAAATCCCTCTACCTAACACCTTGGAGAGCCATCACTAGTTCAGAGCTGATAGCAGCACTCAGCTGGACAGACGATATAGGAAAGCAGCTTTCTATATAAAGGGGAAAGGACCGCAGCTCAGTTGTAGAGTGCATGGTTCTTATGCAGAAGATCTCGGGCTCAGTTCCTTCCTGTTAAAAGGGAATCAGTTGATGTGAAATATCTCTTCCTGAGACCCTGCCAGTGAGAGGGGATGCTACTAGGCTAAATAGGCAAATCATCTGACCCTGGTAGAAAGCAATTTCCCATGTTCCATATTTGCATTAGACATCATGGAATTTTAGAGTTGGAGGGCACTCTTGAGGGTCATCTAGTCCAACCGCCTTCAATGCAGGAATTGTACCATGGAACTTCATTCTCCATCAAGATTCCCAAAATATTTAAATTATGTAAAGCAAGGGCTGAAGAGTCATACCACCCATCTCCCTGAAGAAACCAACCAGCAGAAATCCTGCTCAGCCACCAACCTGCAAACGGCACAATCTTCTGACAGTTCAAGAGGCCTTGCCAATGACCCTAAGGGGCTAGAAACTTTTCTTTTATGTTTTAAACTGAGAGCTTAGATCAACAATACGTTGAATTCATTGCCTGTTTCCTGTGCTTGCATGGTGCGATCATACAGTATAACTTAACTCACAGTTGTTGTTCATGTTTCTGCACAGTGTTATTACATGTCACTGCCTTGCTTTGAAACTAATCCTTCCCCCCCCCCCCAATCCCATGTACGTTCAGGCACGTGAAAGGACGTGTTCTAGTGGCCCTGGCTGATGGAACCCTAGCCATATTCCATCGAGGAGAAGGTAGGTCCAACATTGTGGGGAATGATGTAGTTTTGCTGTAAATCTGGGGAAAGGCCTTGCAGTCAGATTTGGGAAATCAGGACTGGTGGGATTCAAAGGGACAAGTTTTCCTTCCATGGAAGCTTTCCTCCTGGTTAGAGGAGTAGAGGTTTTTGGGGGGCGGTGGATAGGATTTCAGTTGGAACCACACGGGGTCAAAGTGTTAAAGCCCTTCCTCCTGCATACCACAGTTCTGATCCAGCTACCTGTCCAGAGCAAACTTCCATAGAATCAACAGAATTGCAGAGTCAGAAGGATGCAGGAATCACAGCTAAAGAATCCCTAACAGATGGCCAGCCAACCTCTGTTTCAAAACCTCACATATAGTTTGACCCTGACTTATCTGCATATCTTAACTAACAGAACCTGGTAGTCAAAAGAGGTTTTAGTACATGCCGCAGAAGCTTGGAAAATCCCAGTTTTCCAATGTACAAATATGAAACCATTTTAGATTTGCTTCTCCCCAGTCCAGCCCACATGGGTGGAAGAGAGCAAGAGCACCCCTGCTTTGGTTATTTTTCCTCCCCTGACCCCTGTTACTCAAGCAAGACAGGAAGCCCTCTTATACTCCTCCCTGTCCAAAAGCATCCAATGGCCAGTGGTGGGCGGAGTTTGTCCAGGGTCTGAAAGTACTTCCCTGAGAAGCTGTCCCCTGCAGTTCAGTGGCTCACCACACAGGGCAGCGGTCCACAGATCCCAGAAACACCTGATACATCAAGACCACTGAGAATCAAACCAGCCCTCTCTACCCATCTTCCTTCCTTCTTTCCTGTGCGTTTATCTCTAGACGGTCAGTGGGACCTCAGCAATTACCATCTCATGGACCTGGGTCACACACACCATTCTATTCGCTGCATGGCTGTGGTGTATGACCGAGTGTGGTGCGGCTACAAGAACAAAATCCACGTCATCCAGCCCAAAACAATGCAGATAGAGGTATGGCAAGGGTGTCTCTGAACGAAGGAACATGGCAGAGAATCTAGGAATGCTTTCTAACTAAAAGTACTGTTGGGATTGAAAGTGTTCATTGGCTCATCAATCAATGAAGGCTTTGAGTGGCTAATTCATGTGAGCCTGTTTTAATCAAAAAGGTCAAGATTTTTACTGGGGAAACTGCAATTTAAGGGCACCATCTTTTATTGCTAAGATTCTCTCATTTGGGGTGAAGGAGGCATCCAACGGAATTGGGTAGTCGGGATTTGCCAATGTGGTAGCCGTCTTACACCTGGAGAGACCTTCTCTGACCTCCACAGGCTTCCCTCCCCAGTTGAAGGAAGCAGACATGGTTCCCCTCCTATTTTATCCTCACAGCAATCCTGTGAGGTAGGTTAGGAGGAGAGATAGTAAACAACCAGATCCAACTGAGTTTCGGGGTCAGGGCACCGGACCCTCAGCCTGAGAAGAATTGCTATTTCCTGAACGTCATTTCTTGAACGACGACTCTGGCGATTAAGTAAGAGGGCAACCATTGTGGAAACCCTGAGAATATTTCCCTTTTCTCCATGCCCTTTCCAGAAGTCCTTTGATGCCCACCCTCGCCGGGAGAGCCAGATCCGACAGCTGGCTTGGATTGGGGACGGTGTTTGGGTTTCCATCCGCCTGGATTCTACGCTGAGGCTGTACCACGCTCACACCCATCAGCATCTCCAGGATGTAGACATTGAGCCCTATGTCAGCAAAATGTTAGGTAAATGAAACAGCACGAGAGGCAGCCCTTTGGCGCAGGGGTGGGGACTAGTGCTGTCTGAATGAATGAATATGATCTTGGGCTTTTCAGTGACCTACACTACCCTAACTTACTCTGTTTGTGCCTCTCATCCAGGCACCGGAAAGCTGGGTTTCTCATTTGTGCGGATTACAGCGTTACTCATTGCTGGCAACCGTCTGTGGGTAGGGACAGGCAACGGGGTTGTCATTTCCATCCCTTTGACGGAGAGTAAGTAGACTCCATTTTCATTTCTTCTGCTCTATGCGTTTTTCTCTGTGTGTGATTTTCTCCAACCGCTTCCCCCTCCTAGCAAGAGGATTTTCCGTGTGTGGATTCCAGCCCTTCACACAAGCTGACCCAAATCCAGCAGACTTTGCTTTTTGTTTTTCAAGCTTGCATTCATCCAGCTCTTAACTCGTTGCAGTGAAGCTTGCACAACGAATATCCATTGTAGATTGTGCTTATCACAGAGGCAAATGTTAAGCTTACAAGCAAATGCATCTAAAGAAGGCCCATTGGTTATTCTTTTCTTTTTTTTAAATGAAAAGTAAGTGTCACATCCAGTATTAGTCCTACTCCGAGTAGACCCATTGGCATTACTGGACCTAAATTAGTCACGTTCATTCATTTCATTGGGTCTACCCTGAGAAAAACCTAGTTGAATACAACCCAATGGGTCTACTCTGGGTGAATGTTAGATGGCTACAACCCCAGATTTGGAATGCATGATTTTGAAAGGAGGGCTAGTGTGGGAGTGTGCTTAACTCCACCTCCCCAGCGTCTTAGCGCACAACTGCTTTTCCCTCTGTAAGGGATTTGAATACAAACATCTGCAATGCCACATGCATAATGCAATGTAGATTTTTTGTTTTTCTGTACCTGACTTCCCGAGGCCTTTGTATTTTTCCAGTATGTCTTTTATGTGACATGCTGCAGCTGACAATGTTTTCAGAATGGAGTCCTTTGCAAAGTAATTTAGCTATGAGACACCAGTGTGGTGTGGCAGCTGAGTGAGGTGGTGCAAATAATGTGGTTGGTCATAGGTTTAGAGATCTAGAGACAGCTCTGAGCACAAAGGTTCCCAAACTATGGGACACAAACTCTCCAAGATCTGCAAAAGAGGTGCGTTGGGTTTTTTCTCAGACCGGAGATGAAGTGGACATGTAGGGGGAGAGAGTTATGATATTTGTTTGAAGGAACTTGGGGCAAGGCAATAAACTCCAAGAGAGCTGTTCCCAATCACAGTAGACAGTTCTGGACTAGACATACAAGGAGCCTGAACTGGTTTAAGGCAGCATCCTCTGTTCCTAAATCATGATGGGTTTGGGGCTAATGCCAGTTTTCTGGTCTTCTGTCATTTGGCAAGTCCAGTGGAATGTGCCCTCCTGTCCTCTAGGGGGCATGTGTTCCATCAGAGGATCCATGGAGAACAAGGGATGGGTCCCAGTCACTGCATGTGGCTTCCCACCTCAGAGGTGACACCTAGTGGTGCAAAATGGAGGTGCAAAGCAGTACTCTGGGTGGATAATTCTCTGACTTCTAAGCACCTGTTGCTGAGACAGCATTTAGTATCAAGTCTCTTAATATTTTATTATTTGGGGGTAATGCTGTGCCTCTTGTTAAAAGAAACGTATGCATTTTTGCAAAGGAACTAAATGTCAATGTGCTCCTTTTGCTGCTGCTTCCAGTAATTGCTGTTTTCTTCTCTTCCCTAACTTGTGGCCTCTGTTCCTATTTTCCCCTGCTCTCCCTCGCTTCCTCCTCCTAGCTGTAGTCCTCCACCGAGGTCAGCTCCTTGGGCTCAGGGGTAAGTCCAAGACCTCTTTCCATCTAGATTCCAGATGCCATCCTATATCTAACCCACTGACTTCTCCATCCTTTAATCCATCTGCTCACTTTTCTTCCTCTGCCTATTCATTCATTCACCTCTCATTTTCATTTGAAATTGCCAAAAAAATGTAAGAGTGGAAATGTTCTTGTGAATCCATGTTAGGAATGTTGAGCAGATCATCACTTCTGAAGGTCCCCCTTGCATGTTAAAGTTTCAGAACCTTTAAACCAGTTCCTTTCTGGTTCTATCTCGTGATGAAAGAAGGCGATGAAGCAGAGATGTGGTCCCATGCCTAGGAATTCTTAACATAGCTATGCATTTAAACAGGACAAATTAAAAACAAAATCTCCCACAAGTAGCTCTTGAACCACTTCAGAAGACAGATTGGAAATTGCATGTGAGGACAGTGACATCCCTGCCACTGGCAAAACAGTGCTGAGTGCTCCTGGGTTTCCCCCATTCCAAACATGTCAAATGATTTGAAATATTTGAAAGCGCATCCTTAATCCAGCCACTTTTATTTTGAAAACAAAGCTGAAGCTGACATGGGGCCCCCAATCTGGAAAATATCCCTAATCCAGATTGGGTGTCAGTTTCCTGTTTATAATCACGCCCTTCCTGGATGTGATTTGCCCCCAAAGATACTTTTTGCAGTGAACTGTGGCTTAGGGTGGCAAAAAGCTGGGGTGGGGAGGTTAGAATTTCAGCAGGAAACTCATCAAGATGCTTTCCAGACTGCAGTTGCTTTTCTTCAAAAAATACAACCAGCCAATTTAAGCATGCTTTTACAGACCCCTGTGTAATGTAACTACGGTAACTCTGGGTCAGTTCAGCAAACCTCCTGCAGAATAGCTCCCCTCCCCACTGGCAGAGGAAGGGGTGTGGTAGGTGCGGTCTGCCCCAGGTGTCATCCCTGAGGGGGGGAGTGACATCGCCCCCCCCACCCCCCTGGGATGCTAGCCCTGCCTCCGGGTACACAGTATATGCACTGCTCCGGGTGCCAGAGCAGCTAGCTCCACCTCTGCCCCTCCCCCACCTTCTTGGAGCTCTCCCTAGCAGAACAAAAGGGACATTTTTTAAAAAATTGAAAGCAATGAAACCACTTCCAGACCAGCCACATTTCTCTTTACAAGTGTTAAATATGCTTTTGGAAATCTTTGTCTCAAATCATGGAGCTATACTTCCCAGGGTTTTCTGGGGAGAGAAGAGACGGATTCTTTATTATGTGGTCCTAGTCCTGATAGAACCAAACAAAATAAAACCAACAACCATATAAGTAGAATATCATAACATACAAAATACATTAGAATGGGTTGTAATACATTGGTGATATAAAATATCAGGGATATCCAAGTCTGCTCCTTTTAGAAAAACTTGACGCAAGAGAGGAGAGAAACAAAAATATTTATCAACACACAGTGCTCTGTAGGCTCCACCTCAGGATATGGCTCTAAGTAAATATTTTTATACTAATTACCCCCAGTCTAGGGAGATGTTTATTCTCCAGGAGAACACCCTAAGATCTAAAATGTACTAGCTTGAGCTACGATCCGAAATCTTAAAATGAGATGTTATTTTTTCAAGGGTAGGCGACATTTTAAAAGTTGCTAGGAGCAGACCAGATTGTCAAGCCAGATGTTACTGGACTTTCCCTCTGACAGTTGGACAGAAGAAGGAATTCATGGCACTAACGCTTTGTAGGATAATTAAACCAGTTTAGCCATGTGTGGTGCAGTCAGCCCTTACATTTCCCCCTCCTTATTGCTTGCTTTTAATTTGTGTGTGTTGCCTTCAGCCAATAAGACATCCCCAACATCTGGAGAAGGGAACCGGCCTGGCGGGATCATCCACGTGTACGGCAGCGACGACAGCAATGACAAGTCTGCCAGCAGTTTTATCCCTTACTGCTCCATGGCTCAAGCCCAGCTCTGCTTCCATGGTCACCGTGACGCGGTCAAATTCTTTGTCTCTGTGCCTGGTAAGCAGAACATCTAAAGTACTCCATGAATGCAATTCTGTCAGTGCATCGTGATGCTGAGAGCTTATTGTGAAACCTGAAGGCTTATGCAGAATTCTGAGGCTCTTTCCATTGCAATGGCCTTTCCTATGATGTTCAAGAACATCTTAAGAATCGCCCTGCTGGATCAAGTCCAGGGCATAGCTATCTGGCCCAGCATCCTTTTCTCACTGGGGTCAACCACATGCCCCAGTGAGAAACCCAAAAGGACTTGAGTGCAAACAGCATTCTCGCCATGGGTGATTCCCAGTAACTTTTGGGGCCATTCTGCCAGTGACATTGGACGTAAGACCCATCAGGATGATAGTAGTGTTGATAGCCTTATCCTCCGTCATTTTGGTTGCCCAAAGCTCAGTAGTATATGTCAGTTGCTCAGAACAAGCTCTGGATTCTTTCAGGTAACGTTCTGGCAACACTGAACGGGAGTGTGCTAGACAGCCCCTCCGAGAACCCCAGCACAGCCACCATCGAGGCTGAGGGCCAGAAGCTGAAGAACGTCCTGGTGCTCAGTGGTGGGGAAGGGTACATTGACTTCCGGATTGGTGAGTTCTTTTACATATATATCCTCATTGTGCAGAGCAGCTATGAGTAAAGGACAAGCTAGCGCAGAGTGGCTAAGGAAGAAATTTCTATTATTATTTATTGAATTTATATACCGCCCTATACCTGGAGGTCTCAGATCAGTTCACAGAATAAAATCAAGATATGAAACCACAAAAGACCTAATAAAAATAAAACAACAACCCAATAGCCCCCCCCCCCAAAAAACACATTTTAAATCGGATCAACCAAAAGCCTGGTTAAAAAGGAACGTTTTTGCCTGGCACCTAAAGGTGTGTAATGAAGGCGCCAGGCGAACTTCCCTGGAAAGAGCATTCCACAGATGGGGAGCCACTGCAGAGAAGGCCCATTCTCGTGTTGCTACCCTCTGGACCTCTCAAGGGGGCAACACACGAAGAAGGGCCTCAGAAGATGATCTCAGGGTCCAGGTAGGTGCATATGGAAAGAGGCGGTCCTTGCAGTATTGCGGTCCTGAGCCGTTTAAGACTTTATAGGTCAAAACCAGCGCTTTGAATTGTACCCAGAAGCTAATTGGTAGCCAGTGCAGTTGGACCAGGATCAGTGTAATAATGCTCAAACCGTCTTGCTCTGATGAGCAACCTGGCCGCTGAATTCTGCACTAGCTGAAGTTTCCGAACCGTCTTCAGAGGCATATCACATTGATATGTACCACTTTAAGCGTGTCCTGTACTGTAGGGGTTCTGAGTTGTCCTGCCGTTGTCCATAGCTGGTGCAAAGAGCCCTGATTTTGATTGGGATTGCGGCAGGGACGAAGGGATGAATGGCCCTTCTCTCCATGCCATAGTCCCCCTCTGAGTCATACTTCCCTCTCACATCATCTGTTTGTTAAAAGAAAAAGCAACCACACCATGGCAAACATCCGTATCTTGTTTGGCCCTTTGAGTTACAGCACAGGACATCCTGCTTCCATCCTTTCCTCTGCCACAGACTCAGCAGTTCCCCAACTCCCCTGCTTGCATAGACCACTTAGAAGTTGCTGAGAGTCTTGGTGGATCACTTTAGTGATTTTTTTGACCTGTTGTAGCAATGGAAATGTGCTGCGCTAAATAAGGTGTGTTTTTTAATTGTATTTTTAATTGCTTCTGTGATTATCTCATTTCTTATTGTACTACAATAAAAAGAAGCAATAAAACCACAATTAAAAATCAGTATGAATATGTAATGCAGACACACCATGGATGACCTGAATCAAGCTTTCTGCTCAGGAGAACTAGATGAATTTAGACCTCTCCCACTCCGCAGCTCCCCATTTGCAGAACTTGGGTCTACAGAGTTGGGGTAAAGATTATAATGATGTATGCAAAGCACTCTCAGGCACCTAAAGATGCTATGTAAATGGTACCTATTACTAATGATTGGGAGGCCTGCTTGGTGGAGCTTTGGTGCTTCCATGTTCTTCTCTTCCATTCATTGTACAAGGTCTCTCCACAGGTGATGGAGAAGATGACGAGACGGAGGAAAACGCAGGAGAAGCCACCCAAGTCAAGCCCATCCTCTCCAAGGCTGAACGGAGCCACATCATTGTGTGGCAAGTTTCCTACATCCCCGAATGAGCTACTCTTGTCTTTTCTTTTTCTGCCAATTATAACTCTCTCCCCTCTGATCCCCCCAAACTCCCGGAATGCCAGTATGTACATACCAGAACTCCTGCATTTCTCCTACTGCTGGAAAACCGAGGTCCCAGACAACCAACCGCAGCAGCTCCTGCACTGGATAGCGGCTCCCTCCCACATCTAACCTCCAAACTTGCAGCTTTCATCTTGGGCCTGCATGCTTTTCTAAAACGGCTGGGTTACTGCCAGCTTTCCAAAGGGGGAGAACCATGGCAATGAAGGCCCCTCCGCCCCCAAGTGAGGCAACGAGAGATGCACAGGCAGAGCGGAATTGGCTTGGACGATTTTTTCAAGACGGTCCCCTCCCTCCTTCCTTCATCTGCCTGCATGGAAGAACTAAGACGTTTGCCGGCTCTTGCCCCTGCCCACTTCGCCACCACGGAGGCAGCGCTGACGGCATGCACTGGTCTGCAAACCAGGACTAGAGAGATGGATCCCATCATAACAAAGCGGACATTCCAACCTCGTCTCCTTCGCTGTCTCTCTATGGGACCTGCTCACAGGGGATTATCTGGGATGAATTGGGAGGTTGGGAATCCAAAAGAGCGTATGGATGCGTTTGGGAAGACTTTGGTATGGAAGTCAACAGCGGGGGGTCAGTGTCCAGAGACGGAGCACAGGCACATGATGGGCTTCCACTGCTGAAGCTGTTTAGATCTGGGCCTGGGCACTTAAAATCATAACTCAAGTCGGTAGAGCATGAGACTTTTAATCTCAGGGTCATGGGTTTGAACCCCACGTTGGGGTTTTGCAGGAGGTTATGGTCCCTTCCAACTTACACTTCTGTGATTCTATTTATGGGAGACCTCTTTGAGAGTCCCAGTGTGCCCAGATCTGAACTCCTTAGAGGAAGGGGAAGGGGAAGATTCAAGCCTAACAAATATCATAGATAATAATTCAGGTTAGAGGCACAATTGGTAGACTTGAAGGTGGGGTGGGCATCTCCAGCTCTTTGTAGCAGTGGGTGGTGTGCTGATGGAGAGGAAGGCCATATGTATGTTTAGCTGGTATGTGGAGAGTCATTGAAAGAACTGGGAAGTCCTCTGCTGTTGAAAGGCCACCAAGGTGTGCTTTGTGCTCCTTTACCTTGTGCTGCTCTACTAGGGCCCCAATGGAGACTTGGGTGCTGCAACTGGCTCTCAAGAGGTATTCAAATGTATCTTGCAGGCAATTCAGGAAAGCAAGCAGTCAAGATGGAGACTAGGCCCCTCCCTCTCCATGACATGTATTGAAACCAATGAAAGCAGACTTGGACTTGGGGGAGATGGAGCAAGGCAGTCAGTGGAGAGGTATGTGCTTGGGGAGGATGGGCTGGGGAAGAGTGGAAATGAAGAAACGGGGAAAGGAGCTGAGGAGAAGACATTGGTCCTTTGTTAAGCGGCTTCCAGAAGCAGCAAGAGAGGAAGCAGAGATGGCCTTATTGGGAGAGGATGTTGAGAAAGCAGCGCCCACAGCTGTGGCATGCAAGTTAGGGCGCTGCCACTCTGCTGGGTGCTCACCCGGTTGATGGCAGGTGTGCACACTCATAACACGCATCCCACCTGTTGCTCCCCTTCTCTTGCCCCCACCCTGCCACATCCAGTGGCAGCTCCATCCCAGCCAGTGAGCCCCGTCTCATGCTTCGTGACTCGGCACCAGTGACTGGGAGTGGATTGCTGCTTGAGATGAAGTTGCAAACAGCTGGTCCTCTGGGATATAAGGAGGTTTCTGCCGTAGGCAGTTCAGAGGCTGATGAACTTTAAAGGCTGTGGGAGGAAGCAGCAGGAAGAAGCCCAGAAATGTTAAGTGCTCTTAACGTCTTATTTAAATCTCACAGAACCTTTCACGTTTTAATTTTCTTTGAAGCCAGGGGAGACCAAGGTTTTTTAGAGAGGGAGGTGGGTCTTCCTTAGAGAGAGAGAGAGAAAGACAGGGGGGGGCAACTTCCTGGCAGTTCTTGGTAGAGTCAAAGCTTGGGACTGTCCACGTGCCCCTTTCTTTGTGCGCTTTGCAGCAGAGGGAGATTATTGCAGGCTTTTTTCTTTTTGCATCTCTCAGGCCTCCCCTGCCTGCCTCTGTGGGCAGTGTTTTCTTTCTCCATGCCTGAATGAGGTCTGAGAAAACATAGACTAAAAAGGAAGTCCAGTCATAGTCTGAACAGCTTGTGGGAACACTTGCCCCAATCCAGTCAACCGTACCATGCTGTGACTTAACCCCCTTTCTTGTGTGCTGAGAGTAGCAGCTTGGGTATGGCAGGCACACAAGCACCATGGCACACATATCGAATGCCTTACAGCTCCATTCCTTAACACTTGGCCACAAGCTGGACCTGTGCAGGGACCCCTACTCTTATGTGTGGTTTTATGTCACTTGCTTACTCAAAGCCACCCAGAGCCACAGAATGTACACAGAGATGAAAGAAATATGGCAAAGGTTGAAAAGGTCTGTGGGTTCCGCACAACAAACCAAGATGAAGAAAAAACAAGAAAGAGACGTTAAGCGGTAAAGCTGGTGGGTGGGGAGGACGTTGTGACTTGCAAGTCGACATTGTTGATCTCTGACCCATAATTTTTCGCCAAGAGCAGGAGCGAGGAAATCTAGAAGGCTAGTAAAGTCATTGGGGTAGTTTGATTTGAAAGAGCACAAAATGTGTTTAAGTAGCTGCAGCAAGGCTTGAGATCAAAGGGGGGCTTTATTCATGATGAGAAAGAGAGTGAGGCTTACAGGGTAGGTAGCAAAGGCGGAGGGAACAGGTATCAGGAGCAGAGCATCTGCTTTGCAGGAAGAAGATTCAGTCCCTGCCATCTCCAGTTTAAAAAATGATCAAGAAGAGAGCGGGTGGTGGGAAAGACCTCTTCATAAGACTCTGAGCAGCCGCTGCCAGTCAGTCTACATGGTGCTGGGCAAAATGGAAAGTCTCAGCTGTTGTAAAAGCAGCTTCCTAGGTTCCCTTATTTTTATTCTGTCCATTAAGTTTCCAGATTTCAGGCCACTCTTAGGCCTTACCCTACCAGACATACCTGGAGGTGACACACTAGGGAGATATCAACAATTTCACTGAGCGCAGCTAACACTTGTTATTTTCCATGTCACAAGGAGGTCCTAACCCTTTGGGGTTGGCTTTTCAGTAAACAAGGAGCCAGACCGCCTCCTGATAGTGCTCCTACGGAAAGGGTTTTGTTTCCCAATGCCAGCATATCCTAGCTGTTTTCTAGACTACTGATGAAATAATAGTGTGCAGGAGAGAGAAGAGCAGATTGTTAAGACACTCTTTCATTATTCCATTCGAAACAGCAGTGCCATCAGCCAAGATTTGCCGTTCTCTTGGGGCAAGTTAGCAAGTAATACCACTAATCTATCCTGTCACATTCCCCACCACCACCATTCCTGCCCCACTGCTACCCCAGTGCTCTGCTCAGAAAGATGGCCACAGTCCAGGTGGAGTTGAATCTCTGTTCATTAGAGGGCAAAAGACATAAAGCAGCTAACCCTCTGTGCTTATCCCAATTAAGGAGAGAATGAAGCAGATCTTGTACCACTTGCTCTGAAGTGGGGGGGGAGGGGGAGCTGGGAAGTCGACACAGGGCCTGTAGCTCACAGGTAGAATATCTGCCTTATATGCAAAAGGTCCTGGGTTATAAATAAAAGCCCTGATGTCTCCAGGTAGAGTTGGGGAAAGCTCCTGCCTGTCAGTGTAGACAATACTAAGCTAGATGGACTACTCACCTGACTATTCTTTTGCTTCCTATGTTCTTATTTTGTTCAGTCTGTTCTGGGGGTGAAATACCTTTTGGAGGGGCTGGGAGGAAACTAAGGTTACCTGGAGAGCAACCTGACAACAGCAGAGCCTGGGAGGAGAGAGAAAGGAAAGTCGGATTTTTTAAAGTGAGGACCGGTGGGGTGGGCAGCTTTGGCTTAGGCACTACTTAGCAATGGTGCAGCTAGGTGGTTTTAGACTCTGGCCTTAATGGTCTCCCAGCCCGGCAGACCTTTAGATGGGAACATGTATTGCTTCACTTACCGCATTTCTGAAGTAAGCTGTATTGGGGGGGGGGCTGCTCATTCTGCTGAGTTGGGTCTGGGTCCCATAACCTCTGCCCCCAAAGCCCTACCCCTACAGCACCACTGCAGTTTAGAGGGCGAGCGTGTGGCGTCTGACAGGGTGCCACGGTTTTAAAACTGATCTACCTGTTGCCAAAAGACCCGAGAGCAGGATTACTTCCTCATGCAGAACTGAACCAAGGTATGGTCTTTTTAAAACAAAAACAACAGATACAACTGCAAAGCCTCCAGCAGTTCTCAGTTCCCAGCATTTATTAGTCAGGATACTGCTCCTTTTGCCTCCCCTGCCTACAAATATATGCCCAAAGAACCTTTCACAGTTTGAAGTTACGTTTTCATTGAAAAGAAGCACATGTTCAAGGTGGGGGGGGGACGCGGGGGGAGGGAGAGGCGTAGCTATGGGGAGAAAGCCTCACAGTGCTGGCTGTTGACTCCTGATAGCTACCTGCCGGCAAGATAAAAGCTGATTTGACTTACAGACACCTCCCCGCCACATCTCCACTGTGATGTATGTAAAGTTAACTTGTATGTTATAAAAGGAATTTTTTAAAAGTGTCTTAAGGCCTGTCAACTCTGCTGTTTTGGTCTAAAGATGTAAAGAGACTGCTGTATGAAAAAACAACCCCACTCTCCCTATGCTTTGTCCCTTATACGCTATCCAAAAGATGACCATATCTGTTCTGTATGTAATAAAAAAAAATGTGTTAACATCACAGATTCGAGAGCATTGATAAACACACACTAGAAGTGGTATTTTTAAGGAGTTACTGCCATGACGTTTATTGCATCTTTTGATGGTGCACACCCAAATGATGGGGCGGGGGGGGGGGCTCACTTGCAACAATATGGTGCCAAGTATGAAGTGCCCTTGTTCTGTACTCCCATCCAGACAGCCACCCCCTTTTCCAAGATACACCACCCTGACAGACACAGAGTAAAAACGATTGCCTTTTCCCAAAATTTATTTTACAAAAGCAAAACGCAGCCAGTATTTAAAAAGTAGCCCTGTACATATTTATAGATGTAAACAATCTCCTTTTGGGAAATATCTGGAAGAACAGTAACATGCAGTGGGATGAAAGATCCCAGAGGAAAACACAGGAACCATGATAGCCTAGGAAGAATACTTCTCCAGCCAGGCCCCAACTTAATGGGATTTGGCTGTTTCCACTCTATCAGAGGCCTCCTGAAATCTTCCGCTCCCAAATCCCAGCATTCTGTTCCTACTGAATAGTTGTCAGCTGTGAATAAGATTATTTTTAAAAACAACACAGGTGGACAGTGGTCCTCCAAATGTTGTTGGACTCCAACTCCCATCAGCTCCAGACAGCATGGCCAACAGTCAGAGGTGATGGAGGCTCCAACATCTGGAGACCTGAATATTTGCCATCCCTAAGATAAAACATGCACTAAAGCAGCTCCCCGCCCCCCCGCCCTGGACTATTGGAGAAAGTGGGGCGGGTATGAGAAACGAGCAGCGTGAATTCTGCATTTCAAGTCATTGCCCAAAAAGAAATTGCATTCACTAGAGAGAGAGCAGGACGTAACAGCAGCTGTATAAGCCCTGTTGCTCAAGCTCAGGATATTGCTAGCTGCGAGCAACTGTTTGTATTTGCTGCTGCTTAAGTAAAGAGAAACAGCACAGCTCCCCTTGCTTCTGTCTTATTTGATGTTTCCTTTTGGAAAGAGCAGGGGCAGCAGGCTGGATCTGTATTTCCCCCACCCTTCCCATGGGCCAAGTTGGGAAAGTAGGAAGGGCCAGCCACCTGATGTCGCAATTATGTTGGGTGGCCTGTTTTCGCCTGTGTGGTTTGAAATAAAACCCCTGTGGCCAGAGGGATGGTGCTTTGCAACCCCAAAGATGCTGTGGATAGCAGTATGCAAGCCCAGGCAATCCGCTGACTAGGATTGCAAAGGGGGGTCTGTGCCCTGTAGCTGGTAAAACTGTGGCCTAACATAGTGGGGTAGTCTTTGCAGGCTTGGATTGGGAGGCAGCAGGAAAACCACCAATGAAGCCCTTTGAAAATACATTCTAAAAGTGAGAAAAGAGAACTGGAATCCCCCTGGTGTGTGCTTTTCCATATTGGTTTAATAGCGCAGATTTCTCTAATATTGCCCCAAAAAGGCTATAATTGGGGGCTGGGGAGGCAGGGAGAAAGGGAATTAAATTACTAGTTGTTAAACTGACATGATATGTTCGTTCAGATCTAAAATACTCCCGCCCTTTCTCTTCCCCCCACAACTCAACAAAAGAAAGCTCCCCAGGGGAATCCCAGATAAGCTGAAAGGGAAATGGACGGGTTTGTGCAGTGCCTTTGTGACAGCAGCAGAGGGGGCTGGGCTTCAGCTGCTCTGCCTTACTCATAAATCCAGTGATCTGCACTGTCTTCCCAACAGGCCAGTTCATCTGTGCGGAACCAGAGCAAGATCTCTCGCTGGGCGCTCTCCACCGAATCGCTCCCGTGGATCACATTCCTGTAGGGAAAAGGAACAAGTATATCCCACGGTGCAGCTGGATGCATTGGGCCACAGTTAACGAAGTTCTTGTGCAGTTGGGGGCATATATGAGTATGATGAGCTAGGTTTCAATTGACAAGTACAGAAAAGGCTCCTGCCAAATCCTGGAGAGCTGATGATAGGCCAGATGGACAAATGATGGGACTGGTCGCATTCACACCATACATTTAAAGTGCTGCGATTCCACTTTAAGCCGTCATTGCTTTCTCCCAAAGACTGCTGGGAAACTGTTCATGGTGCTGAGAGGAGACCCCGGATTCCCCTCACAGAGCTACCGTTCTCAGAGAGGTCTAATCATAAATCCCTCTGCAAAGGAAACTGGGAATTGTAGCTCTGCAAGGGGAATAGGGCTCTCCAAAGAACTATCAGCACCCTTGGCAAACTACAGTTCCCACAATGTATGGTGTGGATTTGGGCTCTATACAACAGCTTCTTATGTTCCTAATAGGGTAGGGAAAAAGGGATGAAAAAATTCCATTTCCATTTTTATAACGTTATGCAATGATTCATCAGAGTCTTCTTATTTTCCAATTCTTTGCTGTTTGTTTCTCACCTCCTCCTGCTGCTTCCCTCCTGCCCCATTTTCCCCAGCTCTCTTTCTTTCCCTTATAAAAGGTCCGTTTTGCTGAGGGAGGGTGTTTACTCACAGACAGGATGGACTGTGTATTGGCAGGCAGGGACACGCTAACAATAAACCCTGGAAGAAGCAAAAATACTCCACTTGCCTCTCAAATCTATGAAGCTGGAGGTCATTTCTAACATTACTGGGAGGCAGCTTAATTTTGGCCCATGTTCACACAAAAATGTTTCCTTCTTACTTGCAAACCAATAATCCACATTGGCTGCATCCACATGTCACAGTAAGCCCTTGTCAACCCAAATTAGCCTGATTTGGTTTGGAATTTGGTTAGTTCTAGTGCACAGTCCAATCTGAAACATTTACACTAAACAGGATTTTGATTATCTTTGCTAGACACACAGCATGTGTGAACGATGCTCCTATCTCCTAATGCAGAAACAAAAAGGCCTTCCTGATTTTTTTTTTTTTTTTAATCATCCTCTGATTTAGTTTGCACTCTGTTTACAGGAATGCAGTTTTAGTTTATCTCAGGCAGAAAACGGCACCTGGCTGAGCCCCCATTCCTTGCTGTCGTGGACCAATAGTTGCATTGCCGGAATCACACAAAACGCTCAGAAGAGAGAACTGCCCCAAAAGTAAACGAGGTTTTCACTCACTTGCCAACTTCAATGCAGAAGTCACCTCGGATAGTCCCAGGCTTCGAATCTGCTGGGTTAGTTTCGCCAATCATGACGCGAGCTGTCTTCACCACTTCCAGTCCCTGCCAAACCTGGGGTGAAGGGAAGAAAAAACCCCACTAGCATTCAACCTTTTGGTGACCCAATACACACCTTTAGTCCTATCACACATTTGGGGAGCCCTTTGTTTGTTTGTTGCTGCCTATTTGGACGGTGGTCGTGCTGTTGCTGGTGTCACCTGCCTTAGATCAAACCGTGACCCACTTGCTGAAAACCAGTGGAAAAGGCAACCTTCTCAGTGCCAGTGGCCTTGTTCTGCTAAACCACTTGAGAAAACATTAGGAGTCCCGGGGTAGAGGGAAGGGATGAGCCTCCCTCTCTTCTCAAAGAGAAAATATTTCTTATAAGGTTTCCCACCCCCACCCCCCAGTGTTCTGCTGTCTGGGATCTTGGAGGGTAAAATGTCAGAACGTGCCAACAAGACTGCTCTTCTATACTTGGGTATTGTTAGAAAATATAGATGTGTTAGGAGATAGGGGCATCTCAAGACCCTCACATAGAAGAAGAAGAAGAAGAGTTTGGATTTGATACCCCGCTAACATTCTCCTTTCCCTTCCTCCCCCACAACAAACACTCTGTGAGGTGAGTGGAGCTGAGAGACTTCAGAGAAGTGTGACTGGCCCAAGGTCACCCAGCAGCTGCATGTGGAGGAGCGGGACGCAAACCCGGTTCACCAGATTACGAGACTACCGCTCTCAACCACTACACCACACTGGCTCTCATAGCAAAATGCATTTGTTATTTCACTCACCATGGCCACAACAGGTCCAGAGCTCATGTATTTCACCAGACGGTTATAGAAAGGACGCTCACGGAGGGCGATGTAATGCTCCTTCAACAAGTCTTCAGAAGCCTAATCAATCAATCAATCAATCATTTTATTTGTATGCTGCCTTTCCAAAGTTGAAATCGTATTAAAAAATTACAAAATACAAACATAGCAAAAGTAGTCATAAAACATTAAACCAAACATCAAATAGTGCACGAGTTGAAGAATTTCCACATAAATCATAGGATCCAAAATAAAGATACTAAAAATCAACATCAACAACCCCAACACACCACCCCCCGCAAAAAAAATCCCTAAATAATACTCCAGCTTTGGTAGTTGGAGTTTGTCAGGGCCCCATCCTCCCAGGCCAAGTGGGAAAAGGTCTACAAGGCTGGAAGCAGGTCTTCCAGGATGAACACGTGGTCAAACACATGCCACAGACTTGATCAACGTTGTGTAGTTCTTTAAACAATTTTGCTGATTTTTAGTATGTTTTGACTGTTTTCAGTCTTTTATTTTGTGTGTGTAAACTGCCCTGGGAACTTGCTTGAAGGGTGGGAGTAAAATCTCCTAGGGTTATGGTGATAATCAAAGATCAGGAAATTAACAGTTGAGTCAGCATCATTATCACTACCATCAGTTTATATATTTATATGCCACTTTCCCACAGAATTGTGCCCCAAGCATCTCACAACCCAGCAAACAAACCAAAAAAATAAAACCATGCAAAATTAAGAACAATTTAAACATTAGGAACTTAAAAAAAGAACTTTAATTTTTTTAAAAATAACAATGGTGTCAATGAATCCAGAAAATACTTACATACAATGTTAGATAAGGCAATACAAATAAGCCAACCTAATTTAATCGGTTTTAACTAGGGAAGCAGGCAGAGACAACAACAGGCCCTGTTCTAGCTGAATTGCCCTTTCTCCACCACCCCACCAACTTTAAATGTTCTTTTGTGGTCCTTTAAATTTGTAAACTGCCTTGGGTGCTGTGGTAGAAAGGCAGTTTATAATTTCAATGAATAAACCAACAAAATATGGAGAATAACCCCCAACACAAAAATAGAATGATAGCATGCAAAGATAATATACAACACTGGGTGCGATCAAACCGCCCTGGTGTGTAGCCTTTAACCTCCAGGTCTCTGGTCTTCAGGCCAAATTTGGCCCACCAGGCACCCCTCATTTGGCCTATAAGCCAATTTCCCCCAAAACATAGTCATTTCCTCTACACTTGGCATCCTATGTGAAGCAAGGTGTGTGGCAGGTAGAGTTGTGGCTGAATCAGCTGCTTCCATCCCAATGACTATAGAAAACCGGACTGGACGCCTGGTACACAGGGAATTCAATCCCTCTTGGTTGTTGTCTCTCCCCCACCATGAGCCACCTTTGACAGATGGATGGGACAACCTACTTGTCAATCACCTGGTGTCCGATGATTGACAAGTGGGTAACCCTAAGTTAGCCCACAGAATGGAGGTGGAGGTGGCAGGAAGATGAAGATGTGGTCCACTGGGTCATAAAGATTCCCCATCCATCTCTCGACAAAGAGCTTAGGTACTCAGCCAAGTATCCTGACCTGCATAAGCTTCATGGCCACCAGTTTGAAGCCCTTCTTCTCGAAGCGTCGGATGATCTCTCCAACCAGATGCCGTTGTACCCCATCTGGCTTAATGGCCAGGAAGGTGCGTTCATTTACACCAGTGAATGCTGGGAAATAAGGGGGAAAGAGAGATTTAATGTATATATATTGAGGGGGGCATGCAATACATGCTGTGCAGCTGAGGAGGGGCAGGATTTCTGGAAATCACAAGTGAATACTATTGCACTCCGGTCCTGCTTGCAGTTTTCCCACAGAAAAATAGGTGCTGGTACTCACCATTAAGTTCCTACATAAGTGCCACACTTTTTAACAACAAAAAAGAGGTTTTGTTGTGTTTTTTATATTCTGTTGGGAGCCGCCCAGAGCGGCTGGTGTTGGCGCTGTGGGTTAAACCACAGAGCCTAGGACTTGCTGATCAGAAGGTTGGTGGTTCGAATGCCCGTGACGGGGTGAGCTCCCGTTGTTCGGTCCCAGATTCTGCCAACCTAGCAGTTCGAAAGCACGTCAAAGTGCAAGTAGATAAATAGGTACTGCTCCGGTGGGAAGGTAAAACAGTGTTTCCATGCGCTGCTCTGGTTCGCCAGAAGCGGCTTAGTCATGCTGGCCACATGATTTGGAAGCTGTCTGCGGACAAACGATGGCTCCCTCGGCCAATAAAGCGAGATGAGTGCCGCAACCCCAGAGTCAGCCACGACTGGACCTAATGGTCAGGGGTCCCTTTACCTTACGCCCCCGGAAAAAGCACTCTCCACAGGCATCTAGTTGGCCACTGTGGGAACAGGAGATGGGCCCCGTTTGGCCTGATCCAATAGGGCTATTTTTATGTTTGTGTATTTTTATCTGGAAGGCACCAGGTTGCCGAAAGTAGACTCAGCCAGTTGGGGGCGGGCGGGGTACAAGGCAGGCACAGGGCGTTGTTTCCCGATGGAAAAAGAAAGAGAGATGCAATTCAGCATGACCCAGCTACAAAGAGAGGGAAGGGCTGGTCAGACACCCCCAGATCTCAGCAACGCTCACCTGTTTGGAAGATGCTGGCAAACAGGGCCAGCAGGAAGATCATGGCGTTAGCAGCGGCAGCAGGAGCAGCAGCAAAAAAGACCCATAGAGCGAAGGGAAGAACTGGGGAGGACGCGCGCGCCGGCCGGCAGCGTGGATCGGGAGCGCGCACGCTGATGACGAGAGGAGGAGGCTACTCAAGGGGAAGTAGCAGCACCAGCAGCGGAAGAGATGGGAGATTCCGCTCCCTTCTAAGGCTCCTATCCTGAGCACACTTACCTGGAAGGAAATCTCTTTGGGCATCTGAGCAGTCGTAGAGAGGATTGTTCTCTGACGCTGGTCTTTTTACTGGCGGCGTTTCGGTTTCGCAAGTCTCCAAACGACGTTTAAAAGTTCTGTGCATCTGCATGTAAGTCAGTGGAGCAGACAGGTTTTCCTGTGCCATTTCATTACTCCGATACCTTTGCTGAAGCAACGTCTTGAAAACAAACGAGCCGCAACAGCAACATTTTGCCCGGTGAACCTGAACCAGCCTTAACCCCACTTCGAGCCTGCAATGTGAATCGTGGACGACATCGCTGTGCCGCTGAAGTCGCTGTGTCTCAGCCACGGCCCGCCCTCCCCTCCTTTATTTGCAACCGAGGGAGGTTGCCGTAATCCGGCTATTGCTTTTAAGTCAGGCACGGGGAGCCCACCGCCCGCCCCACGTTGTTTGACTACAAGTCCCATCATCGCTGACCATCGGGCCACCCTGACTGGAGCTGATGGGACTTGCGAGTCCCAACCACACATTGTCACTCTAATCTTTTCCTATTTCTATGCTGCGGTTCTCTCACACCCACCCACCCCGCCCCACTTCCCCTTATCTATAGAGAACTAAAAATGTAGAGCCGCACACTTCCGGTCTAAACCTCGAACAATTTCCCCCTCTTCCTTCCCGACGTAAAACAACACGTTGGAAGGCGACGCTTTCACAGCAAGGCCGCGGGTGGGTGGGGAGGCGGGAGGCGCGCGCCAATACCCGCGAACAACGGAGGCTTTCCGTTTCCATGGGGAGTTTAAGGATTCTGCGTGCGCGTGTCACTCTTCCAAGTTTTTATCTCTACGGCGTTGAGAGCCTGAGGCTTCATTCCCGTAGTAGTACGTTGGCTTCCCGCTTTGCGCATGTGCAGTGGGAGCCGCGGCTCTTTGACAGCGACTTGTCATGGCGGTTTCTTCGGCGGCTGTTCCGGCTGCGGTGCCGCTGGAGCACGAGAACCAGATCTTCCTGGACCTCTTCCACGACGACGGGCTGGTGGTGTGCGCCCGCGGGCTGGGCATCGACCGCCTCCTCCTGCGCTTCCTCCGCCTTTACTGCGAGCCGGCCAGGCTGGTGCTGGTGCTCAACACCAGCCCGGCAGAGGAGGTAGGCAGAGGCGCCGCGGGGCCCGGGAGGAGCTTCCCTCAGTCTCTGCTATTCGGAGAAGCTGCTCCGCTTCTCAGGGCAGGGGTCCTCACAAGGCAACGTGCAAAAAACACCCCCCCCCCCCAAAAAAAGACAAGCCCAGGCACGCAAACAAACATTGGGAAATGGAGAATCGCACCCCTCTCAAATGAGCTGCAAAAGCACCGGTCGAAAGAAAGACTTCTTGAAAGTTCCTTTAAAAGGCACTATATGCGGTGTTTCCCAAGCTTGCTCTTTTCGGACTACATTTCCCATAATCCCCAACCACATCAGATGTCAAAGAAATCAACAACTATCTGACGTTTAGAAGACATCTGAAGGCAGCCCTGTTTGGGGAAGTTTTTAATGACTGATGTTTTAATGTATTTTTAATATTTGGTTGGAAGCTGCCCAGAGTGGCTGGGGAAACCGAGCCAGATGAGCGGGGTATAAATAATAAATTTTTTATCATCGTCGTCATCATCATTATTACTGGTATTGCCAGCTACAGATGATGGGAGTTGTAGCCCCAAAACAGCTGGAGACCCAAGGTTGGGAGACACTGCACTAGAGCAAGAGAGGTGTGAACTTCATGGAGGATGATAATGGGGCCAGCACCGAAAAGGGCCTATTCCTAGTACACCTGCCCAGGGAGGGAGTTACTGGTTTGCGAGTGGTTTTTTTGTTCTTGTTTTTATTACGTATTTTGTGTTTTTTGCTTTGTGGTTTTATGCTGTGAACTGGGGAAAGTTGCCTGTGACTCAGACTGTAACTAAGCTTGAATACACGCATGTCATGAGTCCTGTGGAGTCATCTTGGTGGTTGTGTCAAGATAAGGAGTGAAAGGAGCTTGAAGGACTGGAGGCCAGTGTTTGGGGAGGAACACAGTGGGTTGGGATGGGCCTCAGGCCTCCTGAGACATCAGAGTTGCCCATGGGGATGCAGCAGTTGAGGAGGCTGATCCTGGGGAGGGACCTAGCGTTCTGTCATTCAGCCCAAACCAGTCTGGCCTCTCGCCCTGCCAGAGCCTTTTCTTCCTTTAATTCCTGCTGGCAAGCCTCTACCTCCAGAGAAGGTGCCAGGTGCCAAATCTAGTTTTGCACAGGTGCTGTCTCCTCCTCTTGTCACCTAGATCACAGAGATGCCAGTGCCTGCATCAGCTCAGGCCCAATCCACCAGAAGCAGTTCCCGTTTACCTGCCCAGTCAAAAGATGCCACACACTCTGCACTAAGCCATGCCTGCTCCACTCCTTTATCACAGGAGTCCGGGGACCAGTGTTTTAGCTTGCTTTGCCATGCCTTGCACCTGCTGCGCCTTTGGCCCTTGCTTAGTACCCTAGTGATTTGAGCATTAAAGTTTCTAAAGGTGAAGGGACCCCTGACCATTAGGTCCAGTCATGGCTGACTCTGGGGTTGCGACGCTCATCTTGCTTTATTGGCCGAGGGAGCTGGCGTACAGCTTCTGGGTCATGTGGCCAGCATGACTAAGCCGCTTCTGGCAAACCAGAGCAGCGTACAGAAACGCCATTTACCTTCCCACCGGAGTGGTACCTATTTATCTACTTGCACTTTGACGTGATTTCAAACTGCTAGGTTGGCAGGAGCAGGGACCGAGCAACGGGAGCTCACCCCATCGCGGGGATTCGAACCGCCGACCTTCTGATCGGCAAGTCCTAGGCTCTGTAGTTTAACCCACAGCACCACCTGCGTCCCTCATTAAAGTTTCTACTAGAAACCAAAATCAGAATGAAAGTAGATCAGTTCGTAGAACGTGAGACTCTTGATCTCAGGGTCATGGGTTTGAGCCCCACATTAGGCAAAAGTTTCCTGCATTGCAGGGGGTTGGACTAGATGATCCTTGTGGTTCTTTCCAACTGTTTTATGATTCTATGAATTTATTCATCCTGCGAGAGCCAAGGCAGTGCAAGTGAAACAACAGTTTGATTTTTCTCTGTTTATACCTGCCTCCACTGCTCATCCCATCCCTAAGGCCGCCACCCTGTGTTTAATTTTAGATTCTAATCTCCTTGGAGCAGGGACATGTTCTCTTAAACCAAGTGTGAGGAACCTTTGGGTCACCAGATGTTGCTGAATTACAACTCCCTTCAGCCCTCAAGAACATGGTCAGTGGGTGGACATTTTAGTTCAGCAACATCTGGAGGGACAAAGGTTCATTAAGCTCTGTAAAATAATTGTTTATTTTAAGCATTTCCTTCCCACTTTTCAGCTGACAAGGTCCCCAGGGGCAGGTTATGTAAGAGCAATATGAATAATGGGTTTTTAAAATAGCATTTCTTAAACAAAATTAATGCGGTCTATTTAAAGAGGTGATGGTGGTGGTATTTTGCCTTGCTAACTAGATGCTGCTTCCCTTATTCACAGGGCTGTTTGTTCTATAAGGCAGTGAAAATGTAAATAAAGCACAGGTGTCAGAAACTGAACAAATAAGAAACAATGGCAGATAAAACCAAAACTTGTATGAAATGACAGAAGAACCTCAGAAAACCAAAGGTGTATTGAAACCAAGCAGTATTCAATCAATATCTGATTCAGATGACTCTCCAGATGTTGATGAACTACATCAGCTCCAGCATGGCCAGTGACCACAGATCATGGGAATTGCAGTACAGCAACATCTGGAGGGGGAAAGGATTCCCCACACTTGATGTAAATGCAGATGCCCAGAGGGGGGCACCACTGAAAAGGCCCCGCTGCAGGTCTGTGCCAATTTGACCTGACATTAGGTTGGGAGGACCATGAGCAAAGAGCCCCAGGTGGTATCTTGCTCATATAATCCTATGAAACAATGAAATTAACTTTGTATACAATGTCATGCATTGTTAATTAAAGTTTAAATGCCAGGATCAGACTAAAAGTGCAGAAAAGCAAGACGTAACAAAAATAAAGTAAAGTAACAGCAACTTTTTAAAATGTCAGTTTTTAAAAGCAGCAGGTCAAGTCTTTAAGCTTCATCAGAATTATGATTTCATGGAGTGTTTGAGTCCGGGCAAACTTTAGGTGCTCAGCCGACTGCTATGCCTACCTTATTGCTGTGGCTCACTAGCTCTTACACATTAAGAAAGCAATGGAATTGGCATTTGTATTTTCAGCATGATTCAAAGCATGTTTACTCAGAAGTAAATATTGGTGATTCAGCTATCAGACAGTGCCTCATGTGCCCTAATGGATCTGAATGGTTGAAACTCAGAGCAGGAGCGTTTTGTTGGCAGGTCCCATTCATTACTGAATATTTAATATTGTATTTAATCATAGCTCTTGCACTGCTTCTTACTCTACATCCACACAAAGTATCTCCCTCCCCCCTTACTCTGCATTGGATTTTATTTTGGTTTTAGGAGTTTTTTATCGACCAGCTGAGGACTGATAACGTAGCTCATCTTCCTCGACGCGTCACAAATGAAATCGCAAGCAGCAACCGCTATGAAGTTTACACCCAAGGGGGTGTCATTTTTGCCACCAGCCGGATTCTGGTGGTGGATTTTCTGACCGACCGAATCCCTTCAGATCTTATCACCGGTAAGATCTTACCACGAGAGAAAACTGATTCGAACCCTCTTCCCCGCCCACCGCTCAGAATGTTAACGTAATCTAAGTCTAGGCTGAGAAACATGGCTTCCTCATGCTAACTCATGCACAATTCTGCAGATATAAAGTTTATTGCTTCTCATTGTTGAAATGGTACCTTGCTCTTCTACGAGTCTTCTGACACCTCAAAGACTGGGCTGATATCCACACCATACAATTAAAGCATTCATGGACAGTCTTGGGAACTGTAGTTCATTAAGGGTGCTGAGAATTTACCGTCCCCAGGATTCATGGGGGTGGGGGGGAGCCTTGACTGTTAAAGAGGAGTAAGACTGCTTTAAATAGATGCAGTGTCATAAAAACTTTATCCCACTAGAGGTCAGTATGACATAAAGCCTTGATTAGATCCTATGCTGAGCAAGCTGCAGATTTGTGACCAAGCCACGCAAGCGTCTCTGGAGTTTATCCTGCCTAGGGTTCAGTTTCCATATGCTGAGAACCAGCGTAGTGTAAGGGATACAGAGTGGGAAAGATGTGGAGAAGCTGGGATTCCAAGTTCAGCCTTGAAGCTCACTTAGGCACCTTGAACCAGTCTGTCTCCTTCAGTCTAACCACCTACAACAGGGATACGGAACTTCAGGCATGAAGGCTGAATGTGGCCTCCAAGCCGCTCTGCCTGGCTCTTGAGTCTCTCCTCAGAGTGTCACACCTCTCTCTGTCCCTGTCTGGTTTCCTCCTGGAGTGTTTCTGCCTGGCTGGAATTTGTCCTTCTGATAACGCCTTACTTCTTTGGCTGGAAAGGGGTGTGCGAATGTGTGCAGAAACTAGCCTAGTGATACAAAGGTAAAATTCACATATATTGCTCTGCCTTCTTTTGCCACTGGCCTTGCCCTTCGCTGAATGTGGGGGGAAAAGCTTCCTCATCTGCAGGATGGGTGCCAGGTAGAGAACCAACTATGCTACAATGGTACCTCGGGTTACATACGCTTCAGGTTACATACGCTTCAGGTTACAGACTCTGCTAACCCAGAAAAAGTGCTTCAGGTTAAGAACTTTGCTTCAGGATGAGAACAGAAATCGTGCTCCGGCGGCACGGCAGCAGCGGGAGGCCCCATTAGCTAAAGTGGTGCTTCAGGTTAAGAACAGTTTCAGGTTAAGAACGGACCTCCGGAACAAATTAAGTACTTACCCTGAGGTACCACTGTATTGTGATTACTCTCAACTATGGCTACACACCTTAAGGCCATCGCAGACAACAAGAAGCAAAGCATCTCCCTCTCACGCTCACCTTTGCAGCTCATGATTCTTCAAAATCCAGCAGTTAGTAACCTAGAAGACTGGAGCATCTGAGGTACCACTGTACTTGGAGCTTTGGGGAGGAAAGGTGGCAGAAACATACAGGGTTGTTGCCAATTTGCTTTTACTTAACAGTAGAGCCATTGAAATTAAGAGACTTAACCATGTCTATTCATTCCAGTGGGTCCACTCTGAGTAGGCTTACCATTGGAGAAAACTTACAGTATTAATAAACTGTACCTATTTTTAAAATCTGCTGTGGCTTAGGACACAGAAAAGGACGTCAGTAGCTGTATTCAGCTCTGTAAGTTAGTATGAAGCCCTTACCCTATTTAAAAATAAAAGAAAAAATCTTTTCCCTATAGAGTAGGGATGGGAAAACATTTTCATTCTGTAAGTTACTTTTCTTTCCGAAGGCCATGTGCCAGAGTTGGGCGGGGCCAGAGGCAAACGTGGGTGCAGCCAGAAAAGTAAATTTAACCTTTGTACCATAGGCAAGCTTCTACACACACACACACACACAAACACACACACAAACACAGCCCTATCAGTTATCAGAGTTCAAGGACACATTCCAGCTAGGTAAAAGCATTCAGGATGTTAAGGAGGGGCAAGGAAGGTTGGGGCCTAAGAAGAATTCCCAGGGCCTGGTAGAGAAGCCTGGGCGTCACATTTCTCGCATGGGCCTAAGGTTCCCCACTGCCTTATATAAGGAAATGACCAAGTGTTTAAAGGTGGATCTCCAAAAGGAAATGCAGTGGAAATCATACTATTTAGATAGGATTCCAATCCACCGTCTTCACATATCTTAGCATGTTGCAGAGGATTTTATTGTCTCCTTGTTTGCTTGTTGTCCTTTTGTTACCAAAAATGCCATTATTTCTTACGAATAGTTTAAAGCAACAGGGCAGCAGGCTCCCACTTTACCTGTATGGTTGGTTTTATTTCCAGTGTTCAGGTTGCAAATGCCATTGCACCATTGCTGCGTTCCGAGAACGCTCCTATAAATAAATTAAGGTTGGGGGTTCTTGCCATCTTTCTTATTTGGTTTGTTGTTTTGAGTAGAAACTACCTTTTCCTTGTTGTTGTTTAGTCGTTCAGTCGTGTCCGACTCTTCGTGACCCCATGGACCAGAGCACGCCAGGCACTCCTGTCTTCCACTGCCTCCCGCAGTTTGGTCAGGTTCATGTTTGTAGCTTCGAGAACACTGTCTAACCATCTCGTCCTCTGTCGTCCCCTTCTCCTTGTGCCCTCCATCTTTCCCAACATCAGGGTCTTTTCCAGTGAGTCTTCTCTTCTCATGGGGTGGCCAAAGTATTGGAGCCTCAGCTTCACGATCTGTCCTTCCAGTGAGCACTCAGGGCTGATTTCCTTAAGAATGGATGCGTTTGATCTTCTTGCAGTAATTGACACATTTTAAATTGTTGCAGCATTTTCACTGGAGCACCATTGAAGGTGGGAAAGATTTGAGCCCCGCTGAATTCCATCAGTGGGGAAAAAGCCGAAGGAAACTTAGATGGTGCCATGCTCTTTTTAATTGGTTGAACCTTTGAAACTCATGGCCTACTCTGCAAAATATCACGTCCTGTGCTTTATTCTTGTTTTCTTTGCTTTTCTCCTGTATGTATGACCCAAGTTTATTCGTCTTGTTGTTCTGCCAGGTATTTTGGTGTACAAAGCCCACAGAATCATTGAGTCTTGCCAGGAAGCTTTTATCTTGCGACTCTATCGCCAGAAGAACAAGCAGGGTTTCATTAAGGCCTTCACAGACAATGCCGTGGCCTTCAGTACTGGCTTCTGTCACGTGGAAAGAGTGATGAGAAATCTCTTTGTGAGGAAGCTTTACCTCTGGCCAAGGTGAGGCCATTCTTCCTTGGTAACTGGGCAGATGAATTGATCACACCCAGGGCAGATAATGTTGATCAGCAGCAATTATGCAAAAACAGAACCTCCAGGATCAGGAGCAGTATATCTTTGGTTTCCTGCTGCTGGCGACCAAGGAAAATGATAGGTGCTCCTAGACGTGCAAGGTGAGCAGTAAACAAGGCGGGCACAAGACTTTGTGCCGCCCGAGGTGAAGTGGACCAGCTGCTGCCAATCCATGCGCTGACCACTCCTGCTACCTTATCCTTCTGCTTTAGTCTGTCAGTGGTGGCAGAGTAGGTGTTCCCAAGGTTCTCTACGACTATCTAACCCTTGTCTTGTTCTGAGGGGCATCATTCATTTATTTGACTTATTAGTTGCTACAAAAAAAGTCTCTAAGCGGCTTCCAAAATGGGGGGAAAGCCAAAACGGAAGAATAGATAAAACATGGCATTTACTGTATTTTTCGCTCTATAAGACGCACCAGACCACAAGACGCACCTAGTTTTTGGAGGAGGAAAACAAGAAAAAAAATATTCTGAATCTCAGAAGCCAGAACAACAGGAGGGATCGCTGCGCAGTGAAAGCAGCAATCCCTCTTGCTGTTCTGGCTTCTGGGATAGCTGCGCAGCCTGCATTCGCTCCATAAGACGCACACACATTTCCCCTTACTTTTTAGGAGGGAAAAAGTGAGTCTTATAGAGCAAAAAAATATGGTAATTAAAACTGTCCCGATAACCCGGGGTTCAGCAACCTAAGGCCCATGGGCCAGAAGTGGCCTGTGGAGGTTGTATGACTGGCTCACGAGCCGCTCCTGAACCGAACCGCCCGCTTGCGTGCTGTGCTAAACCGGCACAGCGCAGCATGGGGACTCACTTCTGTGGTGCCAGAAATCCCGTCTGCGCAGATGCTGAAAATCGCAGGCAGGCGCGCTCACACACGCACGTGATCCGGCCCACGGAGGGATCTCTGCGGGACCGATCTGGCCCAGGCAAGCTAAACCTTGCTGACCCCGGCAATAACCCATAAACAAGCCCAGAAAAAACCCAAAAAGGCCCCACCAGGAGCACCATAGGAGTGAGGCATTGTGGGCAGGGAGCTCACATCTATTTTTGCCATTTCTTGTCCAGGTGGGGGGAAGAGGCTTGGGATTTGCGTGGCTCTCTTGACATCCTTCTCCCTAACACCAGCCTGCCTTTCTCCTCCCAGGTTCCACGTAGCAGTGCACTCCTTCTTAGAGCGGCACAAGCCCGAAGTGGTTGAAATGCACGTCAGCATGACCCCGGCCATGCGAGCCATCCAGACTTCCATTCTGGACATCCTGAACGCGTGTTTGAAAGAGCTAAAGCAGTGCAACCCGGCTCTGGAAGCAGAGGATCTGTCGCTGGAAGATGCTATCGGGAAAGCTTTTGACAAGGTAGCTCTTTCAACTGTCATTGTTTCTGTTCTTGGGCTTTTCTTATCGGCCTTTAGCGTTTTTTTATATGGGCACAGGCAATGCAGTCAGCGGCATTGGGGTCCTTGGCTGCTATGCCATCCTCAAAGGGCTGTGATTGTTCCCTGTGATGATGAGCACAGCTTTAAGAAGGAACTGGACAACCTGCAGCCTCCCAGATGTTGTTGGACTCCGACTCTCCTCATTCCCAGCCAATGTGGCCAAGGGTCAGGGATAACCAAGAGTATGCAGGATCAAGGCAGTGGCCCATCTAGTCCAGCATCCTGTTCTCACAGTGGCCAACCAGATGCCTGTGAGAAAACCCTCAAGCAGGATTTTAGCACAACAGCACTCTCCCTTCCTGTAGTTTCAGCAACTGGTGAAGCATTGCTCTCTCCAATAGAGAGCCAGCGTGGTGTAGTGGTTAAGAGCGGTAGACTCGTAATCTGGTGAACCAGGTTTGATTCCCTGCTCCTCTACATGCAGCTGCTGGGTGACCTTGGGCCAGTCACACTTCTCTGAAGTCTCTCAGCTCCACTCACCTCACAGAGTGTTTGTTGTGGGGGAGGAAGGAAAAGGAGAATGTTAGCCGCTTTGAGACTCCTTCGGGTAGTGATAAAGCGGGATATCAAATCCAAACTCTTCTTCTCTTCTTCTTCAATGGTTCTTGTCTAGCCATCCTGGCTAGAAGCCATCAGTAGCCCTCTCTTCCATGAATAATCCTCTTTTAAAGCCATTCAAGTTGGTGGCCTTCACAGCCTCCTGTGGGCGCCAGTTCCATAGTTTAACTCTGTGTTGTGTAAAGCAATGCATTCTTTTTTCTGTCCTGAATCTCCTTTGTTTTATCTGCCTGATGATGGGAGTTGTCGTCCAAAGACATCTGGAGGGCCGCAGGTTCCCCCTTTCCTGGTTTATGCCGCTGTTAACATTTGTTAACCATCACTCTCTGTGCTTTTCTGCATTTCCTTTCCTCTGGACATCACAGTTTACAATTCCCTCCCACCCCACGTAATATGTATACACAGCTGTAACGTATTGCATTGAAAGCAGCAGAGCATAGCTAGACAGCATCCCGATTCCATTGCACTTCCCATTTGGCTCACTCTTCTGAATCTGCTCAGAGATCATGGGCATCACTCAGTCAGGGCAGCAGTATTCAGCTTTGTAAAGAGATGGGGGATTATGTCTCATTGGACCCCTACAATGTCTGGTGTGGATTCCATTTACCTGTATCCCAGGTGTCTGTTTGCTCAGCTGGCTGCAGAATCATAGAGTTGGAAAGGACTGTGGAAGTTGGCTTGTCAAACCTTTTGCTCAGGGCACTCCAGTGAAGGAGTCAAACAGCTATGGTTTACCTAACTTGAGGAACTGCTGGAATTAATGTCTGGCTGCTTTCTGCCATGAGCCACTGAATTTCAGGTGGCTGCCTTCTTGGTGAAGAACCTTTTGGACTGACTCCACCCAGTTAGGCAGGAAGGGCTTTCTTGTCCAGCTGTCCCTGGCTCAAACAAGACTTGTGTGTACCCTGTCTTATCCTTGATGCCTGGCTTGTTCTTCGCTCCTGTTTCCTCATTTGTCCTTCTGGTCCTATCTTACACATAGGTTCCAACCACTGGCCTTGCTCCTGGCTCCTGGCTTGACTCAGTCTGCTTGCCCCCAGCCCAGCCCTGACATCTGCACATGTTTGGGGTAGTCTTGTCTGGATTATGAGCTCATATCTCTCCCCAGAGCTCAGCTCTGGCAATTTTAAGTGCATTCCGGAGCAGGATCCCGGCTCAGATGAAGGGCTTGGCTAGTTCACAAGGAGAGCAGAATAGTGAAATATTTCTCTTGCCTGTGGGCCAGCTTACAAAAGCACTGCACGTTGCTTGGCAATTGCAGATTCATTAATGGCAGGTTCCCTTGTCTTCATTAACTTGGCGATCTTCTTTCCAGATTGCAGAGCTGTGTTTTTTTGCAATGAAGCGATGCGGTCCTTTCTTTGGCAAAGTCTCTTGCATGTCACAGGCTCAGGCAGGCCAGAGCTCTCCAGTTGACTGTCCTCCCTTCCCAACAGCTGCACTTTGTTTAGGGGAGGAAAGTCTGCTATCTTTTTTTTTTAATGGAGGGATTTAGACATCTGTTAATAGTTTAACTGTGTTTTTACATAAAAGAGTGTTTTATTAGCTCTCCAAGACTCTGGCTGGCTCATTGTAAGCTTGTTAACAATGAAATAAATGTTCTTTTGTTTGGGCATTGTGTGCCAGGATCATAACATGGTTGGAATTGTTCTTTGTAAAAATCCATATATCTGTGCTGAACAGCCTTGATCTACTGACCCTGAAAGTGGAGGGGGAGATTTCTAGTGGAACCAGCTGTGACTTTAAGTGGGCAAGCTGGTGAGCCTCTCAAGACATGTTTGTTTAGCATTCATCCTGATTTGCTTGCACAAAAGCTTACGCAGAGGTTAGACCATGTCCGGTCTTCACTGAGCAGCAATTCTGATTTGTTTGTAGAACAGTTATACAACGAGCATTCATCCTGATTTGCTTGTGTGGTGTTAGTACATCTTCCCATTTAACTGTGCGTTCATCCCACACTTTTCAGTGCATTTCCTCGTGACTTTCCTAACTGCAAAAGTCTGTTGTTTTATTTTAAAGTGGATGTTGCACTAAGGTGATAGAGCATTTTAATCAGCATGCACACTTATTTCCGTGGAAAGCGCTATTGTGTATACTCATGTATTGGCAGACAATAAATTGATGGGACCCTCTCCGTATTTATAATAATGCACATAGAACTATTCCATTGTTGGGGGTGGGTTTTGTTTGTTTTGCTATTTTTGTGTAACCTGTTATATTAAAAATTATTATTATTAACACACATTGAATTCTATATAGAGGCAATAGAGTTCAGGCAACTCCCAGTTTATGCAGCGGTTATGTTCCAAGGCACCACACTGTCTAAGTGAAATTGCGTATATTTGAAACACCTTTGGAAAAGCCTGCAAACACCCTGCCCCACTCCCTTTCGTGACATTTTTGGGTCTTTTCTGGGTTCGGCACAATGCATGGTCGCACACATATCAGATAAACCTAAAATGGTCGCTGCCTGCCATGGGCTCCATGTATGAGAGTGAGAGAGTGGGTGCTGAGGGTCAGAAGGCAGGAATTATTGCCAGATTGTTCAGTTGTGTTCATGAGGACAAGAAACTTGTCTTTTTTATTTTAAAAAGACACAATACAGGATTCGGGTTCTAAAGCTGCTAAAAGTTTAGGAAGGCCTCTGAAGTTCACGTTCAGATCATGACAGCACTGTGTCAGCAGTTCTTTCTAATTTTATATTTCTAGACAATTCGTCACTATCTGGATCCTCTTTGGCACCAGCTGGGATCAAAAACCAAAACTTTGGTCCAAGATTTGAAGATTCTCCGTACTTTGCTACAGTACCTGACTCAGTATGACTGCGTCACTTTCCTTAACCTTTTGGAGTCCTTAAGAGCCTCAGAAAAAGCCTTTGGTCAGAATTCAGGTATGAGCAGTTTCTTCCCCACCCCCTTTATACAAAGGAATCAGTTGGGCTATTTAAAAAATAAAAGAAAGAGTGAAGTTTTAACTAAAAAAAACACACATGTGCATGAACGTTCCCAAATGTTTTCAGCCAGCCATAAGGCTGTAGGATTTACTGACAGTGAATATATTCAGCCTCCCACTGAACTTCTGTTCCTTGAAAAAGATCTGCAAATGTTCATACAGAAAACCTGAGTTGTTCTTTCTTCTTTGGTCAATAATTACATAAAAAGGACATAGCTGCAGAAGGAGGAAGAACCTCAGGACATGGAGACTGGGCTTTGAGCAGCTGGAGACGTTTGTCAGAAGTGTGGGATCTTTGTGCCCCCTGTATGGGCCAGTTTTACATGATCCTGGGGCCAGCCCTACTATTAGCCAGAGTGAAGGTTTCAACCCACCCACCCCCTTTCAGGCTGCTGATTCTGAAAAGAGTTCAGATCTCCACTTAGCCATGAAGCCTGCCAAGGGACTCTATGTCTCTCAGCCTAACCTACCTCACAGGGTTGTTATGAGGATAAAATGGTGAGGGGAGGAATAATGAGAAGCTTGAGCAACTTGGATGAAAGGTGTGATGATAGTGATAAGAATAATATAGTGCCTGGAGCTGGCCATATCATCAGCAGTGTCAAGTGAGAAAGCTTCTTCCTGGACTGAGAGAGGAAGTGGGGCTGTGTATGTTCCATCTTTGGTTACACTAGGTAGATTAAATCTGGGACATCAGGGCAAAATTACAGGACTAGATACATAGACTCACCCCAGTATAACAAGGCTGTGCTCTTTGGTCCACTTTAAAGTATTTAGGGCCATATTATATTGCTTGTTACCACATTTTAAAATATTTTTTTAATTTATTATTTATACCCCGCCCATCTGGCTGGGTTTCCCCAGCCACTCTGGGCAGCTTCCAACAGAACACTAAAATACAATAACCTATTAAACGTTAAAAGCTTCCCTAAACAGGGCTGCCTTCAAATGCACCAAGGCAGTGTGCTGGGCTGTTTTCCTGTGTGCCCCCCCCCAAAAAAAATAACCCCTTGTGAGGTAGGCTAGCTAGGTTGAAAGATGGAAATAAAAGCATGCTTCTTTCTTCAAAGTTGTTGTTTTTATCCCTGCAAAACTAATTTGAAGTGATAGAGAAAGAAGGGGGCTAAAGAAATTAGTGGGCATTTTGTAATTGCAATCACGGATATATATTTGTCTCCCTCCATCTGCTAGGTTGGCTTTTTCTCGATTCTAGTACGTCAATGTTTCTAAATGCTCGGGGCAGAGTGTATCGCCTCCCAGATGACAAAGAAAAGAAAAAAAGAAAAGCTGCCGAAAAAGCAGATATCGGAGGAGAAGGAAAAGGTACAGCAAAACCTTGTAATTTATTAAATAGTAATGGGTGCTTTTATTATGATGATGGCATCAGTGTACTTTGCAGGGTACGAGAGAGCATGTCCCTGCCTTGATAACGTTGTAATAATACTGTAAGCTTATTTCATGTTTCAGTATAAATGGCACAGTGATCAGAGAAGGGAGAATAGGAGTCTGATGTTGAACTCTGTGTTGACAATTAGCAAACTCTAAACACACACACACACACACACACACACACGTATTTACTTTATCCATGGTGATAACAGAGAGGATTTTATTAAGGCTTAATTTGGACATCACATGAACCCATAGTTAAAGAAGCATAACAGGAGTTTAAACTTTAGAGGATGTCTAAGTTAGCAAACCATGGTTTGTGATGGAGTGGCAAGCCAGAGGTGCCTTTGCAAGGCTTGATCACCTGGTGTCTCCAGTTAAAAGGATCTCTTTTATATTGGATGGAGCAATGGTCTGACTCAGTACACAATAGCTTGGTGGGTCTTCACTGACCAGTCACAGTTGCAGCCACCACAAGAGGCTGCTGTACTGATTCAGAATTTATGAATCTGAGGCTATGTGCACACATTCAAAGCATATAACACCTGCAAAGAATCCTGGGAACTGTAGTTTGTTAGAGGTGCTGGGATTTTTATCTCTCTGGGGAGGGGTAAACTGCAGTTCCCAGAATTCTTTGCAGGGGGTGGGGGCGTGCTTTAAATGTAAGGTATATATGCAGCCTGAGTGTAAGAGGCCAGAAAGCCAACAAGCAGCTCTAAATCATACAGTGCCGGATCCAGACCAAGTTAGGTCCCATTCAGTTAATTCATGCTCAGCTTGTGCTTTCAGCCTGGATGTTTGTTTGTTCAACGGGACACAATCTATCTATAAGTGCCAGGTGGATTCCCCAGCATTTGTAAAACGTCTGAGAAAGGTGTAATGAGAAATTCTTAATTCCCCACTCATCCACTGACTTTGTGTTCCAGACCAGAAAAGGGAGTTGATCCTGGAAAGCAACCCAAAGTGGGAGGCTCTTGGAGAAGTCCTGAAGGAGATTGAAATGGAGAATGCAAACAGTGAAGCTCTGGGTGGGCCAGGTGAGCTGGGAGGGGCAGGGCAGCGGGATGGGGGTGGGTAGAGGCAGTTATTGTTGCTGCTCTTGCTAGAGCTATTATTCACCAGCAATAATAATATAATACTGTACTTGTTACTATCATACTTGCAAAGCAGTTTTTCTTCTTCCCTAAGACTGTTCCCAACAAGAACCTTTATCTCAGTGACTTCTGGAACCTGCAGGATGTTTTGTGTATTATTTAGTTCAACAACGTCAACATTGATGCTGCTTAACATCCATCGGTGTGTATCTGACTAACATTTCCTTAGACTAGACCCCCACCCCCAAAATGAATAGGCCTAAGCTAGCCATATCCATCCATTTCAACCAGAGGTCACTTGGGTGCTGCTAATGCAGTGGTTTGACTTCACCCCCAGAGGCGCACTCGATTTTATCTCGAGACAGACAGATGCCAACTCTCAGTAGGCACTAATGGTCCTATTCAGCGTTGGTCCTAAAGCGGTCCAAGAGACCTGGAGCAAAGGCATTTGTAATCTTAGAACTCAAAGGTCACCTGGTCCAACCCTCTGCCAGTGCAGGAAATCTGCTGCCACAGCATCGCTGAGAAGGTGGCCTTCCAGCCTCGGCTTAGAAACCTCTAGTGAGAGAGAACTTACCATCTTCTGTGGACGTGTGTCCCATTGTTAAAGAGTTCTTCCTAAGGTTTTTAGCCAAAAAAACCTTTGATAGCTCAGTTTTGGGGTTGTGTAATATAGCAGGGGGAGGTTTTACAATAGGTTGGGAAAGAAGGGGAGGGTATCAGTTCTCTGTCTCCCTCTCCTGAAGCTTCCCCTGCTTCTGAGCCCCAAACAGAACACTACAGGGTGCCAGAGTCCTGGACAGGTGGTGAGGACACACTGCATCATTTTATTGTGGGTCCCAACATTTCCTTCCCCACCCCCTGCATTTTGGGGGGTGGGTGGGAATGGGTGATCAGTTCTACGCGCCATCCCATTACGGCAACCGTTTCTCAATTGCAGGTCGAGTGCTTATCTGCGCAAGCGACGACCGCACTTGTGCTCAGCTCAAGGAGTACATCATGGCTGGGGCAGAAGCTTTCTTAACAAGGCTGTATAACAAAACCTTTGGGAAGGACAAGGAAGCCACCGTGGCCTGCCTGAAGGACGGAAGGGCAGCCAAGGGCCGGGGCAACGGTGCCAGAGAACCACGGGCCAAGAAAGCCAGAACAGATTCCTCCAAACCGAAGAAGGCGAAGAAGCCAGAGCTGACCTTGACCCAAATGCTGAACAAAGAGGAGCAGGAGAACCTGGGAGAGGAAGAAGGCTGTGAGGAATTAAGCAGCAGCCAAGAGAGCGTTGGAGAAGCCAAGCCCGAAGACCTTCACCTGAACCTCTCCTCGGATGCCTATTATGGGATCTTAAAGGAGCCACTCACTGTGATCCACCCGCTGAACGGCTGTGGGGACCCCTACTCTCTCACTCGTGTCTTGCACGAGGTGGCACCAAGATATGTCGTGCTGTACGACGCGGAGCTGACGTTTGTTCGCCAGCTGGAAATTTTTAAGGCAAGCAGGCCTGGGAGGCCTCTGAGGTACGTTGAAACTTGGTGAGGAAAAGGTCACTGCTCAGGGCCAGAGCATCATCTCTGCATGCAGAATGTCCCGTGTTCAGCCTGCGGCTGTTTGAAAACCTCTCTGAAAACCTGGAGAGCTGCTGCTAGTCAGAGTAGGTGTGCTGGTCCCCAGGGTTAACCGTGCGGCAAGGTCCGAGTCCAGTCCGAGGTCGAGGGTGCAGTATAGGGACTGTCTGGCAAAGCTGAAGCTGGGTCCAAGGCAGGGAGTCGGGTGAGGTCAGGAGCTCTGGCAGAAGAGCAGGACAGGTGCAGGCAGGAACAGGTTACCAACAATGTTGCTCCCGCAACCTGGGACTGGGCTGGCTGGCTTTTATCTCCTCCGAGGCATAGGGCGGCCCCGGTCCACAGGTGACTCGCCTCTCCTGACCTGGAGGCAAGCACTCCTCCTGCAGGAACTTAGTTCCCTCCGCCTCTCTGCCCTGAGCCTCTGCAGTTCAGGAGAGGCTGGAGGGTTACCGGACCCAGAGGCAACCTCAGCTTCCTCTGACAGGGCTGAGAGTGGAGCACCTGCAGGCGATGGGTCCTCCATCATCTCAGGAGCCAGAGCAGACTCAGCTGGTGCCTGCACCTGAGGATCCAGCACAGGTGAGGACCCTTCAGGCTCAAGTCCCAGCCCCGGTTCAGCTGGTTCTGGAGGCGGGGACTCCTGTGCAGGCTGGGATTCCTCAGGTTCAGCCTCCAAGTCTGAATCCCAGGCCATCACAGTAGGCAACACTCAGCCAAGTAGACCAGTCGTCTTGACACAGTATGTAGGGCAGCTTCCCATGTCCCTGTGAGGGAGAACCTCCCAAAAGGGATTGCTTAGAATTGCGCACTACTAGACATGACTGCTAGGGTTCTGCCTCTATGGTCATTGGCCGTATGTCTCCAAATAGCAGTAGCTGGGAATAGAGGTAGAGAGCTGCCGCTATCAAATCCCACTTCCAAGCTTCCCATCAGCATCTTGTTAGCCACTGTGAGAACTAGATGCTGGAATCGATAGACTTTGGGCCACTGTCTTCTGGATTTGGAGAGGTCTTTGTGTCTTGCCTTGCAGGGTTTATTTCCTTATCTATGGAGGCTCGACAGAAGAGCAACGCTATCTTACTGCACTACGGAAAGAAAAGGAAGCGTTCGAAAAACTCATTCGGTAAGGTGCATCTTGCATGCTGCCCTTGGAAAATGTTGGCCTTTCAAAGGAGGAGCCAGGCACCCACTGCCAAGGTTCTGGGGTCCCACATTCTGCCCAGAGATGCCAGCCCTGCAGTGTCAAACAATATGTATTTTGCTTCCGCAGGATAAATCTCCCCCTTTTAAAGCTGGCAGAATTGTAAAGCTAATTCTGGTGGAAGCCGGTTCTCTGCCAGATCTTCCCCTTCTGCTGGCATATTTCTAGCTGCTCGAAAGGCAGAGACTGCACATTGGTTATCCTATTGTTGCTATGCAGCTCTGAGCTCTGGCTTGTTTCATCTTCCCCCACCCACTCCAAGTGTTACCAAGGTAGCAAACTTATGTAAGCAGCTGAATACCGTGAAAGATCGTTATAGACTTATATAATAAAAATGTCAAATTTGCAAAGGGGGGAAAGAAATGTTCCCTTGTATCCAGAGCAAACAACAGAGCCTTGTGACACCTTGAAGATTAACAGGTTGGCTGCTGCAGGAGTTCATGTGGACTAGTGCCCACTTCATTGTCCTTGGGAAGGGACTGTGCATCCAGCGACAGAACACATTTTTTTGCGGGCAGAAGGTCCTAAGTTCAGCTTGGGGCATCTCCAGCTAAATGGGTCAGGTAGAAAGTAGTGGGAAGAAACTCTTCTTTGCCTGAGACCTCAGATATTTCTCTACCAACCAGAGCAAACTGACAAAGAAGTCACAAAATATGTAGTAAATTGGACAAAAAGCAGTCTGATACAGTCACAGTATTAATTAAGGACCAGCAGCATATTTGGCTATCCCTCGAGTTTCCCAGTCATGGTTTTTAGGGGGCAGCGGGGAAGAGAGTTGTCCTCAGGAGAGGGGGAAAAGTGTTTTTTCCTGTTTTCTCCCTCTCCAGGCCATCACATCCCTAGCTGAGCCCCCTCAAAGCTATTAAAGATTCTTTCCCTGAATATTTAGTTCTCATTTTAAAAATAAACATTTTACTTGTAAAGATATGAAGCAAAGTCTTTCAGGCAGAATTTTAACAGATTGATTTGCAAGAAGCAAACCTGTTCCAGTTTTCTGGCTAAATGAAACTTAAAATCAGATAAATACAAAATAAAAAAAAGGCAAAGCATACCCCGGAAACAACCTCCTCAAATGTTATTAATGTTGTTCTATGTTATTTATTTAAAGAGCAATCCTAACCCTTGGTCGGTGCTGCTGCTGGGGGATAGGATATAGCAGAGGTTCCCTCTGCCAGGCTCCCTTGGGTTCAGCCATTGGGGCATGTGCTACTGCCAGTAGCATAAGTCCCCCAAACAGAATGTTCTGGAGCTGGACCAAGGCCAGTGATGGAGCCACTGGACTTAAAACTGCCATGTTTCCTGTTGAGGGCTCCACTCTGGGTCTCTGTGCTGTGCCAGCCTGAGAGCTGGCAGAGCAGAAAAGGAAAATAAGCTGCACGCACACACACAGCCACTTCCCTCCTGTTTGGCAGGAACTAACAGGGCTGCAGATCTGGTGGGGAATCTGCTGCTCTGTCTTCTCTGCACTGTATAGGATTGCTCCTTTAGTCTTGTTATTGCTGTTACTAATTTATATTATATCCTGCCCTTCCTTCCTGCACTGCCTGGTGTAACGTCAGAAATGGGAACAAGTGTTTATTATATTTTCTGGCGATCCGGAACCAGGGCTCCAATGTCTTGCCGTGGTTGGTGGAAGCACAGTTAAACTATGGAATAGGATCCCTCAATATACGGCGATGGCCGCCAACTTAGATAGCTTAGTGGCTGCTAGTCAGGATGCCTGTAGACTATCTCCATGCCTCTGAACCCCTTTCACTGAGGAAATAACATCAAGGGATGTCCTGTTTGTGGAAATTCCCTAAACTGATTGGAGGGAGAGGTACTGCTGTAGGTTTTGCTCCAGCTCGGCAGCAGGAAGGTTTTAGAATTTTAACGCATCCATTCTGAGGAAAATGCCTCAAACATTTCTGATCATAATTCTTGTTTTTCAGTGAGAAGGCCAGCATGGTGATCCCTGAAGAAAGGGAAGGAAGAGATGAAACAAACTTGGATCTAGTAAGAGATGCAACCCCAGCAACTGCTTCCACTGATACGCGCAAAGCAGGTAAGTTCTTGATATCTATGGGACTATTTTAAAACACACCTTTCAGGTCTTTTGAGCTGAATTTTCATGGACATCTTCAGTGTAATGATCTTCTATTGTGGTCAAATGGTGGGCTGCCAGATCATTTAGGGGCAAACTCAAATGGCCTCTGAATTTCACAGCTCTGAATAGTGAAAGGAGAACATTTTGCTTATTTTGGGGGGGAGTGGGATTTACCATGGGGGGGGGCTCACCCCAACAGTAGCAGCCTCCTTCAGTTTCTAAAAAACTTCATTTTGCTGCTGTCACAAACCATGGCAGAGCTTTCCTCTGAACAGACCGGCTGCTGTTTTCTTTACTTCATAATGCTCCAGACATATTATTTCATTCTTGGGAGGTGGAGGATGGTGACCACACGCCCCATGCCCTGGAATGATGCTGTGTCTGAAGCATTCTTGGGGGGAAGTAACTAAGGGTGGGCTGGCAAGAGGGAGCCTCTACTCCTATTATTATTACCTTGTATTTCTTAGTCGCCTTTCATCAAAAAGTCCCAAGGGAGGGGGGCTGTTACAGCATATAGAAAGCCAATATTGTATATGAATATTTTAGATTGCCTTGTTAAACCGCTTAGAGGTTGGTAAACCGTTTAGAGACAGAACTGCAGCTAGGAAGCTAGGATCCAGTGGGTCTCACTTGTCAGCAGAAAGACCAGTACAGTGGTACCTCAGGTTAAGTACTTAATTCGTTCTGGAGGTCCGTTCTTAACCTGAAACTGTTCTTAACCTGAAGCACCACTTTAGCTAATGGGGCCTCCTGCTGCTGCTGCGCCGCCGGAGCACAATTTCTGTTCTCATCCTGAAGCAAAGTTCTTAACCTGAGGTACTATTTCTGGGTTAGCGGAGTATGTAACCTGAAGTGTCTGTAACCTGAAGCGTCTGTAACCCGAGGTACCACTGTATGTCCTCTCTTCCCTGATTCCTTTTGCTTTGTTTAGGTGGCCAGGAAGAGAGGGGCGTGCCGCAAAGCATTGTTGTGGACATGCGCGAATTTCGTAGCGAGCTTCCATCTTTGATCCACCGTCGCGGCATTGACATTGAGCCCGTAACCTTGGAAGTCGGTGACTACATCCTCACCCCCGACATCTGTGTGGAGCGCAAGAGCATCAGCGATCTCATTGGCTCCCTGAACAGCGGGAGGCTTTATACGCAGTGTGTCTCCATGTCTCGCTATTACAAGCGCCCCGTCCTTCTCATAGAGTTTGACCCCAGCAAATCCTTCTCCCTCACTCCCCGGGGATCCCTCCATCAAGAAATCTCGAGCAATGACATTATATCCAAACTCACCCTCCTCACTCTCCATTTCTCCCGGCTTCGATTCCTGTGGTGCCCCTCTCCGTACGTGACGGCTGAATTGTTTGAGGAATTGAAAAGGAAGCGTCCCCAGCCTGATGCAGCTACAGCCATGGCTGTCACAGCAGATTCAGAAAGCCTCCCCGAATCGGACAGATACAACCCGGGTCCCCAAGACTTCTTGCTCAAAATGCCCGGTGTGAATGCCAAAAACTGCCAGGCCATAATGAATCACGTTAAGAGCGTTGCAGAACTCGTAACCCTTTCTCAGGACAAGTTGGCTGAACTTCTGGGCAATGCTGGCAATGCCAAACAGCTTTATGAATTCATTCATTTGCCCTTTACAGAGGCCGTTTCTCAAGGGAAAAACAAGAGGTGATAAATTGGAGTGCCTTGGCTAATTGCTGTCATGTCTTAGAGCTGAACTGCCCAGTCAGAAAAGCTATCTGCTGTGATCCTCTGGGAACTAGACCACTTCAGAATACAGGTAAAGATGTTAACATGATGGGATGCTGTCCTGTAGCCAAAGCAGCCCGCCTGTGGAAAGCTAGCACATTGAGAAGGATAGCTTTCTGCTTGACACACTAGGTTTCCACACCCAAGGATTTCATTTCAGTGAAGTGAAACACTTCACACCTGTGATCTCCCCTTGCCATATCCATTTTCTGAATGGGATGATTAGTTCCAAATGGTACAATGCCTTGGGAAGTTTTAAGAGGCTCTTATCAGCCTAGAAGCTTTTAAATGAAGTGTCTTAAAATTATAATTACAGGTTAATGAATAAAACTAGGTAAAAAAATGCTAGCAATCAATTTTGTATGATGGTGAAATTCTTGGTTGGAGGACCATGGGACACACTGTATCACTCTTTATAAATGAATATTTTGGAATTAAAATGCGTGTGTCTGAGTTGATCGTCTTTTGCAGGCATAAACGTGTGGGGTACATTCCAAGCTTACTGGTATTAGGTTTCATTTCCAGAAACTACTCCTCTCTTCAAGGAACTGATTAGAACAGAAGGGGGCTAACTTCTTTGCCTTTGTTTGCTTATTTACAAGAATTCCTGTTCCATCTGTTTCATGAGTCACTCTGTCTCTGGTGTTCAGGCTGTAGGTGCCGTGGTTTATGTAGCCAAAACTGCATCACCCATGCACAAGAGGATAGGATCAGCAGGCTTGGCAAGAGCCTCAAGGCTTGCAGAAGTAATGAAAACATGTAGGGGGTCAAATTGGGGGGGGGGGGAGAGACAACCCAATAGGGGGGCTGCGAATGCTAGCTGACAGGTGGGTGGGGCTGGAATCCTGAACAGCAGCACTCACCCTGCAGTGTTTTGCCGCAGCTCCTGCTTTTGTATTCACAAAGCAAATCTCAGAATCCTTTAACAATTATGGCATTACTGATTGGTGTTTAAGCAATCCAAAGTCTGCTGTCGTAGTTAAGAACCTAGCCAGCACCTTGCAGATCAGACCGAGGTCTGCCTGGTCTAGCATTCCTTTGGAAGGATGTTGCTAGCAATCAGCAAACAGGAGCTGTTCCAGATGCAATTGGTCAGTGGTCTGTGGTTTGCTTTTTTCCGTTGCAAAAAAATCAATTCTCATTGAATTTGCTTCAATGGGAATTTTTGACATTACAGATTGCAGGAACAAAGAGCCTCAATTGATTAGAGATTGCAAGAGGGACAATAGCTTATATCCACCTTAACACACACACACACCATCCTCATCCAGATTAAGTGTCTTGCATTTGCAATTTGTGTGTGTCAGAGGAAAACTAGGGAGTGCAGAACTCTGCAGCTAAGGTCATGTGTAGTTTCCAATTTTAATTGCAAATACCAAAATGTGAAATTTCCAGTTTTAAGGCCTGGGCAAGTTCAGACAGGTATACTATTTTTATATGAAGCCTATCTGAACTAGGGATGGAAGAGAAATTTGATCCATTTTGCACTGAAAGGCAAAGCTACCTAATTCACACATCCTGAAACAAGATGAGAACCAAAACACAGCCATCCTTCAAAATTCACACTTATCTGAAATTTGTGATGCAGTTCTCTAATCAAGCAAAGTTTACAAAAAAAAAATTGCATATCAGGGGACAGTATGCATAACGATGAATGTATTCATGAAAATAACATACAAAAATGCATTATATTAGGGAAGATTCTTGCAAGGAATGTATATGTTAGACAAAATGGCGTACAAATGCATTAGGAGAAATTTGCCCTAAGATGCAGATGGATTTTCAAGCGGCCTTTTTGTTTTGTTTTGCTTTTAAATCACACATTGTTGCAAAAATGTGAGGAACTGGATTTAAGAGAACCGAAATTGACTGATCTTTCCATTCTTCCTCTAAATGAAGTTGGGTAAGGATCATGCCTGCCTTTTAGTATTTTGATTAGGAACTAAAGAGTTGGGACTTCTCCATCTTTCATTCTTGGAAGACTGCAGGGACATACAAGGAGCAGCACGCGTCTTTGAGTGTTGTCTTTATTTTTAGCCCACAATCCAGTCTGCAAAAATTGCCTGTGTGGTAGTCATTAAACATTTAATTCTTGGACCCATTGAAACAGACTCCCCATCCCTACTCCGCACACATGCACTCCTGGTCAAAACATTTAAATTATCTGTGAAATATTTTGGCTTTAGTAGAAATCAAACAAAAATGTAAACTTGGGAGTTGAAAGATATCCACTTGGGGCTAGAGGACATGTTATTCCTAGTGGAATATTTCTGTGGATTTTTAATTCTATGTTGTAATAACCCTGAATTTCTAACAATTTTGAGTACCCTCCAAATGGTATATCTTTGCAGATTTCCCCTTTTCAGAACTTATACCACAATAAAATGTGTTGCTCTTTTAAGGTACTACAAGACTCATTGTTTTTTGAAGAGTTCCCTGTATTAACAGGATAATTATTTTTTTAATACTTGCATTAATCTTCAGTAACTATGGTCAGGAACAGAAGGATGATCTGTGCCCTGTATTCATATAAAAGGAGCAAATGTCCTGAGCATGTGCAGTTTTGCATTTTAACTCATCCCAAATCATAGCACCATCACGACTACCTTGACGGTAAATCCGTTTCCTTGGGAATAAACAGCATTTTGCTGTAGAAAAAGGTCGTGACTTTTATGCAAAGTAGTGCCAAATCTCTTGTTCTGCAAGATGGAGGTGGGCAGACAAGCAGGTGGGCCAGTGGGCCAGGTAAGCTGCAGAGTAATAGGTGAAACTGAGCAGCTCCCCCACAACCATCCTGCTCTGATGCCACTGCCGGCTACTTGCATCTTCATTGCACTTGACTGCTGAGACAGAAATGGTGTTGGTATGAGCAGCTGTGGCAAGAGGAGGCTCTTGACAGGTGTGCAGGCCAATCCACCTGATAACTGCGTAATATCAGTGATGCCATGTGATTCACAGGTGCGTTGCCCAACCCACCTGTCAAAGCTGGCCTGCAAGGTGGAAATGATCCCTTGTCTAAGGGAATCAAGCGGTGGAGTTTGGGGTACTGGGAGGTGAGGCAGTTTGGCAGGAGGTGGAGGTTGGTGGGGTTGGAGAGCAATGTGAGCAGGGGCACAGCACCTAGAGCCCATGTGCAACACCTCGTGCATTTGATGAAGTGCCATGATAAATTTGTCTTGATTTTAATGTGCTACAATGCTCTTAATGGATCTTACACTCTCCTGCCTTTAAGAGAATAGGAAACGCCCCTTCCAACTTAAGATGATACCATGCAGGGCAACTTACATGTTTAAATAGCTCAAACAGGAGATACAAAAGACAAAACAAAAGCTTGTCCCCCTACAAAAAAGGTATTTGATATTCAGTAAGGCACATAAAGAGATGGGATCCATCAAACTTAATGAGAGCAAAGACTTCTATGACTAGCGTTTGACCACTGAGAACACTTCTTGCCCTTTAGAACCATTTGTCTGTGTGTACACTAATGCATGCAGAATCAACTAGAACGCCTAGGGATTCATTCCTCCACCGAGATCTCAAAAGCCAGACATGCTATTGGACTCCCAGATATGCAATTGGACTCCCAGCTCCCATCAGCCCCAGCCAGCTTGTTCAGGGATGAGAGAGATGCACAGCTTCCCCACCCTTTAACCAGATCATGGTCCTTGTAATACAAAGATCTCAAGGCTAGCCCCTGTTAAATTTGACTCTCTAGTAGGAGGATTGTTCAGAACCCTAGTCGTCCCCTTCTATTTAAAGCTCCCACTGAGTGTGTGTCGTGCTCCCACCAGCCCACAGAGCCATGCTAAATATTGCAATAGCACACTAAAAACAAAACTGAGACCATTAATCTAACTCATAACGCAGTCCTTGTTTCTTCTTAATAGTTAGGAACAACACAGCATCTTGAACATGTACCTACCCTCTGTACACTGAATGAAGGCAGGAGGACAGCACTTGGAAGCAGTGATACACTAGTCCTGTTCAAATGGGGGCTGCTTATTTATTGCCCTCCCCTTTTCTCCCGCTTCAGCTGGTGTAGAACCATGACAAATGGGCAGGGCCAACAAAGCCTAATAATAGGAGTTGGCACATCCCAAAGGCCAAAGGGGAAAAAAGGAGAGGAGGGGAGGAAGCATCCTACTGTAGGGACCTGCATCTGCAAATCCACAGGTCTGAAGAGAGGAACGTTTAAGCACAAGATCAGCTTTTCAACGGAAAAGAATGATCCACTTCAACTTGCATAATAGATGGTCCAAATAATGACACACACACGCAGTGTGCTGTAGGATTCCAAACATTACTTTTGCATAGCTGTCAACTTTTCAACTTTTTAAAGGGAAATTCCCTTATTCCGAATAGGATTCCTCGCAAGAGAAGGGAAACGTTTACAGCTATGCTTTTGGTTTGGTTTGCACAGCAGCTGCATTATTCTATAGGCCTCCTCTTTTTAATACATACCACAGAAATTCTCAAGGTCTTCCCATTCTCCAAGTTGTCCTCACCTTTGGTGAGATCCAGAAGAGCTCTTTTTCTGTTTCTTTATTTCTCCCCCTTATGTACATTTGTTCATTTGATTCAAAATTAATTGAGGAGGGGAAATGGAATGGAGTTTCCTGTAAAAGGACATGGTTAGCTTCTCTCAAACTCCTGAACAGGAACCTCATGCTGCAACATGTTCTTGCAGGTCCCGCTTAAGAACACTTTCTTTTGAGTAAGCCCTGTTGGACTCAGTGGGGCTTCCTTCCCACTGCATAGGATCAGGATGCAGAAAGTGTTCTGGAAGAACCTCAAAGAGAAAGTATTGTGACTCATACTATAAATGCAAAAGGCGCTGCCTTCAACAAGAGGCTACTAGTCTTCCGATAATGAATGTCTTCCAGAAATCAAGAGGCAAAACTGTGTTCCATTGTTTGGTTAACATTAACAGACTACAGCTCTGGGTTCCTCTTAAAAATTACCTCACTATTTATTCTGGGTCTGGTCTGCAAATAAAACAGTTTCTATATATAAAGCAGGAGTTGTTCTTAGCTTACGTTTCCAGGCGTCATTTTCATAGATACAGGCAAAGTCTCATATTACCAGCGCAGAGAAGTCACGCCTGCTGGTGTGTAAGAACTGTTGTTGATTTAAGGCAGCTTCCCCAGTGACATTTCTCAAGAGCAAATCCTGTGGAAGAAAAGGAGTACAAATACTTTTTTAAAAAAAATTAATGCAGTTATGCATGTGGCTGGCCTGTGAAGTACAATGCCATTCAACTGGGTAAAGGGTCACCATTCTTGGGGGGCCTGTTGGGGCCTTTGGGAATTTTGAGAATGGGTACCAGTCACAAAATGGCTGCCGTGAGGATGTAATACAATGCAAAATGCCCATAGTGGGATATGTAACATAACATAAAATGGCTGTCACACCTAAAAGAGCAGAAAAAGAGGACCACACAATGGTGTGTGAGTGCCCCCTTCATCAGCTATCCCCATCAGGTGGGGTGGAGGAAACTTATACTACCTCAGCTACTGCCATGTTTGCCCCAGAGATATACTCTTTGCACCTCTCCTCATGTCAGAATGCAGACCCTCCAAGGGCCCCAATTTTCCAGGGACAGACCCAGATTTACAGAAGCCGTCCTGGTTTCTGATTTGATCCTGGAATGATCTGCTTTTACTTAGGACGTCCCTATTTCTGGGGTGTTGGGGACAAATTCAAGATGGCAGTCAGAAGCTGCTCAGCCCCATAGTGCCAATATCTCTTCATGTGTGAGGGGGATGGCAGGTGTCCAGCACCTGCCCGAACATGCCTTGTGCTAACACCGGACTTGTCCACTACAACTATTTTAGGGAAAGGTCGTCACTCAGTGGTAGAGTATCTGCTTTGAATACAGAAGGTCCCAGGTGCAGTTCTCAGCATCTCCCTATAGGGCTGGGAAAGACTCCCTGCTTGAAACCCTGGAGAGCTGCTGCCAGTCAGTGTAGACAAGATTGAGTTAGATGGACTAATGGTCTGACTTTGTAGAAGACTGCTTCTGGTGTTCCTATGTACTTGCAAGTATGTCCAACTGGGAGCTCTGATGCAGTGACTGTGTAACTTAGCCTTACTCTAACTAGAAGCAGACTTGCAGCCCCACTCTGAATTTAAATACTTATAGGACTGCCTATAGTCCAGTGCATTAGATGAGATTATTTTATATTCAGAGACTGCTGATGGCCAGTTGCTGCAATCGCTTGTGTTCCTCCTTCTAACTATGTTGAGCTGGTCAAAAAAATGTGCCAATAACACTTTCTGTTCATATATTAAATAGATTGAAAAATGCCTCCCATGTGAGTGGTTACTTTATAATCTTTGTGGAGTTAGAACAGGGAAAACATCTTTGCTATTAATAGCAGATGGCAAGCTAAAAAGATGTGATAAAAGCTTCATCACTCATCTCTTCTGAACAATGTCAACCTGTCGTGTCTAACAGTGAAATCCGGACTGGGCTAGTTACCAACATCCTGATTGGTCACTATGAAAACAACTGCAGTCCAAGTTCATCTAGACAGCAAACTGGATTGAATTCACTCTGGATAAGATGCCACACTAAAAAAAAAACAAAAAAACAAAAAAAAACACAAGGGGGGGGAGTACTATAGCACCACCAGAGGAGTGACAGCTAAAAAAATGTTAGAGCTGTATATCCGAGGGGTAAACTGGGCTTAGTTTTCTCTTAGGATGCTTGTTCTGTTTTTCATTTTGTTGCTAGGACTGAGTGTTCTCTTCGTTTTGCTAAAGCCTCCATGCAAAGCCTTTCAATTCAGCTGAGAAAGAAGATATAAAAGCTGTTCATTAAAAAAAAAAAAGTTTGGCACCAGAGTTGTACTTAAAGTAAACTAAACCTCAAAGTATTTGAACTTCTTTTCCCCTGGTATCCTGGCTGTTATAAAATGTATTTCCATTATTATCCTGTTCCAGTGACCTGAGTGATACTCAGTTCTGCATGGATTTCTGCTACTCCAATGGGATTGCTCTTCCCTGCAGCCCCCCACATGTTGACCAAATCTGCTGCAAAGGCAGGGGTGGGGACCCTGCAGAACAATTTTGGGGGCTGCAGAGGATAGAAGAGAGAAGGGAAATCCAGCCACACATCATTGGATATCACTCTCTAGACTTTCTTTTACAAGTATTTATTGATTGATTTAGATTTATTTGGAGCACCTCCTAACATTAATCAGTTGGCATGGAAGAATCTCATGCATTTTGGTTTCTTCAGTTTCTCATTTTTCCAGTTCTACGTTTAGATCCCTACATTTCCATACGTGGGTGTAGCCAAGAGGGGGCAGCTGTCCCTCATAATCAATAAAAATCAATTAAAATACATAGCAACCCGAGGTTCTCCCCCCAACAAAAGACCTGCCACCCTAACAAAAATTCTGGTTTTGCCTATGTTTCCATACCAGTTTGCAATTTGTGTTTTCAAGTTCCCATTAAAATTCTTCAGCCTTTTTGTGTGAATATATCCTACTATATACTGTACACATTTTTATATGCGATTTTGTCTAATATACACATTTTTTGCAAAGCATTTCAACCTAATATGCATTTTTGTATGTTATTGTTGCTAATGTGTGCCTTTATATGCACATTTTACCCAAGCATGTGCGTTTTCATACATATTACTTGGCTGGAGAGCCGCGTTACAAAATTCTAATAAGCTAATTTCAAATGACAGTTTTGTCTCTGTTTGCATATCCTTTCAGAATTAGAAGTGCAGAATTAGACAAGTTTGCCTTCAGATGTGAACTCCCTATAACCGGAGAACATTTTTCTTTTGATATCATTCCTTCTATTTCCAATGTTCAGGCTGTGAGCGCCGCTGCTTGTGTAGCCAAGAGTACCACACACATACACATGAGCGGAGGTATCAGTAGGGTTGGGAGGTACACCACAAACAGTATGATGAAGATTGCTCAGTGGACACAGAATGCTGACTATTTTGTGTAGAAAATGAGTGGTGGTTGTTGGTGGAACGGATGGGATTCTAAACAGCAGCATTCCACACAGCAATACTTTGTTGCCTCTCCCACTTGTTATTTGTGGAATCCCTAAAGCTGTGTTTTAAGCAAATATGCAGCCCTGTCTGATGCCTATTTATTCTGAGATCTCTAATGTGGTGCCCTCCAAATGTTGCTGGACTACAACTCCCATCATACCATGACCATTAGCCATGCAGGGGCTATAGTCCAACATCTGGAGGGTTACTCCTGGCAGTGGCGTAGCGTGGATTGTCAGCACCCGGGGCAAGGCAAGTAATTTGCGCCCCCCCCCGCTGCACTGTCCCTCCCCCAGATAGTCCCTCGCTCTCTCTCCGCACCGCACCGCACCGCATGCCTGGCACACCCCCCTCCACAGTGGGCGGCAACCTGGCGGCTCGGATCGGATTCGCACAGTCAGCACTGCAGTGAGAGAGAGTGAGTGAGCCAGGTAGGGGCAGAGAGCTGCGAGTGCGAGTGCACCCCCCCCCCGATGTTGCGCTCGGTGCGGCCGGCCCCCCCCTGCACCCCCCAAGCTACGCCACTGACTCCTGGAGTAATTAGAAATAGTGACAAGTTTGCTTTTGTTGTTGTTTCTTCCTCCATCCCAACCTCTTTTCCTTCCATGCTGTGTCTTTTAAATGAGGTCAGTGACTGCTGATCGGTTACATTTGCAAGTCACTCTGGGAAATGTTTTCAGCTGAAGCACATGATTAAACACTTTAAATAAACAGGAGACACAGGCTTTCCCTGACCACTAATATTGGTCCCCCAATGTCTTGTCTACTCCAGGTGGCAACCTTGCTGTCATGAACTGGCAGGACAACAGGAAGGAGGAAGAGGATCCTAGCGAGAGGTGTAGCTGGGACTGGGACACACCGGGGCAAGCTGGGGATGGGGAAGGAGACGTTGGTGTAGTAGGAAGTACTCACAGGGTGATGGAGGATGACGAGGGGATGGGGGCCAGTGCACAGGACCCAGAGCCACAGGACCCATCACCAGAGCCAGAGGAGCCCCTGTCCCCATGAACACAGTGGGCTCTAAGGCATAGGGAGCAGCAGCAGTGGTGCTCCAGGAGACTAAGGCAGGCAATGGCCCACAGCCCAGCTCCCTAGCTGGCTAGGTGGGGCTTGCTAGCTCTGGGAGAAGGTGTGTGATTCCTCAGCTGGAGTAGGCTTGGAACAGGTGAGAATCACATGCCTCATCAAGCCCAGACGCTGCAATCAGCATGCAAAGTATAAAAAAAGGCAGCATGTTGATAGATCTTGGCTTTGATGCTTCAAGATCTCTGTTGGACTGCTTCGGTTTGGACATGTGGATTGACCATGGTCTGGGGACTTGACATACTGACTTGCTTCCAGGTAGGCTAGGGGTTCAGGACACTTGCCTAATTAACCACCAATGGACCCTGTGAGAGCTAGCATACATATTGTTAGAGATTTGGAGTAAAGCCTACAAATTAGCAACTGCCAGGGTTTTGATTAATGCTTGGGCCATGCTGTAAGATTTGGACTCTCTCCATGCAGACTGAAGGTGTAAATAGATGAGTAAACCCTATTTCTTAAAGCATGACAGCCTCCATTGTGTCTTCTGTTCTCCAAAGGGACACAGACCCTGTGTGGGTGTCTGAGATCCCATGTGCTCTTTCCATGGCTTGGCAGAGAGAAGGACTGGCACTGGGCTTTTGTAACAATATATTGATTCAAAAAGTGGTAATTGCAGCTCTAGAACCCAGGAAAACTTTCCATGGTCACTATGATCATGTAATCTTTTCATGGTTGCTATGACAATGAGGTTCTGAGCTGGTTTGACCAATTGTGAAGCAGGCTGGAGGTTCTGAACTTGCTCATTAACTTTTTGAACTTGACTGCAGGCAGACACCCTTTCAAGTTCTTGCTAGTTGGTCCCTGTTGCATCAACTTCAGTTCTAGTGTGGCTGCAACTGAGCTCATTGCTGCTTACAAATCATGGAACTTGAAAGACTGCTCAGAGTGTTGACCACCCAGCCACAGACAAGAAGAGAAAACAGACCACCTGTAAAAAAAAAATGAGAGTAGATTCTGGCCCCATTGGGATGCCCAAAGACAGTGCTAAACTAGCCAGTCTCTCTCTCCTGATCTGGATGGATTCACACTCTTTTGTAGAATGTCCAAAGTGATGTCTTTGCTTCCATGTACCCATGCTTCCTACTGTGAGGTGCAATATCCAGTTCCTCATTTATTATTCTTATTCAGCACCATCAAAACACATTTACAGGGTTTAACAGACTTCTGTAAACAAAAATAAAAAAGATCTCTCTGTCCCTAAGGAGCCTTCAATATAAATTATGAGGGTGGGAAGTCAACCTTGCCTGCTTACCCAGAGAGCTACCAAACTTGTATTGATTCAAAAAGTGGCCGTTGCAGCTCTGGATTTGAGGGTAGTGTATGTTTACATGGTCACTGTGACAATGAGGTTCCAATTTAGTCCAGCCCATTATGAAACTGAGTGCAGGTTCCAATGTTTCTGATTACATTTAAAATCTCCTATAAACTTCTTCAGTGCAGGGAGAAGTTATATAGAAAATAATATATTCAGGATCAGGAGCACTTAAAACCTCCTGGACTCTCAAGTTGGCTGCCCAGCAACCAGAAACACAGGATATCCATTAGTAGTATTATCAGTGCCACACTTTTATCTAGTGCTTTTCTTTATGTGCTTTAAATGTATGCATCTCCTCCCACCCAACTTTTTTTGGGTAGTATTTGTGAATAAAAAGAAACAAAAGGACCAGGATGCTATACCATCTTTGGCAAGGATTAGAAAATGGGATTGCCTAATTAGATATACTCCAGGGTAAAACACTCATGGAACATTTCCCCATTCCATATGTATGGTTTCTTTTTCTGAGATCTAATAATACACCTTTTTTATCTTGATTTTGGTTTTGGAAACTGGAAACTGGCTCCATACTTTCTTTTGAGAAGCCCGTTTAGTTCTGCAATAAAGTCAGGTTATTTTCTTATGATTATTTTTGGAAAAACACAATTGTTAAGGACTTAAAGGAGACTCAACGGTAATACTTTTGTTTACAGAAATGCTAAACTAATCTGGCTGCTTTCCTCTGGACATTTTCTTCAAGCTCTTGCACATAGTTTGTCAGCATAACTAATGCTAAATTCAACTGCATTTTCCATCAGGAACACACCACTTTGGGGGTTCTTTGGTCTGAAACAGATGTACAAGTGGGGATCTGTAACAAAATGCTTTGTATCCTAGTAGCTAAGATCCCTTCCAGACGTCCTTTTTATTGTGTATTCATTGTGATTTGTGCTCATCATGCTTTTGGGGAAGTAACACGCAACCCCACTTTCAATATTGTTTGAGCTTGTAAACATTTGGGGTGGTGACTCTGTTTCATTTCCAATCATTGCATATTCCGTATCACATATTTTATTTTTAGACTTGATTGTGCTATGCTGCTGTCCCTCCAGATAATAATAATGTAGCACTGGGGAAGGGACGCGTTTGGCGCTGTGGGTTAAACCACAGAGCCTAGGACTTGCTAATCAGAAGGTCGGCAGTTCGAATCCCGCGATGGGGTGAGCTCCCATTGCTCGGTCCCTGCTCCTGCCAACCTAGCAGTTCGAAAGCACATCAAAGTGCAAGTAGATAAATAGGTACCACTCTGGCAGGAAGGTAAATGGTGTTTCCGTGCGCTGCTCTGGTTCGCCAGAAGCGGCTTAGTCATGCTGGCCACATGACCCGGAAGCTGTATGCCGGCTCCCTCGGCCAATAAAGCGAGATGAGCGCCGCAACCCCAGAGTCGGCCACGACTGGACCTTATGGTCAGGGGCCCCTTTACCTTTACTAACACTGGGGAAACACTGTAGAAAAACCTAAAGCAGAATAAATATACTATTATTGCATCCATCTTAATAGGATTTACCTCTGAACAAACATGGGTGGGGTTTCATTGCTGGTAACCAAAAGAAGTTCACGATCTCTTAGCCTAACCAACCTAAAAAAAAAAAAAAATCAAAGGGGAAGAACCCCAGCTCTGTGGAGGAGTGGGCAGGTGTTTAAAATGCAGTAAATACTGTTTTAGAGGGTTCTTAAACCACAGAAATTTAAAAATGGTAGGATTTTGATTATTTGGAGTACTGAAGGGAAGATTGCAGGCAAGTGGGCAAAATACAGGCTAAGCTTGCTTTCCACCTGGGATAGAGGCATTAACATGACAAAAGGTGTTGATGGCCCACCTGAGAGCAATCTTGGGCCTGGGCAGACTGCCAGAGTAACTGAGTGTGAAGAAACAGGAAAAGAGTGTCTTTAGCAAGGTGTGCTGGGAACAAGGGGGAGAAAAAAAGGGAGTGATTGATCTTGGACTGGCTGGGAGAGATGCCTTTGACTCCAGTGCTGCACTGTTGTGGGCAACAAACTCCTCTTGAAATGAACATGTAAGATCTGGACTCTCCATGTCGACTGTAGGTGTAAATATGTGAATAAATAATACTTCTTAAAGCTACAACAGTTTCTGCCATGCGTTAAATTTTCCAAGAGAACATAGACCCTGTGTGAGTGCCTGGAACTGCCTGGAATATTGCAAAGAGTGGGGGTATCCAACTTTTGTGACAGGAAAGGTGAGAAATGGAGGATATAGGCTGGGTATTGGAGCTAAGCAAATAACCAACTCAAATTCATATATGTATTTGTAGCCAAGTGAAATGGCTATTTGATTTTAAAAATAAAGTGCCCAACATTTACAACACACTCCTTTGGATTCCATGACAAAAGAAATACAGGATATAAATGTAAGTAAATAATGGCAGACCCTTGACCACCATGCTTTTAAAAATTAACAATCAAACAACCCTTAGTTTTGTACAATCACTATCACAGATAAGACAGCCACTGATTTCTGGCAAGGTCTCTCAAACACATTTGTAACATCTGTGTGACAGGAAGGAATTCATTAGGCACAGCATTTCCTGTCTCGGTGATGGTTAACAATAGGAAAAATTTTGCTGCTTGAAAGTGTGCTAACCGCATAGATTTATGGAAATATGAAGGCTGGAGGAAAATTTCACCTTTAACTGCACTGGCTGTGGATTAAAACAGGAAGGGGAAAGAGGAGGCAACTAATTTACAGTATGTGACCCTGAGCATGTGCAGGTTTGTAGCACTTTTGAAAGATTTGCGGCATCTATTTTTCTGCCCTGAAGCAAGATCCTGAGGCCACCAGAGCATCTGCCGCAACAGGAGAGAGCCAATGCCAGTCCTACTCAGAAGAGACCCATTGAAATTAATGGACACAGCCATTAATTTCAGTGGGTCTACTCCTGGTAGGACTGTTGGCTACACAGCCAAATAAATCTCTTAAAGCGCAATCCTAACCAGGTCTGGTGAAAAAGAAATTCTGTTAGTTTTTTAAGTTTTCAAAACTTTCATTATGAAGTTAAAATAACAATCCAGTTAAGAAATATGAAATAGAAAGTCCCCCCCCCCCTTTAACATCGAATTCACTGTGTAGTCTTATGAGAAAGTTATGAGGTAATGGCTGTGAACCGTTGTTTGCTTGTTCGTTACATTTCCTCCCTTTATTGTACATCCTATTAAATTCAATGCTGCTGCTCTCCCAGGTAAACGGGGTTAGGGGCTGCAGCTTGTGCCTTTTAAGGTGCCGCAAGCCTTTCCTCGCGCGCTCCCTAAACATTTCGTTTATACGCATTTTTGTTTCGTGAGGAAGGAAGGAAACGCTTGAAAGAAGCTTCCCAAGTGTGAGGTGGCTCCGGCTGGCATTACTGGCAACTTCGCGCAACTTGTGCCAACTCGCCTCAGAGAGTTACAAAAGAAGCAGGAGGTGGAAAGGGTGGGGGGGGGGTGAAAAAAGGTGGGAAAACACCCGGATGGAAGAGGTGGCGCCAAGGGCGGCTCTCTCCCCACCCCCCTCTCCTCGAGGAAAGCCAACGGTTTTAGCGCGAGGGAGCGTCGCGTGCCTTCCCCTTCGCAAACACCTTTGCCCGCCTGGCGCTTCGGCGCTGAAGCGACGCCCAATCAGCCGAGCGCGCTGGGTCTCCCCGTCACGCCCACCAACGCACCCCCCCTCCGGTTCTCTCGCGCACGGTGCTCTCCCCTCTCACCCCCCCTCCTCCTCTCGCTCGACTTTTGTAAACTCTCGCCGCCAAAGCTCGCGAGAGGACATGTCCGCGGCTGTAGCGTCCAGAGAGGGTGAGTGAGGGGCGGACTTCGGGTTCGCGGCGGGGTTCAGCTGACGAAGGGGAGGAGAGGGCGTAATGTGTGTAACTCTATATATTTGAGAGAAATTATTTTCCCCCTCTTTCCCGTTCTCACCACCCCTACCCCCCGCGACGGCGGCGCAGGCTTGAGGCGAAGGGTCGCGGTTGGGCGGGGGTGGGGGGTGGAGAAGGGGGCGACGTTTCTCCACCGCGCGCGCGCACGCGACACACACACACACACAGCCGTTCCGCGGTCTGGGTTGTTTGCGCGAGCGCCTGCAGATTGTGACCTCGGGGTCCAGAGGGGGCGGGGCTTCCAGGAGGCGGCGAAGTCCGCGGGGACCCTCCCCAGAAGTGGCTGCATTTCTGCAGCCTGCAAAATTGCTGCCGGGGTCGGGTCGGCGCGGGTTAGGCTTACATACGTGTGTATGTGTGTGCCAGCACGCGCGCCGCAGGGTCTTAATTTTCGGGTTCTTTGGTACTATGACAAGGTGCGGGGAGGGGAAGAGGTGGAACCACTAGGTAGGATGGCGCCCTTCCCAAAAGTCAGCAGGACTGATCATGGGCGTCGGCGGTTTTAGGTACCTGCTGTACCTGGAAACTTAAGGGGAAGGGTCGTAACACAGTAGTACTGCATCCTCTTTGGCCAGCATCTCCAGATCGGGTTGGGAACAGGGCTGCCAGCCTGAATATTATTTTTTTGGGGGGGGCGGGACAGGTAAACACTGCCCTGCATAATAGATGGCGTGCAACCACAACGTTTGCCCATCAACTTGGGGGTATGTGTGCTAGCACCCTCAAATATTTTGTTTGGGGAAGGTGAAGGGACCTTGGCGCCCTGGAGTTGGCTCCCTTTTGGTGGGGAAGTCTCCTGCCTGAGAATCATTGCCAGTCACGGTAGACACTTCTGAGCTTGATGGGCCAGTGGTTTGTCTCATAAAAAGGCAACTTCTAGTATTCCTGTTCTTACATCCTTCAGGAATGGTAGCAGAGTTTTAAAACACACACATGCAGAGTATCATAATCATAATAGACCATGGCACATAAGGAGCGCTTTGCTGGGACAGGCCAATTACCTGTTCTGGTCCAGTATCCTATTCTTGCAGTGGCCAACCACATGCCAATGGGAAATCTGTAAACAGGACCTGAGCGCAACACTACTCTCAATTCCTGTGGTTTCAAGCACATTACAGTACACTATTTAGAAGCAAACTGCCTCCAGCACAATGTAGTGCAGGGATAGTCAACACGGAACCTTCCACATTTTGTTAGATATACAGTGGTACCTTGGGTTACATATGCTTCAGGTTACATACGCTTCAGGTTACAGACTCCACTAACCCAGAAATATTACCTCAGATTAAGAACTTTGCTTCAGGATGAGAACAGAAATTGTGCAGCAGCGGTGCAGCAGCTGCAGGAGGCCCCATTAGCTAAAGTGGTGCTTCAGGTTAAGAACAGTTTCAGGTTAAGAACAGACCTCCAGAATGAATTAAGTACTTAACCTGAGGTACCACTGTACTCCAAATCCTGTCAGCTCCAGCTAGCATGGCCAATGGCAAGGATGGTGGGAGTTGTAGTCCAGCATCATGTGGAGGCCACTGAGTTGGCTGTTTCTGGTTTAGTATTTAGAATGACCAGGGTTCAAGTCCCCAGCCACGCACTTGCAAGGTGTTTTGAGGATCATACAGAGAGAGCAAGCACAGTGTACATTGCCTCTAAACATCAGAGATGGGACAGGATAAAATGTAACAAGTAAAGTAAAATAAATTTATGGTGTACTTTTAGTATTCAAAAAGTACTTTTTATACAACAGGACAAATATATGCATTACTTGTCTAGTGAATGACTTGTGAGCCTGTCCCTTCAAAAGATGAGAATTTTTCATTGGGAATAGGGAATCCTGAAATATTTCAGTTCACATTGCTTGGAAAAGTCTATATCTAGTGTATGGAAAATATGCAAGTAGCTATGCTTTTCAGTAACAATATTAACCCTAATGCTTGAGAATTTTAAATGAACAATTTTGTGTCAGTGGAAGTTTTGCCATTTTACATGGAGTTGCAAGGGGAAGAAAATTGCTGCAATCAGTATGAAGGGAACAATGTGCTTTCTGTTGAATTTTCTGGGGCTCTGTGTTTCTGTTCTCTTAATTTCCCTAACAATTTGCCTGTGCTCTTTTACTGAGGAAAGTAGCTCTACCAATTTATTCACCTGATTTGGCCCTGATCTAGCTGTTTGCATGTGTAGCAGTGGGTGCTAACAACCAGAGCTGTATGTATCTATGTCTACTCAGATAAGCAGGGATATGACTGACCACTGAGACTGTGGATACCTCAGTTGGTAGAGTGTGATACTCTTAATCTTGAGGTTGTGGGCCTAAGCCACATGCTGGCCAAAAAGATTCCTACATTGCAGGGGGTTGGACTAGATGACCCTTGGGAGTATTTTCCAACTCTGCCAGTCTATGATTCTAAGAAAAGGTGGGGAGCCGAATCTAAATGTCTGCATCCCTCAAGACACAATCTTAGCACTGATGGAATACAGATTGTGTCGGTGTAGAGATGGCCTGCTGCTGACAGCATTGCTTTTCCCTCTTGTCTTAAACTGAGCTTTGTAACTTTCACTTACGTTATCAAAAGATCTTTTTCTTTTTTCATTTGTGAGAGGTGGGGGATTTATTCTATTTCACTGATTAAGAGGGAGATGCACAGCCTTTAAGGGAAAGTCCATAAAATAACAGGGACATTGCTGCAGTGGGAGGGACTAGCTTTATTACTTTTTTCTCTGAAACTTTTATTATGCCAGTTAGGGTTACTATAACTGTAAAATCACTGCAATAAAATGAATAATAAATTCACAGAATTGTAGAGCTGGAGCGGATCTTGAGAGTCATCCAGACTAACAACCTGCAGTGCAGGAATCTCAACTAAAGTATCAAGGACAGAGAGTCCACCACCTTCTGAGGGAGTCTGTTCCATTGTCGAACAGATCTTACTGTCAGAAAGTTATTCCCAATGTTTAGTCAGAATCTCCTTTATTGTAACTTGAAGCCATTGGTTCGGGTCCTACCCCCTGGAGCAGAAGAAGAGCTTGCTCAATCTTCCATGTGACAGCCCTTTAGATATTTGAAGATGGCTATCATATCTCCTACCAGTCTCCTCTTTTCAAGACTGAACATACTCAACTCCCTCATAAGGTTTAGCTTCCAGACCCTTGGTTGCCCTCCTCTGCACATGTTCCAGCTTGTCAATATCCTTCTTAAATTGTGGCATCCAGAGCTGGGAACAGTACTCCAGGTGTGGTCTGATCAAAGCAGAATAGAGCAGTACTAGGACTTTCCTTGATCTGGACACTGTACCACTTCTATACTTTTACATCTTCTCCACACAGAGTACCTACTGCTTGCTTGTTCTTCCTCTTGTTTTGAACATAGCCAAAAAAACCTTTTATTATTGTTTTTAACCTCTCATGCAAGCCTGAGCTCGTTATGCCTGACCTTCTCCCTGCCACTGCTGGCTACTTCATGATTTCAGCTTTCTTCCATTTCTTATACAGGCCCTTCTTACATCTCAGCTCAGCTGTAAATGCAGCTATAGTGGTTTCTTCAGATGCCTCCCACTTTCCTTTCTTGTTGGAATTATCTGCACTTGTGCTTTCAATATTTCACCTTTAAGAAACCCCCTTCTCTTTGAGTATTTCTGACCATGGGATCTCATCCAGTAGTTCCTTAAACTGTACTGAACATTGAGTTTCCAGTGTGAGAACAACTCATGTCCCATTCCCTTCCCAATTCCCAGATTTCTGTACAGTGGTACCTCGGGTTACGTATTCTTCAGGTTACATACGCTTCAGGTTGCAGACTCTGCTAACCCAGAAATATTACCTCGGCTTAAGAACTTTGCTTCAGGATGAGAACAGAAATTGTGCAGTGGCGACAGCAGAAGGCCCCATTAGCTAAAGTGGTGCTTCAGGTTAAGAACAGTTTCAGGTTAAGAACAGACCTCCAGAACAAATTAAGTTCTTAACTCGAGGTATCCCTGTATTCTGTAAAAGAGGCAGCTGGATTGCTCCAGTGGATGTATTTGTCACTTTTGAATTGAGGAAGAGAGCCAAAGAGGACGTCCTCTGGCTTGCTCCTTGGTTTAAACTGTCCCGGTCACGCCCCCCGGCCAGCGGATAGGCTGGCTGGGCTCTGACGTGGCCAGGATCCCCCAGGCAACGGGGGACAGAGTTCTCCGCCCCTGGTGGGGAGTGGGTGGCCACACGGTCCACCACAATTCCTCCCCACTGGGAAGTGGAGCAAATTTGTCACTTTTGAATTTCTGTAACCTTAGCGTTTTTGTACATACTGTGATTATGCTTGGAAGGTGCTTGCTCTACAGTCAAAACAGTTGAAAAGGCTACTTTTGCATTTGTGCCTTCAATATTTCACCTTTAAGAAACTCCCTTAACTCTGAGTATTTCTGAATATTTTCAAGATTCAGCTGATCATGAAAATTTGTATTTTTGTTTTACAATATTAAATATATTCCATCCTGAAACTACTTATGCACGAGGGATGTGTTTTTCTTAGCAGTCATATTACAGCATCATTGTGAACAATTGTGGATATATTCATTATTATTTATGTAAAGGATAAATATATTCCCTTCCCATTGCTTTTTTTTCCAGAGCAAAACATTTCCTAACTCTTATTTGAATACAGTTGCTATTTTGAAAAGCTTTGCTGTAACACAGTTCAATGCTTCATGGTATGCTTTTTAAATGTTTGTATTTTAATTGAGATTTGTTTGGTGCCTCTTCCATTCTATATATTTTGGCTAAAATGGAGAAGCAAGTATAATTTATGTTGGGAATATGCTCCAACACCAGGAGCAAACATTACTAAAACTTGGGTGCTCAGTCTCCTAGGAGCTCTAGTAATGATTGTGATCATTTTTGTTTTGTAACAAAAGTGAGAATTGGAGTTTCCTTTTAAGCTAGGAGTTGATCCTGATCTATGTGGCCTTAAGTGTATAAGTGATATGGGATGTGCCATCCTTATTCTTCTTATCTTGGAACCCCTGCACACAAGGAGGCAGTTCTATCTGCCTGGTTTGTTGGGCATCCAGTGTATTGTATAATTTCTCAGTACTACCTTGCCGGAGGCACCTTTGCTCATTAGGCATAGAATACACCCTTCTCTCCTCTACCTGAGCCTCTAAGGTAGAAAGAAGATAAAGAGAGCTTAGAGTCAATATGGTAAAATAAGACGGGAACCTTTGCATTCTTACTACAGTGCAGCCATTGAATGACTGGAATAGTTATATGTGCAGTAATCAGTGAGGTAATATTTACATAACAGAGTGTATGGTTACATAAACATTGTGAACAAGAGTTATAACATAGGAGTGGTATTCTCCTGATCTTATAACAGTCATTTGCGTATATGAGACTTAAAAGTACATAAAAATTTAAGATGAGCATTTCTTTATACACAATAGTTGGTGCACTGTATATTTGGACAAAGATTAAGACAAACTAAATAATAGTACAGCAGTCACTAGAAACTAACCAGCAATTATCCTCAGATGACCCCATCTTAATTCTATGTATTAAACTGCTTTTAAACTTAAGTTTACATCCAGTATACGTTCTGTATATTAAAGGAGATGCTTGACATAAAGCAGCCCCTGGGAAGGGGGGAGAGAAGTAGTCTTCTTTGCATTTTTTAAAAAAGAAATGGTACATGTTCTTATTCATTTTCTCTGCAACAGTAAGCATCATTATGTAGAGTTTTCTGAAATTGCCATTTGGGGAAATATTTCTAATTGAAATATAAACTGGTGATGAAAAGAAGAGAAAATGTTTGGTTTTCTCTTCTAAACCTCTCATTAGAAGTGTGTGAATTTAATTTATGAATTCTTGCTATGGTTCTGATAGCAAAGGCTCGATGCATAAGTGTTTGTATAATGGAGAACTTTAATATCTTTTAGATTGAATTCTAAATAGGAACAGCATAGCAGGCTCAGAACTTAAGTAGCTATAATACTAAACCAAAAAAATACCTCAATTCCAAAATGCCATATACAGTGGTGCCCCACAAGACGAATGCCTCGCAAGATGGAAAACCCGCAAGACGAAAGGGTTTTCCGTTTTCAGAGGTGCTTCGCAAGACGAATTTCCCTATGGGCTTGCTTCGCAAGACGAAAATGCCTTGCGATTCTTGAGGTTTTTTTCCGCTCCCCAACCCCTTTTTCTAAAGCGCTAAGCTGCTAATAGCCTTTTAGCAGCTAATCCGCTAATCCCTTAAGCCTTTAATAGCCGTTAATAGCCCTTAAACTGCTAATAGCGCTAATCCACTAATGGGCTTGCTTCGCAAGACGAAAAAACCGCAAGACGAAGAGACTCGCGGAACAGATTCTTTTCGTCTTGCGAGGCACCACTGTATAACCAACCTAGAAATACCAAAACAGCAAAGGGCCTTCACTTTGGCCCGAGGTCAGGCCTTCCCCTCAGCTATCCAGGAAGGCCGTTTTAGGAAGGTACCTTACGGGGAGGAGAAATGCCCCTGTGTCTCAGGGCAGCTAGAAACTATTGAATATGTCTTCTTCCACTGCCAATATTATGCAGATGTGTCAAGTTCATCCTGCCAATTCTATACCAATTCTCTGCACAGACAGAGCAATGCTATACCTTCTTGCTACTTCAAGATGCACACCCAGATGTAACATACTCAGCTGCCAAATTTTGCACTGCAAAGATTGACATTCACCGAAGAATGGTTTGGGTCATGTACCAGACCTAAACTCAAGACCCGTGCCCTCTCTTGCACCCTCCCTTCTATAGTTACTTTTGCAACTGCTTGCTCTTAACTCTCTAGCTGATTTTAAGTCTCCCTCATGCATCCCCCCTTCTTTGAGTCACTCATTTTACCCATTTTATTTCCTAAATTACTGTGTGTTCCTATTTTAACCTATGCTGGTCTTTGACCATAATAAAGATGATGATGATGATGACGACGACAATACTATTCTGTACAGTTAATGGAATGTCATTTTCTAATTCTTTAGCTGGGTGATAAATGTTACATTGTGCAAATCTTGTACTTGAGAACTATGTTAAGTTAATCAGGGTCCCTTCAAATTAGTTTTATCTTCTCCATGTATTTAGTGGAAACAGGAAAACTGGATCTGCTCCAGTCACACAAGGCAGCTTCCTGAATCAGGAACTAAGATTATTTGTATATATAAATAAATGTTAAGAGGAAATTTTAGATTCTTTTTTTGTGATCTTTCATTTTCCAGATTCACATTGAATGTATTGAAACAGACTGTAAGGGACACGATTTTAAGTGGTTAGTGGTGAGGTAAGTAAGTTTACATATCAGCATGTATTAGTCCTCTCAAAACATACTGTAGCTGAAATTTACCAGCTTTCTACAGGGTACTCAAAGCTCCTTCAGCCACAGCAAGTTCATCTTGTATACAGCTGTTGGCAACACTATTGTTTGCTTATATATTATTCAGTGGAATCTAAAACTCGTTCATGGGTAACAGTTCCTCATTTTTTTTGCTAGATTTCTCCCAATTTTCACTTGGCAGAAATAATTGCTATCTCACATGATTGGCTTTAGATTCCTGTGTGAGGGAATGGGTCTTCTACTCACACAGTGAGAGTGGTTGTATATCGACCCACATCTTCCACATCTACAATCCCTGTGTCTGCTGGAAACTCTGCCAACGAAGGGGAAACACTACAGAGCAATCTTTTGGGCAGTGGAGGAAAAGGGGAGGGTATAGCTGGGGGGTGGGGTGGGATTGGCATGCCCCTATGCATTTCAGTCACATGGCAAGGTCTTTCAGATCCAAGCTAATCTATCCATTCCAATAATTTCCTAGTTATGCTTTCAAATTTAATAATAGTTTCATACTTCCTTTCCCTGTGCAAATATTTTACTCATTTTAAGAAATCCCATTCTGCTCATTTAGGAATTATTCACTGAATTTCTCAACCATGGATTCTAATCCTAACTCATTTTGTGAAAACAAATTTGTATTTATCAGTATATTAAAAGATCCATGTTAAAGTTTTTTACTGTTTTGTACTTTCATATTACTCAGATTCTTGAAAATACATCTTTTGAAGTAACTGAAGAATTAGAAAATGAAATATTACTCCTTTGGAATTAAAACACATTTATGTCCAGAGAATTATGAAACTGATTCCATTATCACAATGGGGCTTTGAATGTATTTTTAATCATACAGTAGGTTCCCCTTACCCCCCACTCGTCCACATGACAAACCGGTTGTGAAACTGAAGGGAGTTTCACAACAATTTGTGAAACAATTTGTGATATGCTAGTCATCAAAGAAAGTCACACATTATTATGCACTGTAGCAAAAAATGGACACAAACTTCTCTAATTTCAAGAATAGCAATATTTGTGCACGGTGTTTGACCCACCTGCAGTTTGAATTTTGGTTGAAGTCCTAAGTAACTCATGCATTCAGTCGGATGTTGCAGATTATGCATCAGAGTAAACACATTATTACAGGGCCAGATTAATAATACGGAATTAATCAACTTTCAATCTCTGCATATGTTACATTTGTAGAATAGTGGCTGCTGAAATTGAGTGAAGTGTGATGGTGTTTCTCCATGGGTAGCTGCTTGTGTTGCAACTTCGTTTCAGCTTATTTAAAACTACTACCACTGTGAAAGAGCAACTTGACACAAATAGTCTTCTGTAGGGCAAGGAGGCCTCCTCATGGCCAGTGGTCAGGGATGATGGGAGTTGTTGTCCAGCAGCATCTGGAAGACCACAGGTTAGCTATCCCTGCTGTAGGGAGTGGTTCCTGTGTCACTTTTTCAGTCGCATTGAAGACAAAATGAATGAATTGATCCTTACTGCCTTTTGTCTGTAAACAAAGAAAATCTATCTATAAAGATGCTGTAGTTAATACTGTGACTTAAAATATTCTTAGGAATAAGTTCTATTCAAATCACTTGCTTTGTAATAAGTGTTTTTAAGATCCAAGGTCCTAATGTATTAAATGAATGTAAAGAAAAATGTGTGTGTGTGTGTTTTAAATTTCATACCATCATTTTATTTTTTTGAGAGGATAATATGAACAAGAGATCCTATGAACACTTTGTAATTCTAACTGCATTGTGATTTACTATTCTTATGGGGCAGATATTCCACCAACTCAATAACGATCAACATTGTTTTCAGTTTATCACACTAAGTTTTGGATAGTCAGTTAAATCTTGTCCTTGCATCATGCACTGTTAGTCATGAAATATAAGTGGATCTGTCAAATAAGTTTTTATTAATTAGAGCTTGATTCTTGTTGGCCCCAGGGACTAAACTCTTCTTCCACCCACTCAGAATGAATTAGAGATGTGAAGTTATGGTCTGAGACCAGTAATGGGCTTAGTATTTGCATAAAGGTTATTCTTTGAATCTTAAAAAGTTGTTTTTTAAAAAATAGAGAATACTTGTAAGAGTAAATAAAGTAGGTTTGCCACAAACATAATATGTTTTTAGGCTTTAAAATCGGTTTTTACATTATGTTTACAGTGGAGTGGTCTAAATACAGGCAACATCTGTTTATTTGCATTAAAATATAATTTAAAAGTATACGTTCATTTTGTGATATTGGCTAAGTAGGCTTTGTGGGAAGAGCCTCTCATCAGTTCGGTAGCTGTCCAAATATTGTATCTACATCAAATATGTATCAACATTACCATTTTCAAAGGAAATGGTGGGAGATTGGGCTTACAGGATGTACATCCACCCGTCCGGCTGATTTAATAACTTTGTTGTCGTTATTTCTCTTTCTTGACAAGTAGGTGCTTTTTGTTTTAGCACTTTCAGGCAGCAAACTGCATCACACATAGAAAGCACTTTAAGACTGCAGCCTTAAATGTGTTACTATGCACCTTAACCTGGAAGTAAATCCCACTCAATGGTTTTTACTTTTGAGTAGAGATGTATAGGATTGCATTGCTCACGTATTTGCACTTCACTTTTCTAAATCTTCCATCTCTAAAAAAAGTTAGCTTGTACTGTGAGGCCAGGTTTTCAGCACTTATGCAAGTGCTTCTTCTTTTCTCCTTCCTCTCAACCAGTTGGAGCACTATAGCTTTCAGAAACCGAAGAGATAGCCCAAAATAGCATATTAGTTGTGCAATATAATTTAAACTCTTCTAAAACCTCTAATAATATGCCTCACAGTTGCAAAATCAGTTAAGGTTTTGTTGTATTATGATAATAAAATATTTTATGTAGCAGCCGTAACACAGTATCTTTACTAGGACCGAAAAGATTTGCTGATCCTAATAAAAATATTATGCCTTTGGATTCCCTCCTGCCCCCTCTAATAGGCTAACATGTCTATCAGCAATACTACCGTATTGCCTCGAGTCTAATGTGCTATTGAATCTAATGCGCACCTCAATTTTCAGAACCTTGAAACCAAAAAAGGTATTTGCTGGTGAATGTAAATGTGCCATTGAATCTAATGCACACCTTAATTTTTGCAACGTAATTTGGCTAAAAACGGTGAGCATTAGATTTGAGTAAATATTATATTTTAACATTTTGGTCCTGCAGCATAGCTGCACAGAGCCCTTGGGGAATGAACAACATATTCACTAAAACATACACAATGAAACAGAATAAATTTAAACTATTAATAATCATTGCATTAAAAAACCAAAAGAACAAAATATAAAAACTTGACTGGTAGATTTGATTCAAGTTTCCTCATTAATCAGTAAGGCCTGAAACAGAATAGTTTTCTTTTAAAAGGCTGGTGAAAATCTAGTTGACCTAGGGTGAGTCTTTCAGGAAAAAAATGCTGCCGCAGGAAAAGGACATGTTCCTTGTCATCCTCAATCTAGCCTATGACAAAGATTGAGACCCTTGGTGTATGGGTATGGGGCTCATACTGAAATGATGCTCTCTAAAAATGCCAAAGCCATTAGAGCTTTATGGTTGAGCTTTAAAGAACTTTGAATTGTGTTTGGGAGCCATTATAGATCTCTTGGTACATGTTTTAAGTGCTCTCAGTAATTCCTGATAATGAGGCTGTTGCATCTTGAACCCACTGAAGATTCTGAACAGTCTTCAGATGCAGCTGCTGCCCCACATAGAACATATTGTAGTAATCTAGACTTAAGTTTATCAGGCATGTAGCTAGGTCACCATTTTTCAGGAGTGCTTGCTGCTGACGTACCAGCTTCAGCTGGTCAAGTGCTATCCTTACTGTGACCTGTTGAGGTTCCAGAAACATTCCCAAACGCCACACTTGCTCTTTCCTTGAAACTGCTAACCATTCAAATTAGGGGAACCCTCAGCTCCCAGATAAGGTCATTGATGAATATTTCCATCTTAAGACTAAGCTACTGTTTATTCACCCTTACCCAATCCTGTCATTTACCCCAGGCACCTGTTTATAGCTTTCACCATGTTATATGATGTCCTCTTGCGCTAAACATCAAGCGAATTTATGCTAGCAAGTTCATGTAAATATCTCAAAACAAAGGGGACAAATTGGAATCTTATAGCACCCAATGAGATGAGGCCAACGCAAGATGCAGGAGAAGAGTAATCACAAAACTGCTTCCAATCACATCATGTGACCCAGAAGGAGGTTCAGGAGATATATCATACTTCCTTGTGCATCTCTTGGCAAAGGTAATCAAAATGGTTTCAGTCCTAAAGCCTAATAATGTGGATCAATATAATCAGTAATATTCAGAAGTCTCAAAATCCTCACATCTCCTAGCATATTAGAAACTGGCAGGTAATTGAGGTCCATATGAGTCATTCTGTCCCCTCCTCCCAAAAAGGTCTTATAGTTGCCTTCAAAGGGGCAGAATACAGTTTTCCACTGAAGAGAGATAAATCTGGTCAGCCTATTCTGACCAATCTGGCCAGCCTTTCCTGACTCACTTAGGATTGGCAAGAGTAGTGTGTACACATGGCTGGATTTGCTTTTTAAAGAACTCTGTATCCTCAGGTAACAACAACTGAAGCTCATTAAAGCAAAATTGATAATTTGAGACTGTGCACATGTCTTGCATAGCTAAGTTGTGAGGATTGTCCATTCTCTACAAGCACACACACACACACACACACACAGCCTCCCAAGTACTGTATGTCACAATACTCCACTGGAGCTTGAATTTGATCAGAATGTAAGCCAAGTTGTAATAGGCCTCTTACTATCTGAAAATGTTTCTTTGGATAGAATGATTCAGAGAAACAAGGGCTTCAAATGGATACCAGCCCATGCTTCTTTATATTTGTCCCAATGTCCCTTCTGCTTTATGTTCTCTATTTTCTGGAATACCAGGAAGAGTTATAGATTCAAGGACATGGGAGAAGACTCATCAGCGCTATCATATAAACTTGCCTGAGTCAACCCCCTGTTCCAGAGGCCAGCTAGAGCTTTGACAGCTAATGAGATTGACTGGTAACATTTTGGTAATTCCTTGTACCAATCACCTTTAAGGGATGGAAATCTTCAATGTCCCATCACTCCTTCCACAGACTAAAGTTATGATATTCTCAATTACCAAAGCAGTATTCCCTACCATCTGGGCACCATCACACTGATTGGAATAAAACATGTAATCCAAAGAATCATCTGCAACATGCATTGTGACAGTTAAACATGGAGACAGACATAAGGTGGCACCATGAACTCAGGAGGTCACAAAAGGGATCTTGAAATTGTCCAACACTGATAGGCTTGAGGACCTCAACACCAATTCTGATAACAAATCAATCAGCCTGTTACTCAGTAGTCAGTCCAGTAACAGAATCCCTGGTTCTCAGGCCTGGCACTGGGCATAATTGCCAGGTTGGTTCCCTTATAAAGTTCCTGTTTGAATGGTGACCAAAGTGATGTTGTAGAGCAGCAGCTGTTGGCTCAGTTAGCTCCACTCCTTGAATTCTCCAGAGTTGGAAGAAAGGCCAGAAGCAGGGATAGCCCTTAATGCTCTAATCCCACTTCTTCTTTTCCTCACCTGCTCAGGCTTCACTCAAAAGCCCTACCATCCTGTCCCCCATACATTTCTAATAGAGGCATGCTCCACCTTAACAAATAGCATTGTACATTGCTATAACCTGCCCATCAACCTTGTGGTGGAGGGCAGGTAAAAAATTAATAGTACTTAATAGTGCAAATTAATACTACAAATCAATAGTACTTAAGTTAAAATATTTTCCTTGTTTAGCAGGGACAAAGGACAAACAAACTTCACTCCATAACCATAGCATCTTCATAACCATAGCATCTCCATAACCAAAGCATAACATCTTCTCCAGCTGTCTCCTAGAGAAAACAGTTTCCTTGGGACTTTGTTCACAAAGTACCCACCACTATATTATCTCCTCCAATCTCTCTTTTTCCTTCCTTCCTTCCTTCCTTCCTTCCTTCCTTCCTTCCTTTATCCACAGTTTTTTCAAGATGGAAGTCAAAATGCCATACATGGGTTTCCAGAACAGTCTTCCAGACCCATTTAGTTTCAGCATGCGGATGCTTCAAACTTTGACCTTGATGTCATGCTTGCTCCCTCCAGGACAATTGCTCTTGAGATCACTGCTTAAGGCACTGGCTTAGTCTTTTGTTATCCCAGAGTATGCTGGAGTAAATACCTTCCTTTCCAAGTGTGAGAGACATAAACTACTAAAAAGTGCTTCAAACAGTTGAATATTGCAGATCGCAACACACCAACAATATTCAGATGCTATGAATCTTGATCTAAAGTGTTTGCATTTATGCACTTCCCTGCCAAATGAATGTGGAATTAATTTTCAGGTTATTAATGTTTAGACATCTGACAAGCCACTTCTCAAAGTGTTTTGAAAATTAGGTTAACTCTGGGCATAGTGCCAGTAGGAATGTGAGAGAGGGGCCTCTAGTTATGCTACCCCGTAAGGTTTGATTAAATTGTGAAACCCAAACAAATCATAAGAAAGACAAAGGCTGCATTCTGCACAACTTTAAAAAATCTTTAAGCAGTGATTTCATAAAACAAGTACATTTTTATAGGTATCTTTAGGAAGTCACTTCATTTTCTGTAATGTTCTAATATTAGAAATATGCCGCGAAATTAATAATGTAGTTCATGTTTAAACTGTATTGATATATTTAAAAAATCAATAGCTCCAAAGTAACTTTAAAAACATCAACCTTCTCTCTGCATGTTGAATAAAATGTTCCACTCAGTGCACTTAATATTTCAAATAAAAGGTGTTGAAGCTCCCAGCCTGCCTGGAAGTTCCAGTATCTTGCTCAGAAATCTTTTATGCTAATCCTAGATGTGTGGCTCCAGGCTGAAATTTCTCAGTGGTGAGAGGAAACATGGCCTCCACTTTAACAGAGATGTTATTACTGCACATGTTTCAAACCTGAGTGCCGGCATTAAAAATAAAAAGAAAGTTCTGAAAATGATGTCTTGTGCCAAATCTAGGCATGATGCCCACAGTTTTGTCCTCTGTGCTGCTTGTAGTTTTCTGAGCTGTGGACTCCAGACCTAATATGTGTCTTGTCACAGTTCATGCTGTGGCATGTCTTAGAGCTTGCTCCTATGCATGTTTTTGGTTGCAATTCTAAACACATTTTCCAGCAAGTACCGTAAGTTCCACTGAGTACAGTGCAACGTATATCTTGAGTAAACATGTGTAAGATTCTGTTGTTAGCTCCCTATTTACCGTTTATTTAGCTTGCAAGGATTGTTTGCATCCCAAGTCAAAGTGGAGATTTATGCAGTGGGGGACCCTACATTAATGGTGATTTTATTTTAGTAGCAATGAGGTAATCAAATATGCTGTTCTTGGAGGCTTGAAATTTGTCTGCATTCATGGAGACTTTTTGCTGGTAAATCTGCATCTGTGTAGGTTAACAGGAAATAAGTCCTATTTAGCTTGGGGTGATTTACTTCTGAGAAAACACATTGGGCTATGAAAGGATAATAATAAGTGGATACTCATTACATATTTATTTTAAAGGGCTCTGAGGCACTCAAGACAAATCACAACTAATCTGTGAGCAATGAAAGTTTGATCAAAGCCAGAACAAAAACTACTGCAATCAAAAAAGGCTGGGCAGCAGATAATGCCAACCAAAAGTCTTAGTTTGAGTAGAAACTAAATTAATATGAGATAACTGTGATGCAGTCAAAATATTATCCTTGGGGATGAAATCTGTGTATGGAAGTGTACTTATAGCATCTAAATATGAACATGCATTTTGCATTTTGGATAAATGCATACTTTGAAATGGATATTAACAGTTACTTGCATTGATTACCATAAATATTCCAAAACACTTTGGTTCCTGTCTGAAGATAGATGCTCACAGTAAGTGGCCTATGACAGCAGATGTGAATACATGTTTGCCATCCACCTTGTAATACTGTTGTAATACGCCAACTATGCGGCTGGGTAGTGTTTGTGAGGTTATCATTGGACAATTCTCATCTTATTTTGAATCCCAACAATGGATTCCATGCACAGAAGCCCTGTTCCACACACAAGAAAAGAAGTATGGAAAATACATTATAGCAGCTCAGGCATTGCACGAAATGCTATGGAAGGATAGTCTGATTGCCATGCAATGTAATTCACACACATCTCTGTTCACTCAGATAAGCAAATACTGGTAGATAAGCAAATACTGAAAATAAATGTTAATATATAGCTATCCTTTCCCCACCTCCTTTAAAATGCTTGAGAGAGATCTGCAGTTGTTGTCAAGGCTCTGTTGTTACCATAGATGCAGTTCTGAAATAAATAGAGCTGTTTAGTCCTTTATGGAGAATCACAAATATTGTATTAGTGGCACAGCCCTTCAAAAAAGTTAGGACCTAACAAGAACCATAAGCCACTGTTTTCAGTAGGATGACACTGCTTTATTTTGCTCTTTATTGTCACTTTTCTATGTATTTCCACTTTTAACTTCACACATTTGAAAGGTGCCTAGAAGAATATGCCTTCTCTTCTTTCTCCACTGCTTCCCATTTTTAAAAATATAATATTTACATGGTGCTGCAGATTGATGACCAAGTTTCCTCAAATTATTCAGTGGGCCACAAAATATTTATTGTATTTCTGTCCTAAAATTTCCAGTGGACATCTGTCAAAGAGATAATTAGGTTCATGCCCAATTAGCTTCACAAATGCTATACCATTAGGCATTCTCAGTCTCCAACTCCACCTCAATATGTAATCTTTTGTTTTAAGGTGTCAGATCACTTTTGGCTTAGTTTTTTTGAAAACAAAAAAACCAAAATAACACAATGGTAGAAAAAAAAAGAAGAAGGAACTTAATGGGTTTTACCCAACTAACTTACTCAGAGTAAACCCGTTGAAATCAATATATCAGTAAGTTAATCAAGTATTTAATATTTTGGTATATTTTAATGTAAAAATATATTTTGGTTATCACTGATACTCAGTATTGTGTGTGTGTATCCTATGACCATGATGGTCAAATCAATAAACTGTACAATGCAACGTATGCTTGATAGGACTAATATGGGATACAACTCAACTTTTATAAGTACTTGTACCCAGTTTATTTTTTTTAAGATACGTTCAACAAATTCCAGGAACTTGAAAGTTACCATATCTGGTCTCCAATGCTGTAGCAGGGTCCTTCATATTTGCATAATACAGTGTGCCACAAGCAAGAAAGCAGAAGAGGTTAGGTCTTGTATCAATAGACTGAAGGCGTTCATCTCTACATAGTTCCATCCTTATTCCAGACATCATGATATATCAGTATATTGCGATGTTGAAAACCGGATATTGCTCAGCCCTAGTGATGAGACATCTTTCCATTGTTAGAATGTGAGTATTTAAGCGGTCAGGGCTCTTCACAAGATCCATTTGTTTATCTGGGTACGAGGTTTCATTTTGCTGGGATATGTATTCATCCCTGAAAAGCAGAGTGTCATCTCTAAGGTGAAGTTAAACCTAGTATGCACTTCCATCAAAGGTGTTGTAATAATCACATGCTGCCAAAACTCTATTGCTTTATTTTGTGTCATTTTATAGTCAACCCTTCCTTGAAAATGTTAAAGGCAGTGTACATTATTCTCTTCCACTCTCCCATCTCTCTCTCTCTTTCTCTCCCTCCTCCATTTCAGTTGCTCTGTGAGAGAGAGACTGGCCCAAGTTACCTAGTGATCTACATTTTGGAGTAGGAATATGAACTTGGGCCTCTCTGGTCTTATTATCATATACTTGTCTGACATCCACACCTCTAGCTAGTAATAGAGTCTTTAATTTGATTTTTAAATACCCATTTAGGGGTCCAGTTGGTGAAAAATGTGCATTTATGTTAAATCAACTGAAGAGTAAACATTTTCATTGAACCAAGTGCAACCTTTCCTTGTCCCTTCTTAAAGAGGTTGGCAATGGCATATAGAAATGTAGTTAATTGTGAGCTTACCAGCTAAGAAGGATTTTATAATGGATGGTTTTGGTTCCTGGGATTCAAAATTTAATGAATTTAGGCATAATACTCAGCCATGTGCTTATGCAGTTAGGGATTTTGGGTTTTGCTTTTAATAGAATATTAATCTCAAAATAGAAGATGTGGTGTGCATTGAACCTGGTGTGATAGTGTGAATTCTGGGAATTTTCAGTGAAACCACTGTATGAGCAGCATTACTATTAAAGATACATAGGTGTTCTCAACACTTTGGATACTACCTTCAGCTTATAACCTAAGAAAATAGCTGTGCAAATATTTTTAAAGTCCTTTTCCTGTGTTTTTTAAAGCAGGTATGGAGAAGCATGCTTCTCTCTGTACATCATCCTTCATTAAGGCATATGAGAAAGAGATTCAATATACATATTAAACTGAAATCTAATTATTAACTGAATTGCTGTTTTTGAGTAGCACTTGCAAGTGTTGCAATTAAGTGATACAATTAGCTTACATGGAAGCAGATTCTTAGGTGTTACCTTGGTTGCAAACTATTCTGCCTGAAATGGATATTGTGTTATTTGTTACATAACTACTTTTAAGTTCCCCCGTTGATCTGTTAACAACTGATCAAGCTTCAATATACCGTACTTCGCTGTGTATAATACGAGGTTTTCTTTAAAATAATGTTTGAAAATGGGGGTTGTCTTATACACTGATAGTGCATGGGGGGACGGGTGATTGGTTGCAGCCGCGAGCAGGAGCTTGTCAGCGGCGATTTGGTGTGTGATTGGTTGCTGCTGCAAGGGCTGCTTTGGATTGGCTGCTGCTACGGTAATTGTGTGGGTGATTGGTTGCTGTGGAAAGGGCTGTTTTGGATTGGCTGCTGCTGCGGCAAATGGGTGTGCGATTGGTGAGCGGGCACACTTGTTGGATTCTGCGATGTGAGCGATTGTAAGCATTTTCATTCTGATTAGTGATTTTTGGCATCCCCCAAAAAAGCTTAACATCCCTGGGCAATCCCCCCCCAAAAGCTCAACAACTCTGGGCTATCCGCCCCCCAAAAAGCTCAATAACTTTGTGCAATCCTCCCCCCAAAACTCTCAACAACTCTGGGCCATCTCCCTCCATTTTCTTAAATTTGAGCCCCCCAAAATAGGGGTCATCTTACACAGGGTGTGTGTGTTATACACAGAAAAATACGGTATATTATCCTGCATTGATTGTTGTTGTTGTTGCTACAGCTGGAAACTGATTTCTTTTCCAGATAAATGCCTGTTTTGCTTTGTCTCCGAACACAGAAAATTGTGCTACTGTATTTACACTATTAGAATAAATGTAATTCACAGAAGTTCATGTACAGGAGAGATGTTCTCAAAAAGCAGCTGGAAAAGTGTCCTGTTGTGCACATAGGAAACAAACATGAATTTCCTTCCTCTGTAGTTTAATTCTAACGTTTTCCTTGCTTTGTTTGAATCAAGGGCTTGCTGGATGTGAATAAACAGAGCAGCACCTGCAAATTTGTCATAAATGGAAATAGCTTGATAGCTAAGCATAACAATGAAATCATAAAGAAATTTATCTGTTTATTAAAAGCTCAGTAAACATCTATCAGCATTAAGAAAATACATGAAAATACTGTGAAGGAGAGGAAATACTGCATAAGAGTTTATGACCATTTCATGTGGGGATTCCATTCCCAGCCCCCACATGAATTGACAGGACGCATATGAACACACCCTACCCTGTTATGCCTCATTATGCCCCACTCCTGTTCCCCTCATTATGCCCTTTTAGTGATGTGTTTTGTGATCTTTTCTGTCAATTCCAGGTTGGGCGCTGTGCATGTGTCTTTCAGACGTGCATTAATCAGTCATTGCCTGTACAGTGGTGCCTCGCAAGACGAAATTAATTCGTTCCGCGAGTCTCTTCATCTAGCAGTTTTTTCGTCTTGCGAAGCAACCCTATTAGCGGCTTAGCAGATTAGCGCTGTTAGCGGTTTAGCGGCTATTAGCGGCTATTAAAGGCTTAAGGGATTAGCGGATTAGCTGCTAAAAGGCTATTAGCGGTTTAGCGGCTTAGAAAAAGGGGGTGGGGAGCGAAAAAAAATCTCAAGACTTGCAAGACATTTTCGTCTTGCGAAGCAAGCCCATAGGGAAATTCGTCCTGCGAAGCGCATCGAAAAACAGAAAACCCTTTCGTCTAGCGGGTTTTCCGTCTTGCAAGGCATTTGTCTTGCGGGGTACCACTGTATTGCTTTTATAAATCAGTGATGATGCTTTTAGAAATCAGTGGTGTCTCTTTATGAACTGTCAGCTTTGAAGGCCTCAGCATCTCCTATAGTGTTGGGGAAAATAGTTGGATTTTGCAGAAAGCTAAATCCATAATAGTAGTTTATAAGTGTTTATTGCAGTGTTGTAAATTGGATATTCATGAACTTGGATATGAATGGAATATGGAGTTAGTGTTTCAATTCATTTCGAATCCAGTGTCCGCTAATGCTTGTACATGGAATAGCAAAGCGTAGATGTCATGATGTCTGAACTGGACCATTGTTGTGCACTTTCTCTTTCTTGCTGTATATTTTGCCTAAGATATGTAAAGGTCTTTGGAAGTACTGAGTGCAAAACATCCCCAGCCTGGTGCTTTCTAGGTGATTCCCATCATCCCTGACCATTGACTATGTTGGCTAGTACTGATGGGAGTTGTAATAAAAAACATATGGAGGGTACCCGGTTTGAGAAGGCTGTTGTAAAGGCTAACTACAATGAAACAGCCTGCCACCTTTTTGTATGTGACTTTTCCCTAAGCAAAAACTATGCAAGCAAACTTTTGTGAACTAGTACCCATCAGTTTCACTAGCTTTGTTAAGATTGCAGTATTGGAATTTGACAGTTGGGAACTTCATGTATCTTTTTGGCAGATCCTTGGGCATCAGAAGATTATATGTAGTGGAATATTGGTGGTCATTAGTATGTAGATTTGGAGTGTCAAGTAATGGGTGAATGAACACGTTTTGCTGTTAAAAGTGATAGGCCCGGCAGCAAATATTATTTGTATTGTTGTTTTTTACCTTCTTTGCCACATAATTCATATGTATTATCAGACTTTTCTTCTGATAGTGAATTAGGGCAGAAAAACCTCAGGTATCTGGGACTTAAATGCCTAAAGATCTGCTTCTGGTGTCTAGGCATTTAAAATATTAAATCAGTTCTGTGTAAGGTTGGCACTTTAAAAACTTTGGTGCTGGCTTCAGTCAAAGCTGGTGTTTCCCTGTTTATAAAATGCCCTCCCTAGTGAGATGTGGCTGTCCCCATCATTATTAACTTTCAAGAGGCATTTGGAAACACTCCTGTGTATTACCCAGGCATTTTGGTGACTGAAGAAAACAGTTCCTGGGAACTATGAGATCACTTCATGAAATGATGTTGTTAACTGGAACTGCTTTTAGAATGCTTTTAACTGTAGCTGCTTTTTAAATGTTTTAACTATAATTGTTTTTAGGATATTTTAATTGTTTTAGTATTTTTTCATATTTAAATTATGGGTGTGTTTGCCACCCTGGGCTGCTTTCGGAGGAAGGGTGAGATATAAATGCAATAAATAAATATGAGAACCTGGACAAAAACATAGTGCTATCTTTTCTAGCGCTATCTATGACAGTTCAAAACTTGCTGCGTATAATTTTTGAATGCTTCTTTTCCTTGGAATATCCTCAGTTGGAGGCAGCAAGGCTTCCAAATACCAGTTGTTGGAAACCATAGGAGGAGAAAGTGCTCTTGTGCTCATGTTTCCCACAGGCATCTGGTTGATGGGATGCTCTGAGAATGGGATGCTGGACTAGATGGGCCATTGGTCTGATCCAGCAGGCTATTCTTATATTCTTACATTCCATGTTGAAGGATATGTTTTGGAATTTATGGTAAAGCCGTTGATCACTTTCTTGGCCTTCCTATTTTTCACATGCCCTTTGTAACAGTTGTCAAAGAGAGCAAGAGTTATTTTGCCTAATTTGCCTTAGTTCATAACATTTATTTTCCTCCAATCAATGCTCTTTTTATATTGCATATATCCATAGCAATAAGAAGTGAGAGTAACTGGAGCAACTGTTGCTAGGTACTGTGACACTGTTTCCAAGTTTATATTAGAATTCGTAAGTACCCCTTTATGAATAAAATAAGAAATATAATAGAAAAGTCAAATAAAGCCTAACTTCATTTATATGCAGATAATTTGACATTTCAGTCAGAAGAAATTTGGATTTCCAAAATGCATCTTAGCAAGTGATTAATTTTTGGCATTTTAAAGTGTCCTAATTTATTGTTTCCCTGCAGTTTAATTTCAAATGGAGGCAAAGGTACAGCAAAGCTGTTGGTACACTTCTATTTTCATGTACATTTATTAACATGTCTCATTGATTTTAGTGGAATTTAGTTCCATATGAGCATATGCAATTAAATTGAATTTTATCTTATTGATGGAAATGGTGCTGAAGTCACTAAGCAATTTACATTTGTGTAAGAATTTTAATAGGAATTTTGCTCTGAAAAGATTCTCCTAATGATGTATCTATTTCAATGAACATGTGGGAGTTTGGGGAATGTATAATGTCATAAAATGGGAGCAGGGTTATGACAAGCTATGCTTTCTAAAAGCTAATTATTAAGCAGTTAGCAGCTACATATGATTGTAAATTTGATTAAACCCCAAAGCCACTTCTCTTTTTCTATACATGTAAATATAGTTAACCTTAGAGATGCACTTGACTGTTTATAATGTACAAAGAAGCACATTTTCTGGAACATAGGCATGGAAATCTCAAAAATCTGCTTTCCCGCTGCCAAAAAATAGCATATAAGTTCAGGAAACATGAATTAATGTGCTTTAGCAACCCTACCCCTCCGTTCTTTAACTGGTAGTCTAGGCTCCCTATGAATTTTCTTTATTTGAAATTGTATATTACAGAATTAGCTGTGCTTTACACACTTTTACACTAAGCTTTCCCAGCCTTCTAGATCCTTTGAATTCCCAACAGTGCCACCTAGCATGGCCAATGGTCAGGAATGATGTGAATTGTAGTCCAAAACGAATAGAGGGCAACAAGTTGAAGGAAGGCTGCTCTACATTTCTGCTCTCTCACCATCTGGCAAAACTAGTGGTTGGGATCCCAAACATGTGGTTAGTCCTAGAGGTTTTAACCACTAGGAATTTCATATCTACCACCAGAACCTAACCTCTTTCACAGCTAAATGATGCTCTTGACTCCCAATGTGAATGTGGCTTTGTTTAGTTGAATTATTATAGCTTTAATAATATTATTATTATTAATAATAATAATAATAATAATAATAATAATGGTAATATAAAGCGTGACCTAGTCAGTGCTATACACTTTAATCTCCAATTTATTTCAGTGGAATTGTTAAACATGTGCTTAAGCAGAGAACATTAAAGCACAGATGGTAGTGGCACTGTGACAGAAGAAAATGTGTTTCTTCTATAATAAAAAACATTAACGGGAATATCTCTGCATTTGACCCACCAGGAAGTGGCCCCTGTGCCACTCTGGTATCCTATGAATCAAACATCAAATGTTACTTCTGGTGATAAATTGTGGGACTTGAGACTCCAGCACACCATGGGTGAGCAGATGGTTGAAAACATGTACACCACACATTTTTTAAAAAGTTGACTGTTGAGAAGGCAGCGCTTCAGATGAAAAGCCTTCCAATCTGCAAAGGCTTTTAAAGGTAATCACCTGCACTTTGAACTGGGTCTGGAAACAAATTGGTAGCTAGTGCAGGTGTTTCAACAGGGCAGTTACTTGCTCCAAGTAAGCATCTCCATTTAATAGCCTGGCTGTGGGAGTACGGGAGGTGATAGTGGAGTGGCTTGATAGCCAGCAAGATGAACACATAATTTTCTAGCTCCTGATTTTATCTGCTAATAAATCAGCTTATCAGACCTGATGCTTGAACTGAAAGAAATGCATTAAAACATGGACAATGAAACAAAGATCTCAGCAACAGTTAGATCTGAGTTTAAAGTCCCATATTCCCATCTGAAATAGACTGGAATTGCCAAGAACTCAGGGAGATAAAACTGAATATTACATGGCAAAGAGCTACCTGAAGCTGTAAAAAAGTGCCAAACTTGTGGGGAAAGGGCCAGGCGACGGAGAGTATAGTTTGTAAAATTAAAATGGGGAATTATTCAGGCTTGGACTAAGAGCTAATATAGGGGATGCTGTTAGAAATTAAATGGTCTGTGAGAAATAGAAGGGGAAATGCAATGCACTTTTTACTCCACTGCATCAGTTACAGTTGTCCTGATGTGAAAATGACATTAAGAAAGAACATGACATTAAGAAAGAGGTCTCCAGGAGTGGACTACTTATATAATTTCCATACCCTTGCAAATGGTGGTGGTTAGCAACAATAAATCCAAATCTCACTAGGTAATGGGGGTGACTCAGTGCCCACCCCTCACAACCATCCTCAGCCCACCTGGTGGCAAACAGTGTTGACACATCCTAATGAATCTTCCCGAGTTAAAGAATGGCCACTACACAAATTTTACACTGCTTATACAGTGGTGTTTCTTGTCAAATCAAGGCCACAGTAGTATGTATGAATTTTACCGGCACTCATTAGTGACCTTGGCTAGGACAGAAAGAACATTTGACTGTGGAATAGAAGGCAGGCAAGGCTGGATAATAAAAAAGGCTTCAAGAGGAGAGATGAGTCATAGACATACAAAGATAAAAGCTTTGCAAATGATACACCCACAGAATCTTATCATAAGCAACATTTTACTTTAGCTCCTATTAATGGGAGTTTTGAGAAATTATGTAAGAACTTTAAAGGGCTCACTCTTAACTTGGTGGGAGGTTATGAAAGAGAATATGTAGCCAGAATATTCCACTTGGGAATCAGAAAGCTTTTTTAAAAAATAATAATAATATGCTGTTAATATTAGTAGCTCCTTACTTTAGCTGGACAGCTGTTAAGAGTTGTATGGAAACAGTTTGTAAAACAAACCCCAATATTTGATTATTATTTTTGCCTTTGTGTCTGTTAAAAGGACAAGAAATGTATATATTTGCTCATGCTTTAATAACCACAGATTTGTATAACAGCATTATAATATTGGTGGTTTTATTTTCAATCCCTTTGCTATGAATCCCTAGTATGGAGTTTACACTTTCATAGCAGTAGTGTTTTGCACTGACATTTTCATCAAGGCATCCACCAGCAGTAGCCAAGAGTCCCTTTTCTGTTCAGTCATTTGCAATCATCTGTATACATAATTAACATTAGTTCTTATGGGGTCGCCATGGAGAAAGGTATTTAAAGTTACCATGGGCTTCCTTTGACACTTTAAAAAAATTATTCAGATTAGGGTTCTAGATTCAGGTAGGTAGCCATGTTGGTCTGATGCCGTCTGTGTGTGTGTGTGTGTGTGTGTGTGTGTGTATGTCCAGTAGCACCTTAGAGACTAACTAAGTTTGTTCTTGTTATAAACTTCCGTGTGCATGCACACTTCTTCAGATTCAGATTGTGGTGTCTGTGAAAAATGGTACTCAGTTGGGCTGCTCTTAACTTGCTATGTGAATACATATTTTGTTTTATTTTGTTTTATTGAGAGCCAAACTGCATATGCAAACTGAATCTCATGACTTTTTTTAAGATTGAAAGTGGAGAAATGGTGGGGAATGGGAAGGGGGGAACTTAATATTAGAGCCTCCCTGTGGGGAGAAATATCCAGGGGTAAATGGGAAGTTTTGCATTTTTTTTATTTTATCTTAAGCTTAGTTTCAATAGATTATGGGAACTAGGGGACTGGGCCCAAAGGCTTCAAGATAAAGTAGGGTTTTGCAAAGGGTTTTGAAGTAGTTAAAGGTAAGGTAAAGGACCCCTGGACGGTTAGGTCCAGTCAAAGGTGACTATGGGGTGCTGCGCTCATCTCGCTTCAGGCAGAGGGAGCTGGCATTTGTCCACAGACAGCTTTCTGGGTCATGTGGCCACCATGACTAAATCACTTCTGGTGCAACACACAGGTGTTCTAGCTTACTGTTTTGGTCATAGAGGGCATCAAAGAAGAATGAACAGAGTTATCTGAGGGAACAGAAGACTTTTGGAAGGAGCTATGAATGGGTAAAGATAGGTATCCATAGGAGGAGAGAGATAAAGGGGCCATGATGATAGAAGGCTTTGAAGGTAAGAATAACTTGTGGATCTAGGTGTAGTTATTGAATATCTGCATGTGATTACTTTTGATCCATTTTGACAACTTGTTGGCACTAAACCTTCCTCTATTGTCAATATTTCCAGCTGTTTGAACACAATGGAACACTTGGGAACAGTAGAGCCAGAAGATGATTCAGGATTATTACCACGCCTAGCACCTAGTCCACACAGTGAGGCAGTTGCTCATGAATTTCAGGAACTCTCCTTGCAACCCATCCAATGTTTGCCTCCCCTCAATGAAAGGAAGAACGGTGAGTACAAAATATGACAGATATTTGGTATAGCTATTAAACAAAACTGAATTGTTACTTTTTTATTTAAGTGTTCTGTGATTTTACGCCCACTGAAAAAATGAATATCTGAATGTTGTCCAATAATGTTGCAAAATATGTCATATACTCTATCATAAACATTTATACATGTTTCCCTGCTTGAAATACCAGGTGTTCATCCAGTGCTTGCCTAATGTATTCAGCACATCTGATGAATGCTGAGTACTTCCAAAAATATTAATATCTAGTTTTGGAGTTATCAGTTTTACATTTACTATATTGGGCATTTATGGAACTTAGTGGTTGCTAGTTTCATCTCTTCCTTTTCTGTTTCTTTTGGCTAAGAGACAGGAGATTTTAATCAGGGCATGTCTGTTCTAAAACTGAAACATGTTTCCATTTGGTGTGGTCTTCATTCTTTGCATTTGTTTAGCAAAGCTTACATTTGTATGTGGTCATCTGCTGCTTGTTCCCTGTACAGTTGTTTCCTATGTACTTGCAGCTGTGTTCTGAGGCATTTGGGTTTACCTTAAAGAGCTCCCTGGCTATAATTTGTGCACTCCTAACAGTAAACAATTCTACTGTCTTTTAAAATTTCTATAATAACTTAAAATGGAGGCAGCTGAGGACAGTTTTTGGAATGGGGTTAGAAAGTATCAAGTAAAGAGCAATAGCAAATCCTACCATCTGAAGCAGAAGCAGTGTAGAAGAATAACAATGCAGTTGTCAACACCACTGTTTCCTCTTTCCTAGTAACATCCCGATTTCAGCAATGCATTTTACATGGGTCTTCCTCTAAAGCTTACTCATAAATGTCTGTTGGTTTGAAATACAGCAGCCTGATTATTGACTGGAACTGATCAGTCAGAACATAGCTGACCAGTGTTGAAACCACCTTATTGGCTTCTGATCTGTCTAATTTAAAGTGCTGGTCTCAACCTTTAACATCTAAAGTTGTATACCTTAGGGACCCAAGTTTTTAAAGCAAAGGAACCATTCGCATAAACTTGCTCAGTTAGAAGGATTGAGTTGTATCCAGTGGGACTTCCTCTTCCTTTCCAGCAAGCCCCTCCTGAAATCTGCTCCAGAGGATTCCCTCTAGATTCTGAGGGTAGAAGGGGAGAGAGGGCAAAGTTGTGTTGTGTGAGAGGAGCGCAGTGTTGGATGCAACCAATAGTTATCAGAGGCCCTCTGCTGTCAAAAAGTGAGGTGGATTCCTGAATATCTTCTTCAGGAATGCTCTCCTATAGGATTTGATTAGGTTCTTGCAGGGGGTATTTTTATTGTCTGGACTTTTTAATGCTTTTAATTATTAATCTCTTTAATGTTGCTTTTTTTGCTTTTTTTGTTTGAGGATGTTTACTTGTGATTGTTAGGTGAGGTTTTACCATTTATCACTGTTTCTTCTATTTGCTATAATTTTGAGATGGTTTTAATGGCTGGTTGAGCCATCTTGAAAATTACGTTTTGTAAGGTATGAAGCAAATTCTTTAACAATCCCTTGGCAAGTTGCACCTTTTTATAGAGGAGTAAACAGAACCATGAAGAAAAGTTAACACTCTTTAATCCAGCATAGTTTTTCTCATAATGATACCTCATCGTGCTCTAACTGTATCAATTTTATGAGAAATTGGTACTTCATTTAATCAGAAAATGTTAGAGTTGTATCCAGTGTTATTCCTACTTAGAGTTGACCCATTGAAATCAATGGACCTAAGTTATGTCTATTAATTTTAAGTCTACATATGTAGAGTTTCAGAATGTCAAGTTTTGTGATGAAAAGATCCTTATGTGGAAAAGAGAAGGAGATTAGAGCATGAGAGCAATCCAAATGCACATTCCATTGGCAGTAATGCAGTGCTGGTAGGCAACATTTGCATTCCTGTCCTGCTCATGGAAGCATCTTCTCTGAATCAGATTACGTAGTTATCTTTAGATACCCTTGTCTGTTCAAACTTAAGGCTTGCTATGCTTATGCATAAATACTTAGCATTGGATGCACCAGCACCTAAAAGCAGCATAAATAAGGCTGAAGTTTTGAAAAGCTCTGTTAAAAAGAAAGTCTGGCTGAATAGAGTGGGACTTACTTCTGAGAAAACAAGTGTTGGATCATGCTGTGCATGTATCTAATTTTATTGATTTTGGCTCTTCAGCATAAGGAAGGTAGCACAGTGGGTTTGTACAAGAAATGCTTCCAAGTTGATTCACAACTTGAAAATGAGTGCTTAGATTTTATAGCATCTTATTGGTGATTTATTCTGAACAGAGTGGATTTCTTCCAGGACTTCCAGCACTCTTTTCAACCTAGAATTTGAACAGGTATTTATTGTAGTTTCCTTTGCAGCCTGAAACAAATTATTCAACCTCTGCGTGTTGTGACTTGATTCTGCAGCTCATATTAGGAGAAAACTTTTTCTGAAAGAAGACACCTTCAGAAAGTTGGCGAGTGTGACTATGTGCAGTGCTTTATTTCATTTGATCATATGCGAGTCAAACTGGTAGTTTCTAGCTTTTAATTTTTTTAAAAAGGTTGATTTGTACATTCAGTACTCAGTTCTTTTATCTTCATTTTCCTATTTCGTTGTGGATCTGTTCTGACAAGAATTCTCCTTGTGCCTTAACAGTACTATGGTAACAACTGGCAGGAATCCATTGCTATTGTCTCATGGAGGTGATGGGCATTCTCGCTGCAGCTTTGATACTTGAGGATGTTTTTAGAGGGGCAAGATAATGGGCAGTCAGGTTTGATATTAACTTCGAAGGAAGATCTTGATGGTTTGCTTTTTAAACATAGGAGAATAAGGACATTTAAGTTCTCAGGGCATATGGAATGGTGAGGTGCCAGTTGAGGGGGAGGGGGAGAAAACTGGAGTGGGTGAAAAGAGAATTAACCTGCTAAAGCTGTAATAGGTCTCTTGGATTGGGTGGAGGGAATAAGATTTTCTGAGAAATTTGTTATGAGATTTTTTTGCAGGGGGAAATCTCCCCCACTTTGTGTGTTTTGTTTCTTTTTTAAAATGAATTCATCACACTTTTAAATAGTCGTGAGTACAGTCAGACAAAAAAAATACTCTGTTGCTGTTTTACCAGTACATCTGGAGTTTAAAAATAACATCGTACATCATGTCTAATAGAGTTCAGTGGGTCATGGGTACAACCATGAACAGCTTTTTTGATTCCGTCATAAAAACACATATAAGGGGTTCGTCTGTCTTCTCAGCTTGGGATCAAATATGGACTAGGAGACTGCAGGAAATTTTCTGTCCTCTGAACTGTTTGTTGTACACAGCAAGTAGATAAGATCAACATTCCCAAAATGTAATACCTTTAAACATGTTCATCAAAAGGTTTTTGGTACCTATCTTGGATTTTGATTCTTGAAGGTCCTTTCCCCTAAGTTTAGGACTGGCAACTTAAATCCAATGTTAGAGATACTTTGTATAGCCTACAAATTTTCTTCAAAGTCCTGTAAACCTCCAGGTTTCCTTTTTGAAAACATTTTTTTTAACTCAGGTTAACAGGTTAAGACACAATTTCATCCTGGCAGAGACTCTAAAAGGGCAAAATATATATGATCCTGAATGACTTCCATATATCATGTTGGGCAAGCCTATCATACGATTCCTTAAAGTTTTGGCTCATTTCTTTTAGTCTTTTGTGTTCCTAGTACATGTCATCTTAAGGTTGAAAGGAGTGACACCTCCAGCTCCCCAATTCCACAATAATGAAATTGTACTCTTGAGTTTGGTTTCAAATGCTACCTACACCAGATTAACGTGGTCGGTGTTTTACATATGCTAGCATTTGGGAAGTGTGCAGGAAGGCAGCTTTTCGTTGGTTTGGAGATTGTACATGAGTTTCTTTATTTAGAATTTAAATCCAAACAAGTATTGTTGCCCAAAGTGAACATGAAGCATTTTTAGTTCTTCGTAGTAAAGAAAGTCAATGACCAGTACTCAATAACCATTTTTTGAAGAAATGAAGAACCCGTGGCCTTGCAGATATTGTTGGATTGTAATCCTATCATCCATGATAATTTGCCATGTTAGCTAGTGCTGGTAGGAGTTGAGGTCCAAGTGCGTTTTGAGGGCCCCAGTTTCTTCATCCCAGTATTATTGCTTAAAGAGGCGCATGTAGTCTACATGGGTTTATTACACTAGACAGCTGTGCACAGACTTGTGGGTTTCCGAATGTAGCCCTGACAGAACATTGATTCTCTCTAATTTAAGCATCAATTAAATATGACACTGATTCAGATTTACTGGTTACACATCATGATCCAGGGTTGTCTCCTGTAACTTCAGTGGACTTTAAGAATTCCTTTTCACAACTCTGTCTAAAAAGACTTGAGTAGGGCTGGGGGGGGGGGGAATAATGTGATGTGTGAAATAATTTTGACCCTTGGTGAGAATGTACATGTTATCTAAGGGATGGCATCTCTTATGCTATAAGAAATGCGAAGAGAGACTTTGTATATACTGGTTTCCCGTTCAGTCTGTCATTGTTACTAGTACTGCCAGTTCCCACAATCCTAACATTCCCTGGGCATCAGTCAGTGTCTGCAAGGAACAATTTTCATGTGAAAAGCCCACAGGCCAAGACTCAGTAGTCTCTAGAGAGCTGACCTCTGAAGTTGAGTCTCTTCTGACATTTTCACAAGCTACTTGAAGTGATTTCTGCAGATTCATTCCATTTGGTAAACTTTTGAACAAAATCCCTGTCCTTTTCAGTAAGATTTATTAAAGCCATTTCCCCCTTTCTCAGTGACAGAATGATGCAATTAAGATGGGAGATGTGTCTGGTGACTAAGTATGATGAAAAATATTGTTTACTGATTCTTATTTTTAAGAAGGAGTACAAAAAGAGTCCATGGTGTTGTTTTACTTCCAGACATTTCTTGTTGATAATGAAGTATTTTGCTGGTAATTAATGTAATGTCTACTTTTTAAAACTAGTTTTTTTAAAAAAATATCTTTTAGGGGGCAAAATGCTAAGTGTAGTGGTTCTCTCTAGATGAATGTTCATAATTTTCTAGTTTCAGTGAAATTACCCTTAGCAGTGTTGTATGCTATTGATGTTCTAAAAATGACCTGTCATTAGGAAAAGATATTGGTGGAATAATTATCAAAGAGTGGGTTACTGTAAGTGTTGCCAATCCTTTTCATTCCATGAGCACATTTCAAATTTCTTGCTTTTCTTTCTTCATTCCCCCCCCCCAAAAAAAAAGTTAGAAAGAGAGAGAGAGAACACATACAGTTTCCCTTTTCAAGGGTTTGGGGTAAAATACAGCTTCAATAGTGTTAAAATGCATGGGTGTAGCCAAGATTTATTTTATACGGGGCAGGCTTTATGTTGGGGGGCAGAACTGAGATATCTGTGATGCAATTGGCCAGTTAGTTAAGGATTTCTATTTATTTACTTGATTTAGGTGGGGCAGCTGCCCCCTCTGCCCCTCCTGGCTACGCCCATGTTAAAATGAATCCTCTTGAATTTGCATGATGTTACACAGGGTCCTATAGCATCAACCATTAAATTAAAGCTTACATTGGCAGACTGCAAAGTAAAAAATCATAGATATGGTGTCTGGGACAAAAACACTGATTCAAGGCATGGCTCCTCATCATGGTTCATTTTTACATAGGATGTCAATCAGTTATATCTATGCACTTAGAGGTGACGCATGATTTTAGGGCATAGTTTGTAAACAATTACAAAAATCCATAAGGATCTGTGCCTCACATCCATGTTTTTGCACCAAGGCAGTACTAGAAAGGCTCAGATCTTTGATTTTTATGGTTCAATCAGTGGAGACAGATGGGATATGTGACTTGATAGAAGGGTTTGTCTGTCTGCCTGGGACAGGTAGCCCATTACAAACTTAGGAAATTTCAAGTGGATCCATTTTACTAGATTGTGTGTGTTTCCTTCTCTCTGTTTCTCTGGTACTTTATTTCTCCCAACTCTTGTAGCACCATGTCTTCTCCACATTGCACAGTCTGTTTTCCTCTCCCATTCCCAGTCTCAAATCTCTCCCCTTTTTCTCATACCATGTCAGGTGCTTCATTGTCTGTTCAGCTGCTGATGTGCTGATCTAAGACTTGGAAACCACATAGTGCAAGAGATTACAAAAAGTTCATTGAAAACTAAACACAGCAACACTATTATGCCAACACCACATATTGCTGAAAAAGGAACTGGGAAAGAGTGTCCACCTTCCCACTTCCTGTTTTACATTCATGCATTTCAAGGCTCAGATTGGTAGCTGATAAAAAAAGCTATATATGTGAAATATATTCTTATGAGGAAAACTTGCCACGAACACATCTAAGGGATTGCTTACTGGGAGCCCAACTCTTCACTTTACTGAATGTTCACATTTAAGGCATCTGTTCTTTGGGTCCTCCCCATGGCTGCTTTAAAATCAATCAGGATTCAAACATCAGAGCATTGGGGAGAGGGTTTAATTCCGTCCCCCAGTGAAAACCAAAAATCCCTTTTCCCCATGGCAAATTGTAACTTGGAGGGTTTGATATTTATATTTTTAATTAGGACTGCAATTTTGGGGGCACAGGCAGCTGCTATTTAAATAAGAAAACTGATTTGTTAAAACTGTGATTGTACATTTTAACATGATGTGTACTTTAGTTCTGTGTTTTAATCGATCATATATTCTATTAATTTTTATTGTTTTTTAATTATTGCTTCCCCACCCTATGTGATTAGCTGTTTCTATTTTAGCTGTAGAGTCTCTGTCAGGGAAAAGGGCAGGAAATAATAATAATAATAATAATAATAATAATAATAATGGTAGCAATCCTATATCCAATTTGCTTTACTTCAAGCTGACATTTATAAGGATTTTGCTTTTAACTTTTTATTATTGTTGCACACCACCCCAATCTCTGAGTGATGTGAGATTTCAGAGGCTCTAGGCAATAATCAAGGCTTTCATTTATCATTCAGAATGATGCATAGCGGAGACTGTGGTATTTTTCATGATATATTGTTTATTTACACATATATACAACCTGAGCCTATGAAGGAGGGGTTCACAGTATCAACACCCCAAGAGGGCCTTGCTTCTCCCATAGCCACAGCCTTAGATTCAAAACAGAAATCAAGCATTGCTCCCTCTCTCTCCTCAGCTTGCTGCTTTTCTTCTACCTAACACCACTTCGCTCTCTCTCAACTTTTGCTTTGTCCTTCTAACTATCCATGAGTTGAGGGAGGGTGCCCCACCTATTTGCCATCTCATACTGATCCACTTAATTTGTTCCCCTTAATGGCCAGTTACTCAGGTGACCACCTTACCAGGAAGTTAACATGGCTTTAACACTCGCTGGATCCAGGGGTTAGAAGGGCCTTAGCCTTCTTCCCCTCCCAACTCATAACATTATAAAACATGTGTGTGATAGGTGTGTGTTTGTGGTTGTTTGTGTGTGAAAGAGTGGATGTGACCACACCAATCTTTTGGAGGTTTGGCCAACAGTAAATGCAGCCCTTGGGCCAAAAAAAGGTTATCCAGCCTTGTTTTATAGCATTCTCAAGAAAAAATGAAATGAACAGTCTCATGGAGGGGTGCTGAACCACTTCTTTTAACTGAGCTACCCATTCCTTAATCTGTGTTTTTGGTTTTCTGTCAGTTTGAAAAACAACAACCAAAAGGCTTGTTCAGCTTGACATTATGAGGAGAGGGAGAATGGATCCCATAAGATAAGGTCCAAGCAGTATTAAATACTTGTTTGTGCATTTACGTCATGTTTAATGAGGCAATAAAATTGTCCACATATGTTTCTGTTTTCATTTCTCATGTAACTGATACTTGAAATTGAGGCTAGCCATGCTCCCAAAGTTCTAGGCAGACTGGCATAGTTGAGATAACAGAGGATGCATCATTTCCTATAGAGCCTTTCTTAAGATTTTTAGTGGTTGTTTCCCCTAGCCCTGATGTTTCTTGAGGCTAGAATTGGATGGTGTGAATGCAAACTATTTGTAAATCTGTGGGAAATGTGATGTTAAAGAGATTATTTATGTGGCTTATTTTGTTGATGGCGCAGCAGATGTTGGGAAGAAGTAGTGAAGGGCCTTTGAGCAGCATGCTCAGCATGCTTTAATCCATAGTTTGTCTTAAGACCAAATGACTGCAGTATGTGGGATTGTCCTTGGTTCTGGTTTGGAAGCTCCAGGTTGTGCAGAAAGCAATGACCAGACTGCTTCCCTAGCCACAGACTGTGACTGTGACACACCATTGTTATGACATCTGCACTGGCTGCATGTCTGCTACTGGGCCAGGTTCAAGGTTGTATTGATTTACAAAACCCTGTGCAACGTAGGTCCAGGGTACTCTTGGGATTACCCTAACCTTTATATTCCAGCTCGATCACTGAGATCATCTACAGGAGCGTCGTTGGTCATTCCCTATGTTTGTCAGGCTCATTAAACAACAAAAAGAAAACAAGCCTTTAGTGTCATTGGCCCAGTCCTGTGGAATTCATCAGGCTCTTCTGTTTCAGCCTTTAATTGCCTGCTAAAAACTTTTCTACTTGTCCAGTTTATGCAGGAAATTAAGAATGCATATTTGCATAACAGTTAGCTATTTTTATTTTAGCACCTTAATTTTTATATTGTATGATTTTGCATATAATTATTGTAAACTGCCCTGATATTTCCAATGAATAGCGGTATATAAATATTTTAATCAATAAATAAAGCAATATGCTTTGTGAACCAGGTCATTGTGTTTGCTTATCACCATCATTACAGTCCAAATGGGATTGTTTCATGCCAGGCAAATATATTCTCTTTAACATGAAATAAATTGATCTAACATGCCTTTCATGTTTAAGCTTGCTTTTTTAAAAAAACAAAAAACCATGAGTGATAAATTTTACTCAGAGCAGCCCCATTGAAATTAATGGACATAGGTAATTTAGGTCCGTTAATTTAAAAGTACAACTTCATTAAATACCCCTCCATGTTTACTTGGTCCATTAGTGTCATGTTTAGTCTTCCAGAAGCAAATCTAGTCACAATTTTAATGATTTTGATATGGTGTCCATAATCTGGGATCTTATCTTGCAGCTACTGAAATCAACTGAAATACTTCTTATTGACTTGTATAAAAACATTGAAATGTATGTTTGATTACAGCTTTCTTCGTTTGGTGCAGTGCTTCAAAACATACTTCAAAGGGTCAGTTGTAGTTGTTCATCTGAAGATACTCTCATTAGATCAGACATTTTTGGGAAGGCTTCTATGTCACCTTCCTGTTTACCATGTTTACGGTACCATGCCAACATACCATTGTGAAACACTGGTCTGTATGAAATCCTACTCGACTTCTTTTAACAAATTAGTTTTATAATTGCATGAATTTCTTCAAACTGCGAGAGACAGTTGTTCAGCAATTAAATCCACATGTTTGCTTCTCTTGCTACATAGTTCAAAGCTGTAATAAGTGTATAAAAACTTTGAAGCAATTAGTTGTTACAGCAATGATTGCTTTCTTTACAAAACAAAATGCTACAACTTTTGAACTCTTGATACTCCTGGTTTGTAGTGTTCTAGTGATCAGACTAATACAAGAACAGGATATCCTCCTACATCCTTAGTAGACATAAGTACATTTTCTCTGGCTGTTGAGCCATTTTTTTTAAGAGCACGTCCACATGTTTAATAAAAGCACCTACCTGTTCCCTTTCCTCCTCCTCCTTATCTTACCCAAGTGGCATATAAATGCTATTGGTTCACATTTATTTGAATGCAGGGATAGACAACACAGTACTCACTGGGTTGGTGGTTCTTGTTATTTTAAGTCACTTTTTTATTGAAATGGCAGGCACTTTGGTCATCCTTGGAGGGGCTTTTCTGAATGTGTGAGTGGTGGGGTGCTCAATTATATTCTGTGTGTGAGATACATTTGGGCAGAGAGAGGGGGGGAACAAGGCATGTGTGATTGTGCATAGATGAAGTATATGAGTGCATGTGTGTGAGGGAGGTGCTTGTGTGCATGTGGTTTTTGTGTGTGTGTGTATTGTGTGCTAGAGTGAGTAGCCACCTTGTATACTTTTCCTAGTGCTGGGGAATGCACCCTTTTATTATTAGATAGCATAAGTGTGTGTGCCTAGGGGAATCAATATTGTGTGATTTCCACAGTCAGCACCAGCAGGTCATTGATGACCTCCCATGGAAAGCATGAGATTGTCTGACAAAGGAGGGGGACAGCAGCAATAATTGTACTTTTGATCAGCAAGCCCAAGAGGCTCAGTGATTTAGACCACAGTGCCAACAGCTCCCTTGATTGTAATTAGATTACAGTTGTTCTAAAGAAACCATCCTTGCACTCTTGGGGATTGCAATAACTACCTGTGCGACTGCAAACATATTTTTCCTAGACAAAGTGCTTCAGCAGGTAGCTTGACATCAATAATTTGAATTCACTGCTATCTAGTTTCAGGCCTGGGTTCAACACTGAAACAATCTTGATTGTCTTGATGAGTAATCTATGATGGGAGTTGTAGAAGGACTGATGGAGTGTGACCCTGTTATTTTTCATGATCTTTCAGTTTCTTTTGTTATTGTTGGCCATGGTATTCTTCTGAAGCAGCTGTTGGGATCATTAACGATGGAATCCAGTGGCCCTGGTCCTTCCTCAGTGACCTATTTCAGAAGGTAGTGATGGGAGGCTATTGCTCTACTCCAGGGATGTCTAACTGGTCAACCACAATTGACAGGTCGACCCCCGGTTGATATTAGTCAATCGCAGGCTCATTTTCCTCTGCGGGGGGAAAGGAACATCCGGCCCCACCCCCTCACTCTTTTGTGTATTCACACCCTATTTCAAGAACGGAAGAGGGAGTTACCGCTGGCGGGATTACTTCTTGTTTATCGATTAATGCCACCCCCCCCCCCCAAATCGGCAGAAGTAATTGCTGTTTCCCTAAAAAATGGTCAATAACTTTGGCATTCCCCCCAAAAAACCTCAACAACTTTGACTTGCCCCCCTTTAAAAAGGTCAACAACTTGGGTTCTCTCCCCCCCCCCCATAGGTAGATCACTGCTGGTTTTTTTATCCGGGAGTAGATCACAGTTTCTTGGGAGTTGGACATCCCTGCTCTACTCCATGGCAGTTAGGCTGTTATATAGCACATTTTGAAGCTGGGTGGCAATGTTCAAAGCAGCACACTCTACTGAAAGTTCTTATTTAACATCTTACTTTCTAAGACATGGAAAACTTTCAGTCAGTTGTGTAGGTTGCTACAGTTGAAAGAAAAGCAATTCTAAAACAGTTAACACAGGAGGAATGATTTAAAAAATCATGAATTCACTTCTGTTCTATTTGCAATGCAATAATTAGGGCTTGAGGCTGCAATCCTATACACAGTTACACAGGTGTAAGTCCCATTTTACTTAATAAGACTTACTTTTGTGTAGGTATTTATAGGATTGCCAGGTAAGAAAAGTTTTTTGTTTTTGTTCAGTGCAGAACGCAGAAAAGGGCATTGTTGGTAGATGATGGCATACATACATAATATTGGAAGATGAGCAGATGGATCAATTCTGCAGTTGTGGATAATGTTATTAATGTTATTAAGTCCTGTAATAGTACTGCCAAAATAGATATGCAGTAAACAAACCAACAAACCCCTGTGTTGCAAAATATGACTCAGCAGTATCGAAAGGAACACGATGGCCAGAAACAATTACAGTATGGAAAACTTCATGGAATAATGCAAAACATCAAAACTATCAAGCTGAAGTCTCTGAAAGTCCTTGAACAAGTCGCGGTGCCAGACTTTACCCGGCGGAGATCAAGCTTGAAAAGCTTTGTATAATCAGCAAATGTCCAATTCTGATGTCCAACTCTGAACTCTGCTGAACAGTGTTTCCAGATAGCAACTACTGTTTTGTTCAGTTCTTCATCAGCCAATTAGTTCAACAAACACTCATAAATAGAAAGATGTGCAATTTCTTCACTAACCAATCTTTTTTCGAATTGATATAATATACATGAGAATGAAAAATACTCTGGAACAGGTCTCATAATTGTATATTCATGTATATTATATCAATTCGAAAAAAGATTGGTTGAAGAAATTACGCATCGATCTGGCCACCGTGTTGCTTTCGATACTGCTGAAAATAGATATGCAGACAGAGTTGAAATCTGGCTCTGGTCGCTCTGACCATATCCTTGTTGTGTATCCTGTTCTGAATGGTGAGTATCTGTTTTAGATTGGGAGGCTGTCTTGTCTGTAAGCCAGTACAGAGCTTTGAAAGGGCCAACTTAAAACAACTACTCACTCACAACAAGAGGACAAAACTGATGGAGTGCATCTGATGGAGTCTAGTCTATGAAAGCTTTTGTCCTGTTTTGAGCAGCTCATAATCTAAAGCATAAAAACATGTTGAGCTTGCACACTTCTGTTAGCTTTGGTTACAAAAATGTATTAAATTTGGGAAGATGAGCATTAATGATGCAGAAGAATATAGAGCTCTTAAGGAAATCTTCTATTAGTGTTTCAGCTTTTTGCTGTGTTTTATATTCCTCCTACGAGTCCTTAGTTTCTTTGCACAGAAACTAAAGAGTTAAATAAAGTTTATCTGAATAAGCTGATGGTCTCAGGGCTCACAAACTTGAGTGAACACTTGATTGGCTCATCTGCAAATGCCCTTTTTCATGAGAACAGATTTGAGTGAAGAGACAAGATTGTTGTTTCCTTAAAGGTTCTGGGGAAGCCCTTTTGAATGGGTGATCATTTTTGGAAATTACACCATCTTGGTATTTTCTTGAATTGTGATGAATCTACCTCCATTTGAAGTTCTTTGGGTTCGATTATTTCTGCTCTCCACACTTTTTTGCCTCACAGATTTTGCATGCTCTGAGAGTTTAGCATCATCCATGTAAGTAATTGACTCCTCTTTTTACTTTTTCACAGGAAAAATATTAAGTTTTTCATTTTATTTTATTTTATTGAAAATGTGCTTTAATGTTCTTGTTTAAAGTATGTTTTTCATACAGAAACTAATTGCATTGTGTGGGGAAAGCTTAAGACTTGCTGAAATATTGACACTCTTCTTACAATAAGCAGACCATCACAGAGCTTTTCCAGCTTTTCCACTAACGCAGGGATAACTCCATTTGCAGGATGCTTTAGCAAATTATCCTGTTTGTGTTATTTCAGTGAATTTTATTGTTTTGAAAAGATAAATTGAAAACTGGAGGGAGGCACCTTTATAAAAAGGACCTTATTCCTTAAAATATTATTAGAATATGTAAGAAAAACTTGTCCATGCACTGAGAAACCACCTTATTCAAAATAATTCACAATTAGCTCTAAATAGGAAAGTTATCTTTTATTGTAACTTGGTCAACAAAGTCTTAATTCTATCTGCACATTACAGTGTCAGTTGCAGTACAAAAATTCCATCAAACTGACTAATGACACTCTTTTAGAATAGGAAGGTCCCCCCCTATTCCTTTAACAATGCTTTGAGGTCATTTATGCATTGATATGCGATGGGATATTATTAATTTTGCATGCCCTTGTCCTAATCCAGACTGATTATACACATGGGAACTCAAGTGAGCATGCTGGGATTTTGCGTAATCATGCATTTCCCTGTTCACTGCATTGTGGGCCATGCTCAGCATATTGGATTTTTTTTTTTTGGTCTTTTGGGATGGAGACAGAGATAATAACTTTATTGAATGAATTTATTTATGGAAGATCAAGTATATTTTTAAGTGGAATTTATTTTGTGTACCAGTTCTGCATAGATTTTTTTTATTTTTTAAAATTTAGGTTTGCAACCCAGTCACAGGTTGCATGAATCTGTATTTTTTCATCTGTTTTAAAATCTTATATTAAAGAGTTAGCCCTGGACAGTTGGTCAGGGCTGAAATATTTCCAGATAATCCCTTACATAGTACAATTTACTGGTCTTAATATACAGCATGCAAGTCAACCATATATAGTATGTGTTATAATGGTTGGAACTATTGATGCTACTAACCCATATCTAAAGCCAGTGTAATGACAGATGGCTGACAATGCACCAGTTTTTGTTCAATGGTGACATGGTTTCTAGTATTAAAAGTGAGTTTAATCACATTTTCTAACGTTCTTATTCTCTGAAAAACTCAATTTGTTTTCCTGTTACAATTGAAAACAACATTTTGAGCTTGACTTTCACAATGAAAGGCTTCCGCTCCGAAGCTGAAATTCATCATAATCTATTTCCAACTGAAAGTAGGATCTTGCAATGGAAAATGTTACCCTGAATTGTAGCTAGCAGTGGCTGATAAATCTCAGGATACATCATCTTTTTAATCCTGTAATTAGTACTTTTAATGCTTTTTTATTCTGTGAAGACTTTTTGAATAGGAGATTAGATGAGCACCTCTTAGGATACTTGAGTGTTGAAAGCTCACAAAGTTTCGGGGTGAAACTGCTGCAGCTCTCACCATGGGAGCTGAGGCACTTCCACCCCAGTGCCTTGTGGGCTGGGACGATGCAGCTTCTTTGCACGACTCCACTGGTGGGGGGCAGAAGATCTTCTGCTCCCCCAGCTGAGTGAGCCCTGATGTCCCTGCCGCTCACACACAAGCATCAGGAGCCTCAGGGCTTCTTTGCATGGCTCAGCTGGGGGGCAGGAAGGCTCCCCCCCAGCTGAGCAAGCCCCATGCTTTTCCAGCTCATATGTGACGCATCAGGACTTGTTCCTCTGGGGGGCAGGAGCAGTATAAGGATGCCGAGAGAGGAACAAGCTGCATCGGCCTGGTGATACAGCTTGCTCCTCCCTCTTTGGTATGAGGGGCAGAGTGATGACAGCTTCATCTGGTGGCATATTGTGGATGAAACTGCCGCTGCTCCTGAGTCCCTCTGCTACCAGTGGCCCAATGTTGAAAGTGGTGCTGGTAGCAGAGAGACTCAAGAGCGGCATCGGTTTCACCCACAATATACCGCTAACACACTGTGCCCCTGGGTGATATTGGTCCTGGGTGATGGATCAATGCAATTCAGTGTTAGGCTACGGTATCTCCTCAGAAGCTCCAGATGGCATAAAACTGTAAAGCCACCATACAGGTAACATGTAAATACTGAATCAAACTATGGCCTCCTACTGCCAAACTACTCAGAGCTAAGCCATGGAGTCTGGTCTTGCTCCAGACAAACCACAACCTGTAGCTACAGTTTGTTCTTGTAGTTTGTTTGGGGAAACAAACTATGAGGCCAGGTTCGGATGTAATGCTAAGCCATGGCTTAGCTCTGAGTAGCACAGCAACAGCAGGACCAAAAAAGGAGTGAAGTGGCTACAATTTTTGTTCTGAGTATCCACACACTTTCTCATTCACACTTAGTCATGGTTTGGCTTGGGGAACTAGACCTTTGTCTCATAGCCCCACCCAGCTATTTTCTAGGAAAGGATGTGGACACTGAGACATATGCAAATCTTTTTCACCCACCCTTGCATCAACCCCAAGGCTTTCTAATACATTAAAGTAACATATATTTTAAATAACTTATCATGTTATGTTAGAGAGGTTAAATCAAGAAATGCTAATTTGGACTTCGTAGTGTGTTCTGGTATCCTAAATGTATCTGTTATAAAATGTCTGTGGGAATGGTTACACAGCAGAGTTATTGCTTCTCTCTTCTCAGATAGAAATAGCTGGCTAGAACAGCCTTTGAAGCAATTCATTGCTCATTTCTACAGAGTGCACGTTAAATCTAACTGTTCATTAATGGTCTTGAGGGAAGCACTATAGTGGGTCAGTATGGTGCTGGTTAGCAGATTAGATGACTTTAAGTTGGAAAAAATGGCATAATTGGAGTAATATCAAAGAATATGCTCGTACAAAAGCTTTCTGTGTCCTGAAAAATTAGCTAGCCTACCATGTTGCTGGAGGAGCTCTGCATAACTCAAAATTGTTTATACTCTTGCATTGTTAGGAGCTGCAGCAATGTAATATTTCCCATATTCTGTCTTGAAAGAAAAGGGCATTGAGACTGAGGGAAAGCGGGTGGTAATGAGTTATTTCCTTATCAAAGTTTTATGAATATACGTAGTTATCTTTTTGATATATATTTTTGTCAGCAAAAGCAGATAAAGTATTTAAAATAGCTACTATATGCATAATGTTCTCTCAGTCGCTCAAATATGTGAGCCAAGAAGATCCTTCTTTTTCTCTTTCTTTTCTTTATGAATTTGTAAAAATAATACTCTGGTGTAATTGTGTAAGAATATATTGACCCTGCCAAATTTGATATGCATCCTTGGGGAATTGTTTGTTTTCACTGCAATTGCCAGGAAGCCCTTTTTTGGCTGGCCTTCACTTCTCAACAGTATGGCTTATTTTTTCTCACGCTTAATAAATAATAGTTGTACTGAAGTGGTGGGAAAACTAAGTTGATTTATGGAGTTGTTAGTGTTTTTGAACAGTAAAAAGATCACCATGAAAGAAGATTTATTATAACATAAAGATTGATTTCACTTCATTTGGATAGAAGGGTGAGATCATTTCAAACCATATACTTGACAAACATTATCTTTTCCCATCAATGGGACTACATGTTACTGAAAGGAAGAATGATTAAAGTTAGGAATAAGGCATTTAAAAAACACAGGAAGAAAGAGGAAATTTAGCAAGCTGCATAGAAAGCAACAGAAAGAATTAAATTCTAGGAGGATACATTTTCATAGGGAACAATTTTCAGCTTGAACCATGGGGGAACCAGGGGAGAGGCTGACAGTAGAATTGGATACTCCAATCGAACATGACCATGTGGAACTGGATACAGCTCAAGTGGCAGAGTTGGGCCATTGGTACCTTTTAAAAATCCAGGAAGGTGCAAGTAAAAGCCTCCGAAGTCCATTATCAGGACAATACCTTTATGAGGCCAACTGAAACATCACAGCATAGTGTACAAGCATTCAAGTTCTCCAGAACTCTTGATCAGGCTAGATGAAAGACAGAACACTGGTTGGGCTAATGTTGAAGCCATGCTGCCTCTCTCTCTAGTCACAGTCTTTAGATTGATTGGGGAGGACATAGCAGACATTCAAATGAGGCTGTTGAGGTGCTATGTAGGTATCAGGTTGCACCTTGGACATCTGGCAGCAACAAGCATAGCAGTGGATGTACTTGTATAAAATTCATCAATTTCATCATTTTTTGCAATATGCTCATTGGGTATTTTATTCAATTTAAAATCTTTCTTAATTGACTTCAGTTGATGGACTGCAACCTTGTTGAGAAATTATTTTGTTGAGTATTATGAGCAATTAGTGCAGGGAAAAAATCCATTATATTATTTTACTTCAATGCAGCCACCCCCCAAAGTAGAGGCTTTACGTATTCAACCACCCAAAATGTGTTTTCTGCTATTTTTTTATCCCCTGCCATAAATGATAGTTCATTTGGTTTCTGCTGAATGCCTTCATTTTAAAGCATTCTAGCCCACCATTTTGGAGGTTTGTTTGGTGCATTATATCATGAAAATATAATCTTCAGTTTGCCTTTACAACAGATTCTTGCTGGCAATAAGTGTGGGCCATAGCAACAGTGGTAAGCTACTCCCTCAGTGAGGAACCTGCTGTTTTTCTTTTTAATGAGATTCTGCTTCCATAGTGCTACTGTTTTTTGTTTTTTTAAATGCTACTTTCAGATTGATTATATAGAGGGATTCAATGTTGTGCTATGCCAATCATTATTTCAGGGCAAGCATTTCAACTTGCCAGATGGAACAATTCCCCCCTCTCCTCCCATGCACTGATTTGAGGGTTCTCCAGACCCCCAAGTCAGTTTTGGGGAAATGGGAAAGAGAGCTGGTGGAACTTTGTTGAGCAAGTAGAAGTCATTTTGTGGGCATCTGCTAACAGGACTAATTAGTTTATTTAATTTATTTATTTCATAAAAATATTTGCTGATTGGTTTTGGTTTTTTTTTAAAGCACCTCAAAGGTTAAAAACAGTAAATGTGTTAAAAACATAGTTACAAATTATGAAAAATGTACACCTGTAATTTGAGACATTTGAAAAGTTAAAATGACAATAGACTAAAAACAGATTAAGACCTGCATCTTAGTGTTTTTGTGACAATTGAATATGTTTGGGGGTTAACCTGACAGTCCAGTCTAGTTGAATGAGAAGCATTAGGAGGATTTGGTAGGTTGAATATATTGTTCAATGTAGTTAAACTAGACTGCTTTAGTTGAATAACTTGCAGGGTTTTGTTGAAGCCTGTAAGGTGAATTTGGTAACCAGAGCAGCATAGGGGCAACAAAATTAGCTGACATTTGAGTAGAAGTAATTTCCTTTTGCCACAAAAATTGTCTCTGGTTGCTCCAAAGGATTCCAGGGGACCATTAAGGAAAACTGTTTTCTCCTGTGGGGTGGTTGACATTGAAGAGCTGCTTTCAGTTACTAATTGAAAAGATAAAAAAGACTGCTTGCAGATCAAAAAGCTTGTGGGGGAAGAGGAGGTGTTCTGGAGTGATGTAATGAGGGTAAAGTGCTGCTGCACAAAGAAAGCAACTGAAGTTTGCTACATTAGAAATGCTACATGGAATAAAATGAGAAGAGAGCCATGGCACTGTATGCTCATTGTAGAGCGAGAATAGCAGCATTTGTATTGCTTTAATGTTTCACTTTATGCTGGTTTTGGCCCTCAAGTGTTGAAACACAGCCATAAAGATTTGATATAGGAGAGTGGGCAGGTGAGTGCCAACCCCAACTTTCCTTCTCTGATTTCAGCTGGTTTTGCCTTGTCTTATCATCCTTTATTTCTGGTTCCTGCAGCTTTCCTGCAGTTGTCCTTTTTTTACACGCCCCCCCCCCAAATTCTAACACCATTCTTAGCTCCTCCACCACCAGCCACTGGTCCTACCTCAGCTTTCCTTTCCTTAGCATGCACTTCTTCCATACCTAAGTTATCTGCTCTTCTCCACTTCAGTCCTGCTCAGCTGTAGCCAGTCCTTATAGATATATGGAAATGTTGCATAAACGTAGGTGAGTCCTGTCACAATGAGCAGATTTGCTTGTTTTCTTCTTATTGGATATGTCCTTCCTTCCTTAAGTCTGGCACCGTCACTCATTTGTGTGTCCAATTCTGTAGCAGTTCTATCTTTTGTTCAACTTTGTATGACTGCAATCCAATAAAGCCTAAACAAGGCCCCTGCTTTATGACCTAGCGCCTTATTGAGCTCTTTACAGATGCCTTCTTTCTTTGCACACCAGAAATACATGTGTAGATGCTGTTAGTGAGGAAGCTTATCAGTTGTTATTCTTGGGTGTCTGTGAGAAAAGTGATTGGATCGGGGTATTGGCTGGTGATGTGACAGAAGCACTGAAGGTTTCCTTCTCAGGTTGCTTTGAAGTGTGTTTCCTGCATCTTGGATTCACTTCCAGACAATAATGTCACATAATCCCCAAACATCTTTCTCTCTTTTCCAATACTGTAGTACCTCTTTAGCCCAGGCTGCCAAAGTGATTTGGGGAAAAAGGCAGGCAGAAAGGTTATCCTGCCTGTGGACATGCAAAATGCTGTTAAATTCAGTTTCTTGAAATGAACACATGTACACTGTTGAACTGTTGCCTTCGGGCAGAAGATATAGGACAATGAAAACACGAACCACACGCCTTCTGAATAGTTTCTATCCAAGAGCTCTGATTGCACTAAATAATGATCTCAGGGCCAGTTGTAAGAAATAGCAAGCAGGGAGTAGGAAGGAATGAGATAGGGTTTAGGTTATGTTATGCTTTTAATAGGTCATGTTATATTCTGGATTATGTATGTTTTATAGATTATGTCTGAATGGGATGAGAGTGTTGGAGGTACGTGCAAATGTGTATGTACGTGCACGTGCAAATGTGTATGTGAAGCCGGTCTTTGGGTGGGTGTTTGATTTTCGTTGTTGTGTATACTGTGTATATACGGACAATGACAAATAAATTTCTATTCTATTTTATTCTATTCTACACAATTCTAGTTGCTTCACCACCACCACCACCCTCCTTTTACTTCTGATGCTACAGATAACTCCTTGATGATTGTTTTGCATCATGTTCTTAAACACCATAAAATGCTTCTACAGCCTATGGCTGCAGCGGGAGAAAAAAAAGAGAGAGAGAGAGAGAGAGACCACAACATCAATATGTCATCTTAGGTATCGCCAAATGCTGCTCCTTCCAACTGCTGAGATTTATTTTTAACTGCTTGACTCAGTGTTTGTCAGATGATTCTGGCCATCAAACTGCATATTGAATGCAAAGTACAGAGAAAGCGAGGGTGGCTGAAAAAGGGGAGGGATGAGGGGTGGTTGTCTGGGGAAGGAGGTGGGACTTGGAAGCTCTCCACATAGGCTCACAGTCTTCTTATCTCAGAGAGAGTTATGCGCTCCTAGCAGTTTGAGTGTACTTTCAGGTCAAGCTGAGAAGTAAAGGGTAATGGCTGCTTTCAAATGCTTTAAAGACATAATTGCTCAATTATTGCTACATTGAGCAAAAGGAGCAGCATACTGCTGGTTTGTAAATTGGTCTCTTTCCTGTGCTGGATGTTGCCTTTCTAAAGGAGTCCCATCATGATCGATAGCTCTAAGAAGCAGCAACAGGGTTTCCCAGAGATTTTGCCTGTTGGGGATATTGAATCATTGAAAGAAAAGGAATGTCTTGACACGAACAACCAGAAAAGTCTTAAGGAAGGTCAGTTTCATGGCTTGGGAGATAAATGGGAAGGCAAATATGTAATTGGGTTTGGCTTAATTTTGAAGGGTTAGAGTTATAAGTGTGTGTGTGTTTGTGTGTGTGTGTGTGTAAAGATTGCAAAGCAATGCTCTGAAATCTTTGGTTTGTTACTTAGCTGTTTAGCAGTGCTGGTTCTTGAAGAGAAAGTATTGTAATCTTCCAATGATATATTGGAGGTAAATGCTCTTTTCAGGATCACTTTGGTTCACAAAACCTGCTGTTTCACAATTTGAAGTCAAACAACAGAATCAGAAATATCTTCTTAGGAATCTCATTCACGGTCATTTCTGACTTCCTCCTGCTGCTAAGTACAAGTCTGCTTTGCCATGTTTTTATATCTAGCAGCTTCATATTGTGTCTCTTGTTAAATGGCCAACAGTTCAATAAAATAAAGGAAAGCCCCTTACCCCCCCCCCAAAGTCTAGGGAAGTTGGGAGAGTTATAAACACTCCATTATGGCATCTGTACTAGCAAATTGTAAAAAGACACAGCAGGATGTATCCAATGTATTGTTCTAGTTGTAGCAGAAATGTATCTGAATCAAAAATTGTGGCATTTTTATATTGTGAGGCAAACAGCAGTATAGGTAATTGTTGTTTTATTTTATTCCTCAAGCATGAGTCCCTGATTTTTTAGACATTATGCCCCCCCCCACAAGCAATATTCCTGCTTCCCTGATGAATCTCTCTCAGTTTTCCTTTTTGGAGTCTTATACCTAATTGCTTTGGAGTATCTGGTAGTGAGCCAGAGAACACTGTTTGTTTCCTTTGATACAGAACTGGCACTTCCTTCAAACCAGAGATTGTTTTTCCTTCTTGACGGAAAGTGTATAAATGCAAGGAACAAAAGTACATTGGGAAATTGAGGGAAAGACCATTTCATTGCAGTTCATGTTAGAGACCAGTTTCTTTTAAGAGGAGAATGTTACAGTTCCATCCCTTCTAATATTGAATGTCAGTTTATGCTTTTAATTGTCACCTTCTTGAAAGAGTGACCACTTTTCTTGCATAAATGGAAAGCAGGATGTCAGGAATATAAATAACTGTAGCTAAGAGCAAAACGGTAGTTCTGTATCTTACCACAAAACAAAACCACTAATAAAAATAGTGAACAACAACAACAACAAAAAGACATGCACTGCCATTTTTGACTGTAAGTAGAATTTTATTCTTATTCTACTGTAAATTCTCCCCCTACCACCACACATGAGAAGTTATAGCTCCTCCTAATGCCCAGAATTAAAATGTTTTGTGTTAACTGGTTCTACACAGGTAAAACCACAGCTCTTCCTGCAACTGTGACTGCTGGGATAAATGCAACAATGATCAAAACAGCTGCCCGTGGTCTTTATGTACAGCTTGGGCATCCTTCCCCATGATGGTGTAATGCCATGATTGCTCACATTCAGGGGGCTTTGTATAAACCAGATGTCAGGGTGTAGAAGTCAGCATTTGTTTTCATCTTTCAAATGCTATTCATGTCTATATCATTTTAAGGCATGCCCTTGAACCTTATCACATTTGTATCCCACTTTTCCTCCAAGGAGCTCAGGTGGTGTATATGTATATTTTGTCCTCACAGCAATCCTGCATGGTAGGTTAAACTGAGAGGTAGTGATTGACGCAGACTCACCCAGTGAGCGTCATGACCGAGCAATCTGTTGGTAAAGAACATGGTGGACCAATCTTTGACAGTCAGGTCAAGCAGGAATATCTTCATTTGATTAGTGCTTTAGCATCTGTAGTGGCATTCTGTCTTCAGGGAACAAATTCAAAGTGTTGGTTTTTGTCTCTGTGTGTAGAGCCCAAAAATATATAGGGGTTGGCCCCAAATACTTAAGCCAGACTAATCTCATACTACCACTATTCTCATAATATCCAGTCCCTTTCTACATATGGAGTTTCCATCGCTTTAAAATGTACCCTGAACTTCAACACCATTCAGAAGACCATTCTGTTAGACCCAACTTTTAGCATGTGGGTTTATTTTGATTTACTTGGATATCCTATACATATTGGTTTGTTTATTTTAAAAATGTTTATATACCACTATATCAAAAAACATATCAAAATGGTTCATAATGACAATACAGTGGTGCCTCGCAAGATGAAATTAATTTGTTCTGCGAGTTTTTTCGTCTTGTGAATTTTTTCGTCTTGCGAAGCACCACTGTGTATTGACGGTTTCCCATAGGAATGCATTGGCGGTTTTAAAAAAAAGGCGCAAGACGTTTCGTCTTGCGAAGCAAGCCCATAGGGAAATCCATCTGGCGAAGCAACTCAGAAAACGAAAAACTCTTTTGTCTTGCGAGTTTTTCGTCTTCCGAGGCATTCGTCTTGCGAGGTACCACTGTATCTATGCATTTAAAACCAAGGATAATTAACTATTACAGAAAGATGTTTTTCAACATTTGCATTGTAGTTAACCTTGAGCCTTAAAAATCAGGTGGGTTAGAAATCTAAATTAATCGTGTTACAGACTCCTCACAGTTGATTGTTTACAGTTTAGTGCAGCTTTTAGTATCAGTGCATCCAAAAAGATCCTGAGGGCTAGTACAGGGTTATTGAGAATGGTATGACAGGATGAAAACAACACCATCATACTGGAGGAAACAGAACGATAAGGTGTAAATAGCAGCTAGCATGTTCTTATAGATCCCTAATGTGTTTTTTCTAAACTTACTGTTCCTGCAGAGGAAGGATATCCATGCATGTGTTCCCCTCCCACTTGCTCCACTGGGCAGGAAAAAGTAAATGAAAAGAGGTCACCTAAGCTGTCAGAGCAACTTTTCCCCAGTTCACATCCTGCCCATCTCCACACCAGGTTGTTTTTGGGATGGCTCCGAGTCTGTCTTGGACCATGGGATCTTTCCCCTTGGCTGGCAGCCCATTACCTTCCAGCCTTAGGACCACAGTTATTTTAATCATCATCATCATCAACAAAAAGGGAGATCAGGAAATTTGGGGTCAGATAGCAGAGGGGGTGGATAGGGTGAGTTCTCCAGCCATCTCTGAGGACTCCTCTGAAATGCCCCAGGTTGCCTACGTTTCTTGAGGAGTGGTTTTACCCACTGCCTCCTTCAAGCAGGCAGAGACCACCCTTTCTCACAGAGAGGCATTAATCACTTCCCTAGCCCAGCCAGCTGTCTCTTCCTTGCTAGTTTTTTTATCAACCACGAGGGACAAGGGTCCAGAGCGCAAGGCATCACCCTGACCAATCCGAGCACCTTGTCCACCCAGTTAGTAAATTAGCCTTACTATCTAAAACTCATCCAACACAAAAGGACTAGACAGTGCTCTGGACACCCCTTCCATCCTTTTATCTCCCCCCCTCCTGCTTTTATCTTACAAACTGTAATTAGTGGCATTTAGTAAACATACAGATAATAACTATCAATATTAATTTACCCCTCAAATTCTGCTGCCAGGATCTTTAACAAACCATTTAAAATTGTTTCCAGTAAAGGGGTTTGGTTGCACTTTTTAAAATCACGGTATTAAAAAAGGTCTGTGCTTTATACCAGTCATGATTCTGTTACTCATTTTTAGTGAGTTACCATACAGAAATTCTAAATTACTGGGCTTCTCTCCCCCCCCCCTTTCAAAATTGGAGTAGAATGATAACTCATTAAAATGGTGAGCTGGCATCTTCTATCACCCTTCATCTTGAAATCTTTCTTGATGGGGCAGAAAAGGATTTTACAAAGAGCATTCATTAGTGCACAAGCCCATGAAGATTTTGACAATAAAAAAAAATGCAGAAAGTAGAATCCTCTTAGTATCAGATGTCTTAGGTTAATCCGTAAAGATGTTAACCCTTTGGAGTGACTTACAGAGAAGAAGCCTATATTGGTCCAAGCACAATCATTTTGATTTATTTTATTTATCTATCCACTGTTTTCATAAATTTCAGTCTTTCTTTGGAAATTAACAACAACTTTAAAAAATCCATTGGCTCTTTGCTATTTCATGTTAATCTTAAAATGTTTACAGTAGTTCTGTGTGATTTGTTGTTGAAAAATACAATATTTGTTACTAATTGCCACAATTTGCCCTGAAAGCCACTAGTGTGAAAAAGTAATACACCTTTGGGTGACAAGGATTATGGCTGCTATCCTAAACACTAAGGATAGGATATCCTAAACACCTAAGGATATCCTAAACGCTAAGGAGCAAGCCACATTGATTAGACTGGGGCTTCTAGGCATAAGAATGCCCTGTAAATGTTTTCACTACAAGTCATAGGCACTTTACTGGAATTTTCTGTTTAATAAAAGCCGGGAAAATCTCTCTCTCCGTGTAAAACTAAAAGAATACCCTGGCATTCTGCCATTATTTGAGACTTAGTTTTACTGAATCCACATTTTATAGGTTGAGAGAAAAGCTAGGAAAAATACATCTGGGTTGATGTCAGTGTGACAATATATTCTTGAACAGCTTCAACCTATTAAGTTTATTTCATTTCATTATACACCAGAGTATCTTAGAATCATGGAGTTGGAAGGGACCTCAGTGGTCATCTAACCCAACCTCTTGCTAATGTAGAAAGTCGATTGCTAATTGAGTAGGATCCTAGATCATCACAGTAAATGTTCAATACAGGGTTATACCCTAGAAGAACAGCTAAGTAACCCACAGCAATAATAGATCCCACATGGGAAGGATCACATCATATTCTGCATTTCACTGATTAAGAAGGTGGGATTTTGCCTTGAGTCAATCAAGGGATAAGCTCAGGTGATCATAAAGGAACTGTCTACAAAGCCCAAGGGAGCCCTGCTTCCCACTTTTAGCTCTTTTTTCCTTTGCTGAGTTAATAGCATTTCAGTTATAACTGTTAACAGATATGTTATTTTGGAAGCATGCAAGATGAGTAATAGGGAGTCAAAAACCACATATTTTATGACCTTTTGCAAGCTTGCATCGTGAACAATTAAAAGATTATAATGTGCATTCTAATTTTTGAGATGTTGATTTTAATTAAATGAAGGCAAGTCTATCATCTTTTAACAAAATCAAATTATTTCTGGAATATTATTTACAATAATAATAATAATATAATTACAATCTGTATATACAGGGCAAAATGTGGATTTATGTACTCTTGAAATACTTAGCGACCAAATTTCCAAAACCCAGTGAGTTGTTAGAAATGTTTCCATTTTCAACTGAATTTTTAGCTGTCATGATCTTCAATATTCAAATACTGTATTTTTCCGTGTCTATAAGACACCCCCATGTATTAAGACATCCCCTATTTTAGGGGCCTCTGATTTAAGAAAATGGGGGGAGATCTATCTGTGTATAAGATGCCCCCAAATTTTGGACATTATTTTTTAGGGGAAAAACTAGTCTTATACATGGAAAAAATATGGTACTTCATCTCTCTTTCTGCACTTTTAGACTCATTCTAATTGATGCAGCCACACAATAAATTATTTGGTCCAACATTAGGACAGCATCATATATTGCATTGTGAGCAATTGCCAAAGTGGAAAAATTGCTCTATTTATTGTTTTTTAAAGGAAGGGAAATCGTTTTTGTAACAACTGTGATAAATTCAAAGGAACTCACCAGATTTCTGCACCGTTTCCATGGCAGCAAGAAGAACCGCTGTAGTGCCTTCTGTAAATGTCCAAAGTCAAATACTGGAAAACCTGTTTTTCTAAGCTCTTACTACTTTACTTCATTGCAGCTGGTTACCTTCTGTTGAAGAACGGAATATAGTACTAGATGGAAGATTAAATTTTGACCAAGATTGCAATTCATATCTCTTTAGTGTACTCAAGTTTAAGCAGATGTACCCCCATCCCTACTATAAAAATGATAGTAGCAGAATAAAAAGATAATGATAAAACGACAAGATCTGGGATTGCCTGTTGTTCGCACACATGCAAATACCAACAAACTCTTACATGTAACAGGAGATTCACAAAAAAATCAATTTTATAATTAATAACAACTGCTAGGAGCAGCATTCCTTAAGCAAATTTCCATTTCCAGACACACTATCTACTGAATATGACCAGTTTGGGGGGGCAGGGAGAAAGAAACTCTTGCACTGCACACAAATGGAAAAAAGAAGCCAAAATTTATCACTCAGAGCACATATCTAGAAATGGTTGCCAAATTGAGTTTCATTTCTTGCAATTAGCCCTGCTGTGGTTTGCAGCTGGTTATTTAGTGGATGAATCGAATAGGTCTCCAACACACTCTTCTGTTGTTGGCAAAGAGTGTGACTTCCCAAACTACAGCACAATTAGTTTTACGAAGAGCGGTGTTTTAACTGTTCAAAGCACAGCTGTTTGTGGATGGATCCAAATTAGCTGGCTGTAACCCAGAATAAATGTATTTATCTATTTATGACATTTATGGGGTTCCTCTCAAGAAAGCCTCCCACCTGTCTGCTGCAACATGCATCCTGGTCTAATTAATGACTGTGTTGCTGTCTTGCTAGAAATTAATTTAATTGGCTTGTATTCTTCTTATTGACTTGGTTTTATTGTGTGCTTCCCTGGGAATCCTTGAAGGCTGACAGGCAGTGCCTAAATAAATAAATAAAATGGGGGTTTGGTACATCTGCATGGGATGGTACCAGGGACACAATGCAGCAGTGATGACAACACTATCTCCTGGGGGGTTTATGTGAGAATTGCGTGTCTGTTCTTTTTGTTGTTTGTAAATCTATGCTGCATATTTTATTTATTAATTGGTTTATTATTAAATATATATTTCAGTGGTGCCTAGGGCAGCAAACACAAACAGTAAAAGAAAACATCTAGAAACAATTCCAAAACAAACGCAGGCTGGGAAAGATCTTTACTTGAAAGACTTGTTGAAAGAGAAAGGGTTTCACTAGCTGCCAAAAAACCCCCAATGAAGATGGTGCCTGTATAATATTTGATGGGAGGGAATTGCAAAGGGTAGGTGCTCGATTCCTATATTATGTGGAACACACCTCCTGATAAGATGGTATCTGCAGGAGGCCTTTGCTCACAGAGTGCAAATTATTCATTCATTTATTAAAAGTTCTATACTTCCCTTCATCAATGCATCGCAGGGCCGCTTAAAATACGTAACACAAAAATGCACACCATAGTAACAAACGGAAACAATACCTCTCACAGTTCAAAAGGGCACAGGTTGTTTTTGCCTGGCACCTAAATATATGTAACAAATGTGGTAGGCCAGCCGCTCTGGGAAGAACATTGCACAAGTGGGGAGCTGCCACAAAAAAAGGCCCACTTTTGTGTTGTCACCCTCCGGACCTCTCAATTGGGTTTATAAGGGGTGAGATGATCTTTCAAGTATTCTGGTCCCATGATTTATAGGACTTTAATACACCAGAACCAGAAGCTTGAACATAGCCCCGTAGCTAATTGGCAACCAGTACAATTCTTTCTGTAATGCATTTTGCACTTGCTGCAGCTTCTGGGCCTCAAAGGCAGCCATACGTAGAGTGCATTGTAGACCCTCCAAGTGTCCCTATTTTCCAGGGACTTCCCAGATTTAGAGAAGATGTCCTGGTTTCTGATTTGATCCTGGAATGTCCCCCTTTTCCTTAGGATGTCCCTATTTTTATTGGAGAAATGTTTGAGGGTATGGAGTTATCCGAGCCATCTGAGGGCAATGCTATATAGAATTTTTTTCAATGTTTAATGTTTTATTATGTTTTTATATATGTAGGAAGCTGCCCAGATTGGCTGGGGCAACCCAGTAAGATGTGTGGGGTATAAACGGCAAAATTATCATTATGGAATGGGACGTCCCTATTTTCATCGGAGAAATGTTGGAGGGTATGGCATGACAGTAATTTAAGGTCTCTCAGCTCCTCTTCTTTTGATGTGGTGGCAACAGCTCAAGGCTAAATTGATTCCTAGCTATGGTTTGTGCAGATGGACAATAAAGTCACATTAAATTATAATTAAGATGCCTGCAGGGGAAAGCCTATCTATTTTTTTAAAAAAACAACAGCCCATCTTGCTTTAAATAAAGAGAATACATGCTTTACACTTTGTGTCCTGCTTCCCCCCACTGTTCATACTTCTTTTGATATGTGTATATATGCCAGTGAATCCCACATTATAAATCACAGTGTTTATAATACTTGTACACTCAAAATGCAGCTGGACATTTTAGATGACACATTTAAAAACACAGACAGAAATTGAACAGAACATGCTACAAAACTCATTGGAGCTGGAATTAAATAGTTCTATCACCTTATAATTGCTGAGGATCTTGGTGGACTATTTAGTTATTCTTTTCTGCCTCTTGTAGCTATTATAATGCACTGTGCTATATGCCAGGGTTGCCATATTTCAAAAAGTGAAAATCCAGACAAAGTTGTTGAGCTTCTTTTTCAAAATTGCAACACAAAAAAAGAAGATGAGGAACATAAATTTTTAAGGAAGTTTTCCCAGACATTCAAGCAATTTCCGCTCAGATGATATTTACGAGGTCCAAATCTGGAAAATTTCAGGCATATGGCAGCCCTACTATATGTTATGATTTTAATTTGTATTTTATTGCTTCTTTTATTTCTTACGTTGCATTTTATTGTACAGTATTAGAATTTGAATCACATCTAAATAAAGCTTGTTTTGGGAAGCCTTGGTATAGATAACACCATAAGGATAGAAAATACCATTTTTCTTTGATTGCCAGAAGTATGAATCCTTGCATCAGGTGGCATCATCAGATCACTCTCTGGTCCATATGGCTTATTATGTATGATAAAATAATAAACTCTTAGTAGCAAGGCTTTAACTGTAGTCACCTCGGATCTTTGGGATGTCCTTCCTAGCAAGATCAGAAACTATTGATGGCAACTTTGCAGAGGTGTCACATAGAGTAATGCGTAAGTGAATGAGCCATTTGTGAAATCCCCATTGCAACGTGAACTGAATGGTAGCTTGGTCTTGGGCATGCTACCATTTTTCTGCCAATCAATACATTTATGTGAGTTGTGGCAGTCTTGTGGAATAAAAACATAAGAGCACAAAGAGCTACCACTGTGTAGTGCTGTAAATGTCTACTCAGAAGTAAGTCTTATTTTCATGGGACTTACTCGCAGGTAAGTGTATGTGGAACTGCAGCAAGTTAAACAAGATTTGCTCTATATAATTTTTTTTTGAACAGCTGATCTCCATGACATACCACATACTGTTTCCCAGAGTGCTCAACTATTTAAAAACAGAGTGCCATGGGGTTGGCTAGGGTACTGTTTGAGAAGAACAAGTTGAGAAATTGGAATTGTGGGATCATGGTATAATTCACATTGTAAAGGTACAGGTAAAGGGACTACTGACTGTTAAGTCCAGTCGCAGACGACTCTGGGGTTGCGGCGCTCATCTTCCTTTATCGGCCGAGGGAGCTGGTGTACAGCTTCCGGGTCATGAGGCCAGCATGACTAAGCTGCTTCTGGCGAACCAGAGCAGCGCATGGAAACGCTGTTTACCTTCCCACCAGAGTGGTACCTATTTATCTACTTGTACTTTGACATGCTTTTGAACTGCTAGGTTGGCAAAAGCTGGGACAAAGCAACGGTGAGGATTCAAACTGCCGACCTTCAGATCGGCAAGCCCTAAGCTCTGTGGTTTAGACCACAGCACCACCTGCATCCCATCAATTCACATTGTAGCATAGGTAAAACTCAGATAAGAAACAAACAAAATATGGCAGATATCCATGCAAATGTAAAAGCGCCAACTAAAGGCCTAAAACCTAGTAATTCACCTTGTATTCTTGATTAATTTATTACAAATATTTATATCCTAGCAGTTATATCCCAGTTTTCTGGTTCAAAAGTGAACAACTGAGGTGACTAACACAAGCAGATGTTTAATACCACACAAAAGAGAGAGAGATTAAAAAGCTAACTGATGAGCAGCACACAAGCACACATTCTATAATCCTGGTGGACATTTTATTAGATTTTAATAGAACCTTGTGACAAACCTTCTGAAATAATGACAGTGCTTGCATTTTAAAAGTATGAGATTATAACAACATCAGAGCTCTGAGCAATTTGAAATAATTAAAAAGGCAAACATAATTTATTATGAAAAAGGTTGCTCGACTGTGTGTGTGTGTGTAGACACACACACACAAATATACTTGGCAACATTTCAGTTTGACTCATTTTATTTGGGGAATGGCTCTTATTATATTGTTTGGGGTATAGTTCCCACTCTGGAGCCTTCACATTGGAACCTTGGCTTGCACTGCATTTCTGGCAATGGCAAATGCATTGTTAATCCCCATAACTAATAGCATTTCTGCTCGTCTCATGTCGCTTTTGGCAGCAGGCTTTTTAAAGTGCTAGTTATCAGATGTGTTTATACTATCCTGAGCCCATGCTGCATTATAAAATGAGCACCAGCATCTTCTGGCATGTCCATTGCACTAAGCAGGTATACTTCACAACAGGACACTAGATAAAAATGTTTGGCACTGCAACACAATTGAATTGCTCGATGTGCTGTTAACTGAAAAAAAAAATATTTTTGAAACATTATTCTAAAAGATGAGCTACAATTTAGTATTAATTTGTTTTCGTTGGTAAGTTTCATCTGTTGCTCTCCACATGGAGGAACAAGTCTTCAAAAGTTAAGACACAGGCTTAGCTCAAGTATTTGTTGTTTTAAATATGCTATAAAAGCAAATGTTACTAAAGGTGTATATAAAAGGTTTTTAAAGTGATCTGGGGATTCCTTGCCCTTCGTGTCCAGTAACTACTTGACCCTGCTTAGAGATTTTAGCCTGTAAGTGTAGAGATAACCAAAAAGACTTTCCTGTGTAATCCATTTCTCCTCTCTCTCTTTCTCTTCTCACAGTGACTTAATGTTCATACCAGTGAAAGAACTGAACACTCTAATTTAGAATGTTCTGAGATGGTATCTGAAGTATTCTTCACAAACTGATCAAAGGCTAATTTTACTCTTCTGTCCAGACCTCACAGATTCCCTGCTGTTATGACTGAAAAGAAAGGCTGCACATTTACACTTCAGTGTTACAGCTGCGTGGAGTGGTCAACCTGCATCTTATTAGGCCAATGTTTGCTGCAGATAAGAAAAGATTATACCCATGACTTAAGTCAGCAAATAAATAAATAAATAAATAAATTCTAACAAATTTGACCATACTTGTGTATAACTGAATGCGGCGGCAAACTTTTACCCTCGAATACTGGTTGTTGTTTAGTCGTGTCCAACACGGGTGGCACTGTGGGTAAAAGCCTCAGCGCCTAGGGCTTGCCGATCGAAAGGTCGGCGGTTCGAATCCCCGCAGCGGGGTGCGCTCCCGTTGTTCGGACCCAGCGCCTGCCAACCTAGCAGTTCGAAAGCACTCCCGGGTGCAAGTAGATAAATAGGGACCGCTTACTAGCGGGAAGGTAAACAGGGTTTCCGTGTGCGGCTCTGGCTCGCAAGAGCAGCGATGTCACGCTGGCCACGTGACCCGGAAGTGTCTCCGGACAGTGCTGGTCCCAGGCCTCTTGAGTGAGATGGGCGCACAACCCTAGAGTCTGTCAAGACTGGCCCGTATGGGCAGGGGTACCTTTACCTTTTTACTGGTTGTTGTTTAGTCGTGTCCAACTCTTTGTGACCCCACAGACCAGAGCATGCCAGGCTCTGTGATCTCATCTATTAGCCTCGCTATAGATACTGAAAAGATGGAAGGGGTGAGAGGATAGATAGCGACCCATATTTTGTTGGTGCAGATGTGTGATTACACAAGGCAAAAGTCATGAACTAGAAAGAATTAACTCCCTATGTGCTCTTTCCAGTCATGGAGAATTAGAGTTGCTTTATTCTAAGTTCTCTATTCTGAGTGTGCTGCACAATTTATAATCCTAGTGCTCTAGATTTATTAGGATCAGAATTACAAATAGGGGCATGCAAACAAGTTCCTTTTTTTTCCGTTAGTAGAGACAGTGTTGAGGCAGTGTGCAGTGCCTTACCTGGAACATTGCACTGCAGAATATGGCCTAGTTGCACACCACTCTAAGCCAAAATTGAATCACAGGTTATTGAACAAATGGCGTGTAAACCACAAGTCAGTGTTTCAGTTGACTGCAGCATGCCTTGTTTGTGTGTGGGGTGGGGATAAGTTGCTGGGTCAGGTTAGCCATATTGATTTGTATGGGGATAGGTAATTGTACTGTTGTGCTGTGTAGGTGATGAAGGGGAGCCATAAGGAAGAGAGGACTTAACCACAAGCCAGAGTTGGGGCAACATGCTAAGCCAAACATTGATTTAGCTGCTGTGCTGGATTTAGCTAGAAAGATTTGGGAGGAGCAAAACAGCTGCAGTCTCTCCCTGGCAGCTCACACATTTGCACTAATCCATAGTTTGACTTAGCATTGCGTGCGTATGTGGCACTTTTTGGGGGAGAGGGGTCCTTTCTAGAATAATAGAATGGCATTGTTTTCTAGGTTTGTTACACACACACTTATTTTTGGTGCCTGCTAAAACATTTTTGTTTAGACAAGCCTACACAGATATCTAGAATGGTGATATAATGTTTAGCTTATTGCCTATTTTTTGAATGTTTAAAATAATTGTTTCAATTATTTTTTAAACAAAAATTTTTTTTTTTTTATTCTCTTTGTAAACCTCTTTAAGGATTTTTTTTTAAATCAAGTGATATATAAATTTTATGAAATAAATATAGAACCAACAGAACTCATATTTTAGACTAGTAACTTATTTATGTGTTGATATCACACTGAAAATCATGTTTTTTTGGGAAAAAACACTTTGCACATTGAAAGTGTTTGTCATTCAAAAACAAACAGTGTCCTAAAATTACAGTATTGAGTTTCTTTTGACCATCTGGCAACTACTTTTGTTTTGTTTCCATTTTTAAAAAAGTAGAATGGAAACTTCACATCCTAAACATACATTCATAAGCTATCAAGAAAAAACAGGAGAATGCAATGTAGTTTATTATATATATTTCCTATCTTAAATCCCTTTTCAAAAAAACTTTATTTGAAGAGAGAATGTATACATGCTTAAATTAATTGTTTGCTTAGATTCCCTTTTCTTATCTCATATCAAGTCTCAAGGAGAATTATTAAGATGTAATCATTTTGTTTTGACAACTAACTTTAAAAAACACACACCAAGCTCTACGGAACCAATTTAGTTTTGGCCTGCGATTCTTGGACTAGGAACTAAGACCTATTGATATCTTTGCTGTCTAAAAGTTTGTAACTGCCTCCCACAATGTGGTATCCGGCAGATGTTTTGGACTACAGCTCACATCACCCACAGGCAGTGTGGACATTGGTTTAGGTCAGGGGTAGGCAACCTAAGGCCCGGGGGCCAGATGCGGCCCAATCACCTTCTCAATCCAGCCCGCAGACGGTCCAATAATCAGCGTGTTTTTACATGAGTAGAATGTGTCCTTTTATTTAAAATGCATCTCTGGGTTATTTATGGGGCATAGGAATTCGTTCATTACAATGGTACCTCGGGTTACATACGCTTCAGGTTACAGACTCCGCTAAGCCAGAAATAGTGCTTCAGGTTAAGAATTTTGCTTCAGGATGAGAACAGAAATTGTGCTACGGCGGCAGCAGGAGGCCCCATTAGAACAGTTTCAGGTTAAGTACGGACCTCCGGAATGAATTAAGTACTTAACCCGAGGTACCACTGTATTTCCCCCCCAAAATATAGTCCGGCCCACCACATGGTCTGAAGGATGGTGGACTGGCCCACAGCTGAAAAAGGTTGCTGACCCCTGGTCTAGGTCCTAGGATGATGGGTAGTTGTAGTCCAACAACATCTGGAAGGCTGATTTACAGGATCTGGTCCACTATGGCTAAGTTACTGATTTAAACCAGCCTGTAAATGTGTTGGTAGTGTCATTTGATTGCTGAGTGGAAATTTAATTTCCAAAGCAAGCAAGGTTGCTGTGGTCCTGAAGGTGTGACCTAATTTTCAAAACAGAGAAACAGTCTTTTTCTTAAAACTCTGTGAGAGAAACTTATTGACCTTTTGCCACACACATGGCAATTTATATGAGGCATACACACAACTGTGGAGTTGTGATAACTGAGGAAGCCTGTAATGAGTTATGCCAACTCAGAAATCTAAGAATTGAATAAGTAGGTGGAGAGTCAGTTATTCAGTTTGGACCAAAAGCAGATGTAAAAATACCCCCATTAAAAATGGATAACCAGAAACCTTACAATAGATCTTTAACCTCTGCATGATTCCCTGAGCACACAACAGAACATGTCAAACTTCCAGTGATAGTTCTTTAATAATGAATATATAGTGGGTTGGATTGAATAATATGTGAAAATATATTTTCTTTTTTTGCCTACCCAGTCAGCCTTCCCTGCTTACGGGCATTCATGCAGGAGCATAGCATTTGAGTAGGGCCACTGTGTGTAAAAACCAGTCTGCACAATCTTGCACATGGATGATTCCTGGATTTTATCTGGGGTAGAACTATGCTTTGAGACTATTCACATAGGACTTCATGCTAGTAGGTTCTAATTAAATGTTACTGTATGGATGACTGAGGACACTGGAAAAGAGTTGGATAGGGAGTGAGATGACTGTGGTGGACTGGGGTTAGGTCTGATCCTAGCCCAATTTGTATTAAGTGTTAAAATCACTCCTTACAATTGATTTTAGTAATCAACATTCCTGACAGACTAGTGTCCTGACAGACATCGTAGATGCAGGGCTAAAAGAATAGTGCCGTCCCTTAAATCATTTAGTACGTTGGGTGAGATTTGATCTGGGGACTTCCCTTCACTAACAGCACCAGCTCCTAGGGAATTGATGGTAGATATGGACATTTACAAAGAGAAATCTTCCGCAGATAATATGCCTAGTGTCTTGGCAATATTCCACTACCATCAAAACACAATGCAATGTAATAATGCATGAATTCAAGTTAAAATGCCTGTGCCACTCCACCGTGGAAAGGAGCATATTCTGTCTGTGTTGATGCACCTAAATCCTATGGAAAACAAGGGGTCATAATGAAACATTAAGCTGTAGGGCTTAAGTCCGATTAATTTAGTGAGAATTATGTATTCCTCTAACTTTCTCTGGATTGCACCCATTGTACTTAGCTACTCGTAAAACTGCGTTCCTGATTGTCAAATAATTATTCCCTTTTTTCTGTTGCCAGTACTTCAGCTAAGGCTACAGCAAAGGCGGACAAGAGAACAGCTGGTGGATCAGGGAATCATGCCACGTAAGACTAATTTTATTTTTTGCAGCTTGTGCAGCACTGAATTCTCAGACTTCTTGCTGAAGACAAAAGGAAATAACCAATAACATTTATGCCCCCCAGAAAACAAAAGGGATAATCAAAATTATGTGCTTTCACTGTCTTTTCTTTCTCAGACACAAACACACACACACACACACAAATATTTCACCTTTGTGGAATTTGTCTACCATTTTTAAGTCGTATGTCAATTTAGAATTATTGCTTCAGAAGCAACTAAAAAAACCTTATTGCTTGGAGATATATACTGTTTCTAAAACATGATTCAGTTGGTCGGAACCCAAAGATACCTTCCACATGAGAAAGTTACGTAACGCATGTGGAAGTTACAATGGAAAACCTAATCATGTGGAGCTGGGTGGGTTTTTGGTGTGAGAGGCTAGAACGAGGGGCTGGTTTTGTAAGGTTGCTGAGTGGCGGTTTGGGAAGAGGTGGCCCATGGCAAGAGTCTGGGTTACACTTTTTAGTAGACTGCTTGGGTCTGTTTCTACTGCACTTTCAATAAACCTTAAAGATAAGCCTCTTAGGGTGTGTAGGAAATGGGCTTTTTGTGTGCATTTTTAGAAACATCATATGCACTTTGTTTGCTGCTAATTGTTTTATTTTAGCTTTGCTATCTTGTGATAAATTTCGAGCGGGCTTGCTTTCCATGGAGTTTGTTCCTATTTATGTCTTCTTCTAAACTTTTCCTTCATTTGTGTGTTTGTGAGTTGGATAGCTTATGTGTTTGGGTGAGGCGGGGGGGAAGAGATGCCCCAATCCAGACGTTCAGTGGCAAAGTGGGATGCAGCACAGGTCGATGAAGAGAAGATAATAGCAAGCAGTTAATTGTGGTCCGTGGCCTTTTCTGTTCTACCAACCTGTCCTCCAGGCTGGTAGTGCTGTTGCTGTATGCCAGGTTGGTCATTGCCATTCCTTATTTACAAATTGATTTTGGGTGAAGGAGCTGACCTGGCATGCAGTACCATGATGTGAGTGTCTGTGCTAGGTGAGACAGATTTCACTACCCTATGGTACTTAGTACAATATCAGCGTAGGCTGGGTAGATGACACTTTGAGTGCAAGTAACATACGTCTCATAACCAAGACAACTGATGATAAAGGCATGTAATCTAGCCCACCCTGTGCTGTTGGTGATATCAGCAAAGAAAGCTTACTTCTGTCCCCATTACATCCTCCAGTATTCGTCCAGCAGAGTTTTCCTGTGATGAATGAGTTAAGATCTTGCCCTGTGGAAATGGCTTGGAACCCTCAGAAGCCTGCTATGACAAGTTTGCTAGGCATTTTGAGAGCAAGGTTATTTGATGCCATTGATAATACAGCTCTAGAGGAGGTGTTTAGATCCCCCTCAAGCCTGGATGTTTGGTATCAGTTTCAGATATCAGGACCTGATGATGCAAAACAAGATGCTTGAGGATACTTGAAGATGTCTATCACATGCAGGTCTAACCCTTGTCCAACTTGGGTTGTTAGAGCTAGCTGGGGTATTGAATGAGCGAGCCCAGAGGGTATTTAATTCTTCATTGCAGGAGTAGGTAATGCCTTCTGCATTAGAGGTGGCAGTAGTGCACCCTCTCCTCAAGAGATCTCCCTGGATTCTAGAGGTTTGCATCAAGTACCACCTAGTTACAAAGATTCCCCTTTCGACAAGATGCTTGAGAAGGTGGTGGCTGCTCAACTTCATATGCATGTGGAGGAAGCAGGCCAAATTATGCTGTTTGGGAACTCCTGAGCACAACCAATCCCTAGCGAAAGTGCGGTTGCCAGTCAGCTAATCAGTGCTAACTGTGAGTCCCTTTTGGCAGGGATGGGGAAGAGTAATGCAAGGGAAATGGGAGAATAATGAGAGTGCATGAACATTATTTTTGTTGATGTAAGGCAGACACCTGAACCAACCTATTATTCTCCATACACATATATTTGGTTTCTGTTTGCCGTTTCTACACAATTGTCACCTCATTCTCTAATACTTACTGGTATACTTACTGGGAAATTAATGCAAGCACCTCATTTTTCTGCTCATGGTCCTTTAGAAGCCACTCAATATTAATGATGTTCATTGAACTTATTGGTCGATGTAGGTTTTATTATTACTAACAAAAAGCTTGTCATTATGACAGGTGGGGGAGGGCAACAAATAGGAGGCCATATACTGTGGACAGAGTGCATTCAATGTTAGTTAGTAGAAACAAATATCAAGGAGTATAAAGTATCTGTCTTTAACAGTATGTTCTGATAGTTTCATGTCAGTCTTTTACTTCTCCATTGTAGCTTTGAAGAGCCCAGCTGCATTCCATGAGCAGATAAAGAGCTTGGAAAGAGCCAGGGTAAGGAATCAAGTTTAAACGTGTTGCTTCATTCCTCACATATATTTGCATTTGGAAAGGGTGAGATATGCAAGATATGTGAAACAAGATGAAACAAAACTAGATTATAATCTCTGGAACTAAATTTTGGGGTCATTTTTAATGAAATTTAAAGTCCTACAGTAACTAATACAAACAAGCCAGAAACAGGCAACAGTATGATTACTTATAATATTCTTCAGCCCTTTCCCCAGTCACTCTCATCTTCCACTGAATATAGATTTACAGTAGATAATCCCAGCCGAGATTCATTTTCTGTCCAAACAAACCACAATGATGTAAAGCCAAGGGTTGTTCTTGGCTTACGAATTGTGGTTTGTCTGGTAGAAGCAAACCCAGAGCACTGGTTTGCATGTCCCTCTAAGCCAAGGCTCATGATTTGTTACTCCTTGCCCAACAAAATGAGCATTAGTACACTGCTCATTCACAGTAAGCCATGGTTTATGGTTTACCATGATAGGTGCCAGTGTGTTTCATTGTAATGCAATATAGGACTCAATCATAGAGCAGCTTAAACTCAGTGCTGCTTAATGACATTCAAGGGGAAATGCTGACTTGTATTTCCTGTGGTAAGTGTGTTGCGTATTCACATTCAATCTGCTCAATAGAAGTGGCCTTAAAAAATTGGCAAACTGCACTATTGAGAAGTCATTATTGTATTTAAAAAATAAAACAGTTCAAAAACACCATAAAGTCTGCTGGTTGTAACTGCTGACTTGCTAGGAATCCTAAATTAGATTTATACCACATTTTGTTCACTAGCGTCACTATGTAGAGGAATAGGTTTGAAATACGTCATCTACAAAGAGTAAATTTGTATGAGTTGGATCTTGTAAAATGTGAAGGGGAGAAGTCTGCATTTTATCCCTTATTGTGTGAGTTGCCAAGAACCTGATGTTCTGTAGTATTCTCTAAATGATTTAATAATAAACATAAAACATAATCTTCCGATGTAAGGCAACGTCTTGCAAAACATTCTCAGATGGTTACTTTTTTTCTGTGACCAAAGAATTTTAATAATTTCCTTCAATGACAGCCGTTCAGGACTGCAATAAAGACATGTACTCTGAAAGCCATTTCCCAAAAATGTTTCCTTAAAGTGAACTGTTTGGGGTGAATTGCCAGTAAATGTGGTATATTTAACGTTCATGCATTTTTTCCTTCAGACTGAAAATTTTCTGAAGCACAAGATACGCAGTAGACCTGATAGATCAGAGTTGGTCAGAATGCACATTCTTGAAGGTGAGGACCCTGATGTCATATTTTCTGGCTGAACATTTTAAAACACTCAATATGGCTTCAGAACTTGAATATATTCCAAACCTTTAGAAAAGCCAATGAATCTCCCTTGATAAAACTAATTATTAATATGTGTTGATAAAATCTAATTTACTCGATTTACATATTTAGCAATCTTTGATTTAAGGTAAAGTGGATATTAGGGACATTAACTGTTGTGGTGTTTCTAGACCTCTTAATAAAGAATATTTATCTGCTTGTTTCAAAAATATGTACTTTCTGCTTCAAAAACAAATGTAGCTGCAAAGATTGTACAGTGCCAGAAATGCATAGCTTGTGGTAAACTGTGATAGCCATTTAAAATGGTCAGCAAATGCTCCCTAGAAATGCATGAATAATGTGATCTAGATGTTGAAAATATGGTTGTAATATTAAAATCAAAACAAATGTTCATAAAAAGGAGTTGAAAATTGTATAGTTCTTTTTAAAATGTGTCCCCTTTCTTCCAGAGACCTTTGCGGAACCCTCTCTACAGGCAACTCAGATGAAACTGAAAAGAGCACGATTGGCAGATGATCTGAATGAAAAGATTGCTCAGAGGCCTGGTCCTATGGAACTTGTAGAAAAAAACATCCTTCCTGTAGACTCCAGTGTCAAAGAAGCGATTATAGGCAAGTAGGGAACTGTGACATCATCAACACCATCATCATCATTTATTATTTATACCCCGCCCACCTGGCTGGGTTTCCCCAGCCACTCTGGGCAGCTCCCAACCAGATATTAAAAACACAATATAGCATTAAACATTAAAAACTTCCCTAAACAGGGCTGCCTTCAGATGTCTTTTAAAAGTAAGATAGTTGCTTTTCCCCTTGACATCTGATGGGAGGATGTTCCACAGGGCAGGCGCCACTACCGAGAAGGCCCTCTGTCTGGTTCCCTGTAACCTCACTTCTCGCAGTGAGGGAACCGCCAGAAGGCCCTCAGAAGACCTTCATACAAGAAGGTCTGTTACTTGTGAAATGTCCACAGGTCTTCACCGAATGAGTGCTGGATACATGTCAAAAATAACAAGTAAATTGTTTCTTCATTATCATGGCATTAAAAGGTGATTTCTCACCCCCATCACCTCTTTCATTTTAGCGGTTGGTCAGGAGAACTATCCTCAAGGATTGGATGAATCCTTTGATGAAGACAGCAGTGATGCTTTATCTCCAGATCAGCCTGCTAGTCAGGAATCCCAGGGCTCGGCAGCATCCCCTGGTGAGCCCAAAACAAGAGAGGCACCATCTCCAGTCTTGCCAACCCCCACTACTAATCAGGTAAAGTGTCTTGATTCCATGCCACAACCTTAGTTATTGCCATATTTTGCTGTTAACCAAGCATTCTTAAGATATTCTTTCTCTATTTGATAAATGTCTGTTGTGTTTTATGAAAACTCTGAAGTTTTGGTGGTTAGAAAATGTTCATTACTTCAAGCAAGTCTGTCCATTTTTGTTAGATGCATATGCTTAGCAGGTAGATATCAAACTCTGCTCTGAAAAGCGGTAGGAAGTCTTCCCTGTCGTTATTCAATATGAGCTCCAACATGCATAATAGTCAGGGATTTCTGTGCCAAGAAAACCCCCGGAATCCGTATATTTTCCATAAAACTTACATATAGTGGCTTCCTTTGCATACTTTCTTTTTCCTCCCAAACTTAATGGCAATGAAGGGATTGCAGTGGGGAGTGTTAACTCTCTCCTCTTCAGCCGTGACCAACCCCTTGAAATCTCCCCCTGCTGCAAATTGGCTTGGAAGAAGCCTTCTGTTGGCTTTAATAAAAGACTCCACACACACACACACACACACACACACACACACACACACCAGCTTGGTTATTGTATGTTGCGGTGGTAGGATCTTTTTGGAGAGTGCAGCTGGGGAGCTCAAAAAGGTTGACCCTGTGATATCTTGATGTCTATAGATGAAAGTGCTAGACCTTTTTGATTCATCTAGAATAAATACACACGGCACTGTGGCCGGGAAATCTGCTAAATAAGTATCTGTCCACACATCACATAGAATGGCCATAGCATATTTATTTTTAGATGCCGGTGTCTTTAAAATGTGATGTGGAAGATCATTTTGACTGGAAATGAATTCTCTTCTCCTTTTTACAGTTGTACTTGGGCTGAAAAATCTCCCTTGTTATTATTATTACTCAGATTTTCTGGAAATCTCTGTCTGTGGTGTCATAGCTGTTTCTTCTCTCTTCATGGTCTAGATATTTAACATTTCTTCATATGTGCAATCAAATAGTTAGCCAAGAACATAAATTTCTTTTCGTTACCGTTAGTACAAAAATAAATTAGATTCTTTTCCTTTTAAAAACTAAAACTAAGTCATGGTTTGGCTTAGCAAATCAGATCTGTATATCCTTGCCTCTCTAACAGGAATTTTGTTCAGAATACCTGCCAGCCAGCCAGCCAGCCATTCCCTCCTTCAGCAGGCCATTCCATCCCCTTCCACCTCTCTTCTCTTTTTTCCATGTTTTCCCTTTTTCCAACTGATACTATGTCTGTGACTAATGAGCTTGCACAATCCTTATAGGGCTGGGTTTCTTTGGGTGGGGGTGAGGGTGGGGGGTCAACTCCATCATCATGATCATAATCAAAATCATCATTATTTGTAGTTCTGTAAATAATGTTCTAGGGGTTTCCCCAGGCATTCTGATTCCTCCATTTTTTCAATTATTTCATTTTGACTCCACTTCTATTGACAGTCACTGCCTGAATGCACAAGGAGAAGAAATGACAAATTGTCATTAATAACGTTCCAAATATTTGTTAAATGCACTTTTGTAGGCTTACTTTTTTGTTTAATTTTGCCAAATTAAAATGTAATTCATGCAGCCAGTATGCTTGCAGCTGGTGAGTGCTGGGAACATTGTTTTCAGCAGTCCTAGTGCTTTGACCTAGAGAAAACTTGGCAGCAATGGGATAGATTAGAGGAACCAGACCCTGAGTGTGGAGGGAAACCCTGGCCACACTCAACAAAATGTTCTCAACCTTTAGCGGGAATTTACTCTCTCTGACATGCTATTTCCAGTGACCTTTTCTGATAAATTTGGATACTTTCAGTAGCAAAAGGAAGACACAAACCTTGTAAGCGGGAGTGTTTAATTCTACAGGCCACTTAAGAAAATATTTTATTGATTTTTCAAAATTCTACTGGTGACTCTTGAGACATAAATGTATCTAGAGTAAGACTTTCCTTTGGTTGCTCTTCTTGAGAAATTTTGGAGAATTTTCTTTTGGGGAATATGTGTGATGTAAATTCTTTTAGAAGAGCCAATGCCAATGTTGAAAAAAAGTTTGGGCAGTAGTTACTCATTTTGTTTTGTTTTCTTTATTATCAGTATCCTACATTAACACCATCACTACCTGAATTTCTGAAGCCGCCTGCCACTGATCAGCACACTACACGCTCTGCAGCTGCTGCTTCTCTTACCCCAAATACCGTGTTGGCAACAAAACTCAGCAGTGGGCCAACACTAATAAAGGTATGAGAAAACTGTCATACCTGATTTGTTTGGTTTATTTACTCTATTAACAAAGAAAAATCTCACAACAGGAGAGGTGAGAAATATTGCCAGATTCCTGTACTAGTATTATAGATCTTGCAAGACAGACATTTGAAAAATGAAGCCGCTTAAGTAAAGATAACTTTTTGTATAAGTACAGGTGCCACTGAAGCCATCACAGAAGAGCACAAATCATGGTCAAGTTGTTATTTGGCTGATATGTTAATTTTAAGCACCAGGTTTTTGCCAGAATCCAGTTCTGTACATTAAAGTAGAAGGTACTTCTGAAGGAAAATAAGTGATGTAAAAATGTATGACATTTACAACATTCACTGAACAGTTATTTGTAGTTGGACTTATGGTGGTGGGTTTTTTTGCAAGTGTTGTGTTCCCGACACTGCATTTTCTGAGATGATGTGGGAGAAAGTAGGATGTTGGCAAGGGATGTTCAGCCTTCCTTGAAACACACACACACCTACGCACAAAGCCTTGCATTTCAGTGTCAATACAGATTTAGTTTTGCTATCGCCAAGGTTTATTATTATGCCAGCTGGATTAGTGGCCTTCAGAGGATTGCAGGCAAGGACAACCCTCTGCCAGTTTCTATAAAATTGTTTTATAAGGCATTTCCCTCAGTCAAATAGACCCAGTGGTGATGTCACCTGTAAGCTAACCCAGCTTTTCCTGCAGTGGTTAGATTTTAAAGACCTAAAGCTGTGTAATGCAACAGATCTCTGCCTTGTGAGGCAACTGTCCCTAAGAAGGGACAGGTAACTATTGGAGAGTAGGATAGTCGGATATGCCAATATTTGTGCCCTAACAAATACTAGCCAATGCTGCCTCTGCATCACCTTTCCACCAACACTTACTGCTCACCCCTAGCATTTAGGAAGCCACAGACTGGAACGATCTAAGTTTGCTAGGCTTTGGAGAGTTTGCTTAGCAAAATAGTTAACAGCATGGGTTTTAAGCGAACTGAACCTGCAAAGGGTATCGGGAAGATGCTACCAATATACACTGGCAGTTATTGAGGACAAGTCAGAACTTTGCATGGTTGTGAGCAGATGGAACTTGGTGCAGGGAATGTGTTGCATGTGTAATGGGAGTCCCCATTTTCTCCACTCCAAGTGCTGGTTCCAAAATGCAGCTGGCAGATACGTAAGTTCAAATGTGTGTGGGAGCCTCTGTGGACATATGAAACATGTGGACATATGGTTTCAAATGTGGAAGACTTGGGGGAGGGGACTTTTGGATATGGTTAGCATAAATAGGAGACTAGTGATTTTGATTAGTGAATCTGTGCTATAGTTGCTTTTTAATTCTTGATTGAAGCCAAGTCAGTTTGTTGCAGTGGTTGTGAAGAATTTCCTTAATAAAGTTCCTGTAACTATAATACTGGACTGTGATCTGCCGTTTTTGTTTATAAACATGGCCTGCAGCCCAACAACAACAAAAAGTTGACTGTTACATTTGCTTTCTGTTCTTATTCATTCATGATTTGTTCCAAAGCTACAAATTATTACAGACTAGTAGGACAGTCTGCACATTCAAATTGCTAATTGACACATTTGAAGCATCCTTCAGAGGTTCATGAAAACCAGCCACGGTGATGCATCTCTATATAGCATAAGAACGTGTCTCATTCTCTTTTAAAGCCAGCCACATTCATGGTCATCACCATTTGAGAGAGGGAGACCTATTTTCTCCAAATCATGCATAATATGCATCTCTATCATAATGACCCCTTACTCACCTTTTCTTTCAACTAAGAAGTCCCAGATATTGGAACCTTTCCTCATAGGGAAGTTTCTCCACCCTCATTTTCATTGCCGTTTCTGAACTTTTTCTAGCTTTACTCTCTTACAGGATCTGTCATTGGTATCTAAATAGAAACAATGCAACAAGAGAATCACAGCAAATAATGCAAGAAGAGAAGCACAACTTGCACAATGACTGTTATGAACCCCTAAATCTCTTTGCCTATCCTTTTGCTTATCTATTGTGCTAAGGATGGAGAATCTGTCACCTCTGGATTCTGTTGAACTCCAACTCCCACCAGCCCCAGCTAGCACAGCTAATGGCTGGGATGATGGGAGTTACAGTTCTGCAACATCCGAAGGGGGACAAGCTCCCCACCCCTGCTCTGTACAGTTCTCTGAATTAGACAACCTTTAATTAAGTTACAACTTAGGTTGGAATTAACAGTACAGTTTCTCTTCTTGATGTATTTGGTAAAAACAAATGAACAAATTTGTAGTCAGTTCAGTTAATTCCTAAAACATGCTGGGTAGATCACATTTGCCTGACAGAGAATATACAAGCACAGAATAGAATTGCCTTTTGTTTGCTAAAAGATAGTTGCACAATCCAGAAGAGGAGACTGGCAGCCATCTGTACAATAGCCATTGCAGATGCAGAAGTGCATCTGAATAACCTCTTTGTTACCATTTTGATGTTCCATTGGGCTTCATTGAAGTGACTGCTTGCATCTTTTGATTTTTATGGAGAAACAGCTGCTTGTCTTGGGCCACCAGTTAATATAGTGATTGGTTGCCAGAGACTAAAGCTGGATTGGAGCCAATGTCATTTGTCATCAATGTATAATAATAATTATTATTTGTTTATTAAATTTATATACAACCCTCCATCTGATGATCACAGGGTGGTTTACTGCTGATCTAACTGGTATAGAGAGAAGTTTTGGGGTGGAGGGGGTTGTGTCTTACCTCACAGGTAACCAACACAATTTGAAAGGTTAGTCATTTTATTTAGGACTGCTTCAGACATAATATGGTCCACCCTCTGCCAGCCAGATTTGACAGATGGGTGGGTCCACTCATTTATCAATAACCTGAAATCATACGACATCTGGTATATTCGATCCCACTGGAAAGCAGTGGGACTTGTATTCAGTGCTGAATTTAAACAGTGCCAACTGTAAATCCCATTGCAAAGGAACCTGTGGGAGTGCACGCTAAGCCGACTTACATTCAGTGTTGTTTAAATTCAAGCCAGCATCCTAGTGCTCACTGCTAAAATCACTCCTGCTCCACTCCTCCTCCTCATTTTTGTTTGGAGAGAAACAAGCACTGGTTTTCATATAAACCTAAGTAAGCGCTCTTAAACAAACAAAAGGGAAATCACCATGTGCACTTTTGCAGAGTGACATCTTTGGGTTTAGCTGCACTATTCTTACACGGCATTTTATTGCAAGGTGTAAAATAGCCCTTCCCTGAGCAAAAGGGAACCTTTGGCTCCAACTCATTGTTTATGTTGTCTGTCTATGAATAGCAACCCCACCCCAAGAACCCAAGTGACAAACCTCGGAGCAAGAAAAGCAAAGAGCCAAAGCCCAGAGTGAAGAAACTGAAGTACCACCAGTACATCCCACCTGATCAGAAAGGTGAGAAGAATGAGCCACAGATGGACTCCAACTATGCTCGCTTGCTGCAAGAACAACAGCTTTTTTTGCAACTGCAGATCCTGAGCCAACAGCAGCAGCACTACAACTACCAGACGATTCTTCCTGCACCACTCAAGTATGTGAAGCTTTGTCAGTTTTGCCCCCTGTGTGGGAGAGGGGATGGTATTTAATAGGGAGACATATCAACTGCTATGCTTGCTTGGGTGTTTTGGGGCTTGCAGTCAGTTTTGGGGAGAGAGTAGGTTTCTGAACTGCAGAAGAATTCTGTTGGAAACAAGGGAATTGAGGGACACAGGACTTGTCTTGCTTCTATTTCTTCTGAAGGTTTTCGAAGCAAAGGAAACCTAGTTTGATAGGCAGGGGTTGCCATCCTCTTAAAAAAACCACACACACATCACACTTGTTTCATCTGGTTAAAGAGAGAGAAAACATAAAGCCCAGTCATATCATCTGCTATGCTAGGCAAAAATGGATGCATCAACAACCCCCAACCATAGCACATTGCAGCAATTTAGTCCAGGACAACAGTACTGTTTAAAGCCTTGCACATCAGATGTATATAGGATAGCAAAGGCAAGGTGGACACATGATGGTATAAAGCAAAGTTCTGGTCACATAGGAACAGCTCCTTGATCTTCACCCCAAATGAGGTGTCAAATCCCGTTATCCAAACAAAGGACTAAACTAGATGGAGCATTAATTGTGTGTGCTTTCTGCAATGTATGTAGCAGCCTTCAGACTATAGGGATGGGGGAGATTACTCTTTCTCTCTCTGCTGCAGCACAGATAAAAATTGCCTGTCGAAAGCTGCTGTCTGTGTTACAGCCAAAAGGAGCTTCCACTGAAATGCGTATTGAACCTGTGAAGAGGCAGTGCTGTTGTTGTTACCATGACAGGGGTAGAGGAGTTAAAATTCTTTTCCCCATCTCCCACAGCACTGAGGCTGTTCAGTCTTTCCCATTGTTATTGTGAGAAAAAACTACGTATGCTAATTGCATGGGCGCAATTAACATCAAATCTTGTTTAGTCCAGATGATGCTTCCGAAGTGTAGGCTGTGACTGTTAATCTGGACGGTTAATCTGTTGCAGGCAACAGGCCTTTGCAGACACCCATAAAAATGGGGCTTCCAACCCTTACCATCTTATGCACACAGCATTTCATATTAAACATGTATTGTATAAGTATGTAATAAATGCCACTGCAGGCATTCTCAAGGATAGCTATTTTAGTGTCAAAAGATAGGCTTTCTGCTTCTCTGAGATATTTACTGAAGTTATTATCCTGATAGAAACTGCTAGATTCCCCTTTTCTGGGAAGATCAAAGCCAATTTTCATGTACCACCCACTCCATGAAATGTGAATTGTCTGGATTCACATTTCAGCTGAGCCAATGAGGAAGCAGTACAAAGTGCTTTACAAATTCTTACTTTATTTCAATACAAATTCCCTCCAGCATTTTTAAACAAAGGCCCTATTGTTATGCTAACAGAATAAAATATATTTTAAAGTAACAAATGGTTTGGTCATTTTGCATTTCTAGTGGTATACTCTGACTTGTGCAGCATATATAAAATGCTTCATAGTTAAGTGGAAAATCACTTCACATTCAAGGCAATGCATATTACAATGAGGTCATAGAGAAAATGGTTGAAAGCTTCAATTCCTTTTTTTCTTAAAGGCCAGTGAGTGACAAACAGAGCAACACCGGGAATGTACCACTGAATACTTTGAGCAATAGCACATCTTCCGCAGCAGCCAGCACTCCGAGACAGAACAATAATATTTCCAACAGAAAACCTGGGCCCCTGCCTCCTAGCTTGGATGATTTAAAGGTAAAAAAAAAAGTAGGGCTGGGAGAGACTCCCTGCCTGAGATCCTGTAGAGGTGCTGCCAGTCAGTGTAGGCAATACTGAGCTAGATGGACCAATGGTCTCATTCATTATAAAGCAGCTTCCTACTGTATGTTCTTCTTGATCTGTTTCTTTTTTTTCATTCAAGCACCTCTTAAGACACGTGTGTTCAATTTGGCTTTTCCCAAGTCACTCTTTCCCCCTTTTACTTTTCTTTCTTCCCTAATTTATCTTGTCTTTAGTAATTTTAGGCACCCTATAAGTCGTAATATCTCCTGTGTGCAGAAAAAAAGCAATCTGTCAGAGTTATCCTGATATACTAGTTGGCTTCTTTTTCACAAATGCTTCTTTTTTCCTTTAAAAACAAAAACAAAACTCAGGTAGCTGAACTGAAAATGGAGCTCAAGATAAGAGGATTGCCAGTGTCTGGAACTAAAATGGATCTTATTGAGCGTTTGAAACCCTATCAGGATCTTAACAATAATTCTATCAATGCTAGTCATACAGCGGCAGTTACTCCTTCCACTAATTGTACCAGCCAGCCTGGAGAAATAACTGCTGTATTCCCTGTTGCTACATTAAACAAGCCAATAGCTAGCTCAGTTTCCAGCTTTTCTTCAGAAACAACATCTGGTGGAACTGGCGGCAAATCAACACCTATGGAATGCATCAACTCCCCTTTGCCCATTTCCCCGTCTCCTTCAGAGCCGTCCAGTCTCAGCACGGATGACACTAACATGGCAGATTCTTTGACGGAAATCATGACCGCGATGTCTCCATCACAGTTCCCAAATGCATCACCTCCTCTTCGAGCTACCACAAATGAGGACAGTCACGGGAGTGGAAGCATGTTCGGCATGGAGCTTGATGCAGCAGAAAAGGACCGTAAGCTCCAAGAAAAAGAGAAGCAGATTGAAGAGCTCAAAAGAAAACTGGAGCAAGAGCAGAAACTCGTGGAAGTGCTGAAAATGCAACTTGAAGTTGAGAAGCGGGTTCAGCAGCAGCAACCCCAAGCCTCAGCTAATATTACACTGACTTTGAATCAGAAGCATATCGGTCATGATGTCAAGGAGGAAGGCACTTTAGCAGATTGCTCTGATGCAAAACAACCTGTATCTGAAGCCAACCATTCTTTAGGACAGCCAGCGTCAGTGGATGTCCAGAACCTAGTTGCCAAAAAGGCTATTGTTATCAAACAGGAGGTACCTTTGGCCAAAGCTGAACCACAAAATGTCATATCTCAGTTTTATGTAAGTTCGCAGAGACAGCCACAAACTGCTGTTGTTGCCCAGCCTCAAGCTCTACTTACTGCACAAGGAACAGCACAGCTGCTACTGCCACTCTCTCTCCAGGGTCCAAATTCTGCCACTTCAATGCAACTACCTGTGGGCAGTATCCAGGTACAGGTATGAAAGGTTCCTCCATTTTGAGTTATTTGTCATTGTCACTTATAATCTGATAGCCATGGGGAATTATCTTCATGTGACTTCAGTGACTATTTTATCTATTGTGGTTTGTTATGGATGTTGAGGGTCGTCAGGGGAACCCTGTTCACCTCACAGAGCTACAATTCCCAGATTGGTTTAACAGCCAGTTTCTTTCACTACGGAACTCTGGGAAATGTAGTTCTCTGAAGGGAATAGGGGTCTCCTGACTACTCTCAGACCCAAGATTCTTTGGAGGAAGTCATGACTGTTTAAAGCTGTATGATAGTGCTTTAAACGTATATTGTAGGTGGATCATGCACTGGCCATAGGGTCTAATGTAAATGGATTAAAAAGTCATACCAGTTACTAGATTAGAGCTCTGGATTAGGCCTCTGGTACCAGTGCAAGGGGGATTTACTGTGAGTTGCTGACAGAATTATATTATTAATCCATTCTGTTATTACTATAAGAATAGTTGTTCTTGTGAACAGCTTGCCATAAAACATAATAAGAGAAATTCTCATGTGCCTAGATGAATGCAAGACATAAAATGTGCCACATATACAAATTCAGGGATTTTCAAAAGAGAAAGAAAGAAAAAGACACTTTCTTGCAATGTGTATAACTGGAAGTGGCATCAGCACACCTTTTTGGGATTTCTCAAGTAGTGCCTGGTGGACTGGCGCTAGAACAGGCAGTGATGTCAGGTAGAAAATTCATTTCAAAGAGACTTTGATTGACCAACTTTCCTTCCCATATTTTTTCTAGAACAGGGTTAATGATCACATGCACACCTTGAAATGCTCCTCTCAAGCGAGTGTGTAATAAAAAATGCATAATTTTGGCTTCACTCATTGTTTCCCTTATCTCTAAAAGATGCCTCTAGTCATCTTAAGGAAGAAGGCATAGCTCAGTGGTAGAGCACATGCCCAGTTTGATGTGCGCCTTTCAAGTAATCTAAAAGGATCTCCAGTAAGTGGGATGAGAGATGCGTTTGTAGAAGACCTTGGAGAGCTGCTACTTATCAGCACAGATAGTACCAGGCCAGATGGGCCGGTGGTTTGGCTCAGTTTTAGGTATATTGATATGTCTCTTGTGTCAGGTCAAGATGGAGGGATGCAACTGAAATACATAATTGCATTACACACACAAACACATACCCCTGTACTACATATACAAGCAGCAAGCACCATTTGCTTCTTCCCTCTAAAAGCTGCAAAACCACTTTACAGAGCCACACTGACCATGACTCTTTCTCATGTAGAACAGGACAGTGAGGTTTAACTTAACAAGAGTTGTTGTAGTTCTTGCATTTACCATGCAGCTCTTAATTTTCCTTTCAGCTTTCTGTTCCACAGCTTTCAAGGCCCACTGTGACATCACAGAAGCCAAGCCAATTGAAGCCACAGCGGTCATAACACCTGTCTGTCCATAAAGTAGCATTTGCTGCTCATGGGCTGTGAACATGTGAACTTAACATCTTCCTTAACACTGTGTTTAGATACTTCAGGAAGACTTGATGTCAAACATTTAAAGATTCATTATAACATCCCTGGGTTTCTTTATTTATGCATATAGTCCAGCTGTGTTCTGTATTGTGAAATCAAGCCATACTCTTTCTCCTGTAGGCCCAGCCACAGTCTGGCATTCCAGCCATGGCACAAGTATCTACTTCTGCTTTGTCCCAGAAAGTACCACAGATGCACTCTTCAGCATCCAAAGAAAATGCTTCCCCACAGCATGTGCTTGGTCACACCCCACAAAACAGACAGGTTGGTGAATTATGAATACAGATAGACTGCATACTGTCCGTGGAACTATTTACTTTTCTGCTTCCTACCTAAAAGTACATGATATTCCTTAAAGTAGGATATAGCATTGAATAGGATTCATAAATTGTTATTACATTTCTCTGATTCTTAGGTTAGAATTTTTCCTCATATAAAAATATTAGTATAATTATCACCAAAACGCTTGAATGGAAGTCATTTTGCACTGATGAATGTGATGTACACCATTCCATTATTCTTGCCATTTTTGCTACAGTATCCTCAGCAATACTTAATGATTTCAGGGTTTTTGTTTTTGTTTTTAAAAATCAATTGTGAAATGTACTACAACCTGCTATTGTGTCTTCTGAAAACTGCTATACTAAATTAAATCACACAGCAATGGGTAATTCTCTAAACTGCCTTAGCATTTTCATACATAAGGCATACATACATTTCTGTCCCAGTTGGTGTGCATTTGTGGTTCATTAGAGAAACATTGGTAGCACTTCACTGAGTTTCTTCTGTTTAATAGGAGACGTGCAATAGCACAGCTCATTCATTTTACTGAAGTGTATGCAGGAGAAGCTACTAGGACATTGCTACTGCAAAAAAGCCTATGGCTGCAATCTTACATCCAACACAAATAGAGCAGGGTGTGAAATGCCCCCAATGTACTCCTTGCTTGGTGTTCCACTACCCTGCTGAACTTATATCTCCACAGGACCATCCCTCCATGACAGAACTAGCCAACATCGGGCCCTTCAGAAGTTGTTGAACTACAGCTCCCATCTTTCCTTACAATTTATCTTGCTGACTGGGGCTGATGGGAGTTGTAGACCAGAAACATCTGGCAGGCATCACCAAAGGTTGGCTACAACTGCCTTGTTAAGGAAGGCCTTTGTACTTTCTCCACTTCAGTGATATTGCGCACTAGAGCATTTTATTCAATTTAAGATTGAATGTTATTATTGTTGGCCACACTAGGAGCTGCTTGATTGTTATTGTACACCATGCTCCTTTTACTTGAAGAAAAATGGCATGCATGAGTTTTAAATACATACATTTTGTTTTTACAGATATTTCCTCCTACCTCACCAAATACAGTATTTTCCTATCAGAATCAGTCTGTGACAACTCTACAGCAACCTTTGTTCAGTCAGACAGCAAATACCACTGTTCACTCAGGGAACCAGGTGCCCTTGGTGCAAAATGGACCCAGTGCTCCTCAGAAGGTATATTCATTTTATGTATTCAGTTACTAACTTATTTAAATCATTTATTATCTTGCCATTAAGCCAAAAAGAAGTTCCTGAAACAGCTTACAAAGACCAGGAATGTCAGTCCCTTCCTTTAGGCGTACAATCTAAAAGATGCAAAACAAAAGGAAAAGAGATCGGGAGGGATTAGCAGGGAAGCAAACTCAGACACTGCTTCTTAGTTACAAAGGACGTAAAATAACCAGTCAGAATGAAATAAGTTCAAGGACAGCAGGAGCTGGAGGTTTCTGGTCTCTCGATATAGCAGCTGCCTTTGACGCAGCTTGATGTAATAGCTTATACTTTGTTCCCCTACCCTAGAATATATATGCTCTAGGAGGTTGCTAGAGTAACATATTGGAGGCACTGTGACCATGGCATAAAAACAAGGAGGCACTCTCTCTTTTTGACCTGAGAACTTTTAAATCTCAAGACAACTTCCAAACCAGATGGGGCCACATTTAAATGATAGGGTTGTCTCCAAAGTTAATCCTACTCAGAAACAAGTGGGCACAACTAATGCTGGTGTTCAGCAGGTGTACTCTATATGAGACCTAGTCAGATTCAACCCTAAATGCCATAGGCTACACTTACTGCACAGCCATATAAAGGGAAGTTGTTCTTTATGTGCACTTTTCATTTCCAAAAGATTAATGGAGATGACGTACAAGGTGCTAAATTAGCACATTATTGTTTTTAAAGGAAAGTGATGTGGATTTCTTAGAAACACTGTTTGAGAACCTTCTGCTGCCACAATTATTTTCTGACTGTTTGCCATTGTTTCACACAGCTGGCCTCCCAGTCTCAACCCCAACAGTACATTTTGCAGCAATCTCTGTTCAGCAATTCAGTAACCAAGGCAAAGGACCCTCCACGCTATGAAGAAGCCATCAAACAGACCCGCAGCTTGCAGGCTTCTCAACGAGAGGTAAGATATATGCAGGAATGCAACAACTTGACATGTTTCGCCGTTCTACACAGAATAATCACATTCAACTTTCTGTACATATTTCCATAAGGAGCAGCCATGGGGAGACTAAGGGAGACACATCCCCCCCCCCCTTTTAAAACACTGTCACTATCAAAGTTTTGCCTTCCTTTTGGCTTTCTTCCCCTCTTTAGTAGGCTGAAAGTTTCAAAGCCCTCATATTCTCTGATCATTATTCTTCATTGGCTGTCTGCTAGCAGCCTAATCCAGCCAAGATCACATCATTAGCATGAACCTAGGACTGAATAATATATAAGTAAGGGGAACAACTATCATGCTCTTCTGCATCATGGTAGCTGTAATGAGTGGAGAAGGCTTTCTCTGTATTCTGTACCCTGTGTTGATTTATGCCTATTAGAGCATTCTTCCCATGCCTGCAGTTGTGTAGTACACCTTTCTCTGGAAACAGTGATTATCTTAATTCTGAGCAGAATAGCGGCTAATGATCCTACAGCACATTCTTATATATGTATCATCCCAACTAAATTCAGCAGTGTTTATTCCCAGGTAAGTGTGTAGCACTGCAGCCTTAGTTGGATCAATCCTTTGGGAAAGTGTCCCAGATCTGCAAAATGTTGTCCTTTAGCTAGTAAAATTGTGTTAACTTAAATATGCATAAGCCTGTTCCTTCTTTGGGATCAAAAATGATATGTGATCTGTACTTGTTGAATTCTACTTTATTGATTTTTCTTTTCCCTACACTGCAACTTGTTTGAATAATTAATAAAATCCATTTAAGAAAGAGCAAATGGGATCACAAAAGCATCCTTATTTAGGTAGAAACATAAGGTGTGTGGCATCCAGACCAGCACAGTCCCCATGGTGATCCCTACATGGTGCAGAGCATGCATAATTTAGGGAAAGGTGTGTGACATAATGAATAAAGAACTCTCTTGTGTTACAGATTTCCAGTGTTCACAGCCAGCAAATGGATGACCTCTTTGATATTCTCATTAAAAGCGGAGGTGAGTCAGACTGAAATGCATCATATGGTAGAGAGAGCTTCCTAATCCCTATTTTTGATTTAACAAGAACAGCTGGCAGGGAGGGGTAGCACTGTGGGTTTGACGGCCCAGCACTGGCTTTGCTGCTACTTACAAGGATAGGGTAGGGCAACAGCGAGGTTTGGGGTGGGGTGGGAATGCTGGATTGGCTCCACTTGTGCTGATGTCCTGCTTGCTCCTACACAGTCCTAGTAAGTATAGTGACACTGGTACCAAGAGGCAGCTTCCCTTCCAATTTGCTGCTCTTGCTGTTTAGTATAGAGCAGGGAAGGTGGCCTGGTGGCCCTCCGGATGTTCATCTGTCCCAGATAGCATGGCCAGTGATTAGGCAGGATAAGACATAGCCTAACAACGAATATTAGGACATATCGTCCTTATCTCTGCTCAAGAGGGATTTTGCTGTGAGCATCCTTGAGAGTGACATTCATAAAAAGTGTGTCTCTTATTGGATTTCATGTTTGTCATTCAGCATAAAAAGGTAGCTCATTCTCAAAGTAATCTCAAAGTAATGTAGTTTTAATATTTTGTTGGAAGCTGCCCAGAGTGGCTGGGGAAACCCAGCCAGATGGGTGGGGTATAAATAAATTATTATTATTATTATTATTATTATTATTATTATTATTATTATTATTATACTTGACTGTGCAATAACATTTATCTACATCAGGTTGATAGTGGCCTAATATTTAACCAGTTAATTCAGAAAGTTATTGACAGTTCATTAATGATGAGTGGTTTACAGCATGAGCTCAGTTAATCAATTTGGAATCCACTGTGTTGAGTAGAGATCTTCTCCCTTTAGTCATTGCAATAATCTGTGAAAGTCTTGTAAAGAGTCTTAATGAGGCCTTCATTGAATCATTGAAATGAGAAGACAGCAGGCTCTCTAAAAAGGGGGTGGCTATTTGACTCCTTTGGGTAACGTAGGTTTTGCAGCACATGTCTTTAATCATGTTGATAGTTGTACAAACATTAGCTTGATAACTTAATTAATTGTATAAATAATTCACCGCTTTCAAATTAATTGTATAAAAGCATAAATTTATTGCTGGAGTGGTGTACCAAAGTGAGTAAGGTTTTTTTTTCTTTATATGTAATAAAGAAAATATCTTACTGATTTATCTCTCATTGCCTTTTATGCAGAGATTTCTCTGCCTACCAAGGAAGAACCTTCTCTGATTTCCAAAATGAGACCCGTTACTGCCAATATCACCACAATGCCAGTGAACACAGTGGTGTCTCGTCCGCCACCACAAGTCCAAATGGCCCCTCCTCTCTCCTTAGAACCAACAAGCAATTTCTCTGTAAGTCTGGAGAATCAGCTAGAAGCCCTCTTGGAAGGAACTCTGCCTTCAGGAAATGGAATGCCTCATCTGGCAAGCAGTAGTGAGGACAGAGAGTCTTTCTCTCTAATCGAGGACCTTCAAAATGACCTCCTTAACCACTCTGGCATATTAGATCACTCACAGTCACCTATGGAAACAACAGATTCTCAATTCACCGCTTCTAATTCCTGTTTATCTCTTGATCTTCCGGACACAAATTTAGACAACATGGAGTGGCTAGACATTACCATGCCAAATGCTTCTTCAGGATTAACTCCTCTCAGCTCAACCGCCCCAAGTATGTTTTCAACAGATTTTCTTGACCCACAAGATCTACAGTTGCACTGGGATTAACTAAAAAGCCAAAGCCTACTTGACCACGGTTTTTAAAGATCCATTTACAGCATAGGTCCATTATTTCACTTTCCTTGTTTTCAGGGTAATCTTGAAAATTATCTTTACGGTGTAAAAACAAAACAAAAAAAATTAGACAAAAAGCATGATTCCCCCCACCCCTGGCAATCAGTTAAGGGGAGGGGAGGGGCAGGGGGGAGAGTGAGATTGGATCTTAGTTCATGTAGCTGGGATAAGTCATAATAAAACTGTTCCTGACTGTTGCTATAGACAGCCTGAGCCAAGCTTAGCTGCCTTGTCAAAGCTCTGGCTAAGTTAAAGAAAACTGATGGGATTTGGTGAAAGGATTGAAGTTGGCTATATTTGGACCGCTTCATGAGTTTAAAAAGTCTTGAGGTAATACTTTAGGGCTACCACATTTAGTCATTTTAATCGGCTAGACTGAAATGGTGACTTTGATTAGTTGGGCATCAAAACAAGTAATTCCCCCCCCCCCCAGTTGAAGTTCTTTTAGAAAAACTCTGCACATAGGAAGCACCATTTTAGGAATTCCCCTTCCCCAATTATGTGACAAACGAAATGCCTCTTCTAAGATGATGCCTGCTGCAACATGTGTGTGCATCATTAAAAACAAAGGAAAAAATATATGCTTTGGTCTTGACAACTATTGGTTTTCTTATATGCAAATGTATGATTATTTACTAGGTTAATTAAGTAAGGCTGTAATCCTTCATGGGGAATCAATCCCGCTGAATTCAGTGAGACTTACTTCTGAATAAACATGGTTTGGATTGCGTTGTAAGTAATCAAGTAAAACTAAAGATTAATCAGCTAAGATTTCTTCGGCCAGAGCCTTATTTAATTTTCACCCAGAAGAAATATAGGAAGTGCAGAGGCACACACATCAAAAACGCAGTGAGGTGTGTGTTTTGCCCTCTATATATTGACAACAAATAGTTATTTGCATAATTACAACCAATTTTACTTCTCTTATTTTATGTAGGATATCATATAGGCAGATTAAGATGCACAACAATTTTCTTTCATTTGTTAGGTGTTCATAAGCTATTTGGCAATTAAAATGCATGAATTTGGATCCAAGTGTGCCCTTGCATATGCAGAAGACATCTTCCATTTGTAAAAGGGGATATTTTACACTTTGTTCTTGAATGTTTCCAGAGAAAAATGAAACTAAATCCAAATAAGAAGAGCTCTTGCAAGCTCTTTCTCAAGAACACTCTTACAAGCTGTTTCCCTTCCCCTCATAATTCTTTGAATCCAGCCCATATGCTGACTTTATGTTAACACATTCAAAATTAACAAAAATCAATGTTTCCAGACCCAAATTCAGAACCAGCATTGTTTTTTATATTACGTGCAAAATTTAAATTACAAGAACACCATGAGTGAGAAACGCACCAACGTGTGTGTTTGCCTCGTTCTAAAATACAGTGGTGCCTCGCAAGACGAAAAGAATCCGTTCCGCGAGTCTCTTCGTCTTGCGGTTTTTCGTCTTGCGAAGCAAGCCCATTAGCGGATTAGCGCTATTAGCGGCTTAGCGGGCTTAGCGGATCAGCTGATAAGCGGCTTAGCGGATCAGCTGTTAAGCGCTTAGCGGCTTGGGAAAAAGGGGGGGGGGAGGGAAAAAACCCTGCAGGAACTCACAAGACATTTTTGTCTTGCGAAGCAAGCCCATAGCAAATTCGTTTTGCGAAGCACCTCCAAAACGGAAAACCCTTTCGTCTAGCGGGTTTTCCGTCTTGCGAGGCATTCGTCTTGCGGGGCACCACTGTATCTGAATTCTCCACTTTCAAAATATTTAAGTGAACATGTAACAGCGTGAATGACATTCACACAGAGGAGTTACCCATCCCCTGCTGCCTGAGCCGTCTAACTGGAAATGCCAGCGGTTGAACCTGGGACCTTCTGCATGCAAAGCATGTGCTCTGCCACTCATCTGCAGCTGATCATTTGTTTGGCAGGAAGAATGAGGGATATTACAGTATAGCTAGCCATCTTACTGTTCTTGAACGTCTCTGGATTAGGGCCCTAGAATCAAAAAACTGTATAGTTGGAAGATACCTCAAGGGTCATCTAGTCCAACCCCCTGCACTGAAGAAATCCCAATATGCGGTCCCCATCCAGTTTGAAACCCTACTGGACCCTGCTTAGCTGTGCAAAGCAGCTGGCGGTTTTATTGCTGCACCACTTGTATTCACAGTACATTTTCTAAGGCAACAGTGGAACAACAGCATTTGGTAGAAATTAACTATTTGGATATTGAAATATATCATCAAAAAAGTTACAGTTCAAATGAAACTTATTCCAGAAAGCTCTGTCCTCTTTTAACCATGAATAAATATTGGAAAAACTACAACCATTCTACAAGGGTTGTGGATTTCAATGAAACTCAAATGAGAAAATAATCTTTATTGTATGGTAGGCTTTTCAGAGCAAGGTTCCTTTTTCATACAAATCTCAGCATAATACTTAGACTTTTTAATAAAATTATCAGAATTTTAATGTTCATTACTCATAACATTTGATCCTGCATTTATGACCTTGTTTTGTTAAAAAACAAAACTTGTGAATCCCTTAGAATTGACAGACACAAGAATCACTGATAACGAGTACAGTCGAGTGAACTCATATCTGCATAGCTTGGTTTATTCAATGTGCAGCATTTTGAGCCAACTTCACATTGAGATTGCATATTTGCAATTTATTTTCTCATAAAGCCACGACTGTGAAGATGCCAATTTAGACTGTGATTTCGAGTTAACATGGGCTGTCACATTGTAGAAAATATGAGTAATGTCAGGGTAGCTTCACACCAAAAATCAAAATTAAAATTAATCTGGGACCTATGTTTGGGAGAATATTCTTATGCCACTTTGCCTGCCATAGGTTACTCGAGGGTCATATTCAGCAACTGGATACAGTTGAAGCACTAGCCTTGTATTTCAACACTAGTGT